>NC_059102.1:47511341-48122655 GCF_020740685.1 Jaculus jaculus
ATCTATTCACATATATATTCATATATCTTCATATATGTATATGAGCATATACATATATGTTCATGTATATTAATATATGCATAGTAGTAAACATGAATCTTCATGGTATTGACTTAAG
This sequence comes from Jaculus jaculus, assembly GCF_020740685.1. Taxonomy (NCBI): domain Eukaryota; kingdom Metazoa; phylum Chordata; class Mammalia; order Rodentia; family Dipodidae; genus Jaculus; species Jaculus jaculus. The sequence continues at coordinate 47,511,460 of NC_059102.1, forward strand.
AGTAGAGCTTGTTCATATGGTATTTCTGTGTTTTAGTTTTTTGATAATTCTTCACAGTGTTAGCTTACATTCCTATCATCAGTATATAAGGGTTCCTCTTTCCTGACATCCTTGCCAACATGTATTCTTGATGATTGCCATTCTGATTGGGGTAAAAAAGAATCTCAAAGAAAATTGAATTTGAATTTCCCAAATAGCTAGGCATGTTTAACTCTTCTTCAAATATTTATTTTCCATGTGTATTTCTTCTTTGAAAGCTTTCTGCTCAGTTCATTTGGCCATTTATGGACTACATGATTGGTGTTTTGGTACTTAATTTTTGCAATTTATTATATATCTTAGATTTTAGTAATCCATCTGATTTATAACTAGAAAAAAATATATTTCCTATCTCCCAGGCTGTTTCTCAATTCTGCTGGTACTTTCCTTTGCTATGAAGAAGCTTTTAAATTTATATTTGTCTGTTGATTGACTGGAGTTCTTTTCAGGAAGCCCTTGCTTATGTCTGTATCTGGCATTGTCCCCATCTTCCTAGGTAAGTTTCAAAGCTTCAGATCTTACATAAAGGTCTTAGATTGATTGATTTGACATTATTTGGAGTGAAAGATACAGATATAGTTTCATTCTTCTACATGTGGGTTTCTACTTTTCCTATTGTGTTTTATAGAAAAAAACTATTTTTCAAATATATTTGGTACCTTTGTCAAGTATCAGGTAATTTATACCTCTGTTAGTTTATTTTTGGGCCCCTGTCCTATTTTACTTGTCTATGTGTATGCTTTTTTTGTGCCAATAACATGATGTTTTTGTTATAATGGCTCTGTAATATAATTTCCTACCATATATTGTAAAATATATAACATTGCTTTTTCTATATAGGATTGCTTTGGTCATTTGATGTCTTAAATTTTAGGATTACTGTAATAGTTCTGTGAAGAATGCAATTGGAATTTTTATGGAAGATCACTTTCAGTAATATAGCCACTTTCACAATTCTAATTCTGCCACCCCTTGATGATAGTAGGTCTTTCCATCTCCTAATGTCTTCAGTTTTTCAGCATCTTAAGGTTTTCATTGTAGTCCTCTTTCCCCACATTGATTATGTTGATTCCTAGGTTTTATTTTTTGATGCTATTATGAATGTGCTTTTTTCCCCTAATTTCTTGTTTTAATGCTTCACTTATTTATTTATTTGAGAGAGCAAGAGAGAGACACTTAGAGACATTGGGTATGCCAAGGCTTTTAGCCACTCCAAAAAAAAAAAAAAAAAAAAATCCAGGCATATGAGCCACCTTGTGCATCTGGCTTAACTGGGGACTGGGGAATCAAACCTGAGTCCTTAGGCTTCACAAGCAAGCACCTTAACCACTAAGCCATTTCTCCATCCCACCCTGATTTCTTATTGGCAAATTTATTATTGGTATATATAAAGACTGCTGGGTTTTGTATGTTGAATTTTTATCCTGCTGCTTCAATGAAACTGTTTATTTGGTGGAGTCATTAGGGTCTCTCAAGTATAGGGTCATATCACCCACAAGTAATGGTACTTTGATTTCTTCCTTTCCTGATTGTATCAGTTTCACTTCTTACCCTTCTCTTATTGCTGTAACTAAGGCTATTGAACACTACATGGAATAAGAATTGTGAGTGGGCATGCTTGTTTCATTACTAACTTTAGAAATTAAGTGTAATATTGGTTTGCCATATATGGCCTTAGTTTTCTTTTTCTTTGTAGCTACTTCAGCACACCTATTTGTATAGTAGATTATGTTTATTGATTTGTGCATGCTAAACCAGCCTTTCATCCTTGTGATAAAACTTAGTTAATGGTATATGGACTTCTTAATATGTTCTTGAATGCTATTTACTAGAATTTTATAGAAACTTTTTGTGACTTTTATCATCTTGGAAAATGGTTTATAGTTTTGTTATGACCTTATCCAGTTTTGATAAAGGGGTAAAACTGGCCTCATATAATGAGTTTGACAGTGTTTCTTCCCTTTCCATTTTGAGCAACAGTATAAGATTTCCTCATACGTTTTGCTGTGTTTTTATTTTGTGTCACAGATTTTTCTCCCTAGGTCCTAGATTGAATTAATCTGCTTGTTTGCATCCTCTTTACTTGAGATTGTTTATCATCTGTACTAATATTTTTCTCTACTTCACTATCTGAATTCAGCCATCATGTTCTTTTGGAGGAGTCATGTTGGCTTGCTTTTAAAAATTTTTCTTGACTTCCGGTTAAGATGGCGGCGTAGGTACCACGCCAAAGCAGCCTAGGGGGGGGAAAGACCAAAAAAAACTCAGCAAAATACACACTTTTACTAAAAAGTGAGGTGTATAGGAAGTTGAGGCGGCAGCGGAGAAGTGGAAGAGTTATAGAGCATCCAGAGCCTGCACAGGCGGGAACAGTGGCTCCGGGGCGGCTCGGCTACCCGCCGCAAGCGCGGAGCGGCAGAAAACCGCCGGACTCTCGGCTCGAGCCGCAGGACAAGCCAGGTGCGGGATTTTCCCCTCACACCGCGCTCTCCGCAACTCGGGAAACGTGAGGGGAGAGCGGCAGCGAGCAACGGAGGGAGGAGCAGACCGCGAGGTAAAAGCACACGTGGAGAAGCGATACAACCAGAGCAGCCGCGGCTCCCTCCCCTCCCCCGCCGCCTGAACCCAGCTCCAGCGAACACAGCAGCGGCCCGGGACCCGGCCACGCCAACTTGGGCTGACGGCAGGACCCAAGCAGGAGCAGAATTCGGCAGCAACTTCAGCGGCTCCAGCACCGGTACCAGTGGCCCCAGCAGCAGCGGACCCAGGAGCGGCAGCAGTGGCAGATCCCGCAGCAGCGGCTTCGGGGTGAGCAGCGGCGGTGGACACGGCAACGGCAGCTTCAGCAGCGGTGGTGGCTCCAGGGGTGGCAGCTACAACAGCTGCAGAGGCGGCAGCAGCGGCTCAGTTTGCCCCGTAGGAAAAGCAAGTGCCCAGCTCCAGAAATCAGAACAGCAGCCCGACGACCCAGGCAGCAACTTGACTGAGACCACAATCACCCAAGGTAACTGGGATTGCACCAGGGAAGGGTCTCACTTGGTCACAAGCTGACTTGGATACCTCAACAGACCAGAAATCTAAACCTCTTTGTTGATAGAGGACCTGGTCATTATAATAACTACTCTTGCATACATACTCGGGGCTGTTTTTGATGGAATGGGTACAGTGTTTAGTTAAATTTTAGAATCTACCAGTATATTATTCCACTCAGCCTGCTTGAATACTCCTATAGCAGGGAAACTCAACCCCTAAGAACATCTTTGTAGATACTCTGAGAGTCTTAAGAGCCACACCTAATACCTTAAGGTCCTACCCTGAAAATATATTACATCAAATCAATTGATACAGCTAAGAATACACAGCTAGCTAGAAAATCCAAGCATTAACTTAATCCAAGATGCAAAAATATATACACTATAACACAAGAAACACTAAAAAGCAAGACGATATAAATCCACCTAAAAGTATTAATGCATCAGAAATGTCCTCCAGTGAGAAAGAGTTAGAGGAAATGCCTGAGAAAGAGTTCAAAAGAATAATTATAAATATGTTCAAAGAGGTCAAAGAACACATGAAAACAATCAAAGAAGAAATCAAAGAGGAAATCAAAGGAATCAAAGAAGAGGCAGGACACCAATTTAATGAAATAAAGAAGGCAATACAAGACATAAATAGAGAAATAGAAATAATAAAGAAAAACCAGTCAGAATTACTAGCAATGAAGAACACAGTTAATGAAATAAAAAACTCTGTAGAAAATCTCACCAGTAGGATGGATGAGGGAGAGGACAGAATATCTAAGCTAGAAGATCAGGTGGCAGACCTAATGCAGTCCAACAAAGAGAAAGACAAACTTATAGAAAAGTATGAGTGGGAATTTCAAGATATTCGGGACACTATGAAAAGATCCAATATAAGAATTCAGGGCATAGTAGAAGGAGAAGAACTCCACTCCAGAGGCATAGTAGGCATCTTCAACAAAATCATAGAGGAAAATTTTCCCCAAATTGGGAAAGAGGTGCCAATACAGATACAGGAAGCCTTTAGAACCCCAGCCAGACAAAACCCAGAAAGAACCTCTCTTCGCCACATTATACTCAAACTTCCAAACACACAAACCAAAGAAAAAATATTGAAAGCAGTTAGAGAGAAAAATCAAGTTACCTACAAAAGCAAGCCCATCAGGATTACAGCAGATTATTCAACACAAACATTTAAAGCCAGAAGGGCCTGGAGTGATATATTCCAAGTTCTGAAAGATAACAACTGTCAACCAAGGTTACTTTATCCTGCAAAGTTATCCATCCAAATAGATGGAGAAATAAAGACATTCCATGACAAAAGCAGGTTAAAGGAATATCTGAAGACAAAACCAGCTCTACAGAAAATACTTGATAGAATCCTCCATGCTGAACAAAAGGAAAAGCACACATATAAGGAACCTAGAAAAAACCAGCCATACTCAAATACCAGTTAACAGAAGAGAGCACAGGTAGAACAAGTAACACACACACACACACACAAATGGCAAACATAAATACACACCTTTCAATAATATCTCTTAATATCAACGGTCTCAATGCCCCAACGAAAAGACATAGATTTGCAGACTGGGTTAAAAAGCAGGATCCTACAATTTGTTGTCTTCAAGAAACTCACCTTTCTACAAAGGATAGACATTATCTTAGGGTGAAAGGTTGGAAGACGGTGTTTCAAGCAAATGGGCCTAGAAAACAAGCAGGGGTTGCTATCCTAATATCAGACAGGGTGGACTTTAGTCCGAAGTTAGTCAAAAAAGATAAGGAAGGTCACTTTATATTGATTAAGGGCACACTACAACAGGAGGACATTACAATCCTAAACATATATGCACCTAACATGGGGGCTCCCAAATTCGTCAAACAAACACTATTAGAACTAAGGTCACAGATAACACCAAACACGGTGGTGGTGGGTGACTTTAACACCCCACTCTCATCAATTGACAGGTCATCCAGGGAAAGAATAAACAGAGAGGCATCTGGACTAAATGAGGTCATAGAAGGAATGGACCTAACAGATATATACAGGACATTTCATCCAAAGGCTGCAGAATATACATTCTTTTCAGCAGCACATGGAACATTCTCTAAAATAGACCATATATTAGGACACAAAGCAAATCTTAACAAATTCAGGAAAATTGAAATAATTCCTTGCATTCTATCTGACCACAATGGAATTAAACTACAAATCAGTAGCAAGAAAGGCTATAGAGCATACACAAAATCATGGAAACTAAACAATACACTACTAAATGATGAGTGGGTCAGTGAAGAAATCAAAAAGGAAATCAAAAAATTTATAGAGTCAAATGATAATGAGAACACAACATACCAAAATCTCTGGGACACAATGAAGGCAGTTCTAAGAGGTAAATTTATAGCCTTAAGTGCCTATATTAAGAAATTAGAAAGGTCGCAAGTAAACGACCTAATGCTTCGCCTTAAAGCCTTGGAAAAAGAAGAACAAGGCAAACCAAAAAGTAGTAGACGGGAAGAAATAATAAAGATTAGGGCAGAAATTAATGAAATAGAAACAAAAAGAACAATCCAAAGAATTAATGAAACAAAGAGTTGGTTCTTTGAAAGGATAAACAAGATTGATAAGCCCTTAGCAAATCTGACCAAAAGAAAGAGAGAAGAGACACAAATTAATAAAATCAGAGATGAACAAGGTAACATCACAACAGAATCCAGAGAAATTCAAAAAATCATAGGGATGTACTATAAAAGCATATACTCCACAAAGTATGAAAATCTGAAAGAAATGGATGATTTCCTTGATCTATATGACCTACCTAAATTAAATCAAAATGAGATTAATCACTTAAATAGACCTATAACAAACATGGAGATCCGAGCAGTTATCAATAATCTCCCAACTAAAAAAAGCCCAGGCCCAGATGGATTCACTGCTGAATTTTACCAGACTTTTAAGGAAGAGGTAACACCATTGCTTCTCAAGCTTTTCCAGGAAATAGAAAAAGAAGGAATCCTACCAAACTCCTTCTATGAGGCCAGCATCACCCTGATACCAAAACCAGGCAAAGATAGAACAAAAAAAGAAAATTACAGACCAATCTCCCTCATGAACATATTGGCAAACAGAATACAAGAGTATATCAAAAAGATCATTCACCCTGACCAAGTAGGCTTTATCCCAGAGATGCAGGGATGGTTCAACATACGCAAATCTATAAATGTAATACATTACATAAATGGGTTGAAGGACAAAAATCACATGATCATCTCATTAGATGCAGAGAAAGCATTTGACAAAATCCAACATCCCTTCATGATAAAAGTCCTACAGAGACTGGGAATAGAAGGAACATATCTCAATATAATAAAGGCTATTTATGACAAGCCTACAGCCAACATATTACTAAATGGGGAAAAACTGGAAGCTTTTCCACTAAAATCAGGAACAAGACAAGGGTGTCCACTGTCTCCACTTCTATTTAATATAGTTTTGGAAGTCTTAGCCATAGCAATAAGGCAAGAGACACACATAAAAGGGATACAAATTGGAAAGGAAGAAATCAAGTTATCATTATTTGCAGATGACATGATCTATACATAAAGGACCCTAAAGACTCTACTAGCAAGCTGTTAGAGCTGATCAAAACCTACAGCAATGTAGCAGGATACAAAATAAATACACAGAAATCAGTAGCCTTCGTATATGCTAACAACAAACACACAGAGGATGAAATCAGAGAATCACTCCCATTCACAATTGCATCAAAAAAAATAAAATACCTTGGAATAAACCTAACTAAGGAAGTAAAGAATCTATACAATGAGAACTTTAAGACACTCAAGCGAGAAATTGCAGAAGACACTAGAAAGTGGAGAAACATCCCTTGTTCCTGGCTTGGAAGAATCAATATCGTGAAAATGGCAATCTTACCTAAAGCAATCTACACATTTAATGCAATCCCTATCAAAATTCCAAAGGCTTTCTTCATGGAAATAGAAAAAACAATCCAAAAATTCATTTGGAATCACAAAAAACCTCGAATATCTAAAATAATACTGAGCAACAAAAAAGAGGCTGGTGGTATCACCATACCTGATTTTAACCTATACTACAGAGCCATAGTAACAAAAACAGCATGGTACTGGCACAAAAACAGACATGTAGATCAGTGGAACAGAATAGAGGACCCAGATGTAAGCCCAAGTAGCTATAGCCACCTGATATTCGATAAAAAATGCCAAAAATACTCATTGGAGAAGAGACAGCCTCTTCAGCAAATGGTGTTTTGAAAACTGGATAAATATCTGCAGAAGGATGAAAATAGATTCTTCTCTCTCGCCATGCACAAGAATTAAGTCCAAATGGATTAAAGACCTTAACATCAGACCGGAAACTTTGAAACTGCTAGAGGAAAAAGTAGGGGAAACCCTTCAACATATTGGTCTTGGCAAAGACTTTCTGAATACAACCCCAATTGCTCAGGCAATAAAACCACAGATTAACCACTGGGACCTAATGAAATTACAAAGATTATGCACCGCAAAGGACACAGTGAAAAAAGCAAAGAGGCAACCTACAGAATGGGAAAAAATCTTCGCCAGCTATATATCTGATAAAGGATTAATATCTAGGATATACAAAGAACTCAAAAAGTTAACTAATAAGGAATCAAACAAGGCCAATCAAAAATGGGCTAAGGAGCTAAATAGAGAGTTCTCAAAGGAAGAAATACGAATGGCATATAAGCACCTAAAAAAATGTTCTACATCACTAGTCATCAGGGAAATGCAGATTAAAACTACATTGAGATTCCATCTCACTCCTGTCAGATTGGCCACCATCATGAAAACAAATGATCATAAATGTTGGCGGGGATGTGGAAAAAAAGGAACCCTTCTGCACTGCTGGTGGGAATGCAATCTGGTCCAGCCATTGTGGAAAACAGTGTGGAGGTTCCTAAAGCAGCTAGAGATTGATCTACCATATGACCCAGCTATAGCACTCCTAGGCATATATCCAAAGGACTCATCTCATTTCCTTAGAAGTACATGCTCAACCATGTTTATTGCTGCTCAATTTATAATAGCTGGGAAATGGAACCAGCCTAGATGTCCCTCAACAGATGAGTGGATAATGAAGATGTGGTACATTTATACAATGGAGTTCTACTCAGCGGTAAAGAAAAATGAAGTTATGAAATTTGCAGAAAAATGGATGGACCTGGAAAGTATTATACTAAGTCAGGTAACCCAGGCCCAGAAAGCCAAGCGCCACATGTTCTCCCTCATATGGGGATCCTAGCTACAGATGACTGGGCTTCTGTGTGAGAATGAAAATACTTAGTAGCAGAGGCCAGTAAGTTGAAAAGGAGACATAAAGGGTGGAGAAAGGAAGGGAGGAGGATACTTAATAGGTTGATATTGTATATATGCAATTACAATGATTGTAATGGGGAGGTAATATGATGGAGAATGGAATTTCAAACGGGAAAGTGTGGGGGTGGGGAGGGAGGGAATTACCATGGGATATATTTTATAATCATGGAAAATGTTAATAAAAATTAAAAAAAAAAACCAAAATAAAATATAATAAGATAAAAAAAATTTTTTTCTTGTGCAGTGTTGTGGTTTATGCATCTCTTTTTGATATCTCTTCTGATTTTTTTTTAGATCTTCCAATTAAGAAGCTTATATTTATAGTCAGAGAGGAGAAAACACACTGTTATAATAGCAGTAGCATCTAACCATGAATAATATAGGGATACACTTAAAATCTATTAAAGTCCACTAATATAGCACCAATGATGAGAGATCAGAATATGGGAAATGTCATGTTTAATCTGCTATGATATTGTAAATTATTTAGGATAGAAATAGTAAGTGAGGGAGTTGAGGAAGGATACTGGGAAATAAACAATAAAAGAGAAGAAAGGTCTAAGAAATGAAATGGAATGGAAAATGAAGAGTGGAGAATGTTACGGAGGAAAGAGAGAAGAGAATAAAAACAACTTTAAAAAAGAAAAGTAAAAGCAAGTAAATAAAAATATTCCCCAATAATGAGAATTACTGAAAACAAAATTAGGTAAGTGTTAGGATAATAAAAATTTTAATTATGAATTAAAAAACCTAAGAAGAGAAAGGTTAAAAAATACTAAAAGTATAGTCAAGAGAAAATAAGTAGGATGACAAGGCTCAGTAAAATAAGAAAAAAAGAAGAGAAAATGAAAAACAAACTTGTCAATAATTTTTAAAATTTCTAATAATATTAGACAAATGTATGAATAGGAATAGAAAATAACATTTTTAGGTACAATAAATTAAAAGTACTACTAAAAGTACAATAAAGAAAAAAGGGGAAGCATTGCAGTGTATGGGCTGGTTTGGGTTCTCTGACCCTCTGGAAATTGTCCACATCACACTCTTTTGAGTGGCTAGTAGTCTAGTTGTGGGTGTCTCCACAGTGTCTAGTTGTAGTAGTCCAACTGTGGGTGTTTCCCACCTGCATTGAGAAAGTATAATCAGCCATAGCACTGATCTCTGTATTGGCAGATGACCTGTCTTCCCACTTTCCTGATCCTCTGTGTTTTAAACTGCCTGCCAAAGGGATGTTCTTCAGAGTTCTCAGGAAGTGAATGGCAAATAGGTAGCTCCAAAGTTGATCCACCCATTGATATTCGCCTTGGGGTTATCAAGTGCCAGTGTAATTCTCAGTTGATGGGAGCAGAAATGGGCTTCAGTAAAGGAGGTGAGTTTATACACTTCACTGTCCCCCAAGTCTCCTGCAGCCTGCATTTCTCAGCCTGTACACATCGGGCCCTTCTTCTCTCCACAGACACTTCCCAGGACAGTTTATTAACCTGGAGTTGTGTTAGGTTAAATTCAGGCTCTTGACTTGTGGTTGTTTCCTGCTCTCAGTCATCCCTGGGGGTAGCTTTGTTTTAAACAAGAAGATTCTTTTCAAGACACACTTAAAAAAAAAAAAAAACTTTATTTATTTACTAGGAGAGAAAGAGAGAGAGAGAGAGAGAGAGAGAGAGAGAGAGAGAGAGAATGAATGGGCATGCCAGGGTCTGTAGCCACTGCAAACAAACTCCAGACTCATGTCCCTCTTGTGCATCTGGCTTACATGGGCCCTGGGGAATCAAACTGAGGTCCTTTGGCTTCACAGGCAAATGCCTTAACCACCAAGTCATCTCTCCAGCCTCTATACCCATCTTTTAAAAAGAGAGAGAAAAGAGAAAGAATAGAAAGATGGGTTACTCTGCATTGCTGCCCTGTCTGTCAGAGGAATCACTTTAACAAAAACACACAAGTGGATTTCAGTTTGCAAGGGCTGTGGGCCTACCCTGCGAGGGAGAGAATTTGTAGAAGACTAACTTCTGGAATTTTCCTATCCAGAGGAGTCAAACTGCTTTTATGAGCAAAGTCTTAAAAGTAGGAGATCTAACTCCTAACTCCTGGTATACTCAGCCCAAGAGTGGAATAGCTAGCTGCCTCTAGCATCAGCCTGAGAGAAAAGGAAATTGAAGAGAAATTTAGTTTAAGTCGTTAGTAAACCCAGTGCATCTTCTGTGACTGCTGCTCTTGTGTTACTGTTGCTGTGGTTTCCTCTGCATACAGATTGTCATTTGCATTTTTATTGAACAGCCAAAAAATGATAATACTTTAACAAGTAGTACATTGTTTAAATAAAGGGTAAGGAGCTTTCAGTTTTGGATAATCCTTCAATATTTGTTAAAAGAAAGGATATAGGCATATGACCTAATGGAATCTGCTGACCCAGAACACATATATGTTCTGATCACAGATTTAATCATATGAAGCCTACCTGTTGTCTCCAAGAGATCTGTGGGCCTTTTGTTACTGACCTCATCTTCAATGCTATGGCCAGCACTTAAGCATGTATGTTTGCTCTGAGTTGAGAATCCAGTCAGGTCACTGAGGAAACTGGGCATACAGCACAGCTTAAAATCTGTCAGCATCTCTAAACATCACTTGTCAAAGCTGGTCATGTATGCTGTTCAGGTCAAAGGTACCTCAAGGCTGAGGAAACCTAGTCACATTGCTCTCAGCAGGTGGATTACTTAATTTTAAGTTTAAGTTTAGGGCAAGGTACAAGTAAGAAATTTAGAGTCATACAGCAATGGTATCAGAAAAGTTGTTTGTAAAGTCTTTAAGAAACATTCTGACAGTTCTTTCCCATAGTTCATACCCATCGTTCATTCTTATAATTTATTCTTGCAGTTCATCCCCACAGCTGCCTGACTTACATTTTGGAAGGGGCTTCTGCTTCTCCTCACCTCACTGTGGAAACATGCAAAAAGATCTTTGTTTTGCTCATCTTATTTTTGTTACATCATACATCTTTGTCTGTGTACTTTTTAAGTTGTCTTTTACTACCTTTGTGAATTTCTGAAGCTTTCCCTTTCTTTCTCTCTGTGGAATAACATTTTCTTTTTCTTATTTTGACTTTCTCACACCAGCCTATATGGAAGCAGTATCTAGTGGGCCATCTTTATACATCTGGCTTATGTGGGTCCTGGGGAATTGAACCTGGGTCCTTTGGCTTTGCAGGCACCCACCTTGACCACTTATCCATCTCTCTAGCCAAAGTCTACCATCTTATTCTGCTTCATGTTAACATACTTTCTTCTTGTCTATTCTTTTTCTTAGCAAGACACATATTTTCATTTGCTATGAGTGAATTTTTGTCAAGTTATTTATCTTCAATTTGCGACTCAGGTTTATTTAAATTTTTTTAATTTATTTATTTGAGAGCGACAGGCACAGAGAGAAAGACAGATAGAGGGAGAGAGAGAGTATGGGTGCACCAGGGCTTCCAGCCTCTGCAAACGAACTCCAGACGTGTGCGCCCCCTCGTGCATCTGGCTAACGTGGGACCTGGGGAACCGAGCCTCGAACCAGGGTCCTTCGGCTTCCCAGGCAAGCGCTTAACCACTAAGCCATCTCTCCAGCCCGACTCAGGTTTATTTAAAAGTTTACTTACAAGGCAGCATTCTAACTCCCAGAAACAGGTTATCATTCCCTGCTCCATGTTTCCAAAGTATTAAGTACATGCCTCTACTGTAGCATTTTCCATTCATTAAAATCATTTATGTTCTTATGCTGGACTCCTCCATTAGACATTAGACTGTGAATAACTGGAAAACAACCATTGTTCATCAGATTTATGTGACAGCATGTTATTTTCTCAGAACCCAGCATAGTGTCTGGCACATAATGCTCAGAATATTTTAAATATACAGTGAAAGTTCAATATGGTTGAAATTAGCACAGAAGAGTACATAAAGGCACAGTAGTTTAGAACGAACACAGGCCTCATAACAAATTTTATGGTAGATACCTACATACTTAGTGCCCATCAGTTGTCATCAACACACAATATAAAGTGAGGAATAACCAACCTAAATTAGTGTGTTTATCAAGATAGTAATTTCAAGTATAGTGGGCAAACCAATATTTATTTATAAAACACTCATTATTTGCAATTTCTAAAGAATATTATACATATGGTCTCTTAAAAACTGTGAGAGATATTTTAAAATATTTTATTTATTATTTATTTGCAAGCAGAGAAAAAGGAGAGAGAGAAAATATTGGTATGCCAGGGCATCTTTCCATTGCAAACAAACTCACAGAACATGTGTCTCTTTGTGCCTCTGGCTTTACATGGGTACTGGGGAGTTGAACCTGGGCTGTCAGACTTTGCAAGCAAGAACCACTAAGCAATCTCTCCAGCCCATGTGAAGATTTTAAATGAGGTTTAAGAATAATAATCAGTCATATCATGATGATATAATTCTAAGAAATAAGTAATTAACAATGGTCATCTGAATATATTCTCTCTGCTACTTTGTTAGGTACCTTGGCCAATAAGTTTATATTGCTTTAGGCTTTAAAAAATATCAACCCACTAGTTCAAGTCCCTTTAGCTCTAGAATTATATTATTCAAATGGATATATTGAGATTATATATTAAGTACCTCATATATTCCTATGATCTTGCTAGATACTAAAATCTTGACTGAAGTTCCCAATGAAGAATGAAATAAATATATTCTAGGACCAGAATCTGTATATAGTTCCAAGGTGGGTAGATTTTTTAATACAGGCTAAATTAGTCAGAGGCACAAAGATGCCAATGTGGGAGAGTAGAAGAGGCCCAATTTGTATGAGGAATCCAGAAAAGGTTCACAAGGAGAGGGAACATTTGACTGGGACTTCCAGCTGTGACTATTGTATGGTTTCCCAAGTGAAAGAAAAGCTGACTTTCATGGCAAATACCCACTGGCATTAAATTGGGTTGATTTTAAAGGGGCAGTCATCCCCACTTACCTTTGAACTCACAACTGATTTTCCAGTTTCAAAATCTTCATGCAAAAGGAACAGAATCCAAGTGAATGTACCCAAAGGCTTCTCCAACTCTTTGCACCCTAAAACTGCAACCCTACTTTCTACCTGAGCTTAGAATATAACCTTTGATGAAGAATCTGAATTTAGAAAACTTAGAAGTTCAGAATCTAGGAAATGGGGACATAGCTCCGTGAGAGCCCTTGCTCAGTGTGTACAAACCCCAGGACAGCCAAAAAAAAAAAAAAAAAAAAAAAGCCCCACTGTAATGTAATGTAAGTTCAGAATCCAAATCTACTATGGGCAGATTACTAAAGAAGCATTTTTCAGCAGCTTCCTGGATAGGGTGAGGGATAGAGGGACAATCAGAGCAAGTTTCTTTATGCCTTGTAAGCTGCCCCCCTTTCACTGTTAAGTACCTCCCATTGACTGGAGAGATAGCTTGGTGGTTAAGTTGCTTGCCTGCAAAGCCTAAGGACCCAGGTTTGATTCCCCAATATCCACACAAGCCAGATGCACAAGGTGGTATGTGCATTTGGAGTTTGTTTCCAGTGGCTAGAGGCCCTAATGTGCTCATTTTCTCTCTCTCTCTCTTTCTCCCTATCTCTAATAAATAAATAAATAAATAAATAAATAAATAACACTTATTTAAAAAGAAAGAAAGAAAACCCAGGTAGTCAAAAGAGCTTTGATTTCTACTCGCTTGCAACTGGGACCTCCCTCCTGACCTGTATAGACAGATTACTTCCTAGGAACCAGGGAATAACAGCCTGCCTTTTTTTTTAATGAAAAATAGAATCAAAGTTGACTTTGTTTTCCTGCTTCAAGTAAAGCTCAGTGTGACATTATGTAGTATCACTGGTGACTGATATGAAAGATGAAGTCAACTGGGAATGAACACAAAGAGTAAAAGTGGGGTGCACAAGTGGAAATTTGTGTTTAGTAGAAGTTACAGATCAGTGTCCTGTCACTCACACATTCACTGAACTAGGTATTTGAGCAGCATCCACATGCTAAGCATTGTGCTGAACAGTGGGCATAGAACGTAAGAAAACTCAAGCCAGTCCTTTCTGTACAGAGGATGCCGGCTACTAGAAAGAAGGGATAGTTAGATAATTACATCTTAGGCTGGGAAGACAGCTCAGCAGTGAAAGGCATTTGCAAGATAGCCTATGTTTGATTCCCCAGTATCATCATAAAGCTCAATGTTCAAAGTGGCACGTGCATCTGGAGTTCCTCTGCAGTGGCAAGAGGCCTTTGCATGTCCATTCTTTCCCTTTTTTCCTCTCTTTCTTTCTCTGATTATAAATATAAATAAATAAATGACTTTAAAGAAAAGATAATTAGATCTTGTGATAGGTGGAATAAAGGTGAGAAATGAGCTTTGGTAGTATGTTGGGAGAATGAGACTTTAGATAGATATCTGGAAAGGTTTGTTGTAGGCAACAAAATTTAAGTTCACACATGGAGATGGATAGGAGCCAACAGTGCAAATAAACCAGCCAAGAAAACTGCAAATGTAAAGAAAACAAGAGCTATTTTATTTGTCATAATTACCTGATTTAAATGTTTTGTTCTTCATTTAGCTATTTTAAAATCTAACCAGGAAAAGAATTAAAATATTGTGTTTTTCTTCTGTCTACTAATAAACATATTCATGGAGAATTTTTTTTTTTCATCTTACCTCATTACATCACTTTCTCAAAAACAAAGCCTGTGTTCCCATTTCTGTAAGAAAAACGGTAACAGCCACCCTATATAGGCATGTAGTGAGAATTAAATAAACCAGTAAACTGATTAGCACCATGTGAATTCAATAAATGCTTATCAGTATTAGATTGCTCTTTGGTTTTGTTTCCTAGTGCCAGACAGAGGCATGATAAAGTGTCGAGGATTGGAGGAAATTACTTGGTGGTCATGTACTTCTGAGCTATAAATTGTAGACGTCACCTCAGTTTCAATTCTGCCTAATAACCCATTTAGTGCTATCAAAGGTCTAGACTCGAGAGTGACCCCATGCCCTTCAATTGCAAGCAAGGTCATGAAGCAGCATATGTCTTTCGTTGACCAGAGGGCTGACCTGAGGTGTGCTGGGAAGAAATCGATGGGGCTTCCTGTGATCCATCAGCACTGAGTGGCATTTGTCCTCTACCAAGCAGTGAACATGTGGGGAAGGGCAGGCCCAGCCATTTTTTTCCTATCGCCGAAAACCTTGAATTTCCTTGCTGTGTCCTAATGAGCCATTGAACAGTCCAAAATAATTAGGAGCTTCTTAAGGGTCCATGGACTATTGTATGTTACTACATACATCTCTCTGCTGTGGATAATATCAAAGAGACAAAAAGAATAGCTGCTTCACATCGGTTCAGCATCAGTGAATGGCCTCTGCTCATCTTTACCTATTCAGTGGTTTGGCCTTTTGGCATGGTCCTGGGCCGAGTACTGAAAACTCAATAATAGACATAATCACTTCTATCAAAGGATATAACTATTATAAAATATAGAAGCCATTAAATGCATTTTAATAGGAAAATAAAAAAATTAAAATGGGAGCTGGAGAGATGGTACAGTTGTTAAGGCACTTGCCTGCAAAGCCTAATGAACCAGTTCAATTCTGCGGTACCTACTTCAAGCCAGATGCACAAAGTGGCACATGCATCCAAAGTTCATAGAGGACCTGGTGTAACCATTCTCTTCCTTCCCCCACCCCGTCTCTGTGCATATGTAGCTCTCTGCTCTCCCTTCTTCTCCCTCCTCCCTCCTACTGCCAGATCTCCTCTCCTACCTACTTTTCTACCAGCTGAAGGGAAAAAAAGGAAGAAATAAAGATTTACACCATATGTTCCTGTTCAACACTGAACTTCTGATTTACAAAAATATGTTGGAAGCATTAATTGTTAGCTCTAACTCCTTAGAACTATGCTATCATGTAATTTGCTTTTCCTTCTCTCCCCACTTGAAAATGTTTTCTGTAGTCCATTTTATAAGCTGTTTTTTTTACTGTTTCCTAGGGCAATGTGCTTTGACTTCTTTCCAGAAGCTCTTATCTGAAAGATCAACCAGATCAATGAGAACTGAGGAACATGCTTTTTTCAAATCCTGGTTGAGGAGTGTTACGACTTTTCCTCTATCGTAATCCACAAAAACAGTATTATTGCTTTAAGCCTTCATGTGCAGTGTACCTCCAGACCTTTAGTGAGATCAGTGACAAATCAGACAAAGTCCTGTTTTCAAAGGTTGTTTCACAGTGAACTCAAAAAGTCTATATGGAGTAAAAAATTGCCAGTGAAAGCAGTAAATCTTTACCATGAGACAGTTGTGCTGGAAAAGCCAGTAAGCATTGAGGAGAGGATGTAGAAAGAACTCTTCACAAAGGTGCAATTAGTTAGAGAAAAATTGATGAATGGGGTTAGGCACTGAGTGAGGCATGGGTGTGAATGTAGAAAGTGTCTGGAGATGGAAGGATAGAGAGGAAACATTAACAAAAAGGAAGGAACTATTCTTGGTGGTCTTAGCTTCTAGACTAATAGAAGAGTGCTCCATTTGGAATCTGCCAAACAGGATCAAATCTTGACACACAGTAATTTTTGCTGTGCTTATACTATACATGTGTACCACATCTGCAGAATTGAGGGGTTAGCTCAGAGTTGGATGATTGTGGTACTTGATCAATGAAAGCAATTTGAGACTCCCTTGACTAATATACTATGTGTTGTACTTAGCTCCATGTTGCTGAGACAAACATCCAACCATGCACAGTCTAGGGGAGGAAAGGATATATTTCAAGCTTAAAGATCCAAGAGAAGTTCCATCAATAGTGCAATAAGCTGGTTCTCATATAAATCTGAAAAGAGGGCTGGAGAGATTGCTTAGTGGTTAGGGCATTTGCCTGCAAAGCTAAAGGACCCATGTAAGCCAGATACACAAGGGACACATGCATGTGGAGTTCGTTTTCAGTAGCTACAGGCCCTAGTGTGCCCATTCTCTCTCTGTCTCTCTTCTCTCTCTGCTTGCAAATAAATAAATAATATAAAATAAATAAATCCAAGAAGAGAGAAACTACCAGCCAGCACCACAAGCAAGCACAAACAACTAGAGCTCAAATGGCCCTCTACATACATTTAGAATTCAGACCCGCCCTCAAACACAACTGAGACCTATACTCCAGGTCTGCTCCCACTGACAGTTCCTCCAGCAGGCTGCTGGAGTCTTAAACTGTAAAATTAATCTTAATCCAAATTACCTAAGTCTGTGGTGAACATGGTTAATTCACATTCAAACCACCACACCATGCTAGAAGGCAAAGTCCAGAAGGGCATAAGCTACCTCTCACATCTACTACATGGTGTATTTTCTGAGTGGAAAGACTGTTTGTGTGGTAAAGGACTTGGATGAGGTAGTAGAAGGAACATCTAAAAAACCATATATAGAAGTGGGACTTGTGTTCAATGAGCCCATACAGCTCAAACACTCCAGGAAAGGAGACCCACACAGTGATGGCTGTGTGCCTCCACTGGAACACTCGCAGCACCATCATCCTCCATGTCCTTTCTGCCTCTGAGGTCAAGTATAACTTTAAGACCTCTACAACGGCTATAGGAGATCTGTTAGAGTGTTCGGAAGGCTTAGTTGATGGCCTCATGTACATAGTGAAAATTGACCAGATAGTGAGCCAGTTGGGGGAGAAGAATTATTCAAAGCCTTCTGAAAAGGAGTAAACATTCTGTTAAAATTTTTATCCTGGATCTAGTTTATATGTAAATGCTCTGCTAAAGATGTTAATACATCAACAGAAACCCCACAGACCTATATACTTTTTCTTTTAATGTCCCGCTCACCAGAGATGGTACCTAGCGCTGGTTTGAGTGTCACTGCATTCAGTCAGCAGGAAGTCCATTAGGTTGTGTGGCTGTGGGGCCACGGTGAGCAGTGCAGGCACCGTTAATGCAGTCACAGCAGCAAACGGCTTCCTTTAATGATTGGCACCTTCTTCATTATCACTGTCCCTGCCCCGGCTGATGTTTTTCTTATTGAGGTGGAACACTGCTTTACATAATGAGTTCACATTTAGTGTTATAATCTTGTTACACTTTATTACTTCTTTTAGCCACATAAATCCCTAAAATCTTTTCAGAAATAAACATTATGTGTTCATATGGCAGAAGCAGAAGCTGTAGTGTGTATTATCAGCCATGTTACCTAAATAACAAAAAGTGGGGAGGGCTACTTCAAGTTAAAATTCCCCCAATACATTGCTGCACCACCAAGTGCAAATTCCTAGGTCAAAGGGCAAAAATTCTTGAGGCTTCATAAGAACTTCATGAATTTTTGCCAGAGCTGACACTTTTCCTAAAACTTATGTTTTTGCTCTATGGTCAGACCACCCTCAATGTACCCAATCTTGTCTAAAACTTATGCATTTGTTTTAAAATGGGGGTGGAGAATGAAAACTGCTATCATTTCCAATTCTGTTTCATCAAATCATTTATTCTATATACCAGTGTGACTCAATAGGATCCTTCCGAAAGCCACTGCCAGTGTGCAGGAAGGCATGAAAGAGCTGGAGGAATGCCTCAGTGAGTAAGAGCACTTAGTGCACGAGCATTAGAACTGGAGTTTGAACCCAGAACCAACATGAAAGTCCAGGCCTGGCTATTCACTGTAACCCTATGCTAAGGAGGGCAGGGACAAGAGGGCTGGTGTGGTTCTCTGGTCAACCAGTCTAACCAGAAAACAGTGAGTCCAGATAGAGAGAGAGAGAGAGGTTGAGAGACAGAGAGAGTTCATGTCTCAGGAAAAATAAACTGAGTGATTGTGGACACTGACATCCTCTTCTGGCCTCCACAAGTGCACACAGGCACTTGCATCTGCACACACATGTACATATAACACACACACACACACACACACACACACACACACACACACACACACACCTATACCTACAGCATACCACTTATATGCACCCCCAAAAAGGGAGTGCAAACACTTTAATCATAAGAAATACAGTATAAAGTACACTGCCCATTTCTCTTGAGAAAAATTGACATGATGAAGGTACCAAAACTACAGTATACACCCCATTGTGATTTTTTTTTTTAAATTAGACATGTCAAATGTATGAACAGTGAACTAATGGACAGGCTTCTGGTGGCTCTGAAGTGCCTGTATAATGAGCGTGGTTAGAGTGCAAACAAGGCTTCCTCAAGCCTGATGTCTGCTGTACCTTGAGGGCGTGTCGCCTATCCTGTGTGCAGGCTGCACATTGACTTGTGGAAGGGGTGGTCCTGTCCACGTTGCACAGGAGCTTATGCCGTCACCTGGATTCTAAGCTCTGCTATTTCATTGTACTTCGCCTTGGGTATTCATAAGCTTCAATCTGCCTTATCTATATTCAGGACCCATAATCCTTTCAATTTCCAGTTATCTCATATTTGGGGGATTATTTTGTTAGTCTTTTTCAGTATTTATGTGAGAACTATTTTTTTTCTTTACCCTCCTTCCATTGAACCCCTTATTCTTTCCAACTAATCCCTCTTCTACTTTGATGTTTGTTGTTTTATGTTTTTGGTTGCTCCCTTACCCTATCTATGATATAATAATAATGAGTCTAGTATTGGGCAGGTCTTATGCAGGGAATATGAGTCACTGTGAGGTCAGGGACACAGTGGCTGCTTCATGATTGGAAGACGCCCTCCAACACACTTCCCTTCATCCTTCAGCTCTTACATTCTTTCTGCCTCCTCTTCTGCAATATTCTCTGAGCCTTAGAGGGCTCATAGAGACTGCTCACTTTGCACTCAATATTCAACAGTCACTTATGCTCAGGATTTTGATGAATTTTTGAATCTTCCCCATAGTCATCACCAACCTCAGAAACCAAAATTTCTGATCAAAGTTGTATTCCTGATCCTCTGCCATCCATTCAGCTCTCTTACCTTTAATCTATTGGAGTGGGTTTCTTTCTCAGCTGTACTTAGTTGTGAAGATGGTTCCCTCATTGAGAACTCTTTTATATGGAGTACAGTGTCATTATCAGTACAGTGCATTGTAAGAAAAATATGTGCAATCTGCTCTAAGTAAATATATATTATTAGGCAAGGGAACAAAACAGGTTACTAGAATATGTAAAGAAAGCCATAAACATTAATTCTGCTAAACTTCAGATTTAATCCAGCCTCCATGGAAACATAGTTTGGAGTGCTTTAACTTTTAGTGCCCAGCATGGGAAGAAATACTGTGGAAATAACCATCCCAGTTGCACTTAGTTGAAATAAAAAATAAGTGATTCCTCTGATAACAAGGCAAATGTGATTCCCTTTACAAAAACTAAGAAATCTGCTTACAGGCTGGAGAGATGGCTTAGAAGCTAAGGCGTTTGTTTGCCTGTGAAGCCTAAGGACCCAGGTTTGATTCACCAGTACCCACATAAAGCCAGATGCACATGGTGGCACATACATCTGAGTTTGTTTTCAGTGGCTAGAGGCCCTGTTGTGCACCCATATTCTCCCTCCCTTCCTCTCTCTCTCAATAAATTTTTTTAAAATCCACTTATGACTACATTTATCAAAGAGTGTTCATACTGACAATTTGTACATCTTCTTGCATGCTTTAACCCCATAAATTCAAATTGTACCAAAATCCCTGGAGCTAAATTCACTTAGTAGTAGTTTTCAAACGTTAATGTAAATGTGTTGAATATATGTTCCTATTTTTTTTCTCTAAAGAAAAAGAGACAGAATACTTCAAATTATTTTGAAGTTAGAAATAATTGCAGCAATAATCTCTGCCTGGACAAGTATTTTTAAATACACGAATTTATTGTTTTTAGAAGGTTTGGAACTTTTACTTTCATTAGTTTTCCAGAAAACAACAGATTTTCTTTTTCTGTTTGGCTTGTCATTATTAGTATAAACTACTTTCACGCTGAAGCGCTGTCCCTGCCTCTTTGTCTCTTCAGTGCTTTATACTTAACCACTGTTGCAGGGGGCGCCTTGAAGTGATGTGGTAATTTTTTTCTCAATTTTTATTAACATTTTCCATGATTATAAAAAATATTCCATGATAATACCCTCCCTCCCTCCCCACTTTCCCCTTTGAAATTCCATTCTCCATCATATCGCCTCCTCATCTCAATCAGTCCCTCTTTTATTTTGATGTCATGATCTTTTCCTCCTCTTTTGATGGTCTCGTGTAGGTAGTGTCAGGCACTGTGAGGTCATGGATATCCAGGCCATTTTGTGTCTGGAGGAGCATGTTGTAAGGAGTCATACCCTTCCTTTTGCTCTTACATTCTTTCCACCACCTCTCCACATTAGATCCTGAGCCTTGGAAGGTGTGATCGAGATTTTGCTCAGTACTCCAGTCCCTTCTTTCCAGCACTATGATACCTTCTGAGTCATCCCAAGGTCACTGTCATCTGAAAAGAGACGATTCTCTACCCAAAGTGAGAGTAGTGTTAATATAAGGGTATAAATATTAAGAGAAGTGCTTACTGGGCAGTTTGATAAACATAGTATATACACTTATCCAGACATGAGCAGATGTTACACCCCTAGGGCTCATGACTACCTCTGTTTTAAGTTTTCAGTATCAGGGATGTATTTCCTCCCATGGAGAGGGCCTCCAATCCAATTGGAGGGCAGTTGGTTTCCACCATGACAGATGTGCCACGATTGCACCCATTGGCTCATTTGGCCTGGCTGGCCAATTATAAGGCTTGCAGTGTCGGCTGCTGAATATCTTCACTGGTGGTATCTGTTTATCCCATTGAACTACATGTAGAATGGCTTCTTCCAGCTTTCTGTCAGAAGACATGGTAATTTTGATGGTGCTTCTCTTGTCACTAGTATATGAGGTTCTTGAGGCCAGAAGCCTTATTTTTATGTCTGTTACCCCTTTTTAAACCTTTTCCTAGTCCCTAGCATGGTATCTAATACATGATAGTATTCAGTATGCTTCTGTTGAATTAAAATGAGTATTTAGGAAGATCAAATTTTTCAAGTGTGTAAAGAGGTCCAAACTTTATTCACTCACATGAAGATCAACACACAGTATATCCATTCCTTGATTCCTGGTCCTCTGCCAGCCCTGTATCTACCCTACCTTTATGTCCACATTTTGAAACAAATCCCTCTTACTTTTTGAGTTACAGGGGAAAGAAATCTGATAATCCTACACAGATTGACTTGTAATTGACTTTAATATGTTTCCCCAGAGTGCCTTAACCACCTCTGTTTTATTTGAGTTTCGAGTAATTCTTGGTTAGGCTTTATAACTGGCAGTAAGGAGTTGACCTTGTGGGAAATTTGAAGGTTAATCATATACCTGCCTCCTCTCTCAATTCTAACCATTGAAAACAGATACAAATAGCCATGAGGCTATTACAGCATTATTAATGGAACCCCAATAGACTCCTAAAGAATGAAATCCCTGCTGAAGTAGGATGTGAGAACACAGCTTAAAAACGAAGCTGTGGAAGGAAAAGATAATGGAACTTTGTATTACTTTTCCAGATTTCATTGAAGAGCTACCCATTAAAAAAAAAAAAAAGAAGACATTATATCTGCAAAATCAACTCTGTATCTCTTACCACCATACTACCTAGAATTCACAGGGGAAAAAAAAAGCAACAAAGGATTCTACTACAGTTGGGATATTTAACATTGTTCAAAGGCCCTTGTGTTAAAAGCTTGGTACTTCTAAGAGCTTGTAGAATCATTAGGAGGTTAGGCCTAATAGGAGGTCTTCAGATCATTGAGGACACAATCCAAGGAAATTCTAGGAGCCTTGTGCCTTTCTATTTCCTTTATTGATTACTAACCTGTGGTGAACACTTTTTTCTACAATGAACTACTTGCCATCACTGTCCAGCTTCCCCACCAGAGGCCAAAAGCCAATGATCCTGCTGGTACCTCTAAAACTGGAAACAAAAGAAATATTTTCTCTTTATGAGTTAATTATTGAGACACTTTGCGATACAGTGAAAATCTGAATAATCCTAATTGTCAAGTGCATTCACATTTCTCTTTGGTATTCACTATAGTATATTTCCAGTGCCCCTCATATCCACTTGTTTTGTACAATACGTTCTGCACCTTCAGGTAGCTGGATTGGATGATCCACAGCATGAACCACTGCAACTGGCATCAAGGCCATAGCTAACAGCCACTGTCCCTCTCCTCCATCATCCAGCCATTCATAATTTCTCTCACCATAAACAAACACTTGTGCTTGTCTAGAAAGTTTGCGTATGGGAGATAGAGACCTTCCTTTCTCAGGGTATTAAGTTTTATTATTGCCACGTTTTGAGATGGTGGCAGCTAAACTTGTTTGTTTATTATCAACACTGAGCAATAAAGTAGCAAGAGAAACTCAAGTAGATTAATGTGGTGGCAGAGCTTTTCTGCCCCACTCTGCAGCAGTAACCTTACTTCATCCTAATGATCAATATCAGTTGTATTGCCAAGATGTCGATTCCTCTTCTTGCCAGCTGAGCCTTGTTTCAAAGAACATAAAGTGACATGACTGTCATAGCTTAGAGTTTCTTTAAGACTTTATTGAATAATATACAGGAAGAATTTTCTGTTTGGAAACTAGGATCTCTGAACCATAGGGTCTAACTTCATGGGAACAACTTGGACATAATAGAGATGTTATTATTTACACATATAGCCCTTGGTTCCTATGAATTTGTACTTACTCCAGACATGCTCAGAGTGAAAACTTAACACCTGGGTGACCATACCCTTTCCTTACAGGGAACTCCCAATACACTGATATCTCATTTGTACTTTCAATGGGCTGTCACTCTGACAGTCCAACAACTTCTAAAGCACATAATATTACATAAGCACACCACTGGGACCCACGTATTTATGCGTTTAAGGTGGAAGGAATCATACTGGGCATTTAACATAACCTTGGCTCCTAGTTTTAAATCCTAACAATGTAGAGAACTTACGATCAACAGTGTATCAAAAGGTACTTCTTCATCCACATTTTATAGATGAAGAGTCTCAGTGTCAAGACTTCATTTCTTTCCCAGTGCCACACAGCAGAAGAGCTACTAGAACCAAGAAGCCTGCCTACTTCTAAAGTTTGGGTCTTTTCTACCATATGATGAGGTTTCTACATACAAAAAAATTTAATATGCAAAAAAATGTGAGATATATCATCTTCATTTTCTTCTTTAAACTTTTCGACAACTTCCATAAATATAAACACTATGCCATGATCATAATCTCCTCTCACCAACCTGGCTTTTTCCCCTCCACTGAATCCCTTCTTTTCAACAAATATCTCTTCTATTTTGATGTCATAATTTTCTTCTCCTGTTATGCAGTTCTTGTGTAGTTCAGCCACTGTGAAATCAAGAATATCAAGGCCACTATGTCTGGAAGACATTATTGTAAGCACTTCTTCCCTTCCTTTGGTTCTTACATTCTATCCACCACCTTTCTGCAATGGCCCTTGAGCCATGGAGGGTGGGAAAAAGATGCTTTTCTTAATGATGAACACCTTACTGTCACTTCTCCTCAGCACATCGATGAGATTTGAGTAATTGCACTGGTCACAACCATATAAAAAGAGAAGCTTCTCTAACCAAGAGAACATAAATGTGAGTATTTGGAGGAGAGTTTGATGGGCATAGTATATCCATTCTTAGCCAGACAACAGTAGTAGTTTTCCCCCTAGGGCTTATGACCTCCCAAGCCTTAGGCTATTCATTAGGTTTTCAGTAGCAGGCAGGAATTCTGTCCCATGGAGCGGACCTCAAGTCCAATCAGAATGCATTTGTTTTCCCTCATAATAGACATTCCAACATTGTACCAATTAATACATTTGGCCTGGGTGGCCAGCCATAAAGCTTGCAGGATCCACTGCTGATGGCCCCATTGATGACTCTTCTCCCTCAACAGGCTGCATAGCTCTTTCTAGCATCATGACATCTAGTTGACAGAGAAGAGGCTTTTAGCTCAGCTCGTCTTGATTTCTCTGTGTCCTGCAACCCACGCATGTGTAGACTTCAGCAATAAGGTCTAATTCTGATGGGCAACCAAGAGCCCTAGCCATATCCTGTAGTGTTTGGGGGGCATCAGAGGCCTCCCTTGGCAATAACTTACAGGAAGGTATCCTACCCCAGCACTAATTTTTTAAATAACAGTCTATGGTTTCTGAATGCAACATTATCCACATTCACAAGATGCTTCTACCCAAATTCTCTCTTTTTAATGCACATATTATTAGCTTTGAAAGAAGTATGTTTCCATATTTATCTTCATTTTATAAATGAATAAAGTACCATTTAGATACCTGGCACTGAGTAATGCCTCTGAGAAGTCACTCACAGAGCTGAACAAAACATGACCCCAAATTAAGTTCATGTTTTCAACCATACAACTTTCTGTGGTGTTCATGATCCCATTATTAAAGAAATATCAGGAAAAAATGAAAACAGTAGACTAGATCACTCTTGTCTGGTAAAGATTTTAAGGCAAATGAGCAGTAGAGTTAGTGTGTGTGTGTGTGTGTGTGTGTGTGTGTGTGTGTGTGTGTGTGTATTTGGAGGGTAGGACAGTGATTGGCCAGTGGACCCATGATCCTGTTTTACATACAGCCTATGCTTATTCATTGAATAATAATAACAAGTTTTGAAACTGCGTTTAGCACTTTTTGAAGTTTCGTTACAGAATTGCAGGTTTTATTTAAGATGTTATGGGAGGTTGATAAGGAAATCTATATTGAACATTACCCAGAAAATAACTTCAGAAGATTTGTCATGAGACATCTGAATTCTCCCTCAAAATCTTTGGCTCTACTGTTCACTGGAGCTCCTATTTCTGTCTTTGTTTCTCTGCCTCTATTTCTTTTTCCCTCTCCCCTCTCTCTCTTTCACACACACATATACATACACACACATACATATGTGCATAAACACTTTGGCCTAATAACTCATCTTCTTTTCTTAGTCAAGTAACTTCCAAATTCTGGGTTCTAGACATAAGCTACGCAGACCCAAACAGTGAGTGCCTCTTTTACTGGGAATGGTCCAGTTAAATCACTCTATCTTCTTCAGCCACATCCAGTCCATCTCAAAATCCTAGTGAATAAAGCTCCTTTTATGTATGTCTTCATGGTAAGAGAGGACTGTGCATTCCAGGGAGTAGAGGGGAAGTTGCCATTTAAGAGGTGAGTTCTCTCTCTTCTGGCTGAGGCACATGTCTACTGTCTTTTCCCAAATGCCCCTCAGCCTTACTTAATTCCTGAAGCCTCATACTTTTAATGCTGGCCCTAATACATTAACAGTCAGATGGCTGCTCTGCCTGGGTAGAAGTAGAAGATAGGTAAGTAGATGCTCTTAAAGGCTGCCCTGGCAGCAGTAAGCAGCTGTTGTAGGCAGGCAGAAGCAGTGGAAATGGCACCATCTGATGTTACAGTCATTGGGCATGGCCAATGTTACAGCTCTCCACTTGGGCTCTGAGACCCTTGTCTCTGAATACCCACCAGCTCTGCGGGACTCTTTTGGTGACCAGAGCCTTTAACATTTTTCTTTGCTGGCTCCTCACAGCCTTTTATCAGCTCTCTCCCCTCATCTGTCTCCTTCTGCTTCTCTTCTTCCTGCTCTGGCTTTTCTCAAGCTGTTCATCTGCTTCTTCAGTTGCCCAGAAGCTGGCTGGTCAGCCCCTTCCACAACTCTGTGGCTGGTGCCAAGATGATTCCAGGTACTTGGTTTGCCAAAACTGTGTTGCAAAGTCAGGGTTCAAGCTTGGATGCCCAGTGCCTCACTATGTGCAGTTCAGGAACGGAGGAAATCAGGATCTTTTTGGTGTAGCTAGCTGTTGCCATGTAGGAAGATCCCCAAACATAATCACTACCCTGTGTGCCTGCTTGTAAATTCGGGCTCACAGGCAATGCCTATGGACAGGTCTGAGGCATCTGATACCACTCCATTTATCAAGTGGCCATTGCCAATGTGGTGTACTCAGAAGCCAGGCGATGGGGCTCTGAAAATAGACACTGGACACTACATGCAAACTGAGCTTCCTAGGAGCCTAATGCCCAGCAGGCTAGAAAACAGGCTTCCTCACCAGGGTTACCTCCAGAATTGCCCCCCAGGCTTCCACTGTCAAGCAGCCACTGCTTCTTTCATTATGTTACCTGCTTATTAGCCCCATGCTGCTGAAAAGGAACACGAAAAGACCACTAGTTGCGCTGGGCCTGATGTTCCTACACCAGAGAAAGTAGCAAAGGAAAGCATCTCTCAGCCAACTCACTAAATGAGCCTAAGCAACCTGCTTATATTGCCCCTGAAGAGGTCATTGAGTCAGTCTCAGCCATTTGTTCTGGCTGAACTCAGCCATTCATTTTTGACCAATCACAGCCTTACCTCTTAGCGCCAATCACACTCAGGTTGTTGTTTAGCCATTCAGAGCCTTGCCTCATAGCATCAGTCACTTTAGTCCCTCCAGCAGGGGAAGCACTCCTCCTCTGCCACAGGTTGAAATGCTTGTAGAGTCATCAACGGTTCATCAGGAGCTAGACTGCAAAATGTCTGCTACAAGCTGTACAAACAGCCCATAAGAGTGGTCAGTTGGCTGTTTGATAGTCTTTTTGTGATTGTAACAGATTTACCAAGTATTAAACACCTGTTCAGTCCCCATGGAGAAGTGGGTTCCCTTCCTCTGTCATACCTAGGCATTTGTGTCTGACAGTTAGGCTTTCCCTTCTCACCTTTCAGCCTCTGGGTTTAAGTTGTCCAGACTCCACCCATTCCCCTCTGGTCACACCCTCTTCTGGCCCTGAACCAGGTTCCTTTAACAGCCTTCTCTGATTTTGCTTCATCTGACAACTCCACTCACCCCAGCATACTCCATTTATAATTTTCTTTACAACTCAGATATATAAAGGCACATATTTTAAAATTAATTTTCGTTAAATACATCATCATATTTAACTCTTCTTGTCCACTGATAGCATTTATCCTATGAATTCATTGTAAATAGGTCAGTTCCAACTTTGATTTTCATTGATCCTAGACCCCTGCCTTAGTTGTGGTGGTTTTAATCAGATGCCCCCTCTAAACTCATGTGTTTTGAATACTTGGACCCTAGATGTTTGGGAGGTGGGGACTTGCTGAAGGAGGTGTGTTGATGGGGCAGGCTTAGGGGTTTTATAGACAGCTCTTCCTGCCTAGAGTTCTGCTCACTCTGCTTCTACGGTTTTCCACCTGCTGTGGCAGAGGTGATGTCCAGCCTCTACTCATGCCATGCTTCCCCTGCCATCACGAAGCTTCCCCTCAAGACTGCAAGCCAAGTTAGAATGCTTTCTGCCTATCAGTTGCTTTTGGTCAGATGCTTTGTCCCAGCAACAAGAAAGTAAGTGCACCAGTATTTCCGTTTTTCTTAATGATGATCTGGGTTTTCAAAAGGGAATTGTGCCCTACTTCCCCTTTCTTACTGACAACTGCCAGTTTCATGTGGCCTCTTCTGGTCAACGCTGTCATCTTCTAGTAACTATGGTTATGACTTCTAGTCTGAAGACACCCACAGTGCTCAAGGGAGCTGCTCTCCCCTCCCCTTGCTGGAGGGAGTCAGAAACCTATGTGACCTGAGATCTGTCTACAGGAAAGCTAAATCAAATGACATGTAGAGTGATACTTTATGATAAGTAGCAGCTTCCTGGGTTCAATTCTGAGATTTTTCTTTTAGGATCCCCCCTTGAAAATTATATATGTGTGTATATATGTACACATACATATATACACACACACACACACACATACATATACATACATACATACATACATACATACATATATATATATATATATATATATATATATATATATATATATATATATCTTCTACTCTTACAGACAACAAACCATGGTATTTCCCTCCCCCACTTTCCCCTTCATAATTCAGATAATTCAGCTCTCTGTCATATCCCCTCCCTCTCTCTTTTAATTTGATGCCGTAATCTTTTTCTCCTATTATGAGAGCCATGTGTGTGTATTGCCAGGCACTGTGAGGTCATGGATATCAAGGCAATTTCTGTCCGGACAATTGTATGTAAGGAATGGTACCCTTCTTGTGGCTCTGAGCCTTGGAGGGTATGAGATGTTTTAGTGCTGGACACTCCAAAGGCACTTCTTCTCAGCACTATGTTGCCTTTTGGGTCATCCCAGTGGTAATCAACATCTGAAAAGAGAAGCTTCTCTAACCAGAAGTGAGAGTAGCATTAATATATGAGTATGCCATTAAGTGTAGTGCTTTCAGGGCAATTTGGTGAGAATAATATATGCATTTATCCAGAAAATAGCAGGCTTTATACCCCTAAGGTTCATGACCTCCCCTGCCATAGGCTTTTGATTGGGTTTTCAGTACCAGGCATGTATTCCCTCCCATAAAGTGGGCCTTCAGTCCAATTAAAGAGCAGATGGTTTCCCCCAGAGCAGACATGCCACTATTGTACTTGTTCAGTCATTTGGCCTGTCTGGCCAAACTTGAGGCTTCCAGTATCCATTGTTTTCACCACTGATGAGTTCTATCTCCCATAAGGCTGCATACAGTACAGCTTTTTCCAGTTTTCAGTTGACTGGGTCATAGGGAGAAGGTTTTCTGCTCAGAATCAGCTTGATTTCTCAGTGACTTTGCTGCTCAGGCATGTGAAGTCTTCAGCAATAGGGTCTTACCATCTCTTTCTCACAGGAAACTAAGGGCCTTGGCAATAGCCTATACTGTTTTGGAGGCAACAGGGACCTCCCTGGCCAACAACTCACTGAAAGGTATCCCATCCCTGGCACTGAAAATTTTCTAGTAACAATCTGTGGCTTCTGGATATCCCATTACTCAAGAAAGTAGATATTTATATGTCTTATTCAGAATATCTTGAATTTTGATTGACTCCCTCACCCTTCTTTTATACAATCTCTTCCCCTGACCTCTCTTAGGCCTTTCCACTTCCAGTAATCTGTTCTTCTTCTTACATATATGCAATGTCATTCCCTTAAGGACCTCCCTTTTCTCCCTTCCTTATAACCTTTTTCTAGCTTTTTCTAGCCTCTGCTACTACACAAGTCTATACATTTGTAGCTAGGATCTACATATTATCTATGTTTGAAGGACTTAAGGAAAGCAGATGTCTAACGCTTATGATCTCTCTTCCAACTTCTTTCTTTCTCTTTCTAAGATCTACGTCCCTATTCACAAAAGGTGTTGATTTCCTCTCTATGCCATTTGACATGAAATTCTGAACTTGCAGATTTATTTTATTACACTTCCACATGTTTCCATTTACACTCTATTGCAAGTTATGGATCTTTTTTCCTGTCAAAAGGTACCATTTTTGCAAATAAAAAGCTCTTGGGCATTCAAAGCTGTTATTTCTGCCACAAAGTCAAGGACCTGTTTTGTAACTCATCACCAAGAATTGGACATTTTGTTATTGATAAAGCTTTTCTGTCTTACACTCAGAGAAGCAAAAACTACAGATTACTTCAATGTAAAAAAGCCGAAATGTTCTTTAATAATGATGAAAAATTTCCCCTCATCTCAGCCCACCCAGTCAAGACGAGGGGCAACCCCTTAACCCCTGTTCCCAAATGGGTTATTTGCCCCCTCCTGCCCTCCAAATGGCAGGAGCTCTTTTACTTTATTTATCTCTTTACAGTTTTTCCAGGCCCAGCACATGGGCTGTCAGACCACTTGCATTGGCTGTATTAATTTTCCTTCCCTTGGTTCTGTACTTCCCTCAATAAATATAGTATTTTTAATGATGAAAAGAAAAGTATATGTCCTTACATATTTTTATTATTTTGTGACAATATTAGACCATACCAGTTTTCCAAATTTAAATATATTTAACTTACCTTACCTTCTTACATTTGTAAATTTTTCTTTACTTTTTTTTTTTTTTTTTTTTGTATTTTGAGACAAGGTCGTACCCTTATCCCAGGCTGGCCTCATACTTATGAGAGAGCTACTATCTCAGTCATTTACTTAAGCTACCCAAATTTCCCTCTAATTTCTTAACTCATTGTGTAAGACTATTTGGAGCATGAAATTACAGAAGTCCATGTCCCTTATCAGAGCACCTGGATTCATTTGTTTGTTCATTCATTAAACAGACATTTATTCAATACTAATAAGTATTGGTGAAAAAATGAATAACAGTCTTTACCTTTCATAAGTTCACAAAAGTATTGTTGGGTAATTATTAAGAAAAAAGAAAAGAAAACCAAGATAACTCAGAGATTATAAGAATGAGGGCTTTATATCAGCTAGTAGTCTTCTTCTCAGCACTACATTGCCTTTTGGGTCATCCCAGTGGTAATCACCATCTGAAAAGAGAAGCTTCTCTAACCAGAAGTGAGAGTAGCATTAATATATGAGTATGCCATACACCTGAGCTGTTTGGAAATTTCAGGCTAGACCCATGGAAGAGAGTTTCATTATATGCATGGGGACTGTGGTGGTTTGAGTAGATGGCCCCCAATACATTCAGTTGTTTATTTGTTTATAGTTTACATCTGCTGACACCTTGCTGGAGGCAGTGTCACTGGGTGGATCTTAAGGTGTGGTGGTGGGTTTCAGATTTCAATCTAAAGATATGCAAAGTGTGCCTAGGAGGAGTTCCTGAAGTGTGCTGTGTGGCTTTTGGCTTGTGGCTTGTAATTCTCTCTCTCTGCTTGGGCCTGTGAAGGCAGGCTAGCTTCTTCTGCTATTATGGAACTTGCCCTGGGTCTGTAAGCTTCAATAAATATCCCTTCCTCCATAACTGTGTCTGGTCTGAAAGTTCATCTCAGTGAACCTGAAGCTGTCTGATACTGGGACCAACATGTATGAGCAAATGGAAACATATTTGGAAATTACAACATGTGGTGCCCAGAAAAAAAGAGTCTTTGCTAGTCAGAGAGCTGAAATTGCTATCAAACATACATATGAAGGACCTGGTTTACTACTTATTAGGAGGTTGAACTTGACAGATATAGGGCCTGGAGGGGTAACTCAATCAGTGTAGTATTTACCTCACAATCATGAGGAACTAAGTTTAATCCCTAGAGCCCATATATATGGCAGGCATGGTGGCACATGCCTATAATTCCAGCTTGGGAGGAGGAGACATGAATCCTTGGAGTTCACTAGGCCACAGAGAAACTGTCTCAAAAAAGAGGTGGATGGTATACCTCTGGATGACACCAGAGATTGTTCTGCTGCCTTCACATAAACATAAACACACATTCACATACACGTGCACACACCTGCATTCACACATACACAAACATGCATAACAAAAATAAAACCTTAAAAATAAACAACAAAAACCCCACTCAGATAAAGAGTGTGCTGTGATGAAGTGTGTGACCCACTAAAGGTTCACATGTTGGATCTTAGTCCCTAGCTTGAGGGTTTAGGAGATGATATGGATCCTTAAGAGGTAGAACCTAGTAGTCAATGAGGGCATGCCTTTAGAAAATATTAAAGCATTTCTTGGGGGCTCTGGTTCTTTCTCTGGAGGTAATTGTTACTAAAGCCTTAGCTTCACCCCCTTTCTCTCTGCTTTCCAGCTTTGAAATGTGCATCTTTCTTTGGCATGTAATCTTCCTGCTGTATTCACCAAAGAACCCATGACAGAGCTGACACTATGCTCTTTGGATTTTAGGCTTAAAAAAATTGTAAGCTAAATAAACTTCTTTTAAAAACATGCCCAGTCTGTGGCACTGTGGTATTTACTCCAGAAAAGACAAATACAAAGTGTTTAGCACTAGATAAAGACAGTGAAACACAGAGGAGGGAAATTGTGTTTAGCAGGTGAGCACTTCAGGCCATGGACTTGGAAGCTGTGGAGAAGGATGCTGAGGTTTCTAACATCACTGAGCAATTGCAGAAAGTACATCTTTCTCTGAAATAAATCACTGTGTTAGACAAAGCAAGACTAGGGGAAATAACTTTACTGTATTCATTTAAGCCCAAAGGACATGAAGTAGAGATGTCTGGTGGAGAACCTGTTGGGTGGATATGTGTGTAGCTGAGCTGAATGGTGGAGTTGAAGGTAGCTGGAGTGTGAGCAAACAAGGAGGTGATGTCTCACAGCAGGCATGTGTTCATGGGGATCCATCAGGAGGAAATGAAAAATGAAGAATAAAACAGAGAGCACAGAGTCCTCTGGATCATGGTTCAGGCCAAGCAAAAGGAACCCTCAAAGGCAAGGAAGTAGGAAATGATGGAAAGAAAGCTTTAGAACTATGGGAGAGAGATGAGGAGGCATGCTGTACACTAATAAAAAAGTCAACAGAAATACCTGAAGAGGACAGTTGTCAGAACTCTGTGGCATAAGGAAAGGCAAATGTGTCATGGATTCTGTTTTATGCTAGATCAATGAGAAAGAAATGGAGGACCAAATCAATGAGAGGTGTTTTTTTTTTTTTTAATTTTAAACAAGGCTCTGACTGTTAAAACTAGGTTTGATTCAAGCAAATTTAAAATCTTAAAACATGAATAACACAGAAACTCAATTTAGTAAGTTAAATGTTTGTGTGTGTGTATGTTTAGTAAGTCATACACATATATAGTATAATTAAGAGAGTAATTTGCATAGCAGTAGACCACTTGTGTTCCTTCTGTATTCTGAAAAAGTTCAACAACAAAATTCTACAACATAGAAACACTTTAAACTACATATAAGAGAATTATAACCCTTGTTCAGCTTATCATGTGATGATAAATAAATAAGTCTTCTTGTTTCAGGAGAAGGGCTTCTGAGAAGTTCTACATTCCTGGCTGTGTTATGTAAGCATGCTGATGCTATTGGGAGGTTGTCACTGTAGGGTATAGTAACTCTGCCACCTCTGCCTCTAAGGGACTTTTTTTTTTCCTTGTGTACATGCAGCTTTGAGTTGGCTAACTGATAAGTGAAAGCATCGTGGCTAAGAGCTGTCTTCCTACAGAGCTCCATCAAGACCTGCCATGGTACTCTACTTCCTTCCTATGTGCATTAGTCACAACATAAATGCAAAACCATTTTAAAATAATCTATTGTTTGTTTGATTATATTTCTAACACTTTAAGAATGAACTCTTTCCCAGGAACATGCCCCTGAATTACTTCACACAGCACAGAACGGTAGCCCTCACTGCTGTGCATGCCAGGCCAGAAGTGGAGGAGACTCAGCCATTCTCCACTGAGGAGATGGAATCACTTCTTTATACCTCATTGCAGTTCTCTCCTCATTGCTGGCACAAAGAAACTGACCAAAAGCAGCTTGTGGGAGGAAAGGGCTTATTTTTTTCTTATAGACTCAATGGCAAGCTCTATGGTGGCAGGGGAAAGAATGACATGAGCAGAGGCTAGACATCATCTCCTAACCAACATCAGGAGCACAATAGCAGCAGGAGAGTGTGCCAAATACTGACAAGGGAAGCTGGCTAAAACAACCATAAGCTTACCCCCCAAAACACAACTCCTCCAGCAAGGTCCCAATTTTGAAGTTGCTACCATCTAGGGATCTAGAATTCAGAACACATGAGTTTATGGGGGAAATACCTAACTGAAACTACAACAAACACCAAATCACAAAGAGCTGGTATCGAGTGACAATCACCCTCCTTTAGACAGAGGGCAGTTCTTAGCTTTGCAGATGGTGGGGAATGTTGAAGGCCTATAAATGCTTTACCTTTCATTTTTCTAAATCTTGACAAAACAAAGTCCTTCCTTACCACTTTTCTAGGTGTTCACCAAAAAAATTGCTTGCCTCCATGTATAGAAATGTACTTCTCTCCTTCCTTAATCACCATGATCAGTGCAGCACGATTTCAATGAGTCACCATCAACTTCTGTAAGTAGGTGGGAAGAAGAGCTCATTCTAGATGCACAGGTAGGAACTTGAAAAGCTCAAAGAGAAAAATTAAGTAAATTTTCTGATAAAGAGCTAAATTAAATCTATGGGCTTACGTGTGTGTGTGTGTGTGTGTGTGTGTGTGTGTGTGTGTGTGTGTATGTGCAGATGAATAGATGTTAAAAGAATGTTCTTTCAAATCATAAGTCATAGGAATATATTCAATCAACCCAATCAATGGAAAGGTAATACTGCTCATGTCACTGAAATGACTATTATTTATAACACCCCATCCTTATAAATGAAGCAGTGATTTTCTTTATATTCCATAAAGCAATTATTTGTGCTAAATTTACAAAGAATTTACTAAGAATTATCATTCTTAGTTTATACTAATGGTTCCCTACACAGAATTTATTCCCACTTCAGCCTTCTGAACACAAGCTGAAATCTGTTTGAATACTCATCTGTTCCCCAAATATCTCAGAAGACTGAGAGCAACATCCATGACAGTCCAGGATGTCAGGGAAGGATATGACTCTCCTATCATGACTAATTGTTTTTTTTTTAATTGGTCATATGACTTTGATATATACTAAGGGGAAAGATCATTATTATATAATGGGAAGAGATTTTTCTCTTGTTTATAAAAATATGTCTACCTTCAGATTTTGAATGACCAGGAAGAGAACAAGACTTAGGAAAATACACAGTGCCAAATGCTATAGAGACAAGGAACAGAAGGAACATATGCCAGGGGACCATAATATAGGCAGTTATTCTGCCAGACTTGAACTCTTTCCTCCTCATGCACTTTCTGTCTTGTCAGAGAATTTACTGCATTAGTATTATCAAAGTAATTTTCTTTCTTCATATCTAAAATATTCTGAATGATAAATTGATTATATAAATTTTTCTACATTTTATTTATCTATTTACTTGGAAGACAGAGAGATGAGAAAGGGAGTATGGGCACACCAGGGCTTATTGTTGCTGTAAATGAACTTCAGAAGCATGTGCCATTATGTGCATCTGCTTTATTTGGGTAGCTATGAATCAAACTAGGGCATCAGGCTTTGCAAGCAAGCACCTTTAACCACTGAGCCATCTCTCCAGACAGATTATAAACATTTCATAAACATTCCTGGGCTGACTCTGAAATTAAATAAAGTCAGTGGCTGCTTCCGTGTTTATATTGGAATGCTGCCAGCTGTAGATTCTTTCTTCTACCAGCCTAATGCCAGATTCGAATTTCCAGTAATTTATGGCTACTTTAGGCTAAAGCATAATCCCTGGACATGTTTATTGGGATGTCAAAAGGATTGGTATGTTAAGCTATGAGTTGTCACAAATACTTGTGAAAACAAAGATTTGAGTATACTTCTGTACATGTTTATACTGTCACATATATACTCTGAGGATCTATAAAGACCATGAAGTTAAAGATGACGAAAATAGTCTCAGCCCTCAGCAAATTTATAAGCTAGCAAGAATGTCAAATATGAGCAATATAACAAGCAGTTAGTGAAGGAAGCAGTAATGTGGTTGAGAGAGCCTTAACAGACTCACAAAAGTAGTTTTACTAGTTGTATCAGTTACTTTCTCACTGCTGGGACAAGAACCAGCTTATAGAGGGAAAGAGTATATTTCAGCATATAGATTTTAGGGAGAGTTCCTGTCATGGAAGGGAATGCATGGTAGAAACAAACAGCTGGTGTCACTTCTTCACATCATCAGTGAGGAGGTAGAAAGTTCAAAATACCAAGCAGGGCTGGAGTGTAACACCTTAATGCTCACCTCCCATAGGTTGTATAACCTCCCAAACAGTGATACCAAATGGGGAAAAAACATTGAAACAGGAGGTCATGGGTGATATTTTACATGCAAACCATACCAGCTAATACTGATAGGATATCCTTTTGTTCACTTGAGTCTAAACTTTTTTTTGAAGGAAACCAATATTCACATGGATAGTTTGTCTGTTAAACTCGCCCTGTATAATTGTAGCAGTAACTAGAAGCTTAGATTACATGACAGCATTAACACCGGGAGCTGAGGGCTTCATATTGCGACTGAGTGCCCACTAGCAGGCCACACTTTCATCTACTGCCACCATGGCAACAGCCATTGCTGTTCTTCTATGATTGAAAAATTTTGGAATTCGGTGTGGTCTTCTAAGAATAAAGTTTATTTTGATGAATGAGAAAGAGGAAATAAAACAAAGAGAAAATGTAAGTTATTTTGCACAGAGAATATGTTGGGCTGGCTTTTTTTATATCAGTACAGGTTCACTTTAGGCTGTCAGTGCTGAGACTAGGGTTCCCCTGGGGTCACCATCAGTCAGCTGTCTGTTGTTCTTGTCAATGTACAAAAGTCAATTCTAGTTAACTTATACATAGGGTTATATATATTATGTGCAGCCATTGAATAAAAAGTAGCCTGGACGATGGGGAATGGGCAGGGCCTGAGGGACCCCCCATGACCTAAGGAGAAAGGAGAACTGTTCAGATCTCCAGTAGACTTCTACTTAGCTCGCACTGATGCAATAAATAGTATCGCCTATGTTCCTTTACATTCTTGCACCAGCAGTTAAAGATTAAGCTCAGAAAGGTGGCTTAGTGATTAAAGGCACCTGGTTAAAAAGCCTGACAGACAGAGTTTGATACCCCAGCACTCATGTAAAGCCTGATGCACAAAGTGGGGCATAAATTTGGTGTTCATTTGCAGTGGTAAGTGGCCCTGGCATATCCATACTCACTGTCTCTTTCTTTCTGTCCAAATAAATGAATAAATATTTTAAAAAACAGATTATAAGAAAGAAACTAAACATAAGATTTGTGTGCACTGAACAGTGCTGAAGGAAGGAGACAAAAAAAAAAGACCTGACACTTTCTCCTTCAGTACTAGGAAGCATATTCTTTCACCAGTACTTTCTCTTGCATTATCAGTCATGAGCAAATCTTTGGAAGGTGGCATATGAATGTTGAAGCAGATGCTAGGCACCAAAAAAAAAAAAAAAATTGACAAAAGCCTGTCAGTAAACAATGATGTCTTCAGTCAAAAGTAACATAAACATTTACTTAAAAATTACTTAAATAAGAAGGGAATCTATCAGCTTATAAAATGAATACAAAGTTAGGGTACTTTTTGTTTGTTTGTTTTTACATTATGAGACAGGGTCTCACTATACAGCCCAGGCTGGCAGGGGCCTCTCAGTCTTCTCTCAGCCACCACAACAGACTTGATTATTCTTTAAGACTGGTTTACAGCAGCTCCACGAAGTCACCAAATTCAAAGTTATTTCCATTTTTCCCTCTACCATCTTCAGTGTTGATTTGGGCCTCTGGCTGGATTACCTTGTAACTGCAAGCTATATACAGCATTTTTATACATCATATTCAGATATGACAAAGTCCTATAAAATTCTTTCCCCAGATGGCTTTCTCTCACATTTCATCAGGTAAGATTGGAACTCAGGAGATCTGTGAGCATTAGGAATGGTATTGCCGTGATTGACTTAGACTAGATAACACCCTAACTCATTGCCCCCAAATGGGGCAAAATTAGCCTTATATGAGTCATAAACCATATGATAGATAATGGGATACTGAATGGAATCAACGTTTTATTAGGAAGAAGGGTATTGGAATAAGAATTGGGAATGCTTCCAACAGTCTCCAAGATAGTCCTTTATCTAGGGATCTACAAATTACTTGGAGAAAACTACTCTATTGGATAAACTCTGAACTGGAATTCCTTATAAAATACAAATCTTAGAAACAATAACTATAAAATTCTTAGTATGCAATAAATATATATGTTTTTAAGATAAATTATTTTCAACTACAAATTTATCTCAACTTAATCCTTGCATATTTAGAGCTTTAAGTGCAATCATTTGTTGGTATCTTTTCTACATGAAAGTGTTAATGAAAGTTTGCTCTAACTATAGGGCTAGAGGGACAGGCATGGGGCTTCCTTCTCTCAGGCAGACTAATGCTTCTTTATGCCACCACCCATATGGAAAGCCAATAGTCTGTCAATGCCACACCAAGATACCCAATCTACAAAATATAAAGTTAAACATGCCTTAACCTTATAGCTAATGTTTTTTTGGGCAGGACCTAACGTGCAATTTTCACTCTTGTTCATGGAGTTGTGAGTTGTATATTAGCTTCCTTGCTGCTGAAACCTCTATTATTTGTGTGCTTCACCAATAAACTCTGCAATTTCAATAATGTGCACATTTCTATCAATATTTTTGGTCTTAAAATTACAAACCTCAAACTTGTGTAAGTAATATATGGAAATGTAGATGGTATCTGCAAACTGATTTTATTGGTGCCTAGATGGTAATGAAGTATGACATTTAGTTGGATGAGTTCTTTATAAAAATCTAGATGGTGGTCTTCAGACATTTTGAATTTGTCTCTTAAAAATAAATTTATCTAGTTATGGGGATAAATGATAGAAATTGGAGGGACAAAGACCATCTTGAAACCCAGAGGACAGTTTTAGGGAAATAGCTCTAAAAGGCGCTGAGGGGTTTATGTTCCTTTTGAGTTCTGTCGATGCATATAATAGTCTGTATCCTGGCAACATTTCTCATTTGCAATCTGAAATTGAGTAGGAAAAGCCTGGATCAATTGAGAAATGTGTTTTGTCAATCTTGACTGAAATAAAATATGAAACTTGCTTGAGCTTGTGGATCATGTATATGCTATAGGGCAGAGGACTGTAATTCTTATTTTAATTCAGAGCTGTCCTGGGAGACCTGTCTGATCCCAGGTTAGTAATTTCTGATCCAAAAAAGCACTAGAGATTCTTTGGAGGACAGGGAACCAGGGACTTTGAGATGAGATCACTGCTGGCTGTGTGGCATTCTACATATGTAAGGCCTCCACTTAGCCTCTGGTATCTTGACACTTGATTTAGTGAGTGTGGAAAGTTACCACATCAAAAGTTAGAGTGAATAGGAGATGAGAAACTTTTGCTGACTCCCATTGTCCCTTTCCTTCTTGTCCTTTCTTCCTTTTCCACCTTCTCTCTCCTTAACTTTGATGTCATTACTCCATCCCAGAATCCTGACACCCTACTCTCCTGCCTTCCCTCACTGTCATCAGCTTTTAGTGCTGGACCTGGGACCTTGCCCATTGAAATTGCCCAGAGAGATTGCCCATTGAGACACTGTTTTACTGATAAGATAATAATAATAATAATAATAATAATAATAATAATAATAATAATGGCATTAGTTAACAATACTAATAAAACAACTCTTTAGTGTAACAGTACTCCTAGGAATGGTAGCCTTGGCACTAGGCAATCTTATCTTGTTTATCATTTTTAATCCTCTAAACCATAACACTTTGGGGGAGTTGATATGGTGGCATATGCATGTAATCTCAGCACCTGGGAGGTGGAGACAGGAAGACCAGGAGTTTATGGTTATGTTCAGCTACATAAGGAGCTTGAGGCTATCATGAGCCATATGAGACCTTGTCTCCAATAATAAATACACAGGTAGATAAATGATAGAAAAATCAATAGATATGTAATAGACCAGTAGATGACAGATGATATGTAGATGGTGATACATAAATAGGTAGGTAGGTAGATAGATAGATAGATAGATAGATAGATAGATAGATAGATAGATAGATAGATAGACAGACAGACAGACAGACAGACAGTAGATGATTAAAATCAGTAGATGATATAATTTGGTACCTTTGTAATCTATTCTTTTGGCACTATAGCTATGTCCCCTTTTTCTCTGAGCTGACTACCAAGTTGCTTTTGATGTTGCCTAGAAACTTAATTTCAGATTCTTTATTTCATTTTCCTAAGTCTATTCGTATTTTTAAACATATTTTTCTTTATCCATTGGCAAGCACAGAGACAGACAGAGAATGGGCATGCCAGGACCTCTAACCTCTGCACACGAACTCCAGATACATGTGCCATGTGGTGCATCTGATACTGAGTAATTGAACTTGAGTCACTAGGCTTTGAAGTCAAGTGCCCTAACTACTGAGAAATCTCTCCAGCCCACTCTGTTTCTCTTTTATGTTCATGAATTTTTGAATGTTGCTTCTTTTCTATTAGTTCTAGCAATATTGATTCCCTATAATATTTTTTAATTTTTGACTATTTATATTTCTGATATTTTATTTAATTTTTAAATTGGTAATATTCTTTTTTTATTTGTTTCCATATTTCATACTATTTTTATCTTTCAAGAGAGCAGAGACAGAAAGGAAAAGTGAGTTCTAAGTATAGGTGTTCATAAATGAAAGAAAATGGAAATACACGCTAACTGTATTCATGCATATTGGACACTCTCCTGTAGTTTTGGGGTACTATGACCCTACTAGTCATCTCTATGTAGTTTTGAATTCTTAGTCTTTGAAATTCCAAGGCCCTGTCTTACTGTTTCGGCATGCAGAGGAGTCAGAGTAGGAAAGCAAGAAAATAGCTTATCAGAAATTTGTCCATCAGCTTATCTGGTAAATAACACATTTGCTTCCATTGTGCCTTGCACCAAGCAAGCAAGCACTTTACAGCTTGCTCCATCAGAAAATGCTCTACTCTTTGTATTTGGGTGCCCAGTTTCCTCTACCCTTAGTTTTTATCTGGCTTCTGGTTTTCAGGATGGATTTATAATCTCTAACCCTGTAATGGCACAAAATCAATCTTGTACTGCCGTATATTTTGTAATCATTTTAAGCTATATTTTTCTGTAATTGCAAGAGCATTTTTATGGGAAGGGTCGGAAGTTCCTGCATTCAATCAGCCATTTTGCTTCACTTTTACTTCCATTCCATAGATTAGATAACTACAAAGCTGAGCATGTAGTTCAGTGGCTAAGCACATGCCTAGCAGAACAGGGCCCTGGGTTTGTACCACAACTAAGTAAATAACTATAACATAAAGACTGCTCACAAGTGTGAGTTCTAGCTATTCTAACCAAGTCTTTGGCACCAGAGCCCATGTATTCTGAGGTTCCATTTAGCAATCACATACCATAGCTGATGTGGCCCATACCAAATAGCCTGGTAGATAATATCACTGTTGAATTCAGCTCATTGATAAGGAAAAACAGACTCAGAAATGTTAAGTGGCCAGCCAAGAAAAATCACAGCTAATGATATTATAGAGAAAATACTCTCAACATACACAGGAAATAATG
The DNA here is from genome assembly GCF_020740685.1 of Jaculus jaculus. NCBI lineage: Eukaryota > Metazoa > Chordata > Mammalia > Rodentia > Dipodidae > Jaculus > Jaculus jaculus. The sequence continues at coordinate 47,553,922 of NC_059102.1, forward strand.
GTTGCTTGGCACATACTAAGAACTCAGCATATGAAGAAAAGATGACACTCTTGTGCTTGAAAACCTCAGTGGATAGGGACTGATGGAGAACTCAGACTTCCTAATTGTCACAGTCTAAGCATGTGTATACTAAGCCTTGGCTATTATTCTTTTTTCAAAGCCACTATCATATGCACACACGCACACATATCCCTATTCTTTGGGGATATATCAAATAAGATCTGGTTTTTTGATATGAATATATCTATTAATGCATTGATGTTTTCTCCAAGCATACATCAAAGATTAGCCCTTGGGTTTGCAGAAGATTTCTTTCAATATGGCCTCAGTGCTCCAAAAGTTATGCTTCTGTGCTTTAAGTTTGCTGTGAAATGTGGTTAAAAATGAAAGAGAAAGAAGCAGCTGGATCAAAGAGAAAACATTGACAAATGAAAAGCTTACTGAAGAATCTAATCAACACCCAGCTTCTCTTAGGCAATCGTATTGAACTACAGACTTCCAAAAGACTTTAGTATCAAACAGAGACAAAATAGCAAGCCTCTGATGAAACAATGGTAAGCACAATGCACTACATTATTTGATTCAGTACTGTTTTTTTGGTCATTTCCCCTAAGTGGAAGAGAACAAAGCCAACAAGACTTTCATAACAATGTTGGGGTGTGTGGCTGAAATGAAATTCTATTCCCCTGCCTAAAAAAAGAAGTTGGCTCTAAATCTTTACTTACCCCCTTCATTATTTATTCTTGTTAATAATACTAGTAATAACAATAGCCTAGCTTTATTTTCACAGACCTACTGAGATAAATTTCTAAAATGTAAGGTAGGAATCTTAGCCTATTCATTATACCCCTATTATCTAGCTTTTATTGCTGAACTAATAAAAGTAAAGAAAGTACGTGATAGAAAGTAACTTATATTTGAAATCAATTAACTATAAATGTTTTTATAAAGTCTCAATCTCAGTCACAACAGCATAAAATAAATACGATATTTATATGTCTTAAAAAGTCATAATTATGATAATTAGTAAGATCAGGAAATATGCTTTGAGAGGTCAGGTGGACAGTATAGTATGATCAGATGAAATCAAAACTCAAACCACAGTCTTTTTCTTCAGAATCCCAAGGGCCATCTTTTCATCTGCCTTACTAGCAAGGCTCAAAACAACTGTACTGCTGGATGCTTTGACACTGGTATCCTGCCCCCAAGTGGGGCACTTCACCATACAGATACATGATTCAGGTACATGAAACTTAGGATTCACTAATACAATGGGATTTGTGGAATCTATCTTCTCTACCTCCCAATTCAATTTACCAGATGATAACAGAAAATCAAACTACAGGAGTTTCTGGAATTTCATCATATTTTACTGACTGAATTTGGATTAGAAGCAATAAATCAATCTGACATTTGGGCCCCATTTAAAAGATTGTGAAATGTAAGCATTCATTTAAGCTTAATCTTTTCAGTCCATTCATTTTAATGCCCCTTCAGAAATTATGGACAAGGTACATAATCAGAGTTTTTACAGAGGGACAGATTTATACCTTCCTTAGCATTTGATTTAAAAACACTGGCTTTAGGAATAGATGAAAATTAGAAAGCAAATAGTGATAAACCTAAAGTAAACCATACTAATCATGACAATATAAATGATCTAAATACCCTATTAAAACTCAGAGATTGTGCTGAAGAGAGGTCTTAGTTGTTAAGGTGCATGCCTGTGAAGCCTAAGGATCCAGGTTCGATTCTCCAAGGTCCCATGTAAGCTAGATGCACCTGGTGGCACATGCATCTGGAGTTATTCTGCAGTGGCTAGAGGCCCTGGCATGCCCACTGTCTCTAATAAATAAATAAATAAAAATCTTTTTAAAACCTCAGAGATTGTTAGATTACATTTTAAAAAGCAAGATGTCAAGATATATTTTATATATATATATATATGATATGTATAGATATACATAATTATGGATATATATTATGTATATATTTGTGTATATGCTTTCAAGAGAAATTCCACTTTAAATATAAAGATATAAATAGATTTTTAAAAATTAAGAAAAGCAGGGCTTGAGAGAGGAAGGCACATGCTTGCAAAGCCTGCCAAACTATTCTCCAGCACCTACATGAAACTGAGTGCAATCTGAGGATCCCAGTTACAGCAGCAGAGATCCTTTCATGAAAGGTGAAGGCCAGTTACCCTGAGGTTGTCTTTTCACGTCAACACGTACCCTGTGGCACAAATGCATATGCACGCATGCATGCGCAAAATAAAATCAATTTAAAATTAGAACTAAAAGAGGATGAAAATTTACTAATGCTAGTCAAAAAAAGATAGAGTGGCAATATTAACATTATAAAATGTAAATTTTAGAACCAAAATATATTAGAGGAATAAAAGTTTATTTTCTTTGATAATAAAGACCAATCAAGAGCACAGAATAATTCTAAGAAAAAAAAAAACTGCAGCCAGTGCCATATTTCTCTCTATTTCTTATACTTTCGTGGGGCAGGTATGCTAACATTTCCCCTAAGCTTAGAAACACAGAATAGATGCTGTCACCATTTTTATTTAACCTGATATAGAAACAGACAGTATTTTGATTGGCTAAGAAGTTGTAGAGTTGTCTTTATTCATAGATAATCTCATTGTCTATATATAAAATTAAATGAAGAGATAATAAGATTGCTATAAGTTCAAGGCCACCTGAGACTACATAGAAAATTAAATGAAATCTTTAACTAATAAGTGATTTTTATTAAGATTACTACTAGGTTTGTGTGCAGCAGCATTCAATTCTTATAAACTAACAACAAATGAATACAAATAATACATTTATGATAACATTAAAATAAAACGCATATAAATATATTTTTTAAATATTTAAGACTCATATCTTAAAAACTAATTTTAAAATACTGACAGCCAGAAAGAGTATTTAAATAGAGAACAAATATATGGAAATACCTCTTTGTGGATTGATTCCTCACAGAAACAACACAGTTCCAATCAAATTTCCTACAGATTTTTCTTGTGTGTAAGTTGGTAGATTCTAAACATACATGTATATATGCAAAGAGCTTAGAATAGGGAAAACAAGTAAATAAAGAACAAAGTTGTAGAGCTATCATTATGTGATTTCAAAAATAATAGAAGGATTGATTCTATGGCAGCTGCCTGTGAATGAACACACCAGAGGAAGCTCAGCAATGGCAGACAAAATAGGGGAGAGCCAAGATCCACATATACGACAAGAAGATAGCTAACTGCCCACTATGAGACTTGACACCTCTACCACATCTTCCAGGGCCCAGGAGAAATTGCAGAGGAAGCAATGACATGAACACTGCTCTTACTGCTAGCCTGACAACCAGCTCCAGGGTTATGGTGACAGACACTGTGATCAAGTAAAACCCATCAAAGCAGAAATCCAGAGGCTACAAAGAACTCAGCACTATGTCATACTGCCAAGAGACCTGCCATGGGTTAGGAAACATTGCCCAAGATGGAGTAGAAATATTTTAAGACCACAGAGTAAGTAGGAATATCCCAAGGCACAGTATCCCACTACCCCATAGGAACTGACTGAGGCCTTCATGACCCCCACAATAAATACCATAACTCCACTGATGAGGGTCTCTAGAGTAATGTGACAAGGGGTGTGAGGGCATAAAAGAGTATAACCTGTTATAATATATATAATTTAGTTTCATTTAAAAAACATAAAAGCACAATGGTGAACTGTGGTATTGGCATAAAGTATAAATATAGGTAAGCAAATCAATGGGACATATATGTGGAAATGGAATAGATATAAACATGGAGAGAAAGAGCAAGAGAAAAGTGGTTTTTAACAAACATACAAAGCAATTCAGTAGAGAAACTATAGTCTTTAGAAGTGCTAGAACAGTTGAATGTCTGTAAGGCAAGAAAATCACCTTATAAAAGAGATGAACTCTGATCTTTATTTGGTGCCTATAACAAAAGTCTAGGCTAAATACTAAAATTATGTAATTTTTAAAAAACAGAGTAAAAGTTATGTCTTAGGATTATGTAAAGATTTTTTTTGTTATACTGTGAAAAATCAGATCTTAACTTTAAAGAATAAGCAGATGCACTGGAATGGCCTCAAGAAATGATCCAAGCCACCTTGGCCTTCTTAGCCCTACAAGACAGATCAGGTTGAATTCCAGAATCAGTCAGTCAACACTCAAATTTAATATTGCATAGCAATCTTTCTTCTCCTCTTCCTTTTAGTATAGTAATGACTAGCCTTTTTATTAAAGTTCAAGTTACAGCTAGTTTCCCTATAGATCATCCTAATTTTACAGCAGCTATCTAAATAAAACATTGTTACAATGTTGATCTTATATTTGAGTCAGCTGATGCTTGTAGAGGACTGGTGACTTCCCGAGAGGACATTCTAGATAGCAGTGAGAGTACTGGCTTCAGTGTGTTCTGCAGACCTCTGAGCCTGCTTGTGTTGCTCCTGTCTAGCCATGGCTCTCTAGAGAGAATGTAAATTTGTTCTTGGTTATCAAATGGAATCTTCTTTAAGCCAGTTCTTGTCAGATGAGATTAATAACAAAATTAACTTTTTCATAACACCAGAACAGTATTTAGTAAACTTTTATCTTTCAAATCTGTCATGGTTAGTCATTTCTGTTTGCAAGTACTCAGAAGGGAAAAGCTGCATGGCCAATAGCCTCTTGATCCTTAAACATTCTGCCTTAGGTTAAACGAGACTGCCATTTTGCCAGGCTGCTTAAAATTAATGCAATTCCAAAAATGGCTTCCAAATGCTCACTGGTAGCCTTTTCATGCATTGAGGTCTGAGCTGATACTCCTCTGATGCTAGCTAAATAGTGACTCACTTCAGAAATCTCATCTTTGTGTTCACAGCTCTTGGCTTTGACCCAGATCTGTAATAGCCATGTACTCCAGGGATAAAGTAATGGATCTCTGGCAATCTGGCTGTCCTTTTTACTTCTGCCCAACATGTGTTTGTGACTTCTCTGAGAGTGGCATGAAGCATATAGGATAATCCCTCCCACTGTTCTGTCTGAGAGGTCACAACCATATGGATGACCTTCTCGGGCTCAAAGCAATGATTCTTAAGTTGTGCTGTGTGACTTCACACAGTTAAGCCATTCACAAACACAAGTACAGCAACATAATGGGATCAAATGTACACCATTACACTACTGCCAAAGACAGTGTTTGAGAAAGGTAAATGAGTAAGAGTGAGGTGCTACCCCTACATAGCCAACCATTTGACATGATGGAGGGAAAGGACACTTGATAGAAATATCCAGAGAAATGGAAAGACATAAGCCTTGCTTCTAAGAGCCCTCGTCCTTCTCCTTGGAAAGTATATTCAGTATCATATTAGTACATTATCCCAAGACAAAGAAATGGAGCAAGAGCTATGCGACACTGGCAATAAGCAGGTGATTTTACATGTCATATACAGTTTTGTAGTTTGACTCTAACATGTTTTGCCCTTTTATGATTTGCATTATTTCCGGCAGTAACCTTTGTTCTTCTCCTGTTGTTCAGTGTATGTTTTGTCTTGTTAACAATTCTGGTAGCAAGTAAAAGTCCGCTCTTCTACATTTATGAGAGGTAACAATACAGAAAGCCCTAGATATCTGAGCTGCCCTCTCTACTCATTAGCTGCTTGGACTATAGAAAATGTATACCTCTAGAACAAGCTTTATATCTTATACTTGGGACAATAATCAAAAATCACTTTAAATGGAAGAATTTGCTGTAAACCACCTTAAACATACTTTAGTGCAAAATAAAACTAAATGTAGCACATGGAAAACAGTAATTTGTGGGTAAATAGGACAAAATGATAAGCTGCGAGCATATTAGATACTTTTCTTTCGTTACTTTATTGTTTTTAAAATTATTTATTTGAAGGGTTGGAGATATGGCTTAATGGTTCAGGTGCTTGCCTGTGAAGCCTAAAGACCCAAGTTCGACTCCACAGAACCCACATAAGTCAGATGTATATGGTGGAGCATGAGTCTGGAGTTTGTTTGAAGTGGGTGGAGGACCTGGGCTCCGAGCCCATTCTCTCTGTCTCTCTCTCGCGCGCACGCTCTCTCGCTTTCTCGCTCTCTTTCTCGCTCTCTTGCTGTTGTTCTCGCTCTCGCTCTCTTGCTCTCTCCCATAAATAAATAAAATAAAATAATTAAGAGAGAGAGATTTAAACTCCAGATCCATGTGCAACTTTGTGGGTACTGAGGAATTGGACCTGGGCCAACTGGCTTGCAAGCAAGGGCCTTTAACCACTGAGCCAACTCCCTAGCCCTCATACTTTACTTTTGTTGATTTGATTTGTCTTTTTATCTTCGTTTCACTTGTGTTTTGGGCAAGGGAATTGAGCTAAGGACATTTAACTTTCTGTTGAGTTCATACACTAAGAAAAGCTCTGTCAAAGATTGTTTATTTTACAATAAGTATTTCCAAACAAAACATGAAACAACTAATGCCTCTCTGCCATCTGTTCTGATGAAGTGTAGGGAAGGCATGGATGGTGTGAAGTGTTTAGACACAGTTCCCTTCCTCTTCTTCTTTGAGCTTTTCAGGAACATAGTGTTAATGACTGTGGTGTGGATAGCACCTAGATTTAGAATGCAGCAATATAAATAAACATCCTTATTATCACAATATATGGAGCTACCAAGCCTAAATAAAGCAATGTAAAAAGTCGTAAATAGCAGAAAAATGGATGGTCATAAAAATTCTGTTACATATTTTAAATTCTGGTGAATGAATCTCTTTTAAATGCTGGTGAAGGTAAAAGTATTACCAACCATGGCTCCAAATTTCTGAACAGCCACAATGATAGCAGATCTTCTGCCAAGGACCAAGGTTAGCATTTGGGCATTTCCCCACACCAGCCACTAAGAGCATCTGTTGCCAGGCATTTTCCTTGATCTGAATTCATGTGTTAAAATCTTTTACATCTATTCACTTTGTGAATACTACAAGGGAACAATGTGTTAGCATAGCCTGGAAGCTATATCAGCAATTCCTTCACTCATTACCTTATGAACAGAACATTTGCCTTTGATTGTATATCTGCATGGGGGGAAAATGTCACACTGCCAGTATTCATTCTCTTTCCACTTTCTGACTGTAGATGCAGAGGGACCATCTATGTCACACTTCCACCTCCATGCCTTCCCTGCTACAGTTGAAGGTGCCCTTAAACTGAGTCAAAGGAAAAACAATTAAAAAAAAAAATCTCTTATAAGTTGCTTTTGTCCCATATTTTTTCACAGCAATGAGAAAGGTAACTAATACAAAAAACTCTTATCAAAAAAGTAAAGCTTCGTAGCCGGGCGTGGTGGCACACGCCTTTAATCCCAGCACACGGGAGGCAGAGGTAGGAGGATCACCGTGAGTTCAAGGCCACCCTGAGACTACAGAGTTAATTCCAGGTCAGCCTGGACCAGAGTGAGACCCTACCTCAAAAAAAAAAAAAAAAAAAAGTAAAGCTTCTTGGGCTGGAGAAATTGTGCAGTGGTTAAGGCCTGCAAAGCCTAACTACCTGATTTCCTAGTACCCTCATCAAGCCATATGCACAAAGTAGCTCATGCATTTGGAGGAGACCCTAGGATATTGGAGATGCCAGAACTCTAGAATATCTACGTAGGAAAACTGTAAGCACAGGATGAAGCCAGCCTCAAGAGAGATGTGTATATTGCAAGCAGGAGAACTGGAGAGGAGGGCATACCCAAGCCCACTACAGCCCAGTTGATGCCACCGTAGTCCCAGGGGCCAGTATGGAACTACAGATATTCATGTTTTCACTGTCTGCCCAGTTCTCATTTGGTCTTCTTGTTTGCTGTGTCTCCATCCCTCCTTTATCAGAATGGGAATGTAAACTCTTTGCCACTGTACATCAGAAATATGGAACATCTTTTCTGGTGTATTTCCTTGTTGTTTTGTTTGTTGTTGGGACTAACAGTAAAGAGTTTTCCTTGTGTCACCAAAGAGACTTTGGACATTTGAACAGTATTGGAAGCATTAACAATCATGGAGACTTTTAGAGATGCTCTAAATACATTGTGCACTATGAGATGAACATGAGTCTTAGGGACCAGGGATGGAATCTTAAAGTTTAAAAGTGATATATTTGGGCTGGAGAGATGGCTTAGTGGTTAGGTGCTTGCCTGTGAAGCCTAAGGACCCCAGTTCGAGGCTTGATTCTCCAGGACACATGTAAGCCAAATGTACAAGGTAGTGCATGCATCTGGAGTACATTTATAGTAACTGGAAGGCCTGGCACACCTATTCTCTCTCCCTCCCACCCCCCTCTCTTTCTGCCCCTTTCTCTCTCTGTCACTTTCAATTAAATAAATAAACTATTTAAAAAACCAGTGTTTCTAAAAAAATGTGATGTATTTGAGTGTTGACTTGACAAGGATAGACTTGTGATGGTTGATATTGTAAACCTGATAGGATCTAGAATCACCTAAAAAATAAACCTCTAGGGCTGGAGAGATGGCTTAGTGGTTAAGCGCTTGCCTGTGAAGCCTGAGGACCCCGGTTCGAGGCTCAATTCCCCAGGACCCAAGTTAGCCAGATGCACAAGGGGGCGCATGCATCTGGAGTTCGTTTGCAGTGGCTGGAGGCCCTGGTGCACCCATTCTCTCTCTCTCTGTCTATTTGCCTCTCTCTCTCTGTCACTCTCAAATAAATAAATGAAAATAAACAAAAAAAATTTAAAAAAAATAATAAACCTCTAGACAGGTAGGACAACCAACCCTGAATGTGGGTGGCTCCCAGAATAAATGAAAATGAATGTGGGTAGAGCCCATTACATGGGCCCCCAGAATAAATGAAAAGGAGAAAATAAGCTGAGCACCGGCATTCCGCACTCTACTTCCTGACTGTGGTCACATGTGTCATGCTACATCTCTCCCACCTCCATGCCATCCCCACTATGACAGACGATACCCTCAAACTGTGAACAAAATTGAACTTTACCTTTCCTAAGGTATCTTTTTCACAGCAAAGATAAAGTGGAGTAAAACATAACCAGAAAGAAAAATGTGGTCTTTACATGGCATTATGTGTAGTAATAATAATAATGATAAATAAGATTATTTCTATAAACTCATTGCCTACTGCATGCTAGGCCTTATGACTATGGCCTTAATACACATGATCTCATGTAGTTCTCACAAAAAAAGCACAAGGAGATAAGTTTTTATAAATGAAGAAAAATTCTAAAATCATTCTCTATCTAGTTAGAGCTAAGACTGGACCTTCCTGTGACCAAATATAAAATTTTCTCTATTAAGCACCTTAAGGGCAACAGGAAATGGTAACAAGAAAGAGAAAAACACTTCAAAATTTGAAGATGGAGACATTAAATGTGAGTGTATGTGTTTGTATTTTCTTTCAAAGGACTTTGGATGTTTTAAGAGGTGGTTTTTAATCTATTTTGTCTTGTGCTACTGACACTACATCTTTCAAAATGACAAAGACAAAGAAAAGCAGGAAAATAACGCTACAGACTTGGAGGGGAGAAAAGAAAAAAGCTTGAGCCAATCTTGATTTTTCTCTGATTTTCTTGCCTCTTGCCTTCTATGGGAAGTCAGAGAAAACTTATAATGGGCACAGAAGTGCTCACATCATAGATGAATCACCCCTGACCTGATAGAGCAGCTGTGTATGTCTTTTGGACATTGGCTATCTCTGAGGCACAATTCTTGCATTATGTTCCTGGGATACTATGGTTAAGGGTCAGTTCTAGGATTAGACATTTGGCAGAGCTAGAAAACCCCCCTTGAAATACCATTTATACAATAAAGGCATTATTTGTCCTTAGATAATGTGTCTATGGGTAAGATGAGCCTGTTAATATCCCACCTAGGGTCACATTGTCTTGGTAATAAATTTAGCAGACAACCCACTGTACTTAGAGTTTTAGGGAACATTCTCTTGAATCTTTATCTTCATCAGTTCAACATATATAAACATGGTAGCTTTTTTTTTTTTTTTTATCTCAGCCAAGTATTAGAAAGAGAATCGGACAGAGACAACATGTTTACTTGACCATGGATTTACTAAATGCTTACTTAATAAACCGTGTCATAAGTTTCTGTGAATCCCTTTTTATAATTTTAAAGTCCATAGTAATCCATTTCAGATCACTGATTCTAAAAGGGAAATCATACAACTTTATATAAAGTGAGGCAAGGTTGCTTAAATAGTCACAAAGAAAACAGCATTCATATTTGTATTTTATGAAGAAGGCTTCAGGGGTACATAAAATTATGACACACAGTAGACCAAAAGCCAAAATCATAAAAGTTCCAGAGTAAATATCCAAAATTTCATGGAGTAAAATTGAAAAACACGTAATGTGCTGTGTTTTTGTCTTGTCCTGCATGCTAGAGCTTAAGTTGTGGTTGAAGTTCTTTTCACCATCTTAGTGACATGGACATTTAAAGGGCTGTGGCTTGTATTTCTGGAGCTGAGCCTCAAGTAGTCCTAAGGAAACAGAGCATCATTTTATTCAACACTCATTGGTACTTTGGTGTTTTTGAAAAATATGCCTTATTACTTTTTACATTGTTATACTACTTCTTAATGTGTCTGTAAGATAAACATAGTTGATTCTTTACAGAAAAGTTGTGCTAATAAAATTCCTCATAAATGTTTCTATTTAAAAAGATCCACCTCATTAATCAAAGTCTTCCAAAGTCAACTTACATAGGACATGTTATACCAGGCATCTACAATTACAGAAAGCATATAAAGGAAAGGCTAAATTTAAATGGTCTGAGAACTACCTTTTCAACTCACTTGCAAATCCAAGTATTAGACTACTTACCAATACTAAGGTTTTCTGGCCCTGCTGTTCAACAAATATATAAAATATTCATTCAAAAATTACAGTGTCCCCCAGAAGAATACAGAAATAAATAATAATAATAAAAATAACTTTGCGGAGCTCCTGCTCAAACATGTCATGAAGTCTAGGAAGGCCAGATTCTCATCCTATATAACTGTGAGAATTCCCGTAAGGAAGTCTGTGAAAGAATTCAGAAACCTCCCTTGCGGAAGTTCTCATAGAGCTACATAGGATGTGAATCTCATTTATAAACAATAAACACAAAATTCTTTAAGATTTGCTCTTTGCCCTCCATGAAGCCACAGATGTTAGCTAAGAAGAGATCATCTCAGGGCCTCTATGTCTGTTTCCTTGGTTCCCAAGAATTCAATAGGCCATTCAGCAACTTCATTGCCACAAAGGCATGTAAGTATATTTGTAAAATTATCCCATCCTTTTAAATCAAATTTTAATACAGTGGGAGCTAGGACAGACAGAATAAACAAGAATTTAAGCAGAAATATAATATGATAATTTTATTCACACAGGCGGGGTTTTTAATTTGAAAATTTTATTAGCTTACAAAGAATTAGGTTTCATTATGCCATTTTTCAAGCAAAGATTTTTCATTGGCATAAATGGGATTCTTAAAATGCAAAATTGCATATACTTGTTGTAAAACATTTGAAAAAGAACAAAAGGAAAAAAATAATTGGTGAGCTTTTCCACTGAACACAATTTACATTTTCCTCTTTGCAGCATGGACCACTTACTTTCTTGTCACTGTGAACAAGTGCCTGAGCAGAAGCACCTTAGGTAAAGAAAGAGATGGCATTGCTTTACAGTTGAGAGTGAAGTCCCTCATGGAAGAGATACACAAGCAGGGACTGTGCTCTTTATTTTGTAGCCAGAAACTGAAGAGAGAAAACAGAAGGGGCCTGGGTAGAAAACCTCAAGATCCGGCCCCAGCAACCCCCTGCACCCAGCAGCGTTCCACCTCCTAAAGCTTCCACAACCTTACCAAACAGTGCTGCTAACTTGGCCCAAGTACTAAACACATGAGCCTATGGCAGGGGCTGGAGTGGGCATTTTGCATTCAAACCACAACACAGCAAAAGGAAAACATGACATCAGGTCATTAGGTAATGACTGAATAAATTTTGAAATCTTTAACTACTTAGAATTCAGTAACATTTCCTCTAAGCAAAGGAGAGGGGATGCTTTGAGTGTGTCTCAACGGCAAAGGCCAAGTTGTCCTGATAGAAATGCGGACAGGAAATGAAAGTCCAGATCATGGAAGAATAGAAATGGACTGGGTAAGCTAACTGCTATTGGAAACCCAAAGTTGGATAGAGGGCAAGACACACAGAGACTCGCCCACAGAGAAGTAAGGAAGTCAACACAGAGACAAGATGCAGATAACCAGACAACCAGAACTGCAAAGAAATCTTGTCTTCCACACTGGTGTTTTGATTTTAAGTTAAGCAATCCATGAGCACTCCTAGTTTGGGAGAAAAAAGAGACTGTATTTATTACATGTGATGGCTGACATTGACCGAGTACTTAGCGTCTGCCAGAAGCTAAGCTAAGGACTGTACCTCACATCTCGCTTAATCCTAACAGCAACACAAAGAACAGGACTGCTGTTATCACCATCTTACAAATAACTTGCTTAGTCACATAACTATTAATCGTGTATGAAATCAAATTCAAACACACACAAATTAATGTTGCTGTATTCACGGCACTGATCAGTTGAAGAGAAAAGGTTAAAGTACTAGTCAACACAGTCTTAACACATGGTTTGGTTGAAGATTTCGGATATGAAACTCTCAGTGCAGTCAGTGCAGTTGAAACAGGTAGCCTATCTTTCTAATGTAGACACAAGCTAGTGCACCCCTGAATTCCAGTTCTCTCATACGTTCCCCAGGCTTCATCATGAGCTCTATTGGCAGCATTGTTGGTTTATTTGTTAGAAGTAGGAGCTGACTTCGTTGGAATTATTTCTTACGGCTTTATTGCCATATGCTTATGAAATGTCACTCCATCCCTTCGTGAACTGACATACTGGAACGTTTTTGTTTGAACTTGGACCTCCTTGGGCCTGGTGTAATGGCCGATGCCACTTCAAGATCAGCCTGGACTACAAGGAGACCCTATCTTCAAGAAGAAGGAGAAGGGGAAGAAAAAGGAGGAAAAGGAGAAGGGGAAAAAGGAGAAGCTAGGTCTTCTTACTCTGCCAAGAACATACTGTGCCCAAGAGCTCACACATTCTGCCTAACATCTGTGTACTTTCCATCTGAGTTTCCATCTTTGGTTAAAGGAAGCATGTACAGCTAGAGATTTTTGGCGCCTTTTCAGTCTTCTCCCTCCTCATCTCTTCCAGAGCTCTAGATATGCACAGCCCGACTTTCTGCCAACTTATCTCCAAGTATCCCTTCCTGCTCAAGATGAGACTTCTTATTTCTTCATTGTAGTTACATACAAGACCACAGAAGCAGTCTGGTGAACCTGCTGCAAGCTCATGTTCTGTGAACTAACTGAATCCTTTGTGGACAGGTTGATTAGAGGAGCTGTTTCTACAGAAACCATGATTTCATTGCTCATATAATTTATTAAAACAAGAGATAATGTCCAAAAGATTCTGAAGCATTCGACTGTAAGCTTCAAAAGAACTTTCTGCTTTAGGGATTTTCCCATATATAAACAGTATGAGAAAAACACACACACACATATATTTTAGAATTTCATACAGAAATGTCATAAAGTCAAAACTGAATCTCTGAAACCAATAATCTGGATTGCTTGAAGCCAGTTCTTATTCTTGAAGAATCTGATGAGTGATGTGGCTATCTTATGTGGGAGCATCATGCAGGCAGTTGTGGAGCAAAGAGGAGACAGAGCAGGAAGCCCTATCGCCCTTGTGAGTAACAGTCCCTTCCTTTGCACTTCAGTGTCTCATCCCTGCGGTTACGCCATTTGAATTTCCTTATCCCCGATATCCCTGTAGCATTAGGACTTTGTGGGTTTTTTTTTTTTTTTTCAAGGTAAGGTTTTTCTGTAGCCCAGGCTGACCTGGAATTCACCATGTAGTCTCAAGGTGGTGGCCTCGAACTCACAGCAATCTTCCTACCTCTGCTTCCTGAGTGCTGAGATTAAAGATGTGCGCCACCACACCTGGTGCATTAGGACTTTTTTGACTATCCTTTGTCTTACGCATGTAGGAAACTTGCTTTTATTACCATCTCTCAGGACAAGCTTAAATTAACTGAAGACTAAATTATAACCCTCCTGTGTACTTTTGTAAATAGATTCAGAATATTTTTTTCATGGTAACCAAGTATCAAAAAATAGGTAAAATATCCCCTATAGTTCCTTAAAATGGAAAATATGTATGCATAGAACTGGCCTAAAACTGTTTATGAGGGCTGGAGAGGTGGCTTAGCAGTTAAGGGCTTGCCTGTGAAGCCTAAGGACCTGGTTGGAGGGCCAATTCCCCAAGACCCACATTAGCCAGATGCACAAGGGGGCACATGCATCTGGAATTTGTTTGCAGTGGCTGGAGGCCCTGGTGTGCCAATTCCCTCCCCCACACCCCCCCTTTCTGCCTCTTTCTCTCTGTCCGTTGCTCTCAAATGAATAAATAAAAATAAACAAAAAATAATTTTAAAAATGTTTATGATATTTCTATTAATGTCTTGAAGTAGAAAATGTTTTCCATCTAATTTTCAAATAGATATACCAGCGAAGATTGCTTTTTCAGTATAACATATAAAATTAGATGACCAAAATAAAGGTGTTATTCTCAGTGGACTGCCAATTCAACTCAAATAATCAATAGAAAGTACTAGAAAAGATAAGCTTCTTCACTCTAGAATAGAAAAAGGGTCAGATTAGATCTAGAGTTTCCTAGATAAATTAATCAGCTGATACATGCCTAAACTTGAGAACTGAAGACAGGAGCAAAACTAACTTAAAAAAAAAAAAAAAGACAGAAAGAAAGAAAAGCAATGAAGGTATGAGAAAGAGTAAGGAAGTAACCTAAATGGAAAGTGTTGCCATCACCCACCATTTCATCTCAAATACGGTAGTGAACAGTTGGTCAACTTCTTGGAGGAAGACCAAAAATACAAGCAAACAAGATGTTACATTAAATTGATATACAATCAGATTGGTGCACTATATCATGTTGGAGAGAAATACCTATGTAGTAGTCAGCCTCACGTCACTTGGATGAACTTCCAAATCAGGCACAGTTATGGAGGAAGGGATGTTTATTGAAGCTTAAAGATCCAGCGGAAGTCCCATAATGGCAAAAGAAGCTGGCCTGTTTACATAGGTCCAAGCAGAGAGAGAGAAAAGCCACCACCAAGACCATAAATAAGCCCACACCTAAACTCCAGGCAAAGCTCAGACACTTTGCATATCTTAGGCTTGAATTCAGATCCTTGGTAGGGCTGGACCCTAAGATCCAACCACAGTGACACCTCCTCCAGCCATGAGGCCACAGATCTACATTACAAACTTCAATAAAATCTTGACTATATTGGGGGCCATGCATTCAAACTACCACACCCTAAAAGCAGATTTTCTCTTACAGGGAAGGGAACATGCTGGCACACACTCCATTGCTGTGTCAAAAGGCAATGTTGTTGGCACAGAGATGTTTAGTATTTGTAGATTCTGTTAATGTTGGGAGTTAAGGCCCAGTTTGCACATTGAATATATGAAAGAAGCTGAGGGCCAGCAAGAACTATTAGCAGAGCTGGACTATGTGATCTAGAATAGTGAAGAAGCAGGAAAGATGAAAATGTCAAAAATAAAGAAGACAATTACTGCCAGAGCAGAGTGTCCGTACTGGTACCTGTACGCATCTGAGGGAGAACAGGAAACCTTTGCTCCCGCCGCCTCTTGATGCATTGCATGACCTCAGGCAGTGAATATGACTTCATATTTACTTCCTAACTGTCATAAACTCCTTAAATAAGTATCAAATGAGTAATTTTTTTCTTTGAAGCTTCCAGTTTCTCTTCAGAGTCACTAATAAGGGTGAATATTTATTCATTCAACCAATATAGAAACCCTAAGCTTTTTGACATAAACTGTTGTAGAGACAGGTAAAGTTATCATTGAATGTGTCTCAAAGTCGCTTGTGCCATAATCTCCAGTAAGGGATTAGAAAGCAACAGAACATTTAGAATCACTGTTTTCTGAAGCCAGTGAGATGCAGGTACCCACTCTTCAGCTTTTGAGCCTTCATAACTGTGAGTTAAAAGAAACCACTGTCCTTTCTAAAGTATCCAATAATAGTTATTGCATTTTAGCAAAAATAAAAAGACTAAGTCACCTGGCTCTTATAATTGTGATGTAATGTAATCCAGGTCTTTATAAAGTGAACTTGGAGCCACAGAGATGTTAATGCATGGCTCATGATTATTGTCTTGTAAACCTGAGCTAATTATTTAACACAAATCAGTGTCTCCATCTGCAAAATGTGGCATTTATATCTTTGCTCAACACCCTCTTTTATTCTATTCATTTATTTTTATTTATTTATTTTTGTTTTTTCGAGGTAGGGTCTCATTCTAGCCCAGGCTAACCTGGGATTCACTAGGTAGTCTCAGGCCTAGAACTCACAGTGATCCTCCTACCTCTGTCTCCCGAGTGCTGGGATTAAAGGTGTGCACCACTATGCCCAGCTTCAACACTCTATTTTCTAAAGTGTTGTGAGGATTTCATGAGGGCAAAGCCTGATGCCTGGCACACAGTAAAATAATAGTATCAACTTAGATTCTCTACATGGCTTCCCCTTTCCCCCATTGACACTGCTATTTATTTAATTAAGACCTTCCACCTCATCTCCTCTCTGAATTAATGCACTGGGTGGTAATATCACTTGTCTGCTTGTCTTTAGCCTCTCACAGCTCCATTTTATCCTCTGCCCATGGGATTTCCAGAATAAAAATCTGATAATATCATATTTCTTCTTAATATTTATCTTTGGAACCCATAGACCTATAGGATAAACAAAGTCCAGACTCCTAAGTATAATGTAACCCAAACTCATGACTCCAGACTCATTAACCACAATAGCTTTCCTAGCCATTTGCTTTGACCATGTTGAATGTTTCCAGAACATTCTGTGCACTAACAATACTCCTTTAGCTTTGCTCTACATGGAAAACATTTTTCCTATAATTCTGCCTGGATAATATGTATATTATTGAAAATTCAGCTCATTTGAAATTCTTCATGAGTTAACGACAACTCTCCCTCTGAAGTGCTTCAGTAGTATATAACATAAGCATATGTTTTGACTACTATTTTTTTCTCTTCTGTTTCCCTATTTAGGTTTGTTCTTAATGGGGAGTGTTTCTGTGAACAGTGTATTTTTCACTTGTAGTTCTTTTTACAGGGCCTGTAACATAGTGTGCTTAATATGTGATGGTTGGTCTAACTAGATAAACAATGAATTTTAATGTTTAGGTATAGACCAAAGTGAAGAAAAAGTGGAATGTAGGATTTGAGCCAGTCTGAATGTGAAAATGAATCAACCAGGAGAAAGCAGGCAGATTGCCAACCTTACTGATGAAATTTAGAGTTTGGTAACAAATATGTGTATAACATGTACATATTCCTCATAGTCCAATGAGGAAACTGACTCTACTTTTCAAGAGCAAGGGACTACATAGGTGTATATATGGTCTCTAAAATATGTAACAATAATCAGATGGTCACATATAACATATGTGTTATATGGAACATAGAAAGTTAGATTAGGCCACAAGGATTGTTCTAGGGCTGGTAAATACACTATGCAGTGAACATGTCCTGTACAACTCATTTACAGAGATGGGAAACAGCAGTGGTCGTTATAGGAAATAGCCTTGTCTTTTGGAAAGAGAAATTTAGCCTGTTCTCCAGTGGGGTTCTGAACCAAACCATATATCAGCTCCAGAAGAGCAGTATTAAGAGCATCTATCTATACCTATGCACATTTTCATGACTCTTAACATTTTCAAAAGATTCCCTTGAAATGCTTGTAGGCCTTTTGTTTAAGATCAAATGAAGATTCCCTTGTACCAAATAGAAAGCTAGCAATACTGGATTATTAAAGGCCTCATATTCTTGTGTGTTATCACAGATCACTGAATTTAATTCTTAGACATCATTATATTTTTATGGGTATTAATTTATTTTTTGACTTTAAGGAACCAAAATTATGATTTTTGCCTCAGTTGCCATAAGATCATTTCTTGTTTGATCCCAGTAGCTGAATATAAAGACACAATTGATAATTCTATAACTAACTTTTTTGAGGTTTCTATGCTATTATGGCCCAAACTCAAGTTTTATTTTCTTAAGTTTCGATCAAACAAGATTGTAGAATGATATGAGAAATAATACATAAAGCAATCCTAGGGTGACATTATTAACTGTGATGTGAAATCATGATTAAAACTTCAAATTCTCTAACCCCACAGAACTGTAAATATGTTTACTAACTTGTTACATGGTCTTTATAAACCTCACTATAGCACTAACAAACCAAGAACAAAAAGGTCTTTATGTGATTTTTAATCCCTAACTAAGCTTGGCACAAAGCATTTCTTATATACTACACTGTTTTATGATCATTGCCACCAAAAGTTGGTAAACTTCCCAGTACAATGGGCTAAATAAAGCCTTACTTCTAGTTTTGTAAATAAAGTTTTACTAAAACATGGCCACACATTTATTGACATATTATCTATGAATGGTTTCATAATTTAATGTAAAGCTTAGTAGTTACAATATATTGTATAACTCACAAAACCTAAAATATTTATGATCTAACACCTTAAAGAAAAACCATTGACCTTTGCTATTGACCATGGACATTAAGACGAATTAAGCCTGTTTTTTAAGAATATAAACCCAGAGCTAATTTTAAAGCAGTTTCTCTTAAAACATGAAAAGAATTTTGTAACAAAATTTGTCATTCATCAAGAATGAATTTTACATCCACCGCTAATTTTAAAAACAACTTCCTTGAGTTGTACACCACCAAAAATATTCAGAAGCTTTATCTAATGAACATTATATGAATGTAGTAAAATGAACTTGGCTCTCCTATTTTATCTAACCCTTTGATACCTATAAATAACATACATTTTCAGATATAATAAAAATGGCCTGTAGTCTGTGCTTGATGTTTTGTAGGCAAATGGAGAATATGAGATATCAACATCTAAGCCAGAGACCTGGATGACTCACAAAATCTTTCTGGGCTCTATTTAAATCATTTGAAATGGAAATTAATGATTCATATGTGTGATGGTTCTTGCAGAAGTTAGAAAAGAATCATGATTCATCTAACTTTAGTCCATGCGCTTTGTTCTTATGGCACAGGGTGGAGAAATGCATTTCTAATGCCTTCAAATATGTGTTCTTACCCTGGCTCTCTTTCTAATTTTGGATCCCAAATGGAAAATAAGGCTAATTAAATTATCTTCCTAGTTGTATTACGGTGAAAATATTCACATACAATATATAAAGTTTAGACATAATTGGTTGGAAAGGTTAGCCCCTGAACATCCAACTGACCAAAGTATAAGATACATAGATTATTTGTTCTTATTGACATTATACATGTTAATTTCCTAATAAAGTAACATTTTTTAAAAATTTAATTATATTTTTCCATGTTTCTAATTACATTTTTATAAATAAATCTCCCTTAAAGTTGTATGCTCTCATTTTTAAAAAATCAAATGCCTCATATAGAAATATAAATTATTAGTAAGTCAACTCAAACCATTTTGGAGTAAGAAGGGTTATTAAAACTGAACAGTAAGGCAAAGAAAAGATATTTCTGAGTAAAACATACATTATATAAAACATAAAATGTAAGTATAGTTGGGCTGGAGAGATGGCTTAGAAGTTAAACGCTTGCCTGTGAAGCCTAAGGACCCCGGTTCGAGGCTCAATTGTCCAGGACCCATGTTAGCCAGATGCACAAGGGGGCGCACGCATCTGGAGTTTGCCTGCAGTGCCTGGAGGCCCTGGCACGCCCATTCTCTCTCTATCTCTATCTGCCTCTTTCTCTCTCTGTCAATCTCAAATAAGTAAATAAAACTGAACAAAAAATTTTTAAAAATGTAAGTATAGCTGCCTTTGTCTTGTCATCTTCTTTAACACAATGTCTTAGAGTAGGTAATTTAAAAGCTGTAGAAATTGCTTAGAGATCTCAAGGCTTAGCATTACAAGATCAAGAAGAAGCTAACAGATTCTATGTTAGCTGATAAATAAGGCACCTGCTTACTACATCTTCACAGAAGCAAAGGCAGTGCAACCTCACTTATGAGAGATCTTCCCAGAAACCCTACTCTTAACATTGTAACAGTATGTTCCAAAATTTGAATTTTAGAAGACACCAACATTCAGGTCACAGAAATAGTATTAATCAGTATTTCAAATGTGGAAAGAAGCTTCATTTTATTTCATAATGCTTATGCAAAACAAAAAGAAATGGAAAAAAAAAAGCTTTCTCATCTTAATGCACACATCCTTCATGGGGCTACCATATTCACCTTTTAGAAATGTATTTTAGGTGCTTTCCAGATCTTAGCTGAGAAAAGGAAAGTATAGTTTAAACACATTTATCTACATCATATGTACAGTCTCTTTAGGAACTTGTCTGTGTTCTTTTATCAGCACACTGCTGAGAATGGGGGTGAGGGTAAAGACAGGTACATTTAACAAATCAAGCAAAGCAGTGGACAGGATAGCAGACACAAAGTTCGTATTAATAATGATTTCCTTAAGAGGAAGTGTCTTTATGATACCCAGTTTTAGGATAGGCCACCACCTGTCATTCATGTTTTGCATGCGTGCGCACCCACGCACGCGCACACACACACACATACACAAATCAGATTTTCATGAATTATGAAGTAAATCCTGAAATCAGAATGCCCTAATAATAACTTTCAAAGGAAGGATAAGTTGATAGATACCTCTCAGCCAACAGCTGGGGTTTGGCAGCTGTAGCAGGAGGAGGGTGAGAACTCAGACTATTCTGTTCAACACTGTATTCCTAGCACTTAATACATATTTCTTAGCCAATTTACAGAGCAAGAGTTGGTCCCCCATTTTTTTTTATGATAACTCTTGCTACTTTCCCTTCCTTTTCCTCTTGTGCTAATTTCACCTAATACCTTAATTCTCCCTTAATTCTAACTACCATCTCCGTTTCTGTATCATTCTTTTTTTACATACTGCCCATGTGCAGTACAACCACTTCTCTTTTCCTCATTCTTTCATCATAAATAAAACTAAGAAAGGATGTCTATAGAAAACAAAATCTCAAACTATCATAAACCTCAAAGCACTAAGCCGGGACTTCCATGTTACATTCCTCACCATGTGGCAAAGGTTGTGGCATCTAAGAAAATGAATGTGATATGTGTCCCATTGGTTGTGGGTGGGCATATAAACATGTGCATCTAGAGATTAATAAGAATTTTCTGATGTTGATGATTATGATGGTTCAAGGGAACAGGAAATTGAAAGAATCAGAGGAGAAATGAGTCCTGATCTATGTCTGCCAGATTTGTATCTGCAGTCCACACCAAAGCAATTATTTTTACCCACATCTATGAGAGTTCAACATAAATCACTAGATACGCATCATTTAGTTATCCTTACAACTTCAAAAACTGACTTCCCTATGCTTAAAGATCCCCAGAGAGGGAACATTTCCAATTCCCCAGGTGTCAGGAAGTTTTTCCTAAGCCTAACTATAATTCTTTCTTCTGTAATAAAGCCCAGAGTCTACCCAGCTGACTGAAGCAGTTCCTTATCTTCATCTGGATAATATTTCTTTGCCTGTGTGAAGGTTGTTATTGCAGCTTTCCTCCACTCCAGCATTCCATTGACCAAGGCATTGTAATTCTATTAGCTTTGTCTATATTGTAACCCTTTGAACACTTTTGCACTTTTCAGTAATCCTCAGATACCTGACATTTTACCTAAATTACTAACGTAAAAAGTAGGTGGAATTTGGGCAATGTTCAGTCAAGTGTCTGGGTTACCTAATGGCTTCTCTTTGCTATAATCTATATACTTTGTATTATTAAGCTGACAATTTTCATAGTTTGCTACATTTTTGCATGTTTGGGATCCCTTTATGGCCCTTAACCCTTCCCCAATATATTCTCCATGCTTCTCCCTATTCTCTAACTTAAAATTGTTTCCTATGTAAATTAGTCAAATATTTTGAATGACTTAGAGGCTTAAGCAACATTTTAAACTCCTGCCTATTGAATCCTCAGAAAAAAAGCTATAGCAAATTTTCAGTGAATAAAATATATGGGAAAAACCACATAGTAGGTATCTGAATAGCAAAGAAGGCATATATACAGCCTTCATTATTCAGATGGCAAAGCTGAGGCTTAGGATAATTTGTTCCAGGTCACAAACATTCCCAAGAGCAGAGGTAGGAATGAAGCCAAGGTCAAATGACTCTCTGTTGCCACAATACTCTTTCTTTTATTTTTAATGTTTTCTTTGTTTATTTTTATTTATTTAAGAGCAACAGACAGAGAGAGAGAAAATGGGCGCACCAGGGCTTCCAGCCACTGTAAATAAACTCCATACGTGTGCGCCCCCTTGTGCATCTGGCTAACGTGGGTCCTGGGGAATTGAGCCTGGAACTGGGGTCCTTAGGCTTCACAGGCAAGCGCTTAACCACTAAGTCATCTCTCCAGACCCCACAATACTCTTTCTATAATATATTAAAGCCATTCTGCCCTGCCTTAGGTATACCAGAGTTCACTTGCAGGGTATCTTAATGAGAAAGATGTGGAAATCAAAAGTTGGAATGAGTTTAATAATGCGTCACTTTTATTATAAACTGCACAATAGAATTAATGGGTAATATGTGCAGCATAGACTATAATTTCCTGTTATATTAAACCATCTAACTTTATGTATTTTAATTCAACAAAAAAGTCATCTGTAAGAACCCCTTACCTGGCCAACATAAGGTAGACAATAGCAACAGGAGAGTGTACCAAACACTGGCATGGAGAAACTGGCTATAACACCCATAAGCCCGCCCCCCACAATACACTGCCTCCAGGAGACATTAGTTTCCAATTACCATCAGCTGAGGAGACTTGCATTCAGATCATCTAAGTTTACGGGGGACACCTGAATCAAACCACCACACCATCCATTTTCCTCCAAATTTCAAAATTTTATTTTTGTTTATCACTGAGTAGAACTCCATTATGTAAATGTGCCACATCTTCATTATCTACTCATCAATTGAGGGACATCTAGGCTGGTTCCATTTCCTAGCTACTGTAAATAGAGCAGCAATAAACATAGTTGAGCAAGTATCTCTAAGGTAGTAAGACGAGTCCTTAGGATATATGCCTAGGAGTGCTATAGCTGGGTCATATGGTAAATCTATTTCTAGCTGTCTCAGGAACCTACACACTGATTTCCATAATGGCTGGACCAGATGGTATTGCCACCAAGAATGTAGAAGGGTTCCTCTTTTTCCGGATCCTCCCCAGCATTGATGATCATTTGTTTTCATGATGGTAGCCAACCTGACAGGAGTGAGATGGAATCTCAATGTAGTTTTAATTTACATTTGCCTGGTGGCTAGGAATGTAGAACACTTTTTAAGATATTTATATGCCATCTCTTTTGAGAACTCTGTATTTAGTTCCATAGCCCATGTTTCAATTAGGTTGTTTCATTTCTTATTTATTTAGTTTTTTAAAGACTTTTATTTATTTATTTATTTGAGAGAGAGACAGAGATGGGTGGTGGGACAAAGAGAGCAAGAATCGGTGTGCCAGGGCCTCTAGCCACTGTAAATGAACTCCAAACACATATGCCACCATGGGCATTTGGCCTACATGGGACCTGGAGAATCGAAACTGGATCCTTAGGCTTTGCAGGCAAGCTCCTTATCCGCTAAGCTATTAATCCAGCCCAATTTTGTGAGTTGTTTGTACATCCTAGATATCAATCCTCTGTCAGACGTATAGCTGGCAAAGATTTTCTCCTATTCTATAAGTTGCGTCTTTGCTGCAATCACAGTGTCCTTTGCTGTACAAAAGCTTTGTTATTTCATGAGGTTCCAGCAGTTGATCTGTGATTTTATTTCCTGAGCAATTGGGGTTATATTCAGAAAGTCTGCCAAGACCAATACGTTGAACTGTTTCCCCTACTTTTTCCTTGAGCAGTTTCAGAGTTTCAGGTGTGATATGAAGGTCTTTGATCCATTTGGACTAAATTATTGTGCATGGAGAGAGGTGAAAATTAATTTTCATCTTTCTACAGATACATATCCAGTTTTCCCAGCACCATTTGCTAAAGAGGCTGTCTTTTCTCTAATGAGTATTTTGACATTTTCTGTTGAAGATTGGGTGGCTATAGTTACCTGGACTTACATCTGGGTCCTCTATTCTCTTCCATTGATGTACATGTCTTCTTTTGAGCCAGTACCATGCTGTTTTTGTTATTATGGCTCTGTAATATAAGTTAAAATCACCAGCCTTTTTTTAAAAAAAAAATTTTTATTTATTTATTTGAGAGCGACAGACAAAGAGAGAAAGACAGATAGAGGGAGAGAGAGAGAATGGGCGCGCCAGGGCTTCCAGCCTCTGCAGACAAACTCCAGACGCATGTGCCCCCTTGTGCATCTGGCTAACATGGGACCTGGGGAACCGAGCCTCGAACCGGGGTCCTTAGGCTTCACAGGCAAGCGCTTAACCGCTAAGCCATCTCTCCAGCCCACCAGCCTTATTTTTGTTGCTCAAAATTGGTGTAGATATTTGAGGCTTTTTGTGCTTTCAAATGAATTTTTGGATTGTTTTTTCTATTTTTGTGAAGAATGCTATTGGAATTTTGATGGGGATTGCATTAAATGTGTAGATTGCTTTTGGTAAGATAGCCATTTTCACAATATTGGTTCTTCCAATCCAAGAACAAGGGATGTCTTTCCTTTTCCTAGTGTCTTCTGCAATTTCTCGCTTGAGTGTTTTAAAGTTTTCATTGTAGATATCCTTTACTTCCTTGGTTAGGTTTATTCTAAGGTACTTTACTATTTTTTTAAGAAATTGTGAATGGGAGTGATTCTCTGATTTTATCCTTGTGTGTTTGTTAGCATATAGGAATGCTACTGATTTCTGTGGGCATATTTTTTTTGAAGAAACTATGGGGCATCTAACCTATTGTTTATTCTGTTTGCAAAACACATTCCCATCATGTGACTTAATATGTTCATCTAAGCCTTGAATTTCCTGTAAATTAATAATTAAGTCTAAGTAATTGATCATATTCAGGATTTTTGAGAAATGGGGAATAGACAAAACCATTTTATAGGTTACAGTCTATTGTCTAAGGATTTAAGCTGCTATTAACTGCTGATAATAGCAGCTGATATCCATTAATCCATTAAAGATAGCAAAAAATGATGTTTTTCTTCCTGAGCTGGAATATTTTTAAAGAACACTCTATTCATTAGCTATTGGTCACTCAGTGGCACTTTGTCAATATCTTGTCAGCATTTGCTTATTAAAAGCTGAGGCTATGGCTGGAGAGATTGCTTAGCAGTTAAGGAGCTTGCCTATTAAACCCAAGGACCCAGAACCCAGTGTAAGCACAAGGTGATGCATGGGCATGTAGTCATGCAAGCATTCCAGATGGCGTATGCATCTGGAGTTGGATTACAGTGGCTGGAGTCCCTGGCATGACAATTCTCTCTCTCTCTCTCATAAATAAAATAAATTTTAAAAAGCTGAAGTTGGGATGGAGAGATAGGTTAGCAGTTAAGGCACTTGCCTGTAACATCTAAGGACCCAGTTTCAATTCCTCAGTCCCCACATAAGCCAGATGCACAAGGTAGCACATGTATTTGGCATTGGTTTATAATGGCTAGAGGCCCTGCCATGCCCATTCTATCTCTCTCTCTCTCCCTGTCTCTCTCTTTCTCTCAAATAAGTAACCAAACTAATAAAATATTTTTTAAAAAATCTGAAGTTGCTCAATAAAGGTACAGATGGGAATCCAAACTCTTGGAATCATTGTGCCTTTATAATAGCTTTTCTATAGTATGTTTACTGAAAGATAATTTTGATGCATAAAATCCATAGCTTGCCTTTTTCTTTAAGTGTTTTAAATGTGATACTCTGTCATCCGAAAAAAACTGATGTCAGGCTGGAGAGATGGTTTAACAGTTAAGACACTTGTCTGCAAAGCCAAAGACCTAGGTTGATTTCCCAGGACCCATATAAGCCAGACAGACAATGTGGCACGTGTGTCTGGAGTTTGTCTGCAGTGCCTGAAGACCCTGGAAAAGCATGCCATTCTCTCTCTCTCTCTCTCTCCAATAAATAAAATAAAATAAATTTTTTAATATGACGTCTGCTGGCCATGTTGGTGCACGCCTTTAATACCAGCACTTGGGAAGCAGAGGTAGGAAGATGGCCATGAGTTTGAGGCCTGAGAGTACATAATGAATTCCAGGTCAGCTTGTGCTGGAGTTGATGTCAAACAGTCTGATAATAATCTGAATTTTCTTGTCATATAAAATGATTTGACCTTTTTGCCTAGATGCCAAAGAGGCTTAGTGATGCTTAAAAGAGACTTTTAGCTTTAAAACCATTAAAGTCTCCTAGTTTTCATAGAATGATTTATCAGTGCCTGTGTTTGGTTGATTTTTCTAGGAACATGATACACTCTTTCAATAGGAAATGATCATATTTCTTAAAAACTAACATTTTTTTTATTTGTTCTGTTCCATTTCTCTGATTTTCTTCTGAAATTCCTATCAAGAATCACCCTGGCATGATAAACAAATTTTAGGAAAGTCACTCTATGCTTTCTCTTTTGTCTTAAAATGCCTTTGCAGGGGAAGTCTTACTCTTGTGCTCATTTCATTTCAGTGAACGAAATTATTTATTCATTTATTTTGAGAATGGAAGTATGAGGCAGAAAAGATTTTCTTTTTCCAAAACTCTATGGCTTTCTTGATTGCAAGGTCTTATCAGGAAAATAGTTCTTATGTCTTCAGCTATCTCTCTTTCTGCTACTACCCTGAACCTTTTCGTTCCTATATCCTTTGATTCAGTTCTGATAAATTTGGATTATTCTTCCAGTAGTTTCTCAACAGTGTGAGATGATATTCAGAGCTTTGGTTGTTTAATTTTGAGAATTTATGTGGCCCAGATTGGCCTAGCATCATCCAACCTCAGTGAATCCAAGACCCTTTCCTTTACCTGTAAGTGGATTGTTTGAATCTAATCTGTCTCTCTTATACATAGCAGACTTGGATCAGGTTTTGTCTTGTTTTCATTTGTATTCATTCTTCTAATCTTAGTATTTTGATGAAAGTATTTAATCTATATTTAATGTAATTACTAATAATTAGGATTTTGGGTTTTGTCTGACTTGTGTCTTTTTATTACTCAATTCCTTCACTTCTGTCTTTTGATTGTTTATTTTTTCAAGACAGGATCTTACTCTATCCCAGGCTGACCTGGAACTACCTTTGTACTTCTAGGCTGGCCTACAACTTGACTGTCCTCCCACCGCAGTCTCCCAAGTGCTGGGATTAATGGTTTTCACCACCTTGCTAGGATATTTTTGATCTTATTTAAGTATATAGGTGTTTTATAGTGTGCCATTTTAATTCCTTTGTAATTTATTTTACTGTATTTTTAAAAGTTATTTTCTTAATGATTGGCCCTGGACTTATAACTAGTATCTTTCTAAAAAATATTTTTATTTATTTGCAAGCAGAGAGATAGAGAGAAAACAAAGAGAATACATGTGCCAGGGCCTCCAGCCACTGCAAATGAATTCCAGGCTCATTTGCCACATTGTACATCTGGCTTTACATGGGTACTGGGGAATTTAACCCAGGTTATTATACTTTGCAGGCAAGTGCCTTAGGTGTTGAGTCATCTCTCCAGCCCATAATTAGTATCTTAGTGTATAACAATCTACTTTGGATTAATACAAATTTGATTTCAATCTTATAAAAAATCTTTGCTCCTATATAACTCTATTACTTATCCCTTCATTAGTGCTTTTGTTACATTTTTTCTTATTATTTATTTGCAAACAGAGAGAGAGAATGGGCACTACAGGGCCTCTTGCCACTGCAACTGAATTCCAGACACATGTGTCACCTTGTACGTGTGGTTTTATATGGATTCTGGTGAATTGAATATGGGAAATAAGGTTTTGCCAGCAAGTACCTTTAACAACTGAGCCATCTCTTCAGCCCCTTATAATTATTAGTTATTATTTGAAAACTGTCTTTAAAGTCAGGTAGATAATTACAAATAAAACACACACACACACACACACACACACACATACACATACATATGCGTGTTTGCATGTATTCTATGAACATATATTTACATTTGCCAATAGGTTATATTTTTCTAGTGGGTATGTGATAAATATAACTAGTTATTTCTTTATAACTTCAACTGACTACCATCCTCTCATTTTCCCTTGAATGTCCTTTAATATTATCTGGAAAATCAGCCTGCTGTTATGATTGTGTTTTTTTTTTTTTTTAATTCATCTAAAACGATCTTGGTTTCTTCCTGACTTTTAAAAGATAGTTTCTCTTTAGGTAGGTTTCCTGGTTGGTGTTTTTTTCATTTCAGCATTTGAATGTTTTCTACCTGCATTCTGACCCCATGGTTTCTGATGAGAAATCAGCTGAAAATCCTAGAGAACCACTTGACAAAATGAGTCACTTCTCTTGATCCTTCAAGATTCTCTATATCTTTAACTTTCAGCAGTTAAATTATGATGTATCTAAGTATGAATCTCTGATTGTATCCTCTTAAAAGTATGCTGAGCTTGTAGGAAGTACAAACTATTGTTTTCATCAACCTTAGAAAACTTTTAGTACTATTTCTTTACAATTATATTTTTCCTGTTCCTTTTTCTACTTTTCTGTCGCCCCCCTCTGTGATGAATAATTTCTGGTTGTCAAGTTGATAGGGTTTTAAATCACCATGGAAACATCTATGGTCATATCTATGGGGAATTTTCTAGATTAGGTGGAAAGGCTCACCATAACTGTGGATAGTACCATTCCATTAACTGGGTTGCTGGACTATGTAAAAAAGAGGAAGCTAGCTGAGCATTCATCATTCATCTCTAGCTAACTCATCCCTGCTGATGTTATGGTATGGGACAAGTTTACTGGTCCTGCTGTCCTTTCCCTGTCTTGATGGACCCTCCTACTTGGCTAAAAACCAGAAGTTGAAGATAAACCCTTTACCACTTTAAGCAGCTTCTGTCTGGGTATTTTGTCCTAGCAAACAGAAAGTATCTGATAAAGAAAACTGGTACCAATATGTGGCATTATTGCTATGAGAAACTTGACCAAGTGTTTGCTAGGCTTTAGGAAAGTTGGCATGAAAGCTATGTAAAAAATTGGAACTTTGGACTAGAAAAGCCTTACAATGCTGTAAGCAGAGTTTAGGTGCCCATCCTAGTGGGAGTTTTGAAGAGACCAGAAGGCCAACAGAAATGTAGACTGTGGAGTCCAGGCTTATGAGGTTTTAAAGGGGTAGAATAACTCTATGAGTAACTGGGTTTGAGGCAAATCATATGATATTTTGGCAAAGAATGTGTCTGCATTCTGCCTGTGTCCTGAGAATTTGAGCAAAGGTAAATTTAAAAGTAATCAATTAATATGCTTCACAGACGAAATTTCAAAGCAGAAAAGCATTGAGACTGTGTTATTGTTTCTCTTTGCTTCCTCATTCAGATCTACAATAAAAGAGAGGGAAATGCAGAGTAGATATGAAAGTATAAAGTTTGGCACTAAAAACAATATAAGTAAATTTAAAGTCCTGGCAGAGAAATGACAGGCTCTTCAGCTGCGATTCTTAAAGAGATGCTGGCATTAAAGATAAGCCAACAGTTTTGCATTAGGACAATAGAAAAAATGCCTGAGGCAAAACTCTACACATTTAATGCTCAAAATAAAAATTTGAATTATTTTGAAAAGAAAAAATCTGAAGAAAGAATGCAGAAAGTGATCTCTGCTCCCTAAGATTAATACACAGAATCTATTACAATTATAGCCCAAATGACTGTAGTCCAAGGCCAGACTTTGTCCAGAACTTAGCAGTGTCATCTACATGGTACTAGTTTTAGAAGCATGAAAAATGCAAGATGGAGGGGGTCATGGATTATACCACAGTTCCAGAAAGCCACTGAGACTAAATAATGTGAAGCAGGTCCAAAATGCCTGTGGACTCACTAAATGAAACTATGATGGTGCACCTAAAGTTACAGTGGTAATCTCAGATTTCTGGGTATGCCAAAGCCATAGAATGTCCACCAAGGAAAGCTGAAGGCTTGGGGAAGATCCTGACCAAGAGGGAGGGTATAGGCAGCATACCTGGGGGCACAGAGCTACCCAACCCTTTTGGTGCCAAAATGATTTCATCCTGCATCTCAAATACCAGACACAGAGTACAGGATTTGGTGTTTACCCTGCCCGTGTTCAGTCTTGCTTTGATTGGATCTTCCCTTCCTTTGCTTTCATTCCCCTTTTTGTAATGACAGTGTTTACTCTGTGCTTTATATGTTGGAAGTATGAACTTATATTTCGATTTTATAGATCTTACAGTTAGGAGACTGCTTTGAGACTTTGGAGTTTTGAATAGTCTTGTGATTATTAAAGATTAATGTGAATTTTTGAAGTTGGAATGAATGTATTTGCATTATGAAATGACCATGAGCCTATGGAGTTAAGGAGTGGAAGGATATGGCTTAAAAGTATTATGTTTGTTTGAGTGTCAAATTGACAATGGGTGGGTTTGTGATCGTTAGTGTATGGTTGTCAACTGAGCAGGATTTAGAGTCATCATGGAAACAAATCTCTGGTTATATCTGTGAGAGATTTTCGAGAGTAGATGGGCACGGAACCTGTGGGCAGACCCACCCTATCTAATGGGTTGGGTTGTGAGACTGTATAAAAAGGAGAAAGCTAGCTGGGCAGTCAGCATTCATCTCTCACTAATTCCACCCTGCTGATGTGATGATGTGGCACCAGTTTCCTCTGCCATGTTTTTCCTACTATAATGGATTCCACCCAAAACCTATAAGCTGAAAATAAATACTTTCCTTCCTTAAGCTGTTCTTGGTTGGTTATTTTGTCCCAGAAATGAAAGTGTAACTGATACACCCATGCATTCATATATTAGAGTATTCCCTTTGTCTCTTTTCTTGCTCTTTTTCAGAATCAGTCATATCTATTTACCTTTTTTGTTTGTTTGTTTTGTTTGTAGCTGATCAAATCTTCTGTTGAACCTCTCTAGTAAAATTTTCACTTCTATTATTTCACTTCAGTGATATTGGGATCACTTCTCACCTCTGAAATTTATAATTTATTTCAAATAATGTCTGTCTCTATGTTGATCTCTATTTGGAAAGAAACTGTTCCCCTATTTGTTTTTCATTCCTTAGACATGAATTTTTAAAATATATATTTTTTATTTATTTATTTGAGAGAGAAAGAGATAATGGGTACACCAGGGTCACCAGCCACTGCAAATGAACTCCAGATGCATTTGCCCCCTTGTGCATCTGGCTTTTGTAGGTACTGGAGAGTCAAACCAGGACCTTTGGCTTTGCAGGCAAATACCTTAACTGCTAAGCCATCTCTCCAGGCAGATTATATTTTATTTTTTGAGTATCTTAAACATAATAAATAGGTTTAAATCGTAACTACATGGCTTCATACAGGAATGTTTATATTTACTGCTTTTTGTACTGTTGCCTATCATGTGTTCAAGTTTTACTTGTTTTGAAAAAATATCTTATAGGAGATGGGAGGAACAATGCAATATATATCATGTGATGGATGAGGGGACCAGGCAAAAAAATGATATCTTGTAGCAACTTAGAATTTGAGTCTCCCACTTCACCAGGGTTGGTTGAAGTTTCTGGTTTTCTATTAGTGCTTATTTGAGTTTTGATTTTTTTTTGCATGAGTGGCCACTGGATTCTATTATGTTTAGCTTAGCATTCAGCTAATAACTTATGTGATTGGAGCCTGTTAATAACATACTATCTTGTCCAGGGGTTCCATATGCATTTGGAGCAACCCCTCAGCTCTCCATCAGGCAATTTGAATCTCTGCCTTATCTTTCATTACTTGTTGCACAGAGCCATGGCAGACAGAGGTCAAGGGTCTTCTTGGGCCCTTCCTGAGCATTAATACAACAGTGGGTATGCTCACATTCACATGAGTTTTGCCTTCTAGATTTCTAGTAACATGGTCATACTTTTCAAATCCCCCTTTCAACAACTTGGCAAAAACTTCTTATTTTTCCCAACAGTTATTACCTGAGGTCACTATAATGTTAAACAGTTGCTCTGGATTCTCTTCAACAGATGACTAAAAATCATTTCTGTTAGGAAAAAAAGAATGTTGATTGGGTGAGTTCTAGAAAAAGTGACACATAGATATTGTGAGTGATTTCTTTCAGGGCATGATGAGACTGGTTAAAAGGACAATTCTGTGGAAATGTGGCTTAGAAGGAGCTTTTACTTTACTGTCCTGGCGGCTGCAAGGCAGCTGGTTATTATGATAGTGGGATGTTAGTTTCCAAGGCTATTACCCAGCTGGGAATGGTATTAAAGCAAGATAAAAATCTAACACAGATCACTGTTTAACTGATGTTCATTGATATAAGTGGAAATGAATCCTTGGGGTACCACCCTGGCAACGTCAGGTCCCTATCTTGACCCTTAAAAGATGGGTTGCTTGTAACTACTCATTGGACTGGGTGAGGCCTGGTGGCTTCAGGTAAGAATTTGTGCTTTGGAAGCCTGATCCCAAACTTGAAGTCGTCTTGTATTGAATAAGCTGGAAGAAGGCATCAGTCTAGGTGGGCAGGCAGTAAGAGGTTGGCAGAGTGGCAGTGGAGCCCTGGAGAGCCAGCTTTGGAGCCTGCTTGATCCCAGAATGCTGCCAAGGAGCCCAACCGCACCTGCAGGAGAGGCGAGAAGGCCCTCCTCCCAGGAGGCAGGGCTTGCTACCCGGAACTTAAGTGCTTTTGAAATCTCTTAGATGTGGAAATATTTTTTCAGACATGAAAATGCAGCTGGTAGATTTTCTATGGAAGCATAATCCATATAAAATATACTTTAGTTGATATTTTGTAAAGTGCACTTTTGTGTGTGTCGATCCTGGTTTCCTAGATCTGTATTTCAGTGTTTACAAGGGAGAGGGGGTACCTTTCCTCACCTCCCTTTTGACAGAGATTTGAAGTACTTCTTTAAGAAAAAATAAATAAATTTGAGAAGTTGTATTGATTTAGAAAAGTAAAAACAAAAAAAAAAAAAAAGCTCTCCTGATTGCTGCAAGCCTGTGGCTCATTTTAAGAGTTCTGAAAAGGCTCTTTCTATTTTTGCCAGTATTCTATTGCTTTCATCAAGGGGGTTTTCAGGCTTTCTGTCATTGCCATTGTCATCCCTATCATTCCAACATCCTCCAGAATGACAAGTATTTTAGTATCTTCCACTATACTAAAATGAAATTCATTGATAACTTACCACAGCACATACTTCAAATTTACAAATCTATTTATCCCTAAGTACTTACCAACTATAATATGAAACAAGAAATAATAAAGTAATAATAGAAAATGCTTGTATATAATAATGCATCATGTAGGAGTAAAATATACATATTTATAGACTCATTTAGTTGAGATATTACAAATAAAAATGTTTAAGGTTGTGCTTCTAGAGGAGTCCCAATATCATGTGTAGCAAAGATGTTGATACTAGAGTTTTCAAAATGTTGAATAATGCTAGTGAAACAATTTGCAGTCTTTTCTCAATTTAGGTTGAATTTGCATTCTAAAAAATATCAGAGAAACATAATTTTCTTTTGTTTTTGTTTTTAATGTAAAACTAAATTTTTCTCAGCTTGAGCTATTGCATATAGATTTTTTTTATCTATGTGAATGGATGGTGGAATTATAAAATTTATCATGGTATGGAACTGCTGCCCTTCACATCACTGTCCACTGTCCACTGAGTCTTATCAACCACTCATAAATCATTTACACACTTTAAAACACTATTGCACACATACACACCTACATAGATATACCCATACATAGATACATACATACCTACTCATTCAAATGGCTCTCATAAACTTCCAAAATATCCCCTTAGAGGGCAGTACTACTCCTTTGAGAACCTGTTGGTTGCTGTTTTTTTTTTTTTTTAATTTTTGTTTTTCAATTTAGATGCACTATATTGAAAGATGGATCTCTACTAAGAAAAGCAATAAGCTGACCCAATGCCACTGTGCTACACACATAGCTTTTGTCTACCCTACCCACATTCTACCTTTGAGGAAACTTGAAAAGATCACTAAATAACTTGAGAATATGAGGCAGATATTTAAATGCTTTCTTTATCATTTTTATTTTGAATAGTAATTTTGCTTAGTGCATTCAGATGAACACATATAGAAATGATCTACGTCCCTTTCTCTTAAGACCTTCAGTCCTCAAAGAAGGCCATTTACATTCTTCTGAGACTAGAAACTGAATAATCTATTTTCTTTAGAAGGATATGATTTTTGTAAGTGACCCAGACTGCCTGAACCTCACTTTCATTCTCTTGTAAAGACATGAAAATTGCTCTACAAGGGAATCATGAAATTTTGTGTCACAAGTTAGTTCAAGGAAGCAATATTGTGATCCTTGCCATTCTGATGGATACTTCATGATTTTATTAACCTTGATGAAGAGAATAATGACAAAAGTCCTATCAAATGTTTCTCCACTTATTCTTTGTAGATCACTAACAAATTCTACTTTTCTCTTGTTGGTCTTCTAAATATCATACTTAATTAGCTTTAGTGTTACTTAGTGATATAAAATGAAATAGTTCCTGGAATTTATTCTAATGGATTTCATATTGAAAAATTTTGTATGCTGGTTCTTCTTCTGTAGCACCTATTTGCTGTGTTCCTTAAATTTGCCAGGAGATATTCTTGTGGTCCCCCAAGAAGATCACTCCGCTTGAGTGTTAGAACATTCATATTAATGTTGATCAGTTCATATTTGCTTTTTTTTATTTTTTTGTTTATTTTTATTTATTTATTTGAGAGCAATACACAGAGAGAGAAAGAGGCAGATAGAGAGAATGGGTGCACCAGGGCCTCCAGCCACTGCAACCGAACTCCAGATGCGTGTGCCCCTCTTCTGCATCTGGCTAATGTGGGTCCTGGGGAATTGAGCCTCGAATGGGGTCCTTAGGCTTCGCAGGCAAACGTTTAACCGCTAAGCCATCTCTCCAGCCCTTAGTTCATATTTGTATCATTGTTGTTCATTCTCACTATTATATAGAGCTTTAGCTGATAGAGAGAAGAAAGGTAGGGAAAGAAAGAAAGAAAACAATAGAAAAGTAAAGAGAAGAGAAAAGGAAAAAGAAGGGGCTAGAGAGATGGCTTAGCAGTTAAGCGCTTGCCTGCAAAGCCTAAGAACCCAGGTTTGAGGCTCCATTCCCCAGGACCCACGTAAGCCAGATAGATGTACAAGGGAGCGCATGCGTCTGGAGTTCAGTTGCAGTGGCTGGAGGCTTTGGTACACCCGTTTTCTATCTTTCTCTCTCTCACTCTCAACTTAAAAAAAAGGAGAAAAAAAAAAGAAAGGTTCCACAAGAGGGCACCATGATAAATATCCCTTTCAAAACAAACTATAATAGGCTAGCTAAGAAGCTTCTAAAATATGGAATATTGGGGGGAAAGTGCCTAATTAAAGTAGTAGTACCATTGATCAAGATATTGAGTTAATTGTGATTTTTAAATTTCTATTGAATTGAATGATTTTGATAAAGATATGTTAATCTCAGCCAGGTGTGGTGGTACACGCCTTTAATCCCAGCACTTGGGAGGCAAAGGTAGGAGAATCACCATGAGTTCAAGGCCACCCTGAGACTGAAGGTCAGTCTGGGCTACAGTGAAATCCTACCTCAAAAAAAAAGATATGCTAATCCCTCATACACAAAATTTTGGCATATTAAAAATAGATAAACTTATTGACGGCCAATGTGTGGACTTTACATACATTTTGTAAAAGTAAAAATGATATTAAAAAACGCCTCTACTTTTCAGGAAGAAAAAAGACTCCAGTGGCTGTCTTGAATCTCAGTAGCAAACCACTGTCATACTTTCCTATGTAGTATAGCATCAGTGTCTTTAGTAAAGCTCTGATTTCAGGGTCAATTTCAACTGTTTAGCACTAATTAACTTTGGGAGTAAATTTTTACCATCACTGAAACCCCAGCTGAGAAGATTTTCTTTGCTTTTGCAGAAATCATGTTAAAATCTGCAAAATTTTATAAATGATGGCAGCTTATTAGGGATTACTACTTCCAAAGAAATTATGACAAGATTCAAACAGGAAGTACAGTACGCCTGTCCATGACTCTGTTGGTGCATAGATGATATGGCACACAGGGTGTGTTAATACTCTCATAATCATTCATCCAGTACACAGTTATTGTCTCCTATGCAAGTTCTCAAAAACATAGTGGAGTTGAAAATAACTGGGTCCTTAATGGACCTTGACTACTAGAGAGACATATAAAAGAATATGGCAAGGAATCAAATAAAAACATTTAATTCTAAATAGCTAAATTACAGAAAGTTAACCAATAAAAGGTATTATGAAAGGAAATGAAGGGGAGCTCTCACATCAGCTTGTACTAAAAGTCCTGTGTGGATATTTATGAGGTAGGAAAAGGAGCTAGCTGTGTGATGCTGTGAAGACAGGAAGCTGCATGACTGACGGCTCTTGGAGCAGAAAGACTAGGTGTGTTCCAGTGTTGCAAAGGAGGCTTCCATGTTCAGACCAGTAAGCTCTAGCAGAGTAAACTAAGCTAGATCATAGGAAGGATGTTGAGTTTTGTTCTTAGGTAACTGAAATAGATGATATGATAGAAAACTGGCAGTGAAGGTGACAACAGCAACCTGAATGAAGATATCTCAGAAAAGGACTCTATAGAAGAACTTGGTGATAAATTAGATACAGGGAGAAAATTAAAGTAAAGCTGACTTTATGAGATTGTAGTTGGACTTGGTAAATGGTTATGCTGTTTACTAAGTCTGAGAAAAGAAGCTTCTACATGATTTAGTGATACACACCAGGTAAATATGCTCCTATCAATGCTGAAGCCACAAGCTGCATTTGTCTAACAACCATCCCCCTTCAGATACAGAGATGTTCCCCAGGCCTGTGTTCTTTATCTGGGGTATGAAGAGCAGCGAGCCCTTCATCTCCTGTGCATTTCCCACTAAACTTAGGGCTTCTGGTGTTCTTCCCTGTGTTCAGAATATTTGCTGCTCTCTGATCCTAAAAAAAAAAAAACAAAAAAACAAAAAAAAACACCTGTATAGTGAAAACAACCCTGGGTTTGAGCCCAAAGACCCCAGCCATTTTTCTTGCTAGCTGGAAAACCTAAGGGAATGTTATTTACCTTCTAGGATCCCTGAAGGACTTTCTGAAGACAGTGTCAGTGGTTACATGTAAGCCATTCTGTAAATTGTACAATTACATAAATAGGTACTATTATTTTTTCATCTCAGCCACCACCTCTGTTACAAATAATCTGCCATTCATCTTGCTCCGTTCTCTGCCCTTCTCTTCTTGCCTGTTTCTTCTACATCTTGTCCCTTCTGCCAGATAAATCCGCTTTCCTACAAAAAGGCTGGTTATTTAGAGACATCATCACCAGCCTATCAGAACTCACCATTCCTTCGGACTGGTAAGCCAATCAGATGTCAGCTTCAGGTCTCTTTGCTGTGTTGCCAAGGTTTCAGGTTTACTTCTAAATACTGCCTTGCTTGCTTGCTTGCTTGCTTGCTGCTAGTTTATTCTTTCCCTCTCTCCTTCCCTCTCCCCCTCCCACTCCTCTTTGCTCCCCAGCCCTTTCACTTCCTCCTCCTTTTCCCTCCTCCTCCCATCTGGGTTTGGAGCAATTCCAAATACTTAAGCTTTCCCGAAGTTTGGGTTATGGATAAGCAAGGTTTAGCTGTGTATTTTTCTCTCTGGAGAAACAGAGGATAACTATTCCATATTTGATATTAAAGCACATGTTTAAGCAGATTAATCTCCCTTGGCTGCATAAAATATACTTTTGTTTTGTTTAGGGGCATATTTTGGTATGGAAATTGACTTTTTATTCAGATGACTAGAAAATAAAAGCATTAAATTTGGCAATGAAACGTCATGTCACATAAAACTCATTGGACTTACAAAATGTGTTCAAAATAATGTAAAGCTCTTGCAGTTTTTAACCAATGACAGATGGATAAATACATCATGCTCATTGTTCTGTGTTCTGTGTCTTGAGCTTTCAGTGGTGGGGTTACAGGAGAAAACTACTTGTCAACAGTGACTTTAGCATTCCTAGTTTATTGTTAAGTGGAGATCCCCATCCTCAGTTTGGCCTATGTATGGCAACTGATTAACTAATAGAAAGAACCACACTTTCTAGAGGACCTGGGGTCACTCTTTAAATGCTCTATAGCATGGAACGAAGATTCCCTTAACACAGCATGGATCTGCCTTCCGAAGTCCTAAAGACTTTCGATTAGGAAAACAGCAATAACAACAAGTTATGCCTTTCTCATAACCTTTGCTACCTACTTAAAAACTGGAACTTTAAAAGAATTTGCAGTTTAGAAAGACCAGAGAAGTGGCAGAAAGCCAGAATTCTGTCAGAGGCTGCTTAGAGAAGTTTAATGATTAACAAATGGGTCCCGGCCTTCAGGCTCTGACCTTTAGAACCAACCAATTTTAACCTTTTGGGTATGTTCTTTCAAGTCATTTGTATTAAGGAAAGAAGCACTCCCTGACGGCACATTACCACCCACCCAAGAAAAAAAGCCCATGCACTTAGGGAGTAGTTTTTGTAATAACATGGACTTAGTTCCTAAACACAGAATTAACATCTTAAAAGAGTTTAGGGAAGGCCCTAAATACTGTTGCCTATAGGCAGGTGAGACATATGAAATTCAGTTAACATGGTAACGGCTCTAAAAATACCTAGGCTACAGTTTAACCACAGAGTTTCCTCCTTAACGTAAAAGAGCCACCCTCATGAGGTGTTCGAAAGTGCAACAAAAGCAATCTCTGTGGGACTTTGTGCATGCAGGCTACTAAATCAGACCTGACAATCTGCAGCCACACTGCATAGAAGGATAATTAAAGTTTTGCAAACACATTCTAAGTAAGAGAAATGTTAAATTGATAAACCTTTATTAACCCTGTCTTCAGTCCCTTTTCTACCCCCACCCCAGGTGGACTAAGCAGGGTGTGTCAGGTACACAGAGGCTAAAAGTCACCCCAGCATGACCGCAAGGCCTCACCCAAAAGAAAACCTGGGGCTGAGAGGCCCAAGGGGACAAGGAGGGCTGCTGTGGTTTCCCCAGAAGCTTCTGTGTCAGTGTACTATACACAATGCAAGAGAGGCAAAACCCACTCAACCCACTCAACCCACTTAACCCACTAGAGGCTTTGCCCTCAGGCCCTTTCCCTGACAGAGACAGGGTGGTTAGGATGACCCTTATTCTAATGCCTTTGCAGTTAGCAAGTTGGGATCTTTTGAATGCTGAGTCTTGTGTTTTATAGGATGAGATTTCTTATAATATCTAGGTTTCCAACTTTGGTAAATAAAAATGGTGACACCCACATAAGTTAGAATTTCAGATAAACTATGGATAACTATATATGTGTGTGTGTGTATGTATATATGTATTTGTAATATTTTGGATATCCTAAAAAAGTTATTACTTGCAATTCAAATTTGGATGTCTTGTATTTTAGTTGATAACTTTTGTTGGTGACTCTTTAATTGATAACTCTAAAGGATTATCCTTTAATTTCTTTCCCTCATTATAGTATTTTTATCTTACAGTGACAAAATAACAAGTTGATTTTTACTTCTTTGATTAAGGCTTTTAACATTCACTTATATCATTTTTGCTTCAGTTTGCTTGACTCTTATTTTTAAGCCTTGTGTCAATTTACAAAGGCCAGAAGGGATGAACTAGCAATTACTAAACTTAGTCTTCTGCCAGTATAAAGTACTTTTGATACATGATGTTTTTAATCCTTGCATCATTCTGTATGATAGGCTGCTTACAGCCCACATTTTGTAGAGGAAAATGCTAAGGCTAACTTATATGACAGGTCATAAGCTAACAAGTAGCAAAGCAAGAATAGGTCCAAGTGAGAATGATCCTAACCTGTGGTTTCAACTACTTAGTATGTCTGCATTAGTAATATATTAATATATTGTTGAAATTTTAATGGTTAGTGTTTATTGGG
Organism: Jaculus jaculus; assembly: GCF_020740685.1. NCBI lineage: Eukaryota > Metazoa > Chordata > Mammalia > Rodentia > Dipodidae > Jaculus > Jaculus jaculus. The sequence continues at coordinate 47,594,204 of NC_059102.1, forward strand.
TTCTTTTTCTTAACAACTCTCAATGCCTTGGATTTCATAATAACTGCCAGATTTGGACACTGTTTTCCATCAACTCATTCGAAATGATAAACTGTTTTATTTTTCTTCTTCCTGTAATTGAACCTTCAACCCACTTCTGATTGCTCTTTCCTAGAGCTACTCTAAGTGATTTCCATATGTTAATGCTAAAATTAACCCTGTGGTGATGCTGTAATTATGACTACAGCTATGACTATGATTATAATGCCCCACTTGCAGATTAAAAAACAGGGGCTCAAAGAGGTCCAGCAGTTTCTTCCAAGCCTTGACAAACTATATGGGCTTTGCATCTAAGACAAGACTTGAAGTCATGATTAATTTACTTACCAGTGTACAAGCTAGGAAGAGGCTCTAAGCTTCCATTTCTCCACAATATAATTGTAAATAGTAGGGCTTCTTTCACAAGAAAAGAGCTCTCCACATAGCTAGCAAGGTTTTGAATTATCTTTTTTTTTTTTTTTTTTTTGGTTTTTCAAGGTATTCTAGGCTGACCTGGAATTCACTCTGTAGTCTCAGGGTGGCCTTGAACCTCACTGTGATCCTTCTACCTCTGCCTCCCAAGTGCTAGGATTAAAGGGGTGCGCCACCACGCCCGGCTTTGAATTACCTTTATTATGTGTTGTAGTTTGACTGTAAAAAGCCCAAAAAGGTTCATATGGTTGAAGGCCTGAGTCCCCATTTGGTGATACTTTTAACAGGTGATTAGATCATGAAGTAGTAATATCATCAAAGGATATATCCACTAATAGCCTCATAATTTGATTATAAAATTAGGAGAGGCTGGAAACTAAGAGGTGGAGCATAACTGAAATAAATAGACCACTGTTAGGAGAGCATGGCATGGATGGGTGTTTCTTGCCCCTGGTGCCAGATAATTCACCACTGCCTGTCCACCTTTTGTTTTGCCACATGCTCACCATCATCATGTTCTGCCTCAACACAGGCCTAGAAGCAATGAAACCAAGTGACCATGGCCAGAGATCCATGAACAAAAAGAAGAAAGAAAGAAAGAAAGAAAGAAAACCTCCTTTAAGATATTTTCTCAGATGTTTTATCAAATTGATGAAAAACTAATACAACAATCATCTTTCACCACGAGAGGCACAAAAGAATCTTCTATGTCAGAATGGGTAACATTTTTCTATAAAAGACCAGAGAGTAAATATTTTAGACTTTGTAGGTCAGTACACAAAATCAAGGATATTATCTAGACAGTCATATGACAAGAAAGAAAAATTTCCAAAAAATTATATTAACAAGTTTTGAAAATTTGTTAATTTTATAATACTTTATCATTATTAAAATCCTGGTAATAAGAACAATAGTGTTTTATTTAAGGGAAAGGATAATGTTCCACTTAATTGAGACTCAGAGTTAGCATCTCCTATCAGCAGAATCAGTTGTACATGTCCATCTGTTAATGCTGGTTCATAATGAGATTTTACATATTTCATCTATGAAATGTCTTTCACATAGATAGTCATTCCTGGATGCTAATATGTGTCCATGAGCATGTGATTTTAACCGCTAAGCCAACTCTCCAGCCCGAGCATGTGATTTTAAATGAGCACAATCATTGCTTGGAGGGTAATTAAAAAATTCTTCTCTTTAGCATGCCATTACATTTATTACATCCCAATGAAGGGTAGGTAAAAGGTCCTCAATTTCAGTCAAATTTATTTTAAAATATGAAAATTTAATTTAAAATTCCATCAGGGTACAAAGAAGTGCTGCCAGATTATAGTTTCAGCCCAGAAAATATATATCCTTCAGATTTCTGAGGAAATAGAGATCTTTATTCTGGTTTTAACTTTTCTCAGCACATGAAATGAAGAAAACATCTTGACACTACATGCCAAAAACAGCAATAGTTGTTACTGAAATGACTTTACCATAGTATAAATTATACTTAGGTGCTGTCCTATCTTATAATTTTATGTTGGGTTCATAAAGAAACGTTGTCACTCTGTAAGAAAGCTCTCTTCCAAAACCTTCCAGCTGGCAATTATAATAGTTGATGGAGGCATGATGTAGTCACAAAAATTTCAGTCTTGGTCATGAGCTCAAAAAAAAAAAAAATCACAATACTGTTGTTTAGCAACTGATCTGCTATATGGTAGAGATGTAGGATTCATATACTGTTCTGACAAAGATAATATGAAACTAGTTATGCTTAAATTTACAAAGATGAATGAATCTTACAATTGAGAGTACTATGTAAATTATACATGATAAACCCAAATATTTGCACAGAGCACCTGCTGATGAATAATGCAGTGCATGGCCGCAAATTAGAAAAACTTACATTTTCATAAGGTATGATAATTTGTACAACTAAGATTTTTTTCTACCTCAAAACAAATGCTTTAACCACCATTAATTAGAACACATCTTGAAAGATTCTTCTTTGGGTTTTCTGAATTAAAGTTTTCCTAACTTTTCTGAAAATATTTTTGCTTATAATTTTAAAAGATAGCCACTCAGGGAGGCCAATTCTTCAGCCACTTTAAACTTGGGGCTGACTCCTTATATAACAAGCAGCTGAGTAGTTTCAGTTACATTCCATTCATCAAGGCAAGAGAAACGAGCTGTGTGATGTAGACCCTGAGAAATTGCCCAGTGCCACCATCTAGTGACCCTCCCAGATGTCATGTTGGGTGAAGAGGGAACAGGTACACCAGAACTCGGCAATCAAACCTCTCAATTGGGAAAAGTGAAAACCTACCCGTAGAAGCACACAATTGAAGCACAGTCCTGTCTGCAAACTCTAGGCCTTCCTCCTCCACCCACTGAGCATGCAAAAGGTAGAGAAGCACACGAATACCCCAACTGAAACTCAGTACAGCAACCATATGTAAAGCTGAAAACATGGACACAGGCAATCCAAACCTTGGAAATATTAATACACCCAGCAACAAAGGTAAATACAAGTCAAGCCTGGGCCACTTCAGAGTCTTGGAAATTGAAATCCACAAGAAAAGGAAAAAGAAGCATCTAGCACATTTAGTAAAGAGGAAATAGCCAGATGACATACCGTGCTGAGGGCTGAAACGCTCCTAAACCTACTATGAGGACAGGGAAGAAATTCAGCCCCATGGTCAATCTGTTGGATCTCCACTAAAACATTTCATTCTGACCAATCTGAACTGGACACACAGGTGGGCAGCTCTTGCACCAGCAGAGTCAAGAAGCAGAGGGACATTTTCTAATGCTATAAACAAGGAAGACATTTTGGCTAATGATGAGATACCTTTTTAATTTTTATTTCACTTTTTTTATCTTCACTCTGGTATAAATTTTGGTTTTAGCTTTTCTGTTACTTGATTGCTTTTGTGATTGCTCTCTCTATTTCTGAAACTATTCTACTGTGTTCTCTTCAATTTCTCTTCCCTACAATCCATATATTTTCCCTCTCATTCCTACTTCATTTTCTCTTTCCCCACCCCCTCCTTTATAAATTTATTAATTATAATTTTATATGGTTTGAATAATTTTTAAGTTTTGTCTATCCTAATACTATCCCAACTCCCCTTCTATTTACTTCTTCATCTATCATTTTTCTCTATTGTCATAATGATTCCAAAGACAACAAAATGACAAGAATTAATACATGCCTTTCAACAGCAACTCTGAATGATAATGGTCTTAATTCTTCCATTAAAAGACACACTCTAACCCAGGCACAGTGGTGCATACCTTTTAATCCTAACACTTGGGAGGCAGAGGTAGGAGGATTGTCATAAGTTTGAGACTACTCTGAGACTACATAGTAAATTCCAGGTCACCTTAAGTTAGAATGAGACCCTACCTCAAAATAAATAAATAAATAAATAAAAAGGTACTCTAGCAGTTTGGATTTTAAAACTACCTGTTTGTTACAAGAAACACATTTCATGGGCAAAGACAAACATAGTCTTATGGTCATGGCAAGCTGTCATCGAACAGGAAAGTGCTATGCAGGCTTCTGGGGAGAAGAGTTATTTGACTCAGTGGTGGATCCTGCTTGCTTCACAACCAGCAGATGTACCTACTGGAGAAATAGTGGCATAATTGTTTTGAGGGTAACCAACTACTCTTTTGATTGGATCTGAGTCCCACTCCATGGGAGAGAATCCAGGCCTAGTACTGAAAACTAGTCAAAAATTATGGCTTGCATGGTTTGGTGGTGCATGCTGTTAATCCCAGCACTTGGGAGGCTGAAGTAAGTAGGTCACTAGTTCAAGGCCAGCCTGGGAATAGAGAATGAGCGCCAGATCACCTGGGCTAGCATGAGACCTTACCCAGAAAACAACTTTGTTTTTGTCTGAGAAGATCATTGACCCTAGGGGTAATGGAAGCTACAAATGCTGTTTGACTTAAAGGGATATTATGTGCTCATCAAATTGCCCCCTAAAATTTTATGTATATTTATGCCCATAAGTTTGTGCTGCTCTCACCATTGGCTAGAGAAGTTTCTTTTTGCAGAAGGTAGTGGATACTAGGGAGACCCAAAACAAGGTCTTAGAATAAATGGCTATTACATTCTTAGCACTAAATAAGACATCTCTAGCATGCCTTGTGGGAACATTGCAGAAGAGTGGGCAGAAAAAATGTAAGAGAGTGGAAAGGAGTACTGTCCTCTAGGTATGAAGTGACTATCACATTCATGACTTCATAGCAACTGTCATCTGTCAACACCTACACAAGACATACACCATATTGAACTCATCAGCATTACACATGAATGAGGGAGGAGGTCAAAAACAATATATAAAGTATAAGAGGGACTAGTTGGAAAGAAGGATGGAATGGTATGGGAGGGAAGACAAAAGCAAGTAATGGCAGGGGACTCTGATCAACTTTCAGTATATTCATTTATGATCTCAATAAAAAAAAATCACTGAGATTTTATCTTAACCCCATCAGGATGGCTATCATTACGAAAACAAATACACAGGGCTGGGAAAATGGCTTAGTGGTTAAGGTGGTTGCGTGTGAAGCCTAAGGAACCCAATTCAATTCCCCAGAACACCTAAGTTTATGGGGGACACCTGAATCAACCCATCACAATTTGGGAGCAGAGGTAGGAGGATTGCCATGAGTTCAAGGTCACCCTGAAACTACATGATGAATTCCAGGTCAACCTGGGCTAGAGTGAAACACTATCTCAAAAAAAAAAAAAAAAAAAATATATATATATATATAATCAAAATGCAATTTTTTTAAAATTTTGAAGTAGTACTTGAGACTATGCATTAAAATGCCATTTAAGCACAAAATGGCCATTTGGTTAGAATATGAAACACTTAATTTTACACATTTTTTACACATTTTTACACATGTCAGCCCAGTGTCACTTTTAAATAAACAAGAAGAAAAATTCTCTGTCCTTAATTCATTCTTGGACATGACAGTGTACATTCTACTGAATATAAACTAACATTTTTTCCTGTAGCTTATACTTGTCATGTACTGAGAATTGAATGAAAGAGAATAACAATTAGATTTTACGTGTGTTAGTGTGAGGGAGGCTAAATGCCTCTGATTTTAAAAGGCCATAGAAATATTTTATCGTTTTTATTTGTTCATTTGAAGCAGAGTGCGAAGGAGATAGGAGAATAGAAAGAGAGAGGGAATGGTCACACCAGGGCTCTAGCCAGTGCATACAAACTCTAGGTGCATGTGCTACCTTGTGATCTGGCTTTATGTGAGTACTAAGGAATTAAGCCCAGATGGTTAGGTTTTGAAGGCAAGCACCTTAACTGCTGAGCCAACTCTCCAGCCCAAAATATTTTATTGAAAGATAAATTTCCAGTATAAAAGACTTCACTAAGTTCAGTGAATTATCTATGAAGGATGGGTTCATGTTTCTGGGTAAAGCTGAATGGTACATTGCTATTTGCAGTGCACTGTATAGAGGAGTATTTTCTTTTTTAACCAAGAGTATTAGGACAGGTTCAGGTTTTTTGTTTTGTTTTGTTTTGTTTTTCAGAAAAGAAAATGGTTATAAGTTTCATGTTATTTGCTATGAGTATTGTATATATGAGTGGGTTATTTTATGTTTACTTACTGTCTTTCTACTTTTGCAATGTTGTGTCTAGTCAACTGCATAGTACATGGCAGAGGATATGCATACATTTCACACACCTGCATCACTGTAGGTACTGCCATGCCAGTTTTGTCATCCCTCTGTGGTAGCAATAAAGCCCAGGATTGAGAAACTAGCAAAAAACAATGTGAGTCCCTGCTTTTTTCCAGCCACGTTTAAATATATCCATTTTTCTCTCCATATAATCCTTTTGACACTTGAATAAGATTATGAATTTGCAATTACTAATGAAATACAAATACTGTTAGCAAATCAAAACTTAAATTTCTCACAAAGACATGGACTCATCTATATTGCAGATAAGAAATAAATATTTCATTTGCTGCATCATCCAATTCATTTTCTCTGTGCATCATTTCAAATAGAGGTGAATTAATTTTTTATGGGGTGCCTGTACAGATTGTCTTTTTTTTCACACGTCAGTGAATCTTTATGCAGAAGATTCTGGCAGTGAAATCGTCATTGAGAGAGAAACCAAAGTATACATCAGTTTTTACTACAGGCAGCTCTGAGATTTTTGAACTCAGACTGTGAAACAATTATTTAGTTTACTCTTTCTGCTTACATAGAAATCCAGTGTCACCTTTAAATAAACAAAATAGAAATTTCCTGTCTTTAATTTAACTCACTCTTCAACATAATAACCTACAGTCAACTGAACATAAAATAGCATTTTCTTATAGATTATAGTTGTTTTACTAAATGTTGAATGAATATTTTATTCATTCAGGTAACTTGGTAATCTGGTTGTTTCAAAGTAGGAATGTTTTCCTAAATAATGTCCTATCTACAATAGCAAGCTTACATACAAAAGCATATTTATCACTAATAAAATAAAAATACTAAAAATGAAATAGAGTATAATACAACTGAGTGAAGGCAAAGTTTATTTGTCATGAACACTACAGGAATATATTGGACATTCCTGAGGACATGTAACCTGAAGAGGTCATGAGAATCTCTTTTAAGATTGTGAAGGAGATCTCAGGGAATTCTTTCATACCAATCGATGTCTAATTTCATGACTTCTAATTTCATTTTTAAAAATAGATGGCTTCCTTTATCCCTAAATCACCAGATATTAAAAATGTTTTCCAATTTAGTTTGAGGTTTTTCTGTTGTTTTCGAAGAAAGAGGTTCTTTTGTTGTTAATTAAAAATGGAATTAAATAGAAATGGAAAGAAGGTAATTTTGTGAGTGACTATTGTGAAAGAAACTGTAGAAAAAAGAGAAAGGGAGAGTTAAAGAGTCTATAGAGACTAAGTAATGAGCTGTTACCTCAGCACACTTTGGGGAAGGCAATGAAGAAAATGTGATTTGGGTTTGTAGTAGAGAAAAGGAGGTGGCAGGAATGAGCTACCAGATAACCATTGAACTGGGATAGCTTGTCTGCTGCCAGAGCGAGGGCCTACACACCAGAAGTTGGGTACAAAAACAATATATGTGTGTTATCCATAACCAACTGTGAAAGAGAAAAGATTCTAGCAGGTAAGGTGGTGGTCTTATTCTAATTCCCCTTGTGGTCAGTGAGAAAGGCTCCATTATAAGTGTCATAGATATCCTGTTTAACACTCAGAGCTGTGAAGAGAAGTCTGATTTTTGAAATTTGCTACTAAAGTAATATAACAGCATCCCCCTTGTCTTTTCTTCATGGAGATCATGTGCTGTACACACTTACCTCCAAGCAAAAAGTACACAGGTATGTAAAGTGGGTGTTTTAAGGCAGGAAAGCAAAAGGAAGTATTTGTTTCTGCTTGTATAAATGATGGAACCATGGATTTGGAGTACACTATAGGAAGGCAAAAGATTACACCTGTGTTCCTAACTGCAGAGGTACTTTGTTGCATTAGAGTCAAATCATATACAATCTGATTAATAGCAGAGAATGTGTTTAAAAAAAAAAAGATACCTGGGGATATTTTCAATGGTGTAGTCCTCTCTGGCTATTTATGACAAGCCTGCAGCCAACATAATACTAAATGGAAGAAAACTTGAAGCTTTTCCACTAAAATCAAGAACAGGACAAAGGTGTCCACTGTCCCCAATTTTATTTAATATAATACTGGAAGTCTTAGCCATAATAATAAGGCAAGAGACACACAAAAAAGAGATACAAATTGTAAAGGAAGAGATCAAGTTATCATTATTTGCAGATGACATGATTCTATACATAAAGGACCCTAGAGACTCTACCAGCAAATTGATAGAGCTGATAAGCACCGATAGCCATGTAGCAGAATACAAAATAAGCACACAAAAATCAGTAGCTTTCTTATATGCTAACAACAAACACACAGAGGATGGCATCAGAAAATCACTTCCATACAAAATTACATCAATAAATAAATAAATACCTTGGAATAAATCTAACCAAGGAAGGAAAGGATCTCTACAATGAAAACTTTAATATACTCAAGCAAGAAATTGCAGAAGACACTAGGAAATGGAAAGACATCCCTTGTTCTTGGATTGGAAGAATCAATATTGTGAAAATGGCTATCTTACCAAAAGCAATCTATACATGTAATGCAATCCCCATCAAAATTCCAATGGCATTCTTCATGTAAATAGAAAAAAATCCAAAAATTCATTTGGAAGCACAAAAAAACCACTAATACCTACAACAATTTTGAGCAACAAAAATAAGGCTAGTGGTATCACCAGACCTGATTTTAGCCTATACTATAGAGCTATAGTAACAAAACAGCGAGGTACTGGCACAAAAACAGATATGTAGATCAATGGAACAGAATAGAGGACCCAAATCTATGTCTGCATAGCTATAGCCACCTGATATTCCACAAAAATGCCAAAAATACTCATTGGAGAAAAGACAGCCTTTTCCGACAATGGTGCTAGGAAGACTGGATACATATCTGTAGAAGGATGAAAATAGATCTTTATTTCTCTCCATGCTCAAGAATTCAGTCCAAATGGATCAAAGACCTTAATATCAGACCTGAAATTGCTAGAGGAAAAAGTAGGGGAAACCCTTCAACATATTGGTCTTGGAAAAGTCTTTCTGAATATGACCCCAATTGATCAGGCAATAAAACCACAGATTAACCACTAGGACCTCATGAAATTACAGCAAAGTACACTCTGAATAGAGCAAAGAGGTAACCTACAGAATGGGAGAAAATCTTTGCCAGCTGATACATCTGATAGAGGATTAATATCTAGGCTATACAAAGAACTCAAAAAATCAAATAATAAGAAATCAAACAACCTAATTAAAAAATGTTCTACATCCCTAGTCATCAGGGAAATGCAGATTAAAACTACGTTGAGATTTCATCTCACTCCTGTCAGATTGGCTACCATCATTAAAACAGATGAATATAGATGCTGGCGAGGATGCACTATTGATGGGAATGCAATCTGGTCCAGCCACTGTGGAAATCAGTGTGGAGGGTCCTGAGACAGCTAAAAATAGATCTACCATATGACCCAGCTATAGCACTCATAGGCATATATCCTAAGGACTCTCTCACTACCTTAGAGATACTTGCTCAACCATGTTTATTGCCGCTCTATTCACAATACCTGGGACATGGAACCAGCCTAGATGTCCCTCAGCTGATGAGTGGATAATGAGGATGTGGCAGTGAATCTTAATACTCTCTTTTAGCTCTTTCCCTGAAACAATTATTTTTATTTGCCTGTTTTGTTCGAAGGATGTATATGTAAATTTTTAATCTTAGTAATAGCTCTTTAAACCAGATTATACCAGTATTAACCAAGCATAGAAACAAGTTCAATGATGGAACACGTATAACACATTATGCTGATACATAATTGTTTATACTCATGCAGCTTGGGCTCAGAAATTTGTGTGTCCACTTACAAATAACCTATCCTTGTCATTGAATATTTTCAGTCCTATAAATATAAAAATAAATGAGAACTGGGGGGAATAACCAAACAGGAAATGTTTACAATTCATTATCATAGATAAAATGAAAATAAAAAATAAAAAATGAATAACAGTTTAGTAATATTGATGAATAAATAGTCTTTTAAGACATTGCAGAGAAAAGTATATTGATATGAAGATAATAAACAGTTGGTGCTTTTCATCAGATTGATAATTTTAGTTATGAATGTATTATTATTTAAAATAAATAAAATGTTGTAAGCACCAAATAAAGGTTATTGCCACTTACCATTTTTGTTCATTATTTCAGTTTATTTGCTTTGGCTTTAGCTAAGCGTTTTGGAGAATTATTATATAAGCAGAAATGAAGCTAGCCATTCAGCAAAGTACAAAATGGAGACATTTTATTTTTCTTATAGCTCACACCAGTAGATTGCACATTTTGTCTCAATACCGCAAATTCTAGATCCTTGTAAACAATGCCTTATGATTTGTAAAACTATAAAAGTTTTGAATTATAATATTAATAGTCTAAGTCATTGCTGAAGCATAAAGTAATTTCAGCTATATATATGTGATCTGTATAAAAATAAGAAGTGACATGTAATAAAGCTTTTATTGTTATGAATTTTAGAATTACTATATTGCTCCTGAATGGCATGGCCATACAGTAATTAAATAGCCAGGCTGGGAAGAATGGCTATAAAGTATGCATGATATTTTGTGACACTTTTTATAATAGCACACACAATGCTTTATTTTCATATTCTTTTCCATCTGAAACTCAGCACTTTTCCTGCAAAAAGAATGATGGCATAATGGTCTAAGAAAGAATGTGTGGAAACAAGGCAGGCATTTTCCAATCATATTATTGTGGTCTGCAGATTTATACTATGTGTTCGGAAAAGTGAACCAGAAAGCCAGTGACATTTAGATTGTGAAATCCAAAATGAGAATCCCTAAGGAAAAGATTATCAATAACTAAGGTAAAATTATTTTACATATTGGTCCAAAAATCTGTGCTATATTATGATAAATGTTTGATTGAAAGATATTTTATAATGGCTAGCATTGTGCTGGATGGGTAATGATTCAATAAACATTGCATAAGTTAACTAACCTCTCATTATTTCAGAAAACAGCTTCTACATTTAAAAATGTTCTTTTTTTCCCCTTATCCTGTGGTTAGAACCTGTTGCTATAGAAACAATTGAATGCCATTTTAGCATCATAGGACCTTCAGATAGAGGAGTGAGTGTGCAATGCAGTAACTACAAGAAAGCTACAAGGTTTTAGGACAGGCCAGCTGTAGCTGCATTGGCACAGCATGGGTGCTCTTTCACACCAGCCATGGGGAGTGAAGAGGCAAGGAGGCAGGAGAAGTAGGGACCAGTTAAGAAAATGCTGTCCTTTCCCTTGACAAATTGTTCTTCATGATCACAGGGATGGAAAGATAGCAGGGATTTCAAAAAAGGAAGAAAGAAAACTGCCTGACTTTATGGGAAAGAGAGGGAACCTGATTCATCATGTATGTTGACAACAAGTTAACAGTCTAGGCCTCCACAGTACTGCACAGGCCTTTAGCATAAAATCTGCCTTCCATATGGCAGGATCACCTGTTTAATCACGAAAGCCCAAGAACTTGCTCCTTAAAAGATGCCTTGGTTATTTTTAGCTTTACTGAGCAATATAAGATGAAATCATAATCAATTAAGTTTTATAGTTAGAAACTGCAGACACTTTTATGTTCATTTCTTCCCATTTAAACAGTCCTTAATGTATTGATTGCTAGGATGCCAGATAATCTGGGAAACATAAATAGAAATTTATCTTATAAGATAGAAAATTTGCTTCCTTTAAACACTAGTGCTTTTGAAATTTATTCTGTCAACTTCAAAAAGTGTCTATGTATAGCAACGAGGTATAATTTACCTGCTAAATTTTAATTTGGGTAGTGATTAGCATTCTCAGCAAACATATAACTAAAAACATCTTAATTCTAAATTTTTATCCAAATACAATGGCAAATTATCATCCAATAATATAGAGGAATTCCTCAATACACATACACAAAAAAGGTATACTCATAGGCACCATTAATGACTTTTAAAGGCAAGCAAAATGTGATTTTGCAGTGTGATTAGTAAGTATTAAGTGTTGTGTTAGATATTTTCTATTATCTAATTTGATTTTATTTTTTGAGGTAGGGACTCACTCTAGCCCAGGCTGACCTGGAATTCACTATGTAGTCTCAGGGTGACCTCGAACCCATGGCAATCCTCCTACCTCTTCCTCCTAAGTGCTGGGATTAAAAGCTACACTCAGCTTAATTTGGTTTGCTTAATAACAATTTTAAGGCAAGCACTGTTATTATTCCCATTTTATGGGAAATAGATGGTTAAATAGAACAAATAACTTGACTAAGGTCATACAGATGTCAGAACCAAAATTCAAACTCAAATTTTTATGACTCCAGAGATGCCTCTCATGATAAACGAAATATTTCCTCAGGGAACTCCTACATAGCTATAACTGCTGAAGTCTGTCACCAATAAATTTTAGATTTATTACTTGCCATGCTTGTAGGTATATGACTTCTATGCCTATGGATCCAAATGAACATTCAATTTATTCCAGGCAAAGTGAAACAAGACTGACTGTGCAATGCCTTTACATAAAAGGAGTAACTTGTGAAAGACAAGATTCAGCCTGAACTGACCAGTCATGAATAGTTAGGAAAAATTAGTCCTTTGGCACTATATAAATAGTCATTTTAAGTAAAGAAGAACCTGATAGTCTGGTTAAGATGATACTGTTTTTGTTCCTACACATCTAGATGGCCGATGTTACAAGCTATCAGTACAGGCTATGAAGGTCTTTACATTCTTGAAATTAAATATACAAATTAAGACAATAAGTAAATTAAGAGCAATTTCCTTTAGTCACAATGACAGTCAGGCTCCTACCACATCATGATAAATCAGGAATTACCAATCCTATATAATTAGCTGTAAGCAATAAAATTCGTCTCAGGAAGTTATGGCTTTGAGCACCAAATGCCACTATTACAATGTTACTAACAATTATAATATCAAGAATGAACATCATGTTATTACAAAAAGACACTGATTCATTGTCATGCCCCAAGTCAGCAACTGGAAAACAGGACCCTGGTTTCCTTCATGAATGACAAAATATTTCCACTGGGCATACTGCTAGCCCAAAAGATTTGATCTTAAGATGCTAATCTCTGCTACTCATAAAGCTAGACTGCATCATGCTTCAGAGCGCTTTCCTAGAAGAACCTCGAAGGGAATGCACTCAAATGTTATTTTATTCAGGATTTCAGAAATAAATTGACATTATATTTGAAAGAATTTCACTGGAATGATCTAGTGTCAGGGCTTCACAAAGCCATAAGTAAGGTTAAGGCAATCAGCAAAGAAATTTGTGTCATCCAGGGACTAGTAACAGCAGGAAGCCATTGCAATAGACCTAAAATGAGTGTGAAAAGAAAAAAAAAAAAAAAAAAAAAAAAAAAAAGGTTACCAGGGACCTAGGAGAGTTGGAGCCAGCAGTGAAGAGACACCTGAGCAGAGCAGCTGCGGAAGAGCTCAGCATTGCCAGTGCCTCGCAAAGCAAAACCCAGCAGAACTCCTCACGCTAGTGTTGGTCTCTGTCTATACCAGAATGCCTGCCTAATGCTTCTGATTGGTCAAAGGCTCCAGAAATCAGAGCTAAAGGGAAACCAGCCTACAAAAGGGTCTTTAGCCCTGTGTGCTGAGCCAAATAGAGGACAGGGGTGGATGTAATACATGTCTGGGTTCTAAGTGTTCAACCACAGAGAGAGGAAGGGAAGTGGGAAAGGGGAGAAGGAAAGAACTGATAAATTATCCACATAAATATTGTCATACACTACTAACAAAACATGAAAGCAGTTTTATAACCAAAAGACAGTAAGTAAAAAATCTCATCCATTATTAAAAATCAATTCAATAATGTAAAGAAGTTCATATACCAGTTAACAAAGTAACATGAACAAATTGCATCCAAGGCAGAAAATATGTATCAGCTACTTGATATATGAAATATATTTATTCTTATTTTATTATAACAAAAATTATATTTACTTTTCCTGTCAAGTTCTGAAAAAAAAAAACAGTACAGGTAAGAGAATAGTAAATGGGACTTTTACATGTTGTTAATGGAAAGTATAAATTGGTGCAATGTTTCTAAAAATTTAACAGTAATTCTTTTATTATATCTTAAGGGTATAATAAGAGCATAGCATAAAGATATGTACACCAAAATATGTAGAAAAGCTTTGATAACACAGAAAACAAATTTCCAACACTAATGAAGTGGTTAAGCAAATCACACAATATGCATCCCATCAGAGTCTACAAAGGCATTAAATTTACATTTACATTGAGGCTTTTTGCATCATATGGTAACAAAAGTTTAGTTGGCCAAATTGTGTGTGCAATATGATCACAATCATGTTTAGAGAGAAAGCCAGAAAAATATCAAACTTAATTGTTGCTTCTGTGGAAATATGAGTGTAGTGATTGTTTTCCTCTGCCATGTGATATTCTTACAAGCCTGCCAAATATTCTGCAAGAATAGTGCATTCATTAATATCTCTTGGATGTCAATAACACCAGTTACTGTTCTGAAACATACAGTTACAGTCCTTGCCTCAGGCTGCTTACAATCTAATTCTAGTTTCATGCTGTAATTTTGAAATAATAAAGTTATTGTTGCTTTCAATAATGTAGATACAGGGATGCATGCTCCACACACTCTTAATTTTCTCTCCTTCCTTCACAGCTTTCTGAGACAAGTCATTTTGCTTCATCTTCAAAATAATATCCAAAACCCCATGAAAGGCAAGTTAGAAATACACAGCAAAATAGGAAGAGTATTTTCATGACCTTTAAGTAGTCTAGTAGTAAAGTTTTTTAAACAAAGACATAAAAATTCATCTGTGAAAAAGTGATGTTAGGCCAAAAATTAAAAACAATCTATTAGACCTCACTATCTAAACAGTAAAAAGATAGGCCCCAGGGGAGTGTGAGGTTTTTGCATGCCCTCTAAGATTCACATCCAGGATATGAAAAGAACTCCTACATAGTAACAAGAAAAAGACAAACAACCCCAAATGAACATAGGCAAAGACTTTATGGGCAATCACCAAAGAATATCCAAATCACAAATACGGGAAAATTTCCAAATATTCATCATCCCAGAATTAAGGTGAAAACCACAGCATGATATTTATGAGACAGGGTTTCACATATCCAAGGCTACCCTCAAACTCACTATGTAGCCAAGGATGATCCTGAGCTCATGGTCCTTCGGCCTCCACTTCCTGAGTTTCAGAGGCTGGGAAGACTTGTGTATGCTACCATGCCTGGCTAAGGTGGTACAAGAGAATCAGACCCAGGACACGCCATATTCAAAAGACAAATAATAGCAAATGTTACCAATGACATGGAGCAGCTGAGCTTTCATGAAACCCCTGTGAAAGTTTTGGATGGAAATTGATGCAATCATGTCAGAAAGCTGTTTACACTCACCACTAAAGCTGAACCCATATCAACCCTACAACCCAGGAGTTCTAGTGCTAGACAGATGCACCCTAAAGAACTGCATGTATAGCTTCTTCCCACTACATTTCACATGCACAGTAAGGCAGCTGGAGCAGCAACAAAGAAACTGTAGAAACTTTACTCAGCATTATTAGGTTTCTTATGGTTGTTTCTATGTATGAGTTCAAGCAAAGGGGTTTTTTCATCACACCTGCTCAGGCTGGCTTGGTACCTTTGGTTTGGTTTCTGTGAATTCATTGATTGTTTTTTCAGAAAAAAAAAAAAAATCTCCTGGGCTGGAGAGATGGCTTAGCGGTTAAGCGCTTGCCTGTGAAGCCTAAGGACCCCGGTTCAAGGCTCGGTTCCCCAGGTCCCACGTTAGCCAGATGCACAAGGGGGCGCACGCGTCTGGAGTTCGTTTGCAGAGGCTGGAAGCCCTGGCGCGCCCATTCTCTCTCTTTCCCTCTGTCTGTCTTTCTCTCTGTGTCTGTTGCTCTCAAATTAAAAAAAAAAAAAAAGTCTCCAAATTTGGCTATTTCTCTTTTCTCTATCTCCCTCGGTCTCTCTATCATGTCAGATCATTCATCTAGACAACCCAAATTACCATTTGCTAACATGGAACATTGACATGAATGACTCCATTTGGCTTAGTCTACAAATGCCAACCTCAGGCCTACCTGTGGGTCTCCCATAATTTTCATTTAATAACATGCACGTGTGCGCGCGCGCGCACACACACACACACACACACACACACACACGTGTATATATATATGTATGTATGTATATATTTTTACAGAGATAGACATATATGTAAAGAGAAGAAAAATGTATGTATGTTTTCTATCAAAAATGGAACTAGGGCTGGAGAGATGGCTTAGCGGTTAAGCGCTTGCCTGTGAAGCCTAAGGACCCCGGTTCAAGGCTCGGTTCCCCAGGTCCCACGTTAGCCAGATGTACAAGGGGGCGCATGTGTCTGGAGTTCGTTTGCAGAGGCTGGAAGCCCTGGAATGCCCATTCTCTCTCTCTCCCTCTATCTTTTTCTCTCTGCCTCTTTCTTACTCTGTCTGTCACTCTCAAATAAATAAATAAAAGTAAAACAAACAAAAAAAATTAGAATAGAAGCCTCTGAAGAGACATACATCTCTGAGAGCAACATAAAATAGCCTTACCCCTCAACACCCGTCACCTCTTAGACTGCTTTGTTGGCCTTTATAATTCTTACCACCAGCTAGCATCCCATTGTAGCTGGATTAATATTTAGAATTTACTTCTCTACCAAGAGCAGGTAAACTGAATGAGAACAGAGACTATCTTTCTGCTAGCTAAGTACTTAGTTTAAAGTAGGCAGTGATGGATCAATGAATAATCTTGTCACCAAAATACAAAGTAAATGTGTAGAATATGTCATATTGACCTGAGTTTGTAGGTTAGGAAACTAAGAAAGCACACTAGGAAACAAAGAAAATAAAATTACTTAATGTTACTCTTCTGTTTCACTCTCTTTCCTCTCCTCTCCTCTTTTTTTAAAGTTTTTAAATTTTTTTTTGTTTATTTTTATTTATTTATTTGATAGTGACAGAGAGAGAAAGAGGCAGATAGGGAGAGAAGAGAGAGAATGGGCGCGCCAGGGCCTCCAGCCACTGCAAATGAACTCCAGACACTTGTGCTCCCTTGTGCATCTGGCTAACATGGGACCAGGGGAATTGAGCCTCGAACCAGGATCCTTAGGCTTCACAGGCAAGTGCTTAACCACTAAGCCATCTCTCCAGCCTCTCCTCTTTTAATCCACACATGCACGCATAAACACACACATGCACACAGAAATAGTGCAAGAAGCATAAAGTAAGAAAAATTCCCCTAATAAATGAAATATGAACATAACTATTCTGTTTATCAAAATCTTAGCCTCTTTACTCTCATCATGTATTTTATAATTTATATGTGGACATACATGTAGATATATAGATATACATACATACATGATATAATGCATAATTACCAAGATTTAATTTTTATGTATTGTATATAATTACAGAGACTATATGGTCTCATACTGGCTCATAATTAAGTGAGAATGACATTGATGTGAAGATTCATTATGGCTAGGCATGATGGCACTTGGGTGCTGCTAGCACTTGGGGGACTGAAGTAAGAGGATTGCCATGGATTTGAGGCCAACCTGGGGGTACAGAGTGAGTTCTAGGTCAGCCTGGTCTACAGTTATACCCTGCCTCAATAATAATAATGACAATGATAATAATAATAATAATAGGACTGGAGGTATGGCTTAATAGTGAAGGCACTTGCTGCAAAGCCAAAGAACCCAGGTTGTATTCCTCAGGATGCATGTAAGCCAGATGCACAAGGTGGCACATGTCTGGAGTTTGTTTGTAGTGGCTAGTGGCCCTGATATGCCCATTCTCTCTTTTGGCTCTTCTTTCTCTCTCAAATAAATAAATAAAAATTTTTTAAAAGTAATAAAAGATTCATTATGTTGGAAGTAGACATGTTTATTTAGGTCTTGCTTTATGGTCATATGTCCTGTTTGAATCTATAATAATTAGTACATTTTTCTGCCAACATGCATATATTTGGGACCTAGGGCTGGTTTATTCAGCTATTTTCCAGAAATTTTCAAACTCACTGAAATCATTTTCTTATTTCCTGACTGTATTGCAAGAATTAAAAGTTTTCATGTCCTAAAGATGACTTCTTTCTTAAGTGAATATGTCTGAAATTTGAGAAGGTTTTAGTCTTATCTTTCTGTTCTCAGAATAAATTATACTCTCAGCCCATAGCAAACAATGGTGTTACAGTTAATTGATCTTCCTGTATAGATTTAAATTAGCTTTTACAGGGCTACCCAGTGGGATTTTCAACTTGAAAGTTTGTCTAAAACTTAGCTTAATGTATAAATATGTTGGGGAAATGAGAACCAATTTGATTGTCAATAGAGCTCACTCTTCACTTTTGTTTTGTTTTGCTGTTTAGATGTTTTAAGCTCACTGCAGTTTTATTTGATTGAATGTTTAGTGCTCTTAATTTTAAAAAGTTTGATTGGACTTTAGTTCTAAATATGTGAAAGTTGGAGATATGAGCTTGCATTGTGTCTTTTCCCTGATCTCTCTCAGAAAATCATAAATATATCATCAAACCAAAACTTGAAGAATGTATTAAATACATCAAACTAATACCCAAAATTCATTGAGTATAATTACGCTATGGTAGAATAGCATTTGTTCATCATGGCTAAAGCTTTTTAGTAAGGCAGAAAGTGATGGTCCAAAGAATGACGGCTTTTATTTCTGAGTGCAAAACAGTCACAAATGCCAGATAAGAAAGCAGTGCTAGAGACCATTCTGAAACTAACATCAGCAAGGAAAAGTTTGAGAGAGTAAGGAAGGGTAGGTCTGTGACTCTAATGAGGGAACTATGCTTCTTCATGACTGGTTGGTATAATTACACAGTCTCTAAATCTCAGGAGCTGCAAAATAAGAATAAGAAAAAAAAAATACCTATCTTGTCAGGGCTTTGGTTAAAAAAAAAAAAAGTAAATGAGGTCATGGTTCTAAAAATGTTAACTACCTGTAGTTTCATACTGTATAGGGTGATCACGGTGCTTAATTGAAAAGCCTTCCTGCCTGTCTCTGCCTGAAAGCAACTTTCCAAAGGTTTAACTGAAGTTGCCCCCATCCTGGAGGTATTCCATCCATCTGCTCCATCCAATTAAAGAATTTTTCACTAAATGAGAATGTTCCATATATTCTCTATCTGGCCTGATTTACCTAATTCTTCACAATAACACTATAACTTTCTTCCAGAATATTAAGGCTGAGACCTTTAAGGTAGGGATATTGGAGGTGAGAAAATCTTGGTCTTCTACAACCCAGCATGGGGTGCTGTTGCTTGTTTCAAATATTGTTGCCTATTATAGAAAAAGTTACTATGTAATAAACACTTGCTATTTGCCAAATAATTTGCTCTGCATTATTTTATTTCATCCTCACAGCAGAACAATACATTCTTTATTGTCACCTACAGAAACGATAAGTATAATCACATTAATTAAGAGCCTTTATTAATATAAATACCTGTGAGTGGCAGAGCTGGAATTTCAACCCAAGCCCTTCAAACTTCCATTCCAGGCTTTCTCCACTGACTACATTTTGTTGCATTGATTACATGTCAACACATTTGGCATGTCTGTGGTCACCTTTCTGTGCTTTTCACAGTGTCATTCTTGTTGCATCTGCAAGGTATAAGGGCATGGCCTGTTACAAATGTGACTGAAATGTGCCCATGTGCTTAAAAAACTACTAACACCCACCAGTGGAAAGGCTACAAACAAGCAAGTTAAATGACATGGAAACATTTAAGAGGTCGTAAGAGTTGAAGAATGAATCTGCCCATTTATAATATGGAAATAGTATTCTACCTTACACAGCCAGCAGTCAGTATATAAACTCTGTGTTTCCAGGCAGCCCAGGAGCAATAAACCAAATATTATGCTAGAACAGCAACTTAGAGCCAGATTCAGAGAGCCTTGATTGCCAGTCTAACAAGTGTGGACCTTCAGCTTCTTAAAAACAACTATGCCAAAATCACTAAGCTTTCTGAAAAGAAAGTGAACAAAAAGAAAGTGAACAGAGAGTGCTTAATTCTACCTCTCAAAGTCCATGTAAGACAGAATCAGTTAGAACTGGTATAAAGGATCTTTGTGTTTCATGCAGAAAATATTATACTTTTAAGTTTGATGCATTTATTTGTTTTTCTTCCATAGTAATTACTGAGTGCCAAAAGAAGCAAATGGAGTCTGTGACCTACTCCTCTCGCTATGCTCTGGGCCTCTTTTATGAAGCTGGAGTGAAGATCGATGTCCCTTGGGCTGGACAGTACATCACCAGCAATCCCTGCATACGCTTCATCTCCATCGATAATAAGAAGCGCAATATAGGTCAGTACTCCCATTATTTCCCTTAAACACAGTGACAATGGTGGGCATAGGTCATGAAAAATGCTGCTTAATTGAGTGTTGCCATTCTGAACGGAGCAAGCATTTAACATCAAGACACGGGGGATAAAATTTAATGTCACATTTGTCCAGTCATAAAATGCACAGTGAAACCAGCAGATTTTCAGAAAATCATTCATAAATTGAATGTATTAGTAAGTTCATAAAAATGGTGTCAGAAGGTTTACAATTCCAAAATGGCTCCTGTTTTATTGCTTTAATGGGGATCTGTGCATATGCAAATACATCTGTCATCTGTTTCTTGGAAGAACTTGGTTTTGTTTGATTGATATGACTATGCTATGATTTCTTCACTTTATCATTATGCTGCTGTTTTTTTTAACAATTTATCTGGGGGAAAGTGGATAAAACTGTTTATTATACAATGTAACTAAAGGGACTGGCAATAATTTTCATGAGCACCTTCCTAAAATTTAGGGAAATCTATACATTGTCTATTGTGTGAAGATATTTCTAAAATGTATATTTGAAATTCAAGGAAAATATAACTTATTCATTTCAGGCAAAAACATTAGAGTGTATTCTTATTTGTAGTATTTGGTGATCTCTAAAGTAATACTTTTCATGAATAAACTTTAATGATATAAAATGATGAAACACTCAAAAGGAATCACCATCTGAGTTTGTTACAGTGCTTTGATGGTTTCATCAGGCCATTAGTTCGAAGTCTTACTTGATAAAATCACCAACTAATGTCACTTGGGTTGCCAGAATTTATAATGAGAGGACTGGGCTGGAATGTGGTTTTTCTATCAGAGTACTTGATCTTAGGAAAACGTTTCTTTTATAACTTAAAACTCCCCAAGGGCCAGACTGTTTATGTTAACATGATACCACATCTCTGTGCCATCAGCAGTTCACAGAATGCTGTCTAACAGCAGCAGACTAACCACTCCAAGTCCACACGTGCTTTCTTCTGAGGAGCTCAAAATAGCCCTTAATCTTCTCAAGTTATGTGCCATCAATTTGATATTATCTTTTGTGTATTACTTTATAAGATATGATATCTCTCAGGGTATTTTCAGCTATATGTAATGGAGGGAAAGCACAATGTACATGCATTTAACCAACATATGGACATTGGATGTATGATCTGCTATGGACTGTGTCTCCTCCAAATTCATATATTGAGGCATGAGGGTTTCAGTGACAAAGCACTTGCTTAGCACATAAAAGGTTTTGTGTTCAATCTCTAGCATCAAAAAATAAACAAATTCATGTATTGAAACCTATGCTAGTTAGTTTTTCATCACTGTAACAAATATGTAAGAGAACAACTTAAAAGGGAGAAAGCTTTACTGGGCTCACAGTTTCAGAGGCATCAGTCCATGGTCATCATGCTTCACTGCTCTGTGCCTGTGGAAAAATAGAGAAGTGTGGCTCAAGAGAGTATGGCTGTGCAAAATTACCCACCTCATGAAGGTTAGGAAGCTGAGAAAGCAAATACCTACACTGTATGGCTTCCTTCTACTTCCTCTTTTATTCCACTTGGCCTCCCAAGCTATTGGATAGTGCTGGTGGCACCTAGAAACACTCTCGCAGGTACACCCAAAGGTGCGCTGCACTAATCTCTTAGGCAATTCTCAATCCTATCAAGCTGACAAGCAAAATTAACTATTATAAAACCATAATCTCAATGTGGTTGTGTTTGGATATGGAGTTTAGGTAATAATGATTATATGAGGGTAGTGCCTTAACTAGATAGGATAAGTGGCTTTATGAAAGCATACACTCTCTCCCTTTTTCTCTCTCTCTCTCTTTCCTTCCATTCATAGACCAAAGAAACTCCATGTGAGAAGATAGCAAGTAGGCAGGCATACCATACCAAGAAGCAAATCAACCAATATGTTTTTTGTGTTGTTGATGTTTTTAACATAGTGAGCATATGTGTGGGGTGGTGAGGGAGTGTGTTCCTGGTTACAGGTACCCCCATGCTACAACCTGCATGTGGAGGTCAAAGCACAACTTTTGTGATAACCCTCACCTTCCACGTTGTTTAAGAAGGGTCTCTTCTTATTCACATCTCTATTCTCGAGCTTCCTGTAAGTTCTCCTTTCTCTACTTCCATTCTTACTCTTGATCCATTGGGATGACAGAAGCCTGCCACAGCTTGGGGGTGTTCACATGGGATCTGGGGCTCCAAACCCAGGAATTCAAAGTTACACAGCAAGCATTTTCTCTAGTGAGCAAATTCCCCAGACCTCAACTCTTTCATTTTGAACTTTCTAGACTTTAAAACTATGGCAAATTTCTATTATTTTAGCCACCTAGTCTCTGGTATGTTGTTAGATATCCAGAAGTGACCGAGAAGAGATTGGAAAAACTTTAGGAATTAATATCTTTAGATCCTGGTGTTCATCCATCTCCCTTTTTTCTTTTCTTTTCAGTGCTGTTGATTAGAGAGTAAAACACTAGAAGGTTAACAACCTGCTCAAGAAAGAAGGAACATCACTGACTGTCCCTTCCTAAGAATCCAGGCAAACCATTCCCAAAGCCCCTTAATATGTTTGTTCTTATACTCACATGCCAGACCACAATTCATGTCTGAACAATTTCCAAACTAGTCTCTGGCATAGGGGGTGATAGCATGTTGATAAGCCTAGGCAAACCAAGTTCTGTTCCCAGAACTGGTGTTACAGCCTGTCAGTCATATGAAGGATCCCTTCCTGAATAAAATAGGGTTTTATTAGAGAGAAAGGAAGCAACAGTGACTGGTATGCTGGTGCTCAGCAATTCCTGTTATCTTAAGTAAAGTTACATCTTATGAGGATGGTAAGGTTATAAAGTTGACATATAGAGAGAAGAATCACATATATTAAAAACTTCTTGTTAAGGCCTTTTCAATGACAGTATACTTCTGAGAATGACATATCAAATGTCAGTAAATTCAGTATAGTCATTTCCAGCATTTTAATAGATTGCCATTTCTTTGGGTGAGGTTAAATTAATTAGCTTGTTTACATGTATAGGGAATAGTAACATTTTCCACTATGAAAGGTCCACAGAAGAAAAGAAATAGTCATATCTCCCAACAAACTAAATCTGCTATACAAGTGGAGTGGGATGGTGACTGCGAGCACCCACACAACACTGCAGCAACAACGTGTAAAACTGTGCGGATCTCAAAGACTGTAAGAAAAATATTAAGTTCAAATGACTGGCAATATTTACAATAGTAGAAATTAAAAGTTTTGTCATCAACAATGATACACATTTAAAATGAAAGAGTCTGGCAAACCCCCATGATTTTGCTATACCCATGATGTTGGCACAGATAGGGCATCTTCCTTCTTTTGTCAACTATATGGAACTTAATCTCTTATTATCATGACTTAAATTATGTGAAGCCTCTAGTAATGACATTTCTTCTCATAAAATTTAACTTATTGCACTTAAACTATTATTTTCCAACAAGTACAAGAACATCTAGTGAATCAAGTTGACTTCCCATAATATAAATGCTTATATACTATAACTCCACTGCATTTTCATAATACTTACACATGTTCACTTAATTTATTTAGGAATTTTTCAAATGTATGTCTATAAAATGTTTTGGTGCTCAAGGCATCAATAAGGACAGATCTAGATATCTTTAAAGACAGGGGAACTCTTGTTGCGAATGTAATCAAATTTTGATGGAATCAGAATTAGATATTATAGGTTTGGGGGAAAATGTCCTATGTTTAGGTCTTAAATATCTTTTAAAGGCTTAGTCCCCAGTTTGGAGCTATTTGCGAGTTGTTCAGAAATTTAAGAAGTAAAGCTTAGGTTTTCTAGTTTTGGGGTGGGGTCTGCCCTTAAAGGATGATACAGGGACCACAGTACCCTTTACCCTCTCTATATAATGCTTTCAAGCCATAACATGAGTATCTTCTTCTCTTCCACACTCCCAAAAGCAATGAGACCAACTGAAACCTCCAAATCTGGTAGCTAAAATAAACCTTTTGTCTTTTAAAAGGTGATTAACTCAGTTATTTGTTATAACAGAAGGCTGTACACAATAATTTTTTTTAATTTTATTTATTTATTTGAGAGTGACAGACACAGAGAGAAAGACAGATAGAGGAAGAGAGAGAATGGGTGCGCCAGGGCTTCCAGCCTCTGCAAATGAACTCCAGACGCGTGCGCCCCCTTGTGCATCTGGCTAACGTGGGACCTGGGGAACCGAGCCTCGAACCAGAGTCCTTAAGCTTCACAGGCAAGCGCTTAACCGCTAAGCCATCTCTCCAGCCCCACAATAATTTTTTAAATGTTTTGTTCATTTATTTATTTATTTGAGAGAGAGGTGACAGAGAGAGAGAGAGAGAGAGAGAGAAATGGGTGCACCAGAGCCTCTAGCCACTAAAAACAAATTCCAGACACATGTGGCTTATGTGGGTACTTGGGAATTGAACTTGGGTCCTTAGGCTTTGCTGGCAAATGCCTTAACTGCTAAGTCATCTCTCCAGCCTAAACATGATAATTTTTGAAAATATTTTTAAATTAATATAGCAGGAAAAATTGGACTTAAAAGACATTACATTAAAATTCTGGTTCTTAAAATTACCAATGATGTATTTATGCATGAACCTTGTATTTCTTAGGCTATGTTTTTTTTTTAAGCATAACCAGAATTTTAATAGCCTGAACATAAAAGTATATTATTGCTTGTTAAGCCCAACTTTGAAGCTTTATTCAAAGAGGTTCTTCAGGTGACAAACATTTAAGGAGATGGAAATGCTAATCACATTGATTGGATCTCTATACATTGTGTACACATATCAAGTTATTGCATTACATTCCTTAAATAAGTTCAATTAGTATATGCCAATTAAAAATTTTAAAGAATATTCCAATAAAAGAGAAAATTACTCATTAGTCAGAATTCATAATTTTTTGATTAATTGTGCCAACAGGCATCAAATCAGTGGATGAGAAAGAGAATAAGGTAGAGTAAATGGGAGGTTTCTAGAGCTAGGCTTACATACAATTCGTGTCAGGCAGGCTCACATTCTGTTGATTAAAATGCACTTTGTGTAGGATACTCCAGTTTGAAGAGAAGCCTGGGTATGCCATTTACCTATGCATGCAGGAAGAAGATTTTGAGATCATATTGCCAGTTTTTGCTACAAGAACTTAGCATATATTCTTCTTAAAAGGAATTGATTAGACATATATGGATGATAAATAGGATTCATATACAACTATAGATTTTCAACATCTAGTCACTACCTAGGACAAAGACTATGAATGATTCCAAGGCTATGTCCGCAACAATGAGATGGTTAGTACAACGAGTATTTGATGGCTGCTAATTGAGTTACTATCTCATTGTTACAGTCATACTATAAAGCATCGCATGCAGTATCAAGTGCCTTAGGAAGAAAAATGTCATATATGTAAGTGTATAAAAACATCTGGGTATGTACATGTATAGTGTACTTACATAAACATGCATATATATAAATGTGTACATGTAAATAATTGCTATTAAATTAATAGGCACAAGTTATAAAATGATATTATACATTTTACTGCATTTAAAAACAAAAATGGAATTTCATTAGAGAGGGAAACAACTGAGCTCATTTTATAAGAACATTTGCACACAGAGTGAAACCAAACAACATACCCCCTTCAGCCTCTAGCTTCCCTGTCAAATTGTCTTCAATGGGAAAGATTTACATCTAAAATAATACTTGTCCACCCACTTGCCAAGCAACTTATCAAAGTATGAAAATTGGTACCAGGGATGGAAAAAATGGATAATCAATTAAATAACTAAATCAAAAATAGACAAAATTACGGACCATATTACTGGTATATATGTATGTATGTATGTGTGTGTGTGTGTGTATATATATATATAATTTTTTTCCTATGACATATATATGTATCCTATGACATATATGTGTATATAATTTGTGGCAGTTTCTTTCAGATAAATTGAATCCCAAATATTTGATTTGTATATTTTCCATTCTGAAGTTATGCAATTGGACAAATATGTACAAATATGGGCCATGTTGCCTTCTGACTTACATAATATTATGAGCTTTTGAAGAATAATTAAAACCTTTTTTCAGCATGCACAAAATAATTACTGTAGGTGAGGAAATTTACAACAGGGCCTCTGACACATTTTCTTCACCCTCCATTCCACCTTCAAGCCAAGGTCTTGACATATAAGTGAGACTGGCCTTGAAATCGGTCTGTTCCAGCCTTCCAAGTGCTGGATTAGTAAGCATATGCCACCACACCCAGCTAAAATTATTTTTATGCTCAATGCTATTTAGTGTTTGTGTACCTAAACTGAGGCATGACAGTCACTGGGTAAATGTTGTAAGAAGGAAGCATTTATTATTTATTTATTTTGTCTAGTGCAAGAGAATGTGTGCACACATACATGTCACTGTGTGCCTGTGGAGGTCAGGGGACAACTCTAGGGTCAGTCATCTGAGGCAGGGTCTCCCATTGTTCACTGCTCCATTTGCAGGCTTCCAGGAATCTTCCCTGTCCTCTGCTGACCATCTTGCTATAGATGCAGAAGTACTGGGATTACAGATACTGTGCCTGACACAGCTTCCTACTTTTACCTGGGACCTGGGGATCTGCACTCAGGTACTCAGAGTTGCACAGCAAGAATTTTATCCACTGAGCCATCTCCCAGATATGGAAGAGTATTTTGTTCTTATATGTGTGGTACTAGAGATTGAACCATGGGTCTTCTGTAGGTTTTTCAAGTACTGTACAAATGAGCCACATCTAAGGCGTAGAAAAATTTAAACCATTAATAAATCAAAATCTTGGAGCCGGGCGTGGTGGCGCACGCCTTTAATCCCAGCACTCGGGAGGCAGAGGTAGGAGGATCGCCGTGAGTTCAAGGCCACCCTGAGACTACAGAGTTAATTCCAGGTCAGCCTGGACCACAGTGAGACCCTACCTCGAAAAACCAAAAAATAAAAAAATAAAAATAAAAATCTTTAGTATGACTTAATTTTCTCCTAAGGTTGCCAAAAACTTCAATAAATTCAATTAAGTCATGAAATGCTGAAGGAACAATGAACCAGAGTAATGAAAGCCTGGAGCCTATAGCTGCCCAGCATTTCTATAGTTGTGAGTAATTCCTAATTATGGATTTATGTAGTGTCATCACTGAAAAGGAAGCTCTGAGCATCATGTACCCTAGCCTCTTTGTGTATCAGGATTCCACTCTGTTCTGTTTCTCCTGCCCTCTGGGAATGGAATTTGCATTTGAGAAGTTGTCCTAACCCAGGCAGAGATTTACAGAAGGCATCGCGTTGGCCAAGAATTGGTTCAGAATGTAGGATCCCAATGTGTAGTTTATATCTGCTCATCCGGAGGAGAAGGCGGCAGTCGGAATCAGATTGCTATCCATGGTCCATGATGAATAAATGCACAGAACTGAAATGTACAGGTCACAAATGAGAACAATAGAAAGCCTGCTGCCACCAGAGAAAGGACACAGCAAGGGCAAGCCCTGCTCACTGCTCATGGCTTGATAAGGAGGTCTGTACTGCCTGTGTAAAGGAAGGAGGAGGACCTTAGCAAGGTCCACAGGTGGCAATTGCCAGTCTCTCTGACTTCCCCACAGCAGAGGTCAGGCAAAAGATATGCAACTGTTGTGCAATGAAAAAACTGCTGTATTGATTATAACATAGCTGATTTTTGTTACTTAAGTCCTTTTAATGACATGGCTCTTTTACCTGCTGAGCACCTAAAAAAAGATTAGATATAAGCTTGGGAGTTAGAGAAGGAAATGCTAATTTACTCTGCCTCAGTAGAATATTTGAGACATCTGAGGCCCTGGGAGGGCAAGGAACTGGAAGGCAAGAGAGGCCTAGCTAGTTAGTAACACTCTGTAGGTTTGGGAGGTGTTTGCTTTACAGTTTATTCTGCAACCACCACCCCCCACCCGACTCCTACCACCTCCGCGTGGTCCTAATACGAGTGACTGCTTCATACCCATGACTGCTGTTAACCAGGGGCCTGGTGTGCTAACTAAAGTCATCCATGCAAATTTGCAATATCTAGATAAATGTACTTGGGAGCTTTGTAGGTTTGTGCACACACTTGTGTATGTGTGTCTGTGATATGTGACAAGACCCAGGGTTACTCCTATTTCCATGTCACATCCCAGTCATGTCTTTATGCCTGGCTTTTATGTGGGTGCTAGAGATAGAATCTCAGTTCCTCATGACTGCACAGCAAACACTTCACTGACCGAGCAGTTCCCCTGCTCCAATTTGTGATTTCTTTAGGTGGGTTCCTGTGCAGAATTTAGGGCAGCTGAAGAAATCCGGCCCTCCTCACATCTGGATGAGACTTTTATTCTGAGTTAAGTCAAAACTAATCCTCTGGACCTTCAATAGAGAAAGCTCAACTTGATGTTTCCACAATGCCTGCAATAGTATCAATCTATAGGAAAGATACAAACCGAACAAAGGCTGAGCCTGTGAGACTGGTGTGTTTTGAAAGATCTTGAACTTAAGTCCTTACTGCAGTATGAGCTGAAGCAGTTGGCACCCTGAGTTGTAGGCCTGGGCTCAAAATAATGTATGCGGCTCAGCTTCCCAGACAAGTGCCTGCTTTTCATCATTCCAGAGGCATCTCAAAACCTTTTCAGATTGAGAACAGTACTGTAAAGCTATAAAACTCAGACAACTTATAAGCCTTATATCCCGGGAAACAGCACAGACTTGAGATAGATGAGAGCTTGACAAGTCTTCACTGTGGTCCATTTTTATCCGTGACCATGACAACACTATCTGGAAAAGATGGGCTCATTCATTTACCTATGCTCATACTTAGGCACTGTCAAGAATCAGATCAATCTAAATGTCTCATGAGCTAAGGACTTGTTATGTCCTGACTACAGAGCTTGCTCCTTTCACCAAAATTAGAAGTTTTCTCCTTGAGTGGTAACATATGTCACTACCCATCAACTAAGCTATACATCTGCTGATCCTTCTTATCTTGATCAAGATTTAAAGTAAGGGATAGACATTAACATGGTCTGATAAGTGTGTTTCCAGTGCTTGACAAATACTGGTTGAGACATCTTTTATGCATGCCCTGACATGCCCTCACCTACTCCTAAAACATTATTTGAGAATGAATACATTCATTCTAGCCATCCACTTAGCTGGCAAGAAAAAGCAAATGTTATCCCTAGAACTTGGTACGGTCATACTTTAGATCATAGAGTGAATGATCTGCCAAATCTGAAAGAACATACACAAATTCTTGGCATTTAGAATGGATCAGAAGCTGTCTTTTGGATACTCAATGCCATGACTTGAATGTTGGGAATACTTGAGTATAGGGTACAACCAGTATGATGTGGAAATTTTATTGAACCCTCTTCTCAAAGTGGTACACTCAGTTCTCAGTAACCATTTTACCTTGGTTTCTAGAGAAAATACATCTGCTTTAAATGATGTCCTATAACATAGACCTTGATTTCAAAGGTTACACTTCAAAGAATCCTGCTGTTCTCCTTGTGAAAGCTATTTCTTTTTACTACTTGGTTAAAAAACAACTGTGCTCCATCTGAGATATTTAATTTGTAAAATATGTGATAAGCTTGGCAAATATATCATTTCTCTGCTCTACTTCAGCAATTATCTGTTTTATTATCAAAACAAAATTAAAATGATAGATTCCTTAGGAATATTGTTATAAATTAGTCCATATTAGCCCAGGGTTGGTGAGTGACACTTCTTTATTTTACAATTCATGTGTGACCAAAAATACTAAGTGTTACCATAATGTACTAGACATAAATCTAGTTACAAATTATAATTTTATCACTTTTTATTATTATTTCAAACTGTAATTTTGATGCTTAGAATAAGGTTGGATTATGTGATATTACTGCAACCTTTGTAGTTTAAAAATTGCCAAAGTCCAGCTTCTTCATGGGACTCAAGTAATAGCTTTGTGGCCATGAGTGATTTTGAGTTTCACATGTCTATACTAAAAGTATGTTTTTTATAAATGTTATATGTTGGGCTTGAGAGATGACTTAATGGTTAAGACATTTTCCTGCAAAGCCAAAGGATCCAGGTTTGACTCTCCAGGATGCACATGGTGGCACATGCATCTGGAGTTCCTTTGCAGTGACTGGAGGTCCTGGCATGCCCATATTCATTTTCTCTCTGTCCCTCTCTCTCTCTCCCCCCTTTCTATCTCTCAAATAAATAAATAAAATATACCTTAAAAACAAAGAAATGTTATGCATTGAATGAGATAGTATATGCAAACTCTCCAGAGCTACATCTGGCATGTGGAATTTGCATAATAACACAATCTTTTTCATTGCTAGCACATATAGTTTTTGCTTTCAGCATATCATTTATATAAACCTAATGACTGAAAATGAAAGGAAAAATGCCAATACTATGGGTATGGTTAAATGTTATCTTTGTTGAAGTGACAAAACTTATATCTTTGTGTGGCTCAAACCATATCTAACTACCTGAGTAAAATATTAAGCAGAGAACATTGTTACATGTGGTTCTTCCTGTTTATGAAATCTCACCACTTTTTGAATCAGAACTTTTTTAAAATAATGATGGCACAGAATGTCAGAGAAGAATAGAGCACCATTTGATATAAGTTTTCAGCAATTCAAATGACTGAGACTAATTCAAGAACAGGTTTCAAAGTCTGACTGAAGAATTTCACCACAGGAAATCACTTCACTGAATTTCATACATACTTTATATCAGTTACCATTTTAACTGTCTAGAATCACCAATCCATCTTTTGTGTAGATATAAAATTATTGACTCAATTTAGCCTAAAGAGCTATTTGGTTTATTACTAGTGACTTTCTTGTTACTAAGTGAGCCTAGAAGGTTTGATATGCTCTCTAAGATAATACATGAGCATGATCCTAGTATTTTTAATGCCCATAACCCTTTTAGACTTCATATAAATATATGGAATAAGCATATAAATGTGCTCATTTATATAGTCAGAGGAATCCACATGTACTATATAGGACAGTGGAGTCCCTGTATAATATGAATATTAAACATTAGAATCTGAAAAGAATCTATTGAAATTCCATTAATATTTATAACTGGTCCATGGGACTAGGGGAATTCTTCAGTATAAAATATTCTAAATTCATGTTTGTAAGAATGAAGCATCCTTGAATTTAAAATACAGTTTTTCTCTTTGAAATAGGTTTCTATTATAAATATTCTTAGTGACTTCTTTACTGCTGTTACTGTGTGCGTGTGTGTGTGTGTGTGTGTATTATTTAATAATTTCAGGAAAGGCATTTTGAACCTAAGTCAATTACATCTAAGTTTTTTATTAAAAATATACTCCTTGATTCATTCTATATTCTGTACATCTCATTTAATCATATACATATAAAAGATTAGGTATAGTGCATGAGCAAATTATTTAACGCTTAAGCTTTCTCAATCATAATTGAGTTTCTGAGTGTCTGCAGACCAGTGAGATTCCATACTAAGGTATGCGTGTGTGTAGACATTTTTTGAGAGCAGGTGTTCTTAACACCCCTAGTCTCTTAAATGGAACAGATGACTTCAGGGAAAAATAACAAAAATCATCACATTATTGTAAAGTGATTAATATCTTAGTTTTAAAACCTCTAATGGATTATGGGAGAATTTCATTCTCTGGGTATGAATAATTTTTGTAGAAACATTTACAATTCTTCTGTAAGTTATTTAAAATTCCGAGTAAAAAAAAAAAAAAAACAAAACAGTGCTCAGAAAATTGTCTATTTGTTCCCTTTTCCACTATATTCCTAATAGTGCTTTCTCAACGGTAGATTTGCCAAAATTCTGAGATCTAATCTTTTCTTTCTGTCAAAATATAACAGGAAGGGTAATTCCATTCATCTTTGAAGGAAAGGAGATAAGAATGTCCACAGTAACCCAGTAAATTTCCTCTACAAAAAGGGACAGGAACATGGTGACATTATCATAAATAATAACTTCACCATCTGATTAGTCTCAGCTTTTAAAATTGAACATTTTATAATGTCAAGGCAAAAATTTCTCTGCAATTAACCATATGAGCTAGGGCAAAACTTTTGGTCAAATCCTGAAGCCCAAAGACATGTCACCTCTATTCCCAGAGTCCTTTGAACAGTGACAGATCCAAAGCAGAGCTCAGCTGTGCAACCACGGTGATGAAGTGCCACCTTGCAGGGCGAACGAGCGCATTGCCTCGAGGGAGGGCTCCCAGTCAGGAAAACAGGCCAAGCGTAATGCCACGTCACATTAAACCCCATATGGAGCTCAACAGTGAATAGGCCCGAACAACAATGCAAAATCAGGGGCGGCTACGTATTGCTGGTAAGTACTGCGAAAGTGGACTGCCATCAGAGAAAAGGAGGGCCATTTTACACATTGTGGATGGAGAACAGCAGCCAGAAAGAACCTGCAAACCAAATGTAAGTTAGGTCAAACCTTCTGCTTTCAGACCTGAGTAAGGCCCATTTAAATAATCATTGAAACTTTCTGCTTTTCCCTTTGGGCAGTGTAAGACTGAAAATCTTCTAATGCCCCATGATGAACAGATGTTTTTACAAAGCTTGGGAGGTCTTAACCAAAGAACAAAATTTCTAAACCATTCCAGAAATGTATGCCATCCCACTTAATGTGGCTTAAAAAAAAAAAATCCCTGGAGAGAAAGTACAAATCAGAAATACTTGTGAAAGTTGTTTTACCCATTTTCATTTTTTAAAAACCCCTAACTAACTTCTACCCTGGCTTCTAATGCCTTCATAATCCTGAATGTGGCCCTCTCCCGGCTTTCTGAAAGACCGAGCCACCAGGGTCCTCACTCAGGCACAAGTCAGGAAACATCTTTGGTTTCTTCCTCTCATTTGCTTCAGTGAACAATATGTAACTAAATCATACTGACTCTGTTTCTAAAATAAACTCATATCTCTTCAGTGTCACTTTTACTGCCAAGGTACTATTTTGTCTCAGCTCTCAATGGTTACCCATCCAGTTTAGTCTTCATGTAGTCAGAATCGTCATCTAAAAATCCAATGTCTGTTCCATTCTTTCAAGCCCTTTACTATTGTCCCTTTGCATATAGGAATATATGCAAGGCCTTAATAGGATCTACAAGGCACTATGTATCTTGGTACAGTGATTAGAAATATTTTAGAGTTTGTGAACCATACATTCTAAGATACCCCTACTCAGATCTACTAGTGTAATTCAAACTGTACATATTGTATAGTGAAATGAGTACAGCTATGCTCCAGAAAAACTTTATTTACAAACCCAAGCATGGACTGTCAACTTGGTAAGACTTAGAATCATCTATGAGGCATTATATATCACAGATGGATGGATGGATGGATGGATGGATGGATGGATGGATGGATGGATGGATGGATGGATGTTTGGATGGATGGATGGATGGATGGATGGATGGATGGATGGATGGATGGATGGATGGATGGATGGACTACCTAAGCCTTTTGGAGCCCAGATGAGGTCCTCACGAGTCCCAGGTACTGACATAGAGATCAGGATTTGGTGTTTGCCCTGCTGGATTTCATCTTAC
Source organism: Jaculus jaculus (assembly GCF_020740685.1). Lineage (NCBI taxonomy): Eukaryota > Metazoa > Chordata > Mammalia > Rodentia > Dipodidae > Jaculus > Jaculus jaculus. Next base: position 47,628,409 of record NC_059102.1, read on the forward strand.
TTTGTACAAGTCTTTCCTTGTCTTTTTGCCTTTCCTTCCTTATAGAAAGGGAACACTTACTCTGTGCCATTATGTATGGGACGTATGTGACATGTTTTATTTTACTGAGTTCACATTAAAGAAACTACCTTAGATCAGAGATGAGACTTTAGACTTTTGAACAGTGCAAAAATTGTTAGAGACTTTGAAATTGGACTGAATGTAGTTTATATTATGAGATAGACATGGATCTATGGAGAAAATGGGTGGAAGGGTGTCAAGTTGACAGGGGGTGGACTTATGAGAGTTTATATTAATTGTCAAATTGGCAAGAACTAAAATCATTTGTAAAGGCTTATCTGAATTAGGTTAGCTTCTAGGCATGCCTCTGGGAAGTTATGTTGATGAGGATAATTAAGATGGGATGACCCACCTTAACTGCAGGCAGCACCATTTTATGAGCTGTGGCTGTGGACTGATTAAAGAGGAGAAGGGTGGTTGAGCGTGGATGAGCTTTCATCTTTCGGCTTCCTCGCTGTGAACTGAATGTAACCAGATGCATCAAGGCTCTGCCGCCATGCCTTTCTTGCCAAGATGGACTATAACCTGGAATCTGAACCTGAGGTAAACCCTCCAACTGACTTTTGTTAGGTATTTTATCCCAGTAATGAGAAGGTAACTAAAAGATGTTTCTCTAGTCTTTGTACTTCACATACAAAGAGACTGAGGCCCAGAGGAGAACCTTTCGTGATTACTTGGTCATACTTCCTGAAAAAGAAAATGGTCAGATTTAATTTTCTATATGCTTGAATTATAAAATAATAAGTGCTAGTGTTGCTAGGTAACACAGGTCTATTTTTCAGACCCTTTGACTCATAAATAAAACAATTTTAAAATGGGCTCAAAAGGAAACTCAGGGACAATTTTATTGGAGTTTGACAGAGAAAGCAACAGGGCAGGCAAATGGAAGATCTAACCAGCTATGAGGAGTGAGATGGATGAAGGAAACGTCAAAGCCATTCTTTCTGAGTTGGAATTCAAGAAAGCAGGCAGGCTCCACAATGGGAGTCTGAGAGGCTGCATGGAACAGACAGCCATTCTGGGCAGGGCATGGCTGGGGTGGGGATCTTAGGTGAGAGTCCATATCCAGAGTGGGAAGTGTCATATCAGGCTTAGAATTGTACCCAGTGTCCAAAAATGGAGTTAGAAATGGGGGGGAGGAGGAAAAGTTATGCTTTCTAAGTTAAAGTGGGTGGTCTTAACAGTGAGAATTGATAAGTAACTAAATCAAAGGAGGGGTTTCTGGGGCCCACAGTACACATCTCATTAAGGCTGAGGACAGTTGCTGCTCCCACCTTCCTAATGTGTCTTCATGTGTGTCACGTTTCCTTTCTACTCCTGGCTTCAGCCTGCTCTCCTGAGGCTGTAAGACGGAACTTTCTCATTACAGGAGATCTCTAAGCAAGACTAGCTCCTGCTGTTGTCATCAAAGGGTGCTGTCAATCACTGACCAAGTCATTCATAGAGGGAATTACTGAAGCCTAATCATGGTTTTCAAAATTCTAAGGAAGCCCAATTGTGATAGTTCTTTCTTCCTCAAAATCAGTGTGTCACCAGGGACACAGGAGATGGGGTCCAAAGCTAATTGGCAGAAGGCCAACCCCAGTGATGTTAACTTTTCCTAACTACCTAACAGAAATGAGAAGGGGGAGAAGAGGTGTGGGGCAGAAATTTGTATATGTAAGAACAAGAGTAAGTATACTGATTTAGTTAGGGATCCATACATTTAGGTTACTTTAGGTTGTGACATTAAATCATATTCCAATGACTGACAGAGGTGGGGGTGGGGACACACTTTCTCAAAATCTTACATAACCCTGAATTTAAGCATCAATGACTTCATTGGCTTGGCCTTAGTTATGTACCCATTGTTGAAATAATCACTATGGACAAGAGAAATGGATTAGTTGGTCAATCTTCCCTAAGCTATGTTTATGAAGCCTGGAAATAGAAGAGGAGAAACCCCTTCAAAGTCATGATTTGGAGACTTAATAGTTACTTTCATGTAACCAGGACAAAACACTCAACCAAAAGCAGCTGAAGGGGGGAAAGAGTTTATTTTGGCTTATCATGCCACAGGAAAGCTTCATGATAGCAGGGAAAGATTGGAAGATAAGGGCTGGACACCACTTCTACCACATAGGTGGAAAAAAGCAGCCAGAGGCCTGGAGAGATGGTTTAGCAATTAAGGTGCTTACCTACACAGCCAAAGAACCCAGATTTGATTCCCTAGGATCCAGGTAAGCCAGATGCACAAGGGGGCACGTGCAGCATCTGGAGTTTGTTTGCAGTGGCTGGAGGCCCTGGTGTACCCATTCTCTCTCTCTGTCACTCTCAAATAAATAAATTAATTAAATCTTTTAAAAAATGAATTTGTATGGACAATGTGTGTGTATGTTCCTAAAACTAAGTACTGTCTGCCTATCCTTGCCTGTCCTCCCTCACCCTGTATCTGTCGGCAACTTCCACTTACATCATGTCTACTGCAAAATCTTATCTACTGGAGAAGTTGCACTCATGTCTTGACCTCATACTACTCCTCTCTTATGACATGTGAAAACTAAAATATGTAGGAAATTATCCACAGTTGTCCAACCCAGTCTATATTACCACCCTCTTGATGCTTTTCCATAGCCTCTATACAGCTTTCCAAATATTGATTGGAAAATAAGCATGTTTATTCTTTAGGTAGGGTGAGTTACTAGTGAATGTTATTTACTTTCACAGCTGGCTAGAGAAGGCAGAACATATTCTTCTGTGAACAATTTTCCATTATTTACAACAAAAGTTATGTCCCAAATTTTCTTATATGGGCACTATAAGAAAACATCTTCTAAAATTGGCAGTATGAACTTTAGAGGACTTCTCATTTTATTTTAACTTCATTTTGGGTTTTCCAACTTGTCTAAATTGAACTAAATGCCCATCAAAGTTGTTATTTTATTCAGAGTTATTTAGAGGATGTCTGTGTATCTTGTTAAGTATAAGATATCTAAACATATATAGCCTTGGATAACAAGGATCACAAATATACATGTGCATTAGTTTTAAAACTTCCCTTCCTAAACCTTTACTTAGAATGGCAGATGTGTACATCTACAGATCCGTTAGTATTCCTTTCCTAGAATAAACAAATGAAAGGCCCCCAAACAAACTAGCAGGTATGTTGATTTTTTTTGAAAGCTGGACTTTGCAGCGCGGTGATGGAATAGGTCACATATGGTGCAAGAAAGTTTTCTTTATCTGTCTATGCACTGTAGGTACTGAGAACAAAACTATTCCTTCATTCATTCATCTGTTCATCAAATAGTCAACAAATATTGATTACTTACTATTTACCATCCTCTAAGGGTAGGTACTAGAACCATAAACCAGCATTTCTAAAACACTCAATAACAATAATCCAGGCTCTATGGAAAGCTGATGTTGTTAAATCAATTTCTATTTATTGTTAAAACTAAAACTGTGGTGAGATTTGGGGTACCAGTAAGGGATCATGGAGAGATCTCTCTTGTAGACCCTATCCAGGATGCTTTTGAACAAATTTAGACTGAATTATCATGGCTTTCTCTTCTGAAGATGTATGCTGTTGCAAGATGAGCTGGTATATGTATGGGTCACTAGAGATAAGGAATATAAAATGTTACATCTATGTTTAGAAAGATCTCAAGTTAACAAGGTAGTGTGCCAGCTTTCCACTGTATTTTTTTTATTAAAGAAGTTAATGCTCTTAGTTTGAAAATCACTTCTAAACATTACAATTTTTAAAGAAGCAATGATATCTTCATTGTTTAAAATCAGTTTTAGGATCACAACTTTATGAAAACTTTGTTTTTACTGTAAATTATTGAAAATTTTACCAGACTAGTATTAATCGATTTGTTAATTAACTAAATATGCTTTGATGTATACAGAAAATATTGCAATAATTCCTTCATGGACAATAAATATACATGCATAACTACACAGGAAATTTTTTTTAATTTTTTTGAAAAATGGAATATCATCAGCCTTAGACTTTACTGAACCATGGGTAAAGTCACTTTGTACTAATTCGCAGTGGCAGAAAAGTCCTCAACTCAGTAAAATCATGATTTCAACTTCAACTACAAACAAGTATAAAGCAAGTAGGGCATTGTGCATAAATTCAACTACCTGCAAATCTACAGGGAACATGGACAAGTGACCATTTCATGCAATGTGACAAAGACCACCAATCTAACCTCTGTCCTATATCTGTCAATTTCTGAGGTTTAGATTTCCTACCAATGAAGTATAGCACAACCTCAGTAATGCTAAGCCTCTGAACTAAAACAACCAGGCTTGATAAATAGCATTTCAAACGGTACTTAATGAGCATTTAACATAGCCCAAACCCTGAATTTCTTATTTTTCAATTCTTTTTATTTATTTGAGAGTGACATACAGAGAAAGAGGCAGAGAAGGAGAGAGAGAGAGAGAGAGAGAGAGAGAGAGAGAGAGAGAGAGAGAGAGAATGGGCGTGCCAGGGCCTCCAGCCACTGCAAACGAACTCCAGATATGTCCACCCACTTGTGCATCTGGCTAACATGGGGCCTGGGGAATTGAGCCTTGAACCAGGGTCCTTAGGCTTCACAGGCAAGTGCTTAACTGCTCAGCCATCTCTCCAGCCCCTGAATTTCTTACTTTACATGGATTTCATCTGCCTAGTCATCTTGAAGTCATCACAATGATCATCACCAAAAGAACTAGAAAAAGCTAGATCTCTGGGTAAAAAAAGAATATGCGCATTAGATTTGTATGTGAAAACACTATGCAGAAGTAACTATCTGAAAACTAAAACCAAAATAAGATATATTTAATCTAGCTTGTTAGCACATCTTACCGGTACTGATAATGCTGGGGAGAAACATGTGCTTTGGTACACTACTGGAGGAACTGTTAGTTTGGACGGACAACTATCTACCTCCAAAATGGTTTTAAATGCACTCAATCTTTGAGTCAGCAACGTTATTTCTAGCATTGTGTACCAAAAGTTGTTTTACAAAGTGTGATAATGTGATCTGACTTAATCTGTTTGGCCTGATGTAACCAAATATCTTAGACTTAGGGTAATTTGTAAAGAACCAACTGCTCACAGTTCTGGAGGCTAGAAAGTTGGGGATCAAGGCACTAGCACATTGGATGTATGGTAAGGGCTCACTTTAAGCTTCAAAGATGGTTCTTCTCCCTGCATTTCCCCAAGGGAAGAGGGAAACAGTGTGTTTTACAAAAGGGCACTAATCTCATTCACAAGGGCTCTGCCCTCAAGCCCTAGTCACTATCTAATACCGTCATACTCACAATTAGTTCTCAACATAGGAATTCTGAGACCATGTATTCAATCTAGAAGAATAAATGTGTACATTGCAGAATTGTTCATAATAGCAGAAAGAAGGAACAGGAGGCAGCTTTGAAAGGTTGACTAATAAAACATGGTGATCTCACTGCCAGTTAGCTGATAGAAAGCTGTCAGCTGTAAAAGAGTGAGGTCAGTTTAAAAACAATAGCTATAGTAAGCTTGCATGTCCATCTTAACAAAGGAAGTAAATATGCAGATTCATGTGTACATCATTCCAGATGAATTCCTGAGAAACCTTGGGACATAGTCATACTTGGAGAGTGGGGCTGCCAGTCTGAGACAGAAAGTTTTGTCACCTTTTGCCTTTTAACCATGTTTGAATAACTTTATTTTTATAGTTTTGTCATACAGGTAAAAGTAGTTTAAAAACAAGAATGATTTCTTCCTATTGTTCCTTTAATCACACTATAAATATTCATATTAAGGTCTCTAATTTTGTTTACAATAGGCATTTCAAAGAATTTTGTTGTTGTTTCACCTAATAGCTATTAGTTAATTATAAAAAAGACACAGAAGCATTATAACCAGCCCAAAGTCACTAATTATCAACGAAGAAAACAGGATTTCTCACTCAAGATCCAAATTACAACCAAAGTCCCTCAGAAACCAGGTAGGGTAGAAGACAGAACCTGAAGTGTTCATGCTGTGTGAAGCACATTCTATTTCTTAAGAAGAAAAATAATCCAAAACTTTTTCTGTAAGTCTCAGATGGTATGTCATAATTTCCTGGTAAGTTAGATACAACCTACTATAGGAAAACCTTTTTAAAATGACACCTTTAGGGCTGGAGAGATGGCTTAGCGGTTAAGCGCTTGCCTGTGAAGCCTAAGGACCCCGGTTCGACGCTCGGTTCCCCAGGTCCCACGTTAGCCAGATGCACAAGGGGGCGCACGTGTCTGGAGTTCGTTTGCAGAGGCTGGAAGCCCTGGCGCGCCCATTCTCTCTCTCTCCCTCTATCTGTCTCTCTCTGTGTCTGTCGCTCTCAAATAAATAAATAAAAAATTTTTTAAAAGTGACACCTTTAAACTTGAATTATATTTCTTGAATTTAAAAGAATATCATTTCAGGTCTGTCACTTCTTCTTTTTAGTAAGTATTTTACCTTTGAAAGAGAAGTGAGAGCTTGTCAGATAATCTTGGTGTCTGATTGCTTACAACACAATTTCTTTATTCATTTGTCTTTCCAAATCTTTTGCCCACCAATTCCTATGTCACCTTTTTAGGTACTAGTACATTTGACTCCACTTTTCTAGGTAGGTATTTGAAGTAGCTACTATTATTAATATTACAGACCTCTACCCCCAGGGAAACAACATGGAAGAAAATGAAGCATCATTTTCTCCTCAAAGATGGAAGGACAAAAATGAACTAAGTAAAGGGGAAAGCTATGAAACCATCTTTCCTTTGTTCTGAGGCCCCTCCATAATGTCAGAACTTTACTCCAGTTAAAACCATAAAATTTTGTTGAATGAATAGAAATATTATAGAAGTCTTCAAAGTAGGTAAGTTTGGAGGGAATAAAATTGTCCAGGACATGAAGTGAATAGGACTAGGCTGCTGTTAACTAATTTTGAGTTTTTTAACATACAGACATGAACTAGGGCTAATTGTCAAAAAGAAAGCAAATGGGCTGGAGAGATTGCTTAGTGGTTAAAGCACTTGCCTGCAAAGCCAAAAAACCCAGGTTTGATTCCCTAGGACCCACATTAATTAGTCAGATGTACAAGGTGGTGCAGGCATCTGGAGATCATTTGCAGGGCTTAGAGGCCCTGGTGTGCCTAATTCCCCCCCCCCCATCTCTCCCTCTCTCTCTCTCTTTTTCAAATAAATAAACAAAAGAAAATATTATTAATAAGAGAAACCAAACACTGATAGTTGTCCTTCTGGATAGTGAGCCCTGGTCCCTCATTCTGAGCCAGCGGTAGACAGAATGCAGCATGCTGCCAAAGAGGTGGAATGTTAAGGCAGAGTACTACATACTCATCTGTCTCCGCTCTGCTAGAAAGTTGAGGAAGAGGAAAAAGATATCAGAAGCATGTATCATTCTATAACATTCACCTTTTCTTTACTCTACTTTTCTCCCTTTCCCCTATAAATCCTCTCCTAGTCATGGAAGTAGATTTTATATTGGATTTCTTGGTGTGATTGGCTTACCCACCCCTTTCACTCAAATTATACTTGCTTCTGCATCCTTGAGGCACATAGAAAAGCTAATTTGTTTGTGTGCTTGTTTTATTTAGCAGGTATATATTTTTTATTTTTATTAAGAACTTTAATATAAGAACATGTAGTAATTTGATGTGCCTATTTTTTTGTCCTTTATTTGTACCCTTTCCCATTCTCCATCCCTTAAGGACCCTCTTCTTTCAAGGTAGTCCTTCCTCTATTTTGTTGTTTTACTCTTTTTGTCCTCTACTGTCCTTCATGTTGCTCAGAACTGTGATGGTCTTGTGGAAATGTCACTGACTGTTGTTGGGTCATGAGTATACCGGTAGGTTCATTTCAAAACAGTGGTCCACAGTATAACTAGGCACCCTGTGGCTCTTACATTCTTTATGCCTCCTCTTCCACATGCTTCCTGAGATTTGGAGGCCCTGGTAGAGATCTCCTTTAGTGTTCTGCTCTAAGCAGCCTCTTATTTTCTACTTTGATATGCTTTGAATCTCTTCAATACCTACCACCATCTCCACAGAGGTGATTCTCGGCTAGTGGTAAGAGTAGCATTCCTTGTCTCTGTGACTACCTCTATAATGTTCCCTCTGCCCTGGCATGTGTGATGGAGATGACTATAAGCCCTGGGCTTTCTCTTATTGTCATTGTAATAAGTATTGGGTCACCCCAATATTTGTGGCCCTCTGTAAATAGAGGTTCTGTAACCAAAAGTGAGAACATTAATCAACTATCTTAAACATACAAACTCAGAAAACTATTTGATGGGCATAATATCTCTGTTTAGACAAAGGACAATGGGAGCATCTAAAAGATCTAATTTGTTAATAATAAGAGGTCTGGTGGTTAAAAGACAAGAAAACTGAGAAAGTTCCACTGCAGTGTGGAGGGGGAAACTTATCACTGGCCTACACTGAGTCAACTATCTGGTCCACAGTTTCTAGTGTAGTTCTTGAACTAAAATCTTATGAATCTCATTTCTGAACTCTAATGGTGCATGTTAGTGCTATGCTATTTTGTGCATAATGATTCTGTAATTACATTGTACATATTTTGTCTCTTCCTAACAAAGATAACAACTATTCAAATGTCTCGCTCATGTGTCTAGTGGAACCAAACATGATACTGAATACTCACATGCCCATTTGATTATTGAAGACATTTTATTCATTTCTTTTTTCTCTTTTCGATGTTTATTACTATTATTATTAACAAGATATGTTGTATGAAAATGTCATGTGTTAGTTCCCTCTTTTCCCTCACCCCTACCTCCATTCCGCTGGGGACAAACCTCAGTGGGGTTGCAGATAGTCCCCATGGGGTAGTAGTTTATGTGATGTAGGAACAGTAGTCAGTTATTTGGGGAGGGGGAATGTATCTGGGCATGATTTCTCATCCTGTGGCTCTTAAAATCTTTCCTCCCCCTCTTCCACAAAATTCCTGAGCCATGGTGGGTGCGTGTTAAGTCTACTTCAGTGATGAGCTCTTAGGAACCTCTAGGTCTCTGCTTTGGTAGATGTTGAGTATCCTCAGGGTCTGTCTCCTCCCCACTGGTGCTGATTATCAGGAACAGCATGGAAGCAGCACTCATGCTTGTCTCTTCATTCCTGTATGGATTCAGCTGTGGTTTAGCTGAAGTGTGAGGGGTAGTTTGTATTCTATGGTCTTATTACCTTCTGAAAAAAAAAAAAAAAAAAAAGGAACAGATTCTCCAATAGAGAGTAAGTTAGCATAGTTTAAATGGGATAAGCATTATTAATTTAGGGAGAATTTGATGTGTGTAACCCCTCTTTTAGCCAAAGACTAGTGAGAGCTTAATACTGGAGAACATCATCTTTGTCCCTGTAGGATTTTGATCTGGCTCCCAATTCCAGATATGGGTTCCTTTACACTGAGTAGAACTCTTAGCCAATCAAAAAGCTATTGGTGGTTGGGCCTGGTGGAGTATGCCTTTAATCCCAGCACTCATGAGGCAGAGGTAGGAGGATTGCAGTGAGTTTAAGGCCACCCTGAGAATACAGAGTAAATTCCAGGTCAGCCTGGGCTACAGTGAAACCCTACCTCAAAAAAAAAAAAAAAAAAAAAAAAAAGGAGCTACTGGTTACCCACTGAGGTGGTGTTCCACTATTGCTATTGCATTGACATTACATTATGTCAGGGTGTTTACTTCTGAGTAGTTAGACCTTTGGGTGTTCAGACCATTGTTGGCCATTATTCCCTAGTAGCTCATGCAGCACTTTCCAGCACTAGAAAGGCTAACTGTTTGAGGACTGGCTTTCTTCTGAACTCCAGCCAGGTCTCTCCATACTCTGTGTCAGCAGTATATGGTGTATTCAGCAACAGAGCAACAGGGTCTTAGCTTTTGCCTCAGGCAGGTAATCAAGTGCTTTGACTGAAAGCTGTCTTGATTTGGGGACCTCATAGGACTCTTCAATCAACAGCTCAATGTGGGTAGCAACCAACCTCTGGTACTGGGATTTACTGCTCAGGGACAGAAAAAACAAATTTTATTTTAAGCTTAGGCCTCATCCCACCCTCATCAGAGTGCTACGTTTCAGGTGCCCCCCCCCCTTACTCCTTTTGAGGGTTGTATCTTTTAGGTTATCTTCAAGGATAAAGGTTTTTAAGGTATCAGTCATTTTGGATTTAATTTTGTGTTTGTTTCCCCCCTCTCTCCTTTACCCCTCCCCTCTCCCAAACTCTTTCATCCCTATTGGCTCGGCCTTAAGTTGCCTATCAGGTGTGACAGCAATTCAAGCAGGTCCAGATTAGGAACTGCAGATAAGTAACTCCATGTGGAGTTTGTCTTTCTGTGATTGTGTGAGTTGGCTGAGTATGGTCTATTCCAAATCTGTCCACTTTTCTACAAATGTCTGTGTATAATTTTTTTCTTACTGCTGAGTATAATTCCATTGTGTAAATGGATCACAACTTCTTTATTGATTCATCCAATGATGAGCATCTGGGTTGAATCCAGTTCTTAGCTATAATGAATTGAGAAGCAATAAACATGGCTGACCAAATCTCTCTGTATTGATGCATGGAGCATTTAGGATAAACGTCCAGTAAAGGAATAACTAGGTCTGTTAGCAACTCTATGTTCATCCTTTTCAGGAATCTCCAAATTGATTTCCATAATGGTTGTACAAGTTTACATTCCCACCAACAGTGCATAAGGGTCTCTTTTTCTTCACATCCTCGCAAACATTTGTCACTGTTAGATATTTTAATGATTGCCATCCTTACTGGAGTAAGGTGGAACCTCATGATTGCTTTAATTTGCATTTCCCTAGTGGTTGGGGATGTTGAACATTTTCTTAAGTGTGTGTTAGCCATTTGTAACTCTTCCTCTGAGAACTCCCTATTCACTTCTCTACCCCACTTTTGGAATGGGTTGTTTGATTTTTTTATTTAGTTTTTTGAGCTCTTTGTAGTTTCTAGATATTAGGATTCCATCAGTGGTATAGCTGGTGAAGATTTTCTCCCACTCAGTGTGTAATCTATTGGCTCTGCTTTATGGTTTCTTTGCCTGTGCCAAAGCTTTTAAGTTTCATGAGATCCCATTGGTTGAATTATTGTTTAATTTCTTGGGCTACTGGGGTTTTGTTTAAGAAGTCTTTCCCCACTCCTATATCATGGAGAGTGCATCCTATTTTTTCTTCCAGTAGGAGAAGAGTTTCAGGTCTTATATTGAGGTATTTAATTGGTTTGGACTTGATTTTTGTGTATGGAGAGATGTGTGGGTCTAGTTTCATTTTCCTACATATGGTCATCCAATATGTCCAACACCAATTGTTGAAGATGCTGTCTTTTCACCACTGTACATTATTGGCTCCTTTGTCAAAGATCAAGTATCTGTAGTTACTTGACCTAAGATCTGAATCTTTAATTCTGTTACATTGGTCTATGATTCTGTTCTTATGCCAATACCATGCTGTTTTGTTACTATGGCTTCGTAATATAGGTTTAGATGGGGTATGGTGACAACTCTAGAGGTGTTTTTGTGTTTGTTTGTTTGTTTGTTTGTTTGTTTGTTTTTGTGTTTTCACTGAGGATATGTGTGGATATCCAAGGTCTGCTACAATTCTATATGTATTTTGAGATCATGTTTTTCAATCTCTGTGAAGAACTATGGTGGTATTTTTATTAGTATTGCATTAAGTCTGTATATTGCTTTTGGCAGAATTGCCATTTTTACAATATAAATTCTACCTATCCAGGAGTATGGGAGGTCTTTCCATCTTCTCAAGTCCTCCTCAGTTCCCTCCTTGGCTTTTTAAAAATGTGTTCATTATATAGGTCTTTCACATCCTTGCTTAGTGCTTTTCCAAGGTATTTAACTGTTTTTGTTGCTATTGAAAATGCAACAACCTCACTGATTTCTCTTTCTCTGTATATTTGTCCTTTGCATATAGAAAGGCTACTGACTTTTGTGTATTGATTTAGTATCCTGACACCGTACTGAAGGAATTTATCACCTTTAAAGATTTGAGATGGAGACTTTTGGGTCACTTATGTATAGGATCATGTCATTTGCAAATAGGGCTAACTTGATTTCTTCCTTTCCAATTTGAATCCCTTTTATTTATTTATTTTTTTTCCTGTCCCCTGGCCTGGGCTAGGACAGCTAGTACTATCTTGAAGAGCAGTGGTGAGAGTGGGCACCCCTGTCTTGTTCCCAATCTCAGTGGTAACTCCTTTGAGTTTTTCCCCATTAAGTATTATTTTGTCTTTGGGTGCTTTATATATAGCCTTTATTATTTGAGATATGAACCCTCCATGCCTATTCTTTTGAGCATTTTGCTCATGAAGTGGTATTGAATTTTGTCAAAGGCCTTCTCTGAATCAACTGGGATAATCATGTGGTTCTTATGGTTAAGTTTATTCATGTGGAGTATTACTTGATCAAGTTTCATATGTTGAACCATCATTGCATCCCTGGGATGAAGCCTACTTCATAAGGTGGATAATGCTTTTAATGTATTGTTGAATTCATTTTATGAGGATTTTGTTCAGGATCTTTGCATCTAAAATCATCAAGGATATAGGCCTATAGTTTTCTTGTTGCATTTCAGTCTGGTTTTGGTAGTAAGGTGATGCTAGCTTCATAAAAGGAGTTGGGGAGTCCCTGGTCTTCAATTATAGGAAACAGTTTGAGAAAAATTGGTTTCACTTCTTCTATGAAGGTTTGATAGAATTTGGTTGAGAAGTCATCCAGTGCAGGACTTTTCTTTTGGGGAAGGTTTTTGATTACCTTTCAATCTCCATGGATGTGATAGGCATGTTTAGGAGGTTAATCTGCTGTGAGTTTAGTTTTGGTAGGTAGTTTTTATTTCTGATTTTGTTAATTTGAGATTTCTATATTTTTTGATTGATCACATTGGCCAGGGATTTATCAATCTTGTTTAGTGTTTTCAAAGAAGCAGCTCTTCATTTCATGAATTTTTAAAATTGTTTTCTGAGTTTCCAATTCATTACTTTTGGTTTGAAATCTTTTTTATCAGAAAGTAATATAGCAATGCCTTCTTGTTTTTTATTTCCATTTGCTTGAAATATCATTTTCCATCTTTTTACCCCGAGAGTTATCTATCTTTAATGCTGAGGTGGGTTTCTTGAAGACAGCAGATAGAAGGGTCCTTTTTTTTTTTAACTCAACCTGATAACTTGTGTCTTTTGATGGGTGAGTTAAGACCATTAATATTTAAGATTATTACTGTGAGGTTTGAATTAATCACTGCAATGATGGGTGCTTTTAATCAAGTCATTTTTCTTCCTTCCTTACAAGCTATTTGTCCATTTTTTAACCTTATAGCAACAATCACAGCAATATCAAATATTATTGGCATTGCAAAGAATCTCTTTTTCTAATTTTACTATAATAATGTTACTTTATTATAAATCACAATAAAAACAGTAAACTTGAGATATTTATCTTGTTTTGAGAAAGTCACAATATTTCATGTTGCCTCTTATTTCTCATAACTGTCAGTAAGTCAGGAATGAACTCTTTTAAATATATATTAAGATTATCAAGTTTTATTCAATTGTACCTACTAATACGATGTGATAAATAAATGATTGGAAAATATGTATGGTATTGATGAGCTACATCCTTTGCATTTTTCTCTTTTTATTTGAAGACAATCTCACTAAGTTGCCTAAGATGGCCTTGAACTCACACAATAGCATAGGCAGGCCTGTCCTTATGATTTCTTACCACCTGTGTAGCTAGGATTATAGCTCTGTGCCACCAATCCCAGTGATGAATTTTTAAATAACTATGATTTATGAACATAATGATTTTTCTCTGTAATCATATAAAAGAATGTCCAGTACCTTGATGTACAATACTTATATCTGTAAATGTGATGTGTGTGTCTGCAAACATCACTATAATCTTTAACAATTTGAAGAAAATCAAAAGTAAAGCAACCATGCCCTGAAGGTTTTGGGTTTGAGTTGTTTTTTTTTTTTTTTGAATGAATGTATTGACTCTGTTTTCAATTTCCTTTGTGCATCTTGATTTACAATGATTTTATTTTTGATTGAGTCAGTTTTGATAAATTTTCAAGAAAAATAGCCTACATTCTCAATTTAAAGGCTTATAGGATGAAATATAAACATTTATAACTAGATATTTTTCTGTATCTGACACTTCCTGTCAATTGGGATGTTTGCCTATATTTAAATACAATGGAAAAATACAAAGAAAGCAAATATCTTTCTTGAGATGCCAACCCACAAATCTACCCTTAGGTATATTTGGTGACAGAATTCATTCTACCAGAACCTTATATAAATCTAATTAATGTGGTAATTGACAGTATTGCCCCAAAGTAGCAAATACAAAAGCAAATCTCTAAACACTTTAAATTTAAGCCTAAAAAAATAAGATGAAATTCCTAGGAAGTTGAATCCTGTACTCCTCCACCCTGGTGCAGTTACCATATGGTTGCTAGGATAAACACCCATCCAGCTTATGGGAGGAAAAGGTTTATGTCAAGTTTACAGTTTCCTGAGGAAGCTTCATCATGGTGGAGGAAGCTGACTCACTTCATTATACATCAACAGAAGAGAGAAAATGCAAGAACCAGCAAATACAAGCTGACTCTAAATGCACACAGAGCTGGACTCCACCCCAAGGTCTACCCCAGGTGACACATCTCCAGTCCAGCAGGCTCCACCTCCCAAATGCACTATTAGATAGGGACTATGTAGGAACCTGAATCACAAATATCAGAGACCATGGGGACATTACATTCACAACCACCAAATTCATCCCAACAACATGTGTATGTATAACATATAAGTGTACAGATAGATATATAGATCCGTCGCAAAGTGCACAAGGACCATGCCTTCTTGAGTAACAGTTACCCAGAATAAGAAAACCTATAACCAACCGTATAAAGCCTGCAGCACTAGAAAGAACCTGTCACATGATATAAGATATGTTGAATAGGCTTAAAGAAGTAAGAGTACTGATAATAGGACTATGGAGACAGAGACTGTCAATTGATCATGCAAATTTTAAAAGAACCCAAATAGAACTGCAACAAACTAAAACTCAAAGAATTTGTTTGAAATTCAAAGGACAAATATGAGATTAGGGGATACAAGGTCTGAAAGAATAAGTAGAGTTTAGCACAGAGAGATTAAGATAAAACTTTTTTAAAAAGATATACAATGATAGGGTGACTATATCTGACATATCTTCAAGAGGATTTCCATGAAAAAAGTGGGAATGGAGAGAAGAAAATAGGGGGAGAAATAAAAGTT
Source organism: Jaculus jaculus (assembly GCF_020740685.1). Lineage (NCBI taxonomy): Eukaryota > Metazoa > Chordata > Mammalia > Rodentia > Dipodidae > Jaculus > Jaculus jaculus. The sequence goes on from NC_059102.1 coordinate 47,643,775, forward strand.
GAGCAGTTTCCAAAACTAATGTCAAAATTGAGTAATTACATTTTGAAATTTTAATTCATAAAAGAAAGACAAGAAAAGAATTTCAAACTTCAGGATATCTGAGAGAAATTCAAAACCTCTAAGACAAAAAGAAACCTCTAGAAACACCATGATATGAAAAGAAATTTACCTGCAAAGAATCTGTAAAAGAACCTGCAGTCAAATTAAGAGCTGACTTCTGGATAGGCTCAGTAGAAACTAACCTATGTTGGAGTCCCATCTTTAAAATAATACAGAAAACATGCTCAATGTTTTGTTGCATATAAAAATATATATATTTCACAAGTAAGGGTGCATGAAGACGATTTTAAGAAGTCAAAACCAAAGGTGACTACCTCCAGTGAGATCTCATTTCAAAAGAGAATACTTTGGGAAGAGAAATGACCTTGGTAGAAGGTTCTGAAGTGCAAGAAGAAAGCTGTGGAAAAATATGAACAAATATTGGCTGCATAGGACAAAACCAAAGAAAGAAATAATTCTGGAAGAGTTACAGAAGAGTATAAAATCATCCTAAGTTTCTGATATTGCTATATTATTCTTAGTAAAGTCACTTTTGACTTTAATTTCAATATGGGTGCTTAAATGTTCAAGTGTACATTACAAACATAGGTATAACTTCCAAACTACTACAAGAGGGTAATAGAATACAGTGTAAACATAGTATAATACAGCATTTTTCAAACTTCTCAAAATGAAACCAAAGTTGAAAACCAGACAAATACAATGAAAAATAAAATTTTAACCAAAAATACTTCTAGATATTAAAAAGTTTCAAAATGCATTGTTAAAATGTTCAAATATCAGACAACTAGTAAGTTAATCTCAATAGAAAAAAAAAAACAAACATGAAAAGAAAGTTTGGCAAACTTACTATCATCAGTCAGATATCTTGAGAATTTAGTTGGTGATAACCACAAAATTATGGGGGTTATACTAATGAAAAAAATGTTAATTTGACATCTAGAAAATTCTGTTGAAACACACATGTAACACTTGTGAGAAAAAACTATGAAGCCAGGTGTGGTGGTATATGCTTTTAATCTCAACACTTGGAAGGCACAAGTAGGAGGATTGCTGTGAGTTCTAGGCCAGCCTGAGACTACACAGTGAATTCCAGCTTGGGCTAGAAAGACTTTACTTCAAAAAACAAAACAAAACAAAATAAAAGACTATGTATAAAAAACCGTTGACAAAACTTAGCACATATTAAAGATATATTCTTTCTACACAGTTGAGTGAAATATTAATTAATTCATAGCTATCATACAAAATAATGATTTTGCTATGATAGCTTTATAGATGTACATCATTGTACTTCTTTTATCACCCCCTTGACTCCCCATCATTTCCTCCCTGCTCTTGCTGTATTCCTTCCTCCCTGTCCCAGAATGTCTCCCTGTGTATTGTAGTGATATATAATCATGTGTAGAAGAAATATGCAATATTTTGTCTTTACTCCATTAAATATCTTGTGTATAACTCTTCCCTTTAGGCCTCTTTCTTGCCCCTTATAATACCCTTTTTACTTTTATATCATTCGTGTGTGTGTGTACATTAACACATAGCTATGTACATATTTAACTCTAGAATCCATACATGTTTTACTTTATGAGAGTTACTTACTATATTTCACATGATGATTTCCAGTTCCATCAATTTTTCTGGAAAAAATGACATAATTTAATTTTTATGGAAGAATAAATTTATGCATATGTGTGTGTATGTGTGTGTGTGTGTGTGTGTGTGTGTGTGTCACATTTTCTTTATCCTTTCACCTGCTGATAGACATGTAGACTGGTTGATATCCTGCATATTGCCAAGTACAAAAATTAACATATATGTTCAAGTATACCTGTGATATGCTTATTTGGACTCCTTCAGGTATATACTCAGAAGTGATATAGCTGGATCATATAGTAATCTTTCTTTCTCTGTTTCTATTCTCTTCTTCCCTTTCTTCCTTCATTTTTTTCTTTTTTCTTTCTTCCTTCCTTCATTTCATTCTTGTTTTTTTTGAGCCTCCATACTGTCTTTCATAGTAGCTGCACCAGTTTATACACCCATAAGTTGTATATGTAGTTTCCACTTTCTCCATATCCTCACCAGAATTTGTTTTTAATCTCGTGATGGCAGCCATTCTGACTGCAGTTTTGAGTTTCATCTATTGGCCAAAATCTGCACTTATTTGGGTAACTGTTTATTTGGTTCATTTGCCCATTTATTTATTGACTTGTTTTTTAGGGTTTAAGTTGTGCAATTACTTTTTTAAAACTATTTATTTACGTAGTTATTTATGAGGGAAGGAGTAAAGAAGAGAAAAAGACCTCATAGGTGTGCCAGGGCCTCGTGCTATTGCAAACAAACTCCAGGCACATGTGTCCCTTTGTGCCTCTGTCCTTATGTAAGTACTGGAGAATTGAACCTGGACCAGCAGACTTCCCAAGTATGTGACTTGAATCTCTGAGCCCTCTCTTCAGCCTAATTTTTGCACTTATTCATAGATTTTAGTAACCAGTGTCCATTTTCTGTCAGGTGTATTTTTGGTAAAGACTTCATCCTATTCTGTGGCAAGCCTCTTCACTCTTGGGGGAGGTTTCCTTTGAGGTACAGAAGCTTTTGAATTTCTTGTATTCTCATTTGTCAATTCTTGATATTATTTTCTGTGCTGTTGGGTTCTCTTCAGAAAGTCCTTGCTTATATTTTTATCTTGAACGCTTTCCTTGAGTTTTACTTTAGCAGTGTCAGTTCATCCATTGACACCTTGTCCACTTGAAATGATTCTTATGCAGAGTTAAAAATATGGACCTACTTCCATTCTTAAATTTTTGGAGATCCCATTTTCCAGCACCATTTATTGTGTAGGCTGTTATTTTTTATTTTATGTTTTCAGCATCATTGGTAAAAAGTTATGTTGTTTAAGCTGTGTGGTTTTCTTTCTGAGTTTTCTAGTTTTTGATTCTTTTGTATTTGTTAGGCTTGCTTTGTAGACTAGAACATGATCTATTTTAGAAAAGATTTCATATGCTACTGAAAAGAATGTGCATCTGTTGAATGGAATATGTTGTTAATATATGCTATGCCTAAGCGATCTGAGGTGTAGTTTAACTCTGTAGTTGCTTTGTTGATTTGGAATTTGAAAGACCTCTAAAGGCAAGTGTGGAGTATTGAAGTCAGCCACTGTTCTATGACAGGACCTATCAAACCTTTTATGCCTACTAGTACCCACTTTATGAAACTGGGACCCGTAACATTCTGTGCATATATGTTTACATTGCTGCATATTCCAGATGAATTGTGCCCTTTAATACCTAGTGGCCTCCTTTACCTTGTATGATAATTTCAGTTATTGAGATGCTGTAAGTGTCATGGTGGCTTATTTTCTTCCATTTGTTTTATTTTGTACACCTTACATCCTCCAGTTTGTTTTGTTTATTTCCACTCTTTTGTATGCTTGTTTCTCCCTTGTACATTGTCTGTGCTTGCATCTGTAATGTCCACTACTCTTTCCAGGTGGAAAGCAGGCAACAGTAATAGAAACAAAGATTTTAACAAGTCCAGCATTAAAATGCTATAAAAAGCACTTGTGCATTAATTATTCTCCCAATAAAGTTCAGAAACAGAAGAGCTAGGATGCAATTAGAATAAATGCAGTTTAAAATTTTAAAGCTAAGGTTACCAATCATCAAGTAAAAACAAAACATGAACAAATGAGGGAAAATAAATCAAGTTGAATGAAAGGAAGTGTTTATGAGTTGCCAATACAAGAATAGAGAAAAGACTATATGTTAAGTACAAAAAGGAGGTCATAAAGCCCTCTTCAAGCAAGATAAGCAAGCTGAAACTAAAGAATAAAAGTGTAAAATAAAATAAATAATTATACCATCAGTCAACATTTGTTTATTATAATAAATGTGTTCTTCTCTTACCCCTGCGTGCGTGCATACACACACACACACACACACACACACACACACACACACACACACACATCTTAAAGTGTATTTTCCAGCCAACACTTCAGGTACAAAAATGCCTAGTCTCTACATAATTCATACAAATTAGACAAGAATATCCTTCCCTCTGGGTTAGGTCCCCACACAAGAATCAGTTCTCTGAAGGAGTTTCCCAGTCCTTGGCATGGGCATCCCTCTCCTTTCTTCCCACTCCCTCTTCCTCTTCTCACTTTGAATGCCCCAAGGAGGGGGGCTGTACATGTATTTATCTTTGCTGTTGGGCACTCTTGACCCACCAGAAACCTGCTTGCCTTTCTACCAACTCATAGTCCTTGCCTGAGTGCATGTGCATCGGGGAGTTTGTGTCATATGCAGCCCACGTCCTTTATTGGTGTAGTTGTCCTGGTCAGTGCCGGCCTAGTCAGTGGGGTGAGGGAGTCTGGGATTGAAAGTGTGGCATGTCTTCTCCCCGGCTTTCCCTGCCGGAATGCTTTGGCGACTCATTCTTTCTCATGAATGGGTCCCTCCTCCATCCCAGACGGGGAGAAGGGAAACACACGTGCACACGTCCTTTTCATGTCTGCTTTAGTGCCCCTTGGTCCCCCACCCACAAGTTTCTCATCCAAAGTTTTGGTGGAAGTTTGCTTTTGCTTCTGGAGACTCCCTGTCCTTTTTTTTTTTTTTTTTTTTTTTTTTTTTTTTTTTTGTGGCCCCAGGGTGGGGGAAGGGAATTTTCCTGTTCCCATTCTGATGATGTAAGTTGGAATCTGTTGTTTCCTTTGTAAATGTAACACTGGGTATTTCTGGAATCTATCTGTTGTCTCTCCTTCCTGCTCCTCTACTTGCCTTTCCATTGCTTCTTGCTTCTATAATCAGCGAGCAGGTGTTTCTGTCATATTCATTAATGCATCTGTTGTAGGAGAGTGCTCTTTGTCTCTATTCCTCCTTTAGTTCTTATCATTTGCTTTTAAGATATATTTTGCTACCAAAAGCATGTAGTTGGGCTGGAGACATGGCGCAGCAGTTAAGGCTTTGCCTGCGAAGCCTAACCATCCAGGTTTAATGCCCAGTATCCATGTGAATCCAGATGCACAAGGTGGCCCTGGTTTGCCCATTCCCTCTGCCTTTTCTCTGAGTCTCTGCCTGCAAATAAATAAAGAAATAAAATGTTTTTTAAGATAGTCTTAACAAACATGTAGTTGGGTATTGTTATTTTAACTCTGTATGAAAATCATTGCTTTTACTTAAGCAAATTTAACCTGTCAATATTTGTAGTTACAACTAATATGGATCAGAGAATACTAGAAAGAGCTTACCAAAGCAGAGACCAGGGGGTTCTGACTCCAGGAGAAAACTGAACAGACAAGACCCTTACCAATGTGGCAAGCCTTTTTTTATATAATTCATTAGGATGGGTTTTATGGGCAGACTCAGGTGTGGAAGGGAGAGACTTGACTGGCTCATGGACTCAGGAGGCTGGCTCATGAAGGGCCAGTCTGCCCAGGGGGCTGAGAAATTGCTTGTAGTCATATTAGATGAGACTGGAAGAGCCATAAGTTCTAGTTCTGCCAAGGGTAATAGAGTGGCTTCCCTTTGATCTCCTTGGCCCCTGCCTCTAACTGCCTATTAAAAAAATGATCTTACCCCAGCTTCTCCTTCAGTATCTCCTTTCAGTGTCTTGATTCCTTACCCAAAACTGTAGATTAAAATATGCTGTATCTGTTTCACAACTATTTGGATGGCTATTATTTTAAAAAATGGAAAATAAAAAGTGCTACCAAGGACATGAAGAAATTGGAAATCTTGAACATTGCTACTGGCAATATAATATATTGCAGTTCCTGTGAAATAATTCATTTATTTCACAAACAATTGAAGATAGAATTACTATATAACCCAATAATTCAGGTTCTGAATATACTCCCCAAAGAAGTGAAAGTGGGGACTTGAACAGACATTTATACAGTCATGTTAATAGCATCATTGTTTACAATGAACAAAAGGGAGAAGTAACCCACGTTTTCATCAGCAGAAATGTTGATAAACAAAATGAGGTATGTACATACAGTAGAATTTAATTTAACAATGTAGAGGAATAATGTACTATTAACTCCTTTAACATGGATAAGTCTCGATAACTATATAACAAGTTAAAAAACCCAACCACAAAAGGACAAATATAGTGTTATTCCACTTATAGGAGTTGCCTAAATTGTTAACTCTTAAAGATGAAAAGTAGAATGATGGCTGTCAGGAATAGGAGGATGAGGTAATATGGGATCATTGAGTACAGAATTTCATCTTGGGAGGATGAGAAAGTTCTAGTGAATGATGGTTATGATAGTTGCAGAACAATGAATATACTTAATGACAAAATTTTGTATGTTTAAGTTCTGTTTCACAGGTAAGTTTTTTTTGTTTTATCACAATACCAAATAACTTCTGTGCCTACAGCCAAGTTTCGTCTCCCTTTGTTCCTGGAGTCTTGAAATAAAATCAAGCACAGTGCTCTGTGGAGCTGGTAGTGTGCTTACCTAGCATGCTCACAGTGCTGAGTTTGGCCCCAGCACTACAGAAAGAAAGAAAAAGTCTTAATGCTTTGGAAAAGTCAACCTCTTTATTCTATTCCAAAGCCACTCTTACCATAGCATAGAGGTTAAAACATGAACATTACCTAGGAATGCCTTGCATTCATTTAACACTTAATATTTGAAGAAAGACTATAATGTTGCTTATTCATCTAATCCTCGGAACAGCCTTATAAGGTAAGTAGTATGATCCCCATTTTAAGTGGTGGAAGAAAGTGAGATCTGAGAGATTTACTTATTCAAGATAAGACCCTTTAGGGAACAAAAATATTTATCTGCTAACTTTATAGACATTGATCTACCAATATACAGAATAATAGTCAGCTATAAACTTTATATTTAAAGGCCAAAAGAGAAGTTCTATGCTTCTTAAACTGAATACAGAAAAAGAAAAAAATGGAAGTCAGCCACACAAGCTTCCTGGAGACTAAGGAGTAATGACTCTACTATCTTTACACTAAATCTTATTAACATTTTTGTGGCTTTTTGTAATTCTTTGTTTCTAAATCTTGATTGTATTTAAACTTTGGTTGACTCTTTGTATTTTTGGACTCTAGCTTCTAAAAATATCCTTTAATTTGGAAGTTAAGGTCACTTTCCTTTAAAACTATTTTGGAGGGGCTGAGCCAATGATTCTGTGATTAAAGGTGCTTTCTTCCTAAGCTTTCCACTCTGGGTTCAATTCCTTAGCCACACATGTATGCTGGACAGAAAAAGTGGTACAAGTGTCTGGTGTTTGTTTGCAGTAACAAGAGGCCCTGGTGCATATACACACAGAAACACATACACACACACACACACATACACACATACATACATATACACACACATGTATATACATTGAAATAAATAATTTAGAAAAACCTTTTAATTTGAAGCTATTCCATTTTTAATATAAATTTGCTGTATTTTTCCAATTCTAAGAACAAAGAGTAACCAGGTTATCTCATTATTATGCAATAAACATTTCAATTTGGGTCTAAAATTTTATTTTTTTATTTGGAAGATATGGCTAATGTAAATGGAAGAAGCCTGGCACCATCTGAGCTTAGTGACCTCATGGGAACTCACTAGAACAAATGGATGGGTGGGTGCAATGTCTTTATTCCCCGTACATGTACAGCATTTATCCATGCCCCTCTGCAGACTTCCATTGATCACACACCGAGCTCTCTTTCTTCACAAGGCTGGCCAAGTAGCTTTCTCTGTCCCTGGGAAGAGAGAAGAGTTCCATACGGAAGAGGAATGGCACCACCGCTCCCCCATGTGCACGAGCCTCCTTGGGTGTGTTAATTGATGGCATAAGTAACACCCACCAAGGCACCATGCAGTGGATATTTTCACCGAGTTAATGCTCCCTGGGGAATGTGAGGCTTTGCACTGCTGGGTCCTTCCCTCTGTGTGGCACTAGCAGAGCCTAAGCTGACAAGATGACTATTCTGCAAGGGACACACCCTTTTCAAGTTGCTCTGTGCAGTGAGGTGAGCAGTAGATGCTCTGATTTACCATGGCGTTTTTCTGCAGTTTCCACTTGTAGCCCCAATCTCCTACATGAGAAATTTAAAAACACTCACTACACTTCAAAAGACTTATGACACTTTGAAATCCTCCTCTTATAATTTGCTGTAAAATTTACAAGTCAGGGTTCCTTGAGTCAAGTGAGATGGAGAAATATAGTAGTTTTATTAACAATAGCTTATGCCTAAAACTTGGGCACACCTCAGGAACATTGTCCTTGAGGTTTGTTATTGTTTCCATTCTCATAGCTTGCATGTATTAAGGTGCATTGAGCACATCAGGTGAAGCATGTTATTCGATCTACATGATAGACATATATAGAAGGTATAAATTATCCTTATTTTTCAAAAGTGTTAAAAATCTCCAAAGTTTAAAGTGGTCACATAGTCCTGTAGCAAGCAATTAGCTTATAATATTCAACCATTCTTTCTCATATGTAGACTCATACCAACATAGCTCAAATTGCATGCACTTTTACAATCTTGGCCATAGAGACTGCTTTTAACTTCAAGCTCTATTCATGGGTCCTATATTTTTTTAAAGACTGAAACATATAGGCATACACTCATAATTTCCAATTATAAAAATACAAAACAACAAATTCAATCTCAGATAAAAGATGAGAAGTAACTCCATGTTATGAATAAGGCAGACTTTATATTTTTGTTGCTGATTCAAAGATAAAGATGTATGATAGATGCCTATATTCCTAGCTTATAAGAGGCTGAATGAAGACCTGGAGAGATGGCTTAGTGGTTAAGCGCTTGCCTGTGAAGCCTAAGGACCCCAGTTCGAGGCTCGGTTCCCCTGGTCCCACGTTAGCCAGATGCACGAGGGGGCGCACGTGTCTGGAGTTCGTTTGCAGAGGCTGGAAGCCCTGGCGTGCCCATTCTCTCTCCCTCCCTCTATCTGTATTTCTCTCTGTGTCTGTCGCTCTCAAATAAATAAATTTAAAAAAATAAAAGAAAAAAGAGGCTGAATGAAGCAGATGGTCTTAAATTCAAGGCCAGCCTAGACTACATAGCAAGAATCTGTCTCAAACACACACATATATACACAGAGATAGATTATGAATAATATTATGAGAAAGTTTCTGATTTCAAGGAGATCCTTGATTTCTTCTGAAAATACTAAGCATGTTGTAGAATTTATATAATATCAGCAAAAAACACTTTGCAATATGCTTAAATATTTACTAAGCATGTTATTTGTATTTAGAAGCTAAACACATAAAATATAAAGATAAAATGGGATCTATTCCAAAGAACTTGCCATTTAGTGCTGAGAGAAGATAATAATACATATACACTGAAAACCAAGGCAGTAGTAATTAGTAATTATTAACAGTTCTTCTGACACATATATGTCTTTATCAAGAACCAGCAGCTTGTTCTCTAAAGCACATCTCAAATCTTTCTCCCTTAGAAAGAGAAAGCTGAAGCTACTTTTAAAATTCAGAAATAATCTAGATTAGAATATGGGTTTTCCCCCATTTATTGCCTATTCATTGTGGTCAGCTGTGTGTGAGTGTGTGTGCATATGTGTAGAGTAGATGTGGTATGGCGTTATATCGTGTTACATGAAAAGCATTGGAAAATCTCAATAGCTAATTCTTTAAATGATATGCACATGTATGTACAGATGCACAAGCCATGGACTTTCACAATGTGGCCAGTGGAGTCCTTTGGGTTCACTTCTCTAATCAATTGCATACTTCCTTGAGATGGTGCCTGTACCCTAACCCATAGCTGCCTCCTGGACTCCCCTGACCCTTGCAGACTGGGGTTGCAGGCCAAGCCAAGCTCAGCATTTTATCTGGGTTCAAAGGCAATTCAGCTCTCTAGCCGTCTCAGGTCTCAGGCCCTCCCAGGCCATGATGTTTAAGAGACAAGTGCTGTTAACCACTGAGCCATCTCCCCAGTCCTCATGGTTGGTTTTTAACTCTGAATTGAAGTACTGGTATATGCTTTGAGGTTCCCCTCTTTAAGATGAATTGCTATGTTCTTCTTATACTCTAGAGTCATCAGAAACCGGCCCTTCCCTGGTAATTCACACCACTGTCCCATTTGGAGTTACACACTCAGAGCACAGTCTGGAGGATGTGCAGGAAATAATCTTTCAACAGCTGGAAAACATTCTGCCCGGTTTGCCTCGGCCAGTCTCTACCCAATGCCAGAAATGGAGATATTCGCAGGTAACCAAAGCAGCTAGTGCTATGAGCATAGCAGTTTGCTTAGTGGCCAGCAGAACTAAACACATGTTCATTCTTTGCACTCTCTAGTAAAATAAATCAATGCTGAGATCTTTGAAGTGAATATGGGTTTGCCTAACATATAAGTGTAACCTCTACAGGTTTCACTGTCAACTATTTCTCAATGAAATGTTCATGCAATTTTCACCAGTAATGTCCAAATCTTGACATTTAAAGACACACCCTGAAATTATAAGGTTTCCTATACAGACCAGACAGGTTATATATCTAAATGCAGCTGTTTCTCTGGGGGTTTTCTAAGTCAGTACTGTGGTTATATAGAAACCACTATAAATTCCCAAATTTTTGCAATATGTCATATTAACCTTGTGAGCATATTTTGCTACCAGAGTTTTCATTTTTATTAAGTTTCCACTTTGGTTTTGACTGCTGCCATCAGAGCTTTTGAGAAGAAACAGGGTGAGTATTTGCATAGGACAGCTAGTTGAGCTGTTGTCCAGAGTTGGACAAACCTGTTGATCACTCTACTAGGTTGAGCTTAAGGCTCTTAAACAAAGGAAATATTTACTTAAAAATAATCTCTGGGACTAGAAGGATGGTTTAGTGGTTAAGGCGCTTGCCTGCAAAGCCAAAAGACCCTGGTTTGATTCCCCGGGACCCACATTAGCTAGATGTGCAAGGGGGCACATATGTCTGGAGTTGCTTTGCAGTGGCTGGAGGCCCTGGCGCGCGCGTGCTCTCTTGCGCGCTCTCTCTCTCTCTCTCTCTCTCTCCCCCCCCTCTCTCCCCCTCCCCCTTTCTCTGTCAAATAAATAAAAATGAAATATTATAGATAATAATCTCTGACAACAGAAGTTTGAATGGTGTTCATAGAAAAAGAAATCTTTTGATCTGTGAATTCAAATGTGAAGTCAACTAGGGAAGTCAATAAAGCAATGGTCAGATGGAGAAAAGATGCAAACATTTATCTATTTTTCCCTGATTTTCTAAGACAATTGATTCAATGATTTCAGAGCATTACTGGTTATCAACATTGTTGGGCCTTTAGAAAAAGTGGTGTTGTGGAAAATTGCATCAGATTTTGTATATTTTGCAGGGATTTCCAAATCAGAGGAAATAGTAAATTATTTCCTCTAATGTTGCAGAAGACCTCTGTTTACCAATATCTTCTCAAGTTAAGCTATACAGTGAACCTTTAGGGGAAATATGAACATGTCATAGTCACTTAAGAAGACTTGGCTTTGTCCTTTGAAAAGCATTGGAAAATCTCAATAGCTAATTCTTTAAATGATATTTAACTCAATTTTAAATTAACTTGAAAAAGTAGCCAGGGAAATAATCTTGTTATAATTTGAAGCTGGGAATATTCTGCACTAAGTCACTTTATAATTTGTAAATATTACTTTAAAAACAATAGGTTGTGAGGTTTCTTTATAAGCTTTGCTCTTACATAATCTATTAACAAACTGAAAAATGGTTTGAAATTTTACTTATTTCTTAAAATTTGATATATTATAAAAATAGACTTATCGTAACCATGAAATGACCTATTCAAAGTTGTGTAATATCACAAAATTTAATAAAAACATTATTTTGAACACAATGTGCATCCAAACCCTAACAATAATTTTTATTACAATTTGGATGTTGAAATTATTCCATTACATTGGCAACTCTGAGATGTGAAATCTACACTGTCGGCAGAGCCTGGATGGGAAGAAGTTATTCAGATTTAAAAGCTTATATTTCCAACTATTTGCACAATTCTCTAGTTTCTCGACCATGAGTATATAAAACATAACATTACCATTTATGGTGGATGTCTTACTTTTACACAACATATGCATGTGTCACATCACCTAAGAGAAAGGAATAAATAACCAGCAAAGGTCAAGATATTGAAGATCATTTAAGTACTTACTTTCAGCTCATTTTCTCAGGAGAGCATTTTGTCCATACTTTTCAAAGCTCCATTAGAAATAGGTCTGTCCTAACCATCACCATCACAGTGTGTCTGGCCTAGTTTCATATAATCCGTGCAGTTTATATGTGAATTTGGCCTAATATAGTGCTAAGCACATGAAAAGAGTGGTGCAGAACCAGGGGCAAATGAAAAAGGAGCAGCCTGTTAAATGTGAAGTTTCTTTCTTCCTGAGTAGAAGGAATATACAACTTTAGGCAAAATCATCCTCACAGATTTGTGTTTGGTAGGCAACAGTGTGTGCATACAGAATTACATGATTCTTTTGTGAGGATAGTTTCTGGTAGCAATTGTGTCTAATTTCACAAATGTACAACCTGGAAGTAATTAGATTGTTTTCTTTCTCTTATATCTATTTTCTGTTGTTATCCCCATTTTCTTCTGTTGGAACTAGAAGGGAAATGATCTTGCAAGTAAGGTTGTACTCTTCAAATGAGTCAGCCACTTTGATAAGCTATACCCTTGTATCAGCTAGATTGGGCCTGTCTTTCTTCTGTGTCCTCTTTCTATGTCTCTACCAAGATAGCAGAAATAATCAGCTTCTAAAGAGAACAGGCTTACTTTGGCTTATATTTTGGGAGATTCCAGTGCATAACTGATGAGGTCTCCCATTCCAGCCCTGTGGTGGAAAAGCCCATCATGGCCAAAAGGCACAGCAGAACAAAATCATTCACATGACAAGCCAGGGAGTACGGGAGAAAATGAGGAAGGGGCGAAGACCCACAGTCCCCTTCAAGGACACAACACTAGTCACCTAACAACCTTCCTCTTGGCCCAACATCTTAAAGAACCTACCGCTTCTTAAGAGTACAAGCTGGAGGATAAATCTAACACCAAAACGACACTTGCTATTACATCATCATGGATATAAATATATGGCCTTTTTGATAAGAGTCTTAGGAGATAATCAATTGTATTTATCAGCTAATGTATATTATGTATTTTTCATAATAAAATCATGTTCTAAGCATTCTGCCACTAGTGGTGTGATAATCTTCCACATATGTGCTTTATAATTACTAGAATTTTAATAATGTGGTATGAGTATTGTTGTAGTCCAGTTCATATTGCTGGTAGAAATCACCCAACCAAGAGCAGCTTCTGGGAAAAAGAGATTTATTTTGGCTTACAGGCTCAAGGGGAAGCTCCAAGATGGCAGGGAAAACAATGGCATGAGCAGAGGGTGGACATCACCCCCTGGCCCACATAAGGTGGACCACAGCCACAGGAGGGTGTGCCAAACACTGGTATGGGGAAACTGGCTTTAACACCCATAAGCCAGCCCCCAACAATACACTCAGTCCAGGAGGCATTAATTCCCAAATATCCATCAGCTGGGAACCTAGCATTCAGAACACCTAAGTTTATGGGGGACACCTGAATCAAACCACCACAAGTATGATCTTAGACTTTGGATCAGAGAAACGTGGATTCAGGTCTAGGTTTATATGTGTGCCTTTGGGCAAAGCTATTGTTACTGCAAACCTACAATGCTCTTTTGTAAAAAGCGGTGGTTGAACCTATCTCTTAGAGCTGAGGCTAGGATGAGAATACAGATCACACAACAGAGCACTTAGTGCAGACACTCGATGAAGCAAGTTCTCAATTACTACGAAATAGTGATAGTAAGAGGAGGAGAAAGTGGCACAGAGGCATTATGAGCAATGCTCCCCTTGCCCCGTTTTTCTTGATTATCTCTCTCTTCATACTAAACTCTTACTCTTTTCTTATTTTCTTGGGTTTTTTTGTTTTGTTTTTCTGTTCTTTTCTTATTTTCTGTTGAGAGCTTTTCTCTTCTTTCTGTTTGAGATAAATAAATAGATCCAGGGAGAACAGAAGAACTGATTCAGTTCCATTCATATGGGACTGTTCAATAGCATCACAACAAGGTAAAGTAGAAGTAGTAAAATCTTCTATTATCTATTTGTTGTTATTGTTATTACTTATTAAAATTTTATTTACATACTTGCAAGGAGAGAGAGAGAAAAAAAAAAGGGCACTCCAGGGCCTGCAAACAAACTCCAGATGTATGTGCCACTGTGCATCTGGATTTATATGGTTACTGGGAAGTCAAGCCATGATTGTTGGGTTTTTCAGGCAAAGACCTTAATCACGGAGCCATTTCTCCAGTCCTATTTTATTATTTTTAAGCTTAAATATTCCCCTGCTTCTTGCTATTCTGCTAAGCTAACTTACACATTTTCTGGCATCTGATCATTTAACACACATTTATGCAGTGAGTCAATATTTCCTGGCATGAAAGTATGCTCACCAAGCACTCTTGCTTATGTACCATAAGGTCATAGACCTTTGGCACTTTGGGATAGGTGGAGTATGGCATGACCCAGTTCACCACCAGGAGGAGACCTAGCTGGTGCCAGTCCCAAACATTCCTTTGAGTAATCCCCCACCTATTTGTCTCTGGCACCCACCACTTACTTGAGATGATTACAAGACAGCACATAGTATGAGATCATCAGCTGAGAAACCCTGACCATTGAATTAGGAATGCATACTCACAGTTTTATTGTAGCTTATATGGCCAGATATTTCCTCTTTTCAGAAAATTTCATATTGTATGAACTATTGAATGTTAGAACACATATGCATTTAATGAAGCCATTCTTTCTCAAGCACTCTTGAGACTTCCCCTGTCATATAATCATCATCACACTTACTCAAAATAATTATTATGACTAGCAATGCTTTATAGAAAACTTTCAAAGAAGTCTGGCAAAAGATTCACAAGGGGGCACACACATCTGGAGTTCGTTTACAATGACTGGAGGCCCTGGCATGCCCATTCTCTCTCTCTCTCTCTCTCTCTCTCTCTCTCTCTCTCTCTCTCTCTCTCTCCCTCTCTCTCTGTCAAATAAATAAATAAAAATATTTTTAAAAAGAAGTCTGGCAAAGGCAGATGCTATATATATATATATATATCATATTTTATATGTGCATATATATAAAACATAAAATATATTTTCCTTTGCATCCAGTATTAATACTTAAAACTCGATGGTGGGTATGCTTACATGAGCATGGATACCCTGAGAAAAATAGGCGTTATTCCAGTTGTGTCTCATAAAACATAAGTCTATTTGGTCTTTTAAAGGTAGATCAGTATTATGCTATAAAACTAACAAGTTAAATTGACAACTATTTGTACTTACATTATATATTAAGTAAGTACATTTATATTTCATTCAACACACATTTGTTGAATTCCTGTATGTGTTACCAGGTTCTTAACTCAAAGACATCACCCATCCATCAAGGGGGTTTTCCTTATAGTCATTTGGCAAAGGTGGTCAATGAATAGATAGAGAATATAAAAGGTTTGTGGATGTTCTTTGTAAGCACATAGCAGATGAAATGGTTACAAAAAAAAACCTTCTTAAAGTAAGTACTACCGATGTGAAGTCAGACAGGCAAATGCAGAGGTTGGAACAACATTCCAAAAACACGGGCACTTGCCCAGAGGCAAAATTTAGGAAATGACCAGGATTCACTTTGGCAGAAAAGTGAAATTCAACTGGAATATGGGAACATGAGACTGGGAAGATAACTGAATTCAGTGCTTCTGGTTTGTCTCATAAACCATGTGGACATTCAGCTCAGTTCAATGCCATCTCTCCTTTAACAAGGACATTGCTATTAAATTGGAAATGTCTACAGAAAAAGCTCTGTGAGTTCTGCTTCAGGCTTTTGTTTCTTATTTTCCCCTTTGTCTTAATCTATTGTAGTACTTTTTGTGCCACGATCATCTCTGCGTTTTAGACAGTACATCTGTTTTATTCTCTCTCTCCCTTTTTCCTCCTCCCTTCTTCTCTCTCTCTCTCAAAAATAAATAATAAATAAATAAATAAATAAATAAATAAATGGCATTTGTTAGATTCCTATTCTGCAAAGCTCACAAAGCTGTTTGTAACTCCCTCTCTCCTCCAACTGTTCTCTGAAGTTTGTATTCTTCCCCACCGCATAGGTGAGAAAGTTAAGATCAGAGAACTCAGGAACCTTGTGCAGGCTTCAGACACTAGGAAGCAGCAAAACTGACTTTCAGACACAGCCCTATTTAAAAAGCCAGTGCTCCACTTAACTGCTGATAATTTTTTGAATTCTGGCCTTTCCCCAATTATGACACATTTTTATAAGATCTTTCTTTTCCTGAGTTGTCAGCTAGAAATAATCAGCATTTATACTCTGATTTTAGAAAGTCCATTTTTACTGACTTCATGTGATCCTCACAACAGCTCTGTCAGATCAGGAAGTAAATATTATCTTTGCATTAAATGAGAAAACTGAGGTGCCTCATGAATATCTTCCCTAAAATGATGCAACTATCAGTGATAAAATAGAAACTGGATCATGTCACTTTACAATCAAAAGTCAATGTTTCATATTCTCTTTAAAAAATCTGTTAAATATGAGTCATAGACTAAACATAAAAACCTTTAAATTGTAAAACTTCTAGATGAAAGCATAAGAAAAACAGCTTATGATCATGATTTGGGGTTTAGCAAACATTTTTTTAGATAGGACAGAAAAGCACAGAACATAAAATAAAAACTTGATGGGGGCTGGGTAGATCGCTCAGTGGTTAAGGTGCTTGCTGTGCAAACATACTGATTTCCAGCACTCACATAAAAGCACATACCTATAATCTCAGCCCTAGGGAGGTGGAGACAGGGGTTCCCTAAGGCTCACTAGTTAACTAGTCAAATCAGTGAGCCCTGTGTTCAGCAAGAGGCTCTGTCTCCAAAATAAATAAATAAATAAATAAATAAATAAATAAATAAATAAAGGTGGAGAGTAATAGAGGAAAACACACCTCTTCAACCTCTGGTCTCCATGCATGTACAGCGCCCCATACACATGTGCTCACACATATGAACATGCATATGTACATGCATGCACACAAAGTAGAAACTGATAAGTTGCATCTGATGAAAATTAAAGAAACTTTCTTTGAAGACACTTCAAGGAAAATGAAAAGACAATTACAGATTTGAAGAAAATATTTGGAAGGCGTGTATCTAATAAAAGATTGGTATCCAAAATATACAAAGAAGTCTCACAATAAAAAAGTTAAAAAATAAAAATAATAAAAAAATATCTCAACTGGTTAGAAAATGAGCAAAAGACCTGAAAAAAAGCATTTCACTAATAATGATATTTGAATTTCACCATGGCATCAGAAGAATTCTATACCACAACAATGTTAAAAGGAATTAATGATGACCTAATGAAAAGAAGGCATATATTCAGAGGCTTCTTATCTTGAAGATGGCAGTGTTATCCAATGTGATCCACAAGTTTGATGCTATCTGTAGCAAAATCCCAGCTGCCTCTGTAGGAATTAAAAGGCTTATTCGGTGGGGGGGGGGGTTCATATAGAATTTCAGGAAATCCTAAATAGCTAAAATCAATCTTTAAAAAGAAGTCCTAAATTGGGAGAGTCTCCAGTTTTAAAACTACCATCAAGCTGCAGTAATCTAAATAATGTAGAGCTTACATGAGGAGAGAGTAGGTGAATCCTGGAATAAACCTATGTTTGTGGTTGGCTGCTTTCTGACAATGTTCCCACATCCATTCAATGGGCAAAGAACATAGGCATGGAAAAAAAATTGGATATTCATATACAACAGAGTGAAGATGGACCAAACCTCACACTGCACACAAAAACCTAACTAAAATGGAACAAAAGCCTAAAAACATAATAAAATTCCTAGAAGTCAGAGGGGTAAGTCTTCATCTGGCATTGGTTTTTACAGATTATGCCAAAAATAGGGGCAACTAAAGAAAAAGTGGTTTTTAAACTGACTCAAAAGTCAAAACATCAGAGGATTGTCAAGAAAATAAAAAGATAAAATGAGAGAAAATATTGATGAGTAACACATCTGATAAGAATCTATCATCTAGAATGTATAAAGAACTCCTACAAATCAAAAGGAAAAATTTAACAAAGGACTTGAATATATATTTTGACCAAGAAGAAATTTAAATCACTGTGTAAAAACATTCCCTACATAATTATTCATTAAGGAAATGCAAAGTGAAGCTACAATGAGATTGTGCCCATTATGATGACTGTAATTTTGTTAGCATACATTAGTTATACAAAATAATGAGCTTTATTGAGGATATTTGTGAGGATATGGAAAAGTGAAATTTTTGTGCTTTTCTGTAGTATACAAGGATTGAATCACTGCAGAAGATGAGTGATTTCTTAAGTTAAACATACAATGAAAATGACTCAGCAATTCTACTCAAAGATACATACTCAAAAAAGTTGAGTACATGGGTTCATATATTCTAAACAGTACCCATTAGCATGGATAATCAAATATGGTAAGTCTCATGATTCAGCCATAAAAAAAATGATGAACTATTAATACATAATCCCTCAAGAATGAACCTTGGCTCCCTTAAGAACTCTTAACTGACCTTGTGTTTTCACAGTATTAAAAGTAGAAGGAAGGTTGTTAAAAGAACACAAAATTCCTTTTGTCATAATCTCACAGCCCAGACATAAAGCTTCTGAATCCATTCAGCATGCATGAAAAACAGAAAAAAATTCAATATCTAAGCTGCTGGGTCATAAAAAATGAATGGGGAATGGGAGAAGAGATACAGAAGGGTGGATTTGATGGAGAATTAAACATCAAATTAAACAAGAGAAGAACTGTTATGAGTAGAAGA
Organism: Jaculus jaculus; assembly: GCF_020740685.1. Taxonomy (NCBI): domain Eukaryota; kingdom Metazoa; phylum Chordata; class Mammalia; order Rodentia; family Dipodidae; genus Jaculus; species Jaculus jaculus. The sequence goes on from NC_059102.1 coordinate 47,662,765, forward strand.
AGAAAAGTGATTTCTAATTTGTCATAATTCACTATGGAAAATATCTTTGGCCCTCTTGGGCAATTTGATTCTTTGGGATACTGTGATGTAAAACATACTTTGATGAATTTCAAATCTGTCGATTCACCTTCCCAAAAGAAATGGCTTTTGTATCCTTGTAATCTTCAGTGTTCTCAGCAACTAGGAATAAAACAATTATTTGAATAATTAATGTATAAATAGACTAGAGCTTGATGAAGGGAAGAACAATTTTCCATTAAATTAAAATCTAAAGGGAAATGTGTTATGACTATTATTTTGTTTTTATTACTTCCTCAGAACTAGAGAAAATCTCATGTCATTTTTAATTATATGTTTGTCTTGAATAAGTCTCAGCCTAATAGGCTGTTGCAATGCAGTTAGGATTATAAAGCTCAATCTAAACAGATTCAATGTAAACCTCAGCAGTTGAATATACAATTTCAGCCAAGTATGTCCCTTTCAGTTTGAGCCCACCAAAGCTGCTACTTGGGTCATATAATTGATTTGTGGCACATTCTACATGCATCTACCCAGTGGTTTAGTAATATAGAAGAGACAAATACCAATAAAGTGAATAGCTCCACTGAGAACTGGCCAAACCACACCATTTTCTTCATACCTACAGTATTGAAGCCAATAGCAATTTTATATTAATTCTCTGTAGTACTAGGCTCATAGTTCTGTAGCTTGAAGTATTTAATATAAATAAGACTTTCCCTGAAGTACAACAAAGAAATGAGCTTATGAAATCACCATTAAATATAATAGAACATTGGAGAAATGTACAGTTCAGAGGAAAGGTGAGAGGATACATACAACATATAAGTAATTAAAATGTACAATCTTGGAAGGCAAGCACTTACATGTTGATAAAGCTGTTTATTAATGTTAAATACTATAGCATTAAAGGATCAGGGAGTGAGAATCGTAAAATTAAGTGACCTAATGGCTAAATGTAAAACATTCAAAGAAATATATCAAAAACTGTGTAAAATGGTACAATTAATATCCCAACTTATCATTTCCAGTTGAGGCACTTTTCCTCATTAATATGCAGCATATGGGTGAGAAATAATCTTTTTCATCACTTTTTAAGTTATTTACTTGTATGGGGGGGGTGGTTGGTATATGGGTGTTACAGGTGTGGCAGGACTTCTTGCCACTGCAAATGAAAGCCCAGAATTTGTAACATGTTTTGACATTTGGCTCAGGTAAGTTGCATTGGAATTGAACCCAGGCTAGCAGGCTTTGCAAACAAGTCCCTTTAACCTCTTAACCATCTTCCTGGCCCCTTTCCTGTTCTTGATAATACTGCAAACATATTCTAAGTGGACCTAAGTTCTATTGTGCCACAAAAAAATCAGCATCTAAGTAAATTTTTAAGAAGGGACTTTTTTTTAAGACATAGGCATAGATTGGTTAGGTCTTGTAGAAAAAAATGCTTACTCTCTGACACCTATAAATTTCAAGAATATATTTACCATTCTCCCTCTCAGATTATATATAATTTGAAGTATGATTTAGACTTCTTTATAAATTTTCACTGAACCTTAGTCACAAAATGTGGTGATCTTGTGTCTTTTGAAATTAAGGCAAATAGAGCTGGAGAGATGGCTTAGCAGTTAAGATGCTTGCCCAAGTTGGATTCCTCAGGATCCACGTAAACCAGATGCACAAGGTGGCGCATGCTTCTGGAGTTCGTTTGCAATAGCTGAAGGTCTTGGTGTACCCGCCCCTCCTCAAATAAATAAGTAAAAATTTTGAAAAAAAGAAAGGCAAATCTGTAGATATGCCATCACACATACACAAGCACATTGACATACACTGTGTCAGTCATGTTTGTGTTATTGTCACAAAATACCCAATACCATCTGCTTATCAATTCTTTGAGGCACAGTTCTTCAAACCGTGTCATATATGCACGCATCTTACATGTCTCCCAAGGTATTCTTTTCTGTGACTTTTGCTTCTGTTTTTGTTTTAATACAGGATCTCATTGCATAGACAAGGCCAGCCTAGAACTCTGTATGAAGCCCAGACTGGCGTTGAACTCATAATCTTCCTGCTTTATCCTCCTGAGAGCTAGGGGTACAGTTGTGCACTACTATGCCTCCCTCTTAATATTTTCTTAATATTGACATTTTACAAGATGACAGTGCATAAGAAATCTTTACCATTTCAAATTTGGAATGATGCAAATACTTACCATGCCTTCACTTAGCATTCATAATTAAGGTGAGCCATAGCAGAATTCTCCTTTCTGGAGATGATGATTGATATAGCTGTTGGAGTAAGTGTGATGGTTACCATAATAAACCTGTGCACTTCAGCTGCTCACAAACTGAATCAAATGGTGAAGTCTTGGATGTTATAAAATAGACTAGGGATGTGGTTCAGTGGGTAGAGTTCCTGCCTAGTCCTGAGTTTGATCCCCAGTAGTATTTTGTTGTTGTTGTTTTTAATTGGTTTTGTACTCAGTGAATATAGTCAAGTTGTTACCATTGTTAGCCTCCTCCCTATCCTCCCTGCTCCACCTGGCCCCTCCTTGTTGGGGTATATGGGTCATGCATTGTGGGGTTACCCATCAGTTATAGATAGGAAGAAATATCTCTGTGTATCATGACCCAACATATGTCTCTGACATTCTTTCCGCCCCCTCTTCTGCAAATTTCCCTGAGCCATGTTGGGTTCATTTTAGGTCTGCTTCAGTGGTGAGGTCTTGGGAGCCTCTGTGTCTCTGGATATCTGGTTTGGTAGGGGTTGATTGTTCTCTGTGTCTAACTCCTTCACCCTTGTGCTGGTGCCAGGTTCGCCAAGAAAGCAGCACCCTTGCTTGTTTTGCCAATTATTCTTAGCTTCAGCTGGGGCCCTTTTGAGGTATGATGGGCTGGTTCTGTCCTTAGGATCTGTGTGTATCTGAAAAAGAGAAGCAGATTCTCTGACAGAGAGTAAAGTTAGCACCAGATAAATGGGATAACCATTACTTTTTTTAGAGAGAATTTAATAGATGTAGGCCCTCTTGTCACCCACGATTGGTGGTTGCTTGCTAATGAAGAGCAGGCTCATTTTTGGATCTGGTTCTGACTTGTTTCCCAGCTCCAGCTATGGGTTCCATTCTACTGAGTGGATCAGTTAGCCAAATTAATGTCAGTTGGTTTCCCACCATGGCTATGCTGCACTATTGCACTTGTGTGAGCATCACACCAGGTTATTTGCTGCTAAGTAGGTTAGACCATGAGTTGCTTGGACAGATATTGGTCATTTTCCCCAGTCGCCCATATAGCACCTTCTGGCACTAGAAGCACTGACTGTCTGGGGACTGACTCTCTTCCAGCTTCCAGCCATGCCACTCCATGTTGCGTGTCAACCACATATGGTGTCTTCAGCAGTAGGCTCTTACCCTAACCTTTGGTGGGTCATCAAGTACTCTGACAGAAACCTGTCTTTCTTTTAGGAAACCTTGTAGGTCTCTTTGATCAAAAGCTCATTGTGGATGATAGCCACCTGCTGGTACTGGGAGATACAGGTCAGTGCCCAAGAATAGAAGGAAGAAAAAGATAAATAATACAAAAGAGTTAGAGAAAAGAGGGGTGGGGGGAGAGAAGCAGTAGATTAAGGTCAATCTTCACCCTACACTCTCCAGAGCCTTGTGACTCAGGTGTTCCCTCTAAGGGCTTGGTGAAGGTTCAACCATTTGGTCTGTCCCTTATGATGCAGAATATATGGTTCCATTGCCATTTGGGTCCACATTTGTGTCTCCCACCCCCTCCCTTCCCCTTCCCTACCTCCCCACCTACCCTATTGTCTGGTCCTCAAGATGCTTGCTGAGTATGTCAACATCGTGGGTAGATTCAGGTTAGGTGCTATAGATGAGTGAGACTATGCAGCAATTATCTTTCTGTGATTGGGTAAGTTCACTGAAAAGGATCTGTTCCAGGTATGACCATTTTTCTTCAAATTTCTTTGTGTCATTTTTTTCTTAATGCTGTGTAGAATTCCATTATATATGTGTGTGTGTGTGTATATATATGTGTGTGTGTGTGTGTGTGTGTGTGTGTGTGTGTGTGTGTGTGTGTATGTGTGTATGTATATATATCACATCTTAGTTATCTATTCTTCTTGTATAGGACATCTGGGTTGATTCCAGCTCTTAGCTATTACAAATTGAGCAGCCATAAACATGGTGGAGCAAATCTCTCTGGACTGAAGCTTGGAGGTTTTAGGGTACATGCCCAGTAAGAAAATAACTGGGTCTGTTGGTAACTCTATAGTCAGCTTTTTTAGAAGTCTCCATATTACTTTCCAAAGTGGCCATACTATCTTACATTCCCACCAACAGTGGATGAGGGTTCCTACTTCTCCACATCCTTGTCAGCATTTACTTTCATTTGATTTTTTTTAATGTTTTCTATCCTTACTGGGGTAAGGTGGAATCTCATAGTTGTTTTCATTTGTATTTCCCTGATAATTAGGGATGATGAACATTTTCTTAAGTGTGTGTTTGCCATTTGTATTTCTTCCTCTTTGAACTGCCTGTCAAGTTCTTTGCACCATTTTGTGAGTGGGGTGTTTGACTTTTTATTGTTTAGGTTTTTGAGTTCTTTGTAGATTCTAGAGATTAGGCCTCTGTCAGTTGGATATTCAGCAAATATATTCTCCCATTCTGTGGGTAATCTGTTGACTTTGCTTATTGCATTTTTGTTTGTGAAGAAACTCTTTAGCTTCATGTGATCCCATTGGTTGAGTTATTGTTTAAGATCCTATACTACTGGGATTTTCTTCAGGAAGTCTTTTATCATTCCTATATCATAGAGAGGTCCTCCTATATTTTCTTCCAGTAGTAGCTGAGTTTCCAGTCTTATATTGAGGTCTTTGATCCACTTGGACTTGAGTGTTGTGCATGGCGAGATGTGTGGATCAAGTTTCAGTTTCCTGCAGATGGTTATCCAGTTTGTCCAGCACAATTTGTTGAAGTTGTCTTTTTTCCAGCCTATATTGTTAGGACCTTTGTAAAATATCAAGTTGCTGTAGTTGCTTGACCCAAAGTCTGGGTCCTCGATTCTATTCCATTGGTCTATACTCCTGTTTTTATGCCAGTACTATGCTGTTTTTATTACAATGGCTTTGTAATATAGCTTTAGATCAGGCATGGTGATGCCTCCAGAGGTACTTATTTTGCTGAGGATATACTTGGATATCCGGGGCCTTCTGCCTTTCCATATGAATTTTGAGATCATTTTTTTCTATCTCTATGAAGAAGAATTTTGGGATTTTAATTGGAATTGCATAAATCTGTATATTGCCTTTGGTAGGATTGCCATTGTCACAATGTGAATTCTGCCTGTCCAGGGGCATAGCTGGTCTTTCTGTTTTCTCAAGTCCTCCCCAATTTCTTTTTTTGGGTGTTTTTATGTTTTCATTGTATAAATCTTTCACTTCCTTGGTTAATGTTATTCCAAGGTATTTTTTTTTTTTGGTTGCTTTTGAAAATGGGACAATATCACTTATTTCTTTCTCTGTATCTTTGTCATTTGCATAGAGAAAGGCTACTGATTTTTGTGCATTGTTTTTGTATCCTGCTATTTTGCTAAAGGATTTAATAGCCTTCAGGTGTTTTGGGATGGAGTCTCTCAGGTCTCTTAAATCATGTAACCTGTGAACAGAGCTAACTTAACTTCTTCCTTTCTAAATTGTATCCCTTTTATTTCTTTTTCCTGTCTTATTGCTCAAGTGAGGACTTCCAGTACTATATTAAAGAGCAGAGGTGAAAGTGGACACCGCTTTCTTATTACTGATCTCAATGGGAATTCCTCCAGTCTCTCTCCATTACGTATTATTTGGGCTTTAGGAGCTTTGTATATAGCCTTTATGATGTTAAGATATGAACTGACCATGTCAATTCTCTCCAATGTTTTGATCATGAAGTGATGTTATATTTTGCCAAAGGCCTTTTCTGCATCTACAGAAATGATCATGTGGATTTTTTGTTTAACCTTGTTTATATGGTGTATTACATTGACATAATAATTTTGTGTGTTAATTTTGCATTCTGCCACCTGCTGAATATGTTTATTAGCTATAGGACTTTTCAGAGAAGTCTTTAGGGTCTCATGTATGAAACCATACCATCTGCAAATAGGATACTTTGACTTCTTCCTTTCCTGTTTGTATTCCTTTTGTTTTCTTCTTATCTTACTGCTCAAGCTAAGACTTAAAGCACTATATTGAATGAGAGTACAGAAAGTGGACACCCATGACTTGATCCTGATTTTAGTAGAAATACTTTGACAATTTTTCCTATTTAACATAATGTTGGCTATATATATGACACCTATAACCTTTATTGTGTTGAGAGAGGTTCCTTCTATACCTACCTAGTCTCTCCAGAGGTTTTTTCTTTTTTGTTTCTTGGGAACAGACTTTGTATGGATACATCATGTGTGGGCACCATCTTTTCCCTCCTCCCTGTCTCCATTCCACAGGGGGCTCTCCTCAGTTTGGTTGCTGGTGTTATAAATGAGGTTGTGAGTTATGTGTTGTAGGAGCAGCAGTCAGTTATGGAGGAGGCAATGCCTCTGAGCATGGTTTCCTAACCTGTGGCTCTTATATTCATTCCACCCCCTTTTTCACCTGAGCCTTGGTGGGTGTTTTTTTTTAATTTTATTTTTTATTTTTTATTTAATTATTTGAGAGCGACAGACATAGAGAGAAAGAATGATAGAGGGAGAGAGATAATGGGCACACCAGGGCTTCCAGCCTCTGCAAACGAACTCCAGACACGTGCACCCCCTTGTGCATCTGGCTAACGTGGGACCTGGGGAACCGAGCCTCGAACCAGGATCCTTAGGCTTCACAGGCAAGTGCTTAACTGCTGAGCCATCTCTCCAGCCCTGGTGGGTGTGTTTTAAGTATTGTTCAATGATGAGCTCTTAGGAATGTAAGGATTTCTGCTTTGGTATGTGTTGAGTATCCTCAGTGTCTGTCTTCTTCACCCTGGCTCTACTTACTTGTCAGGCTCACCATGGAAGTAGCACTCTTGCTCATCTCCCCACTTCCTCTATGGTTTTGCCTGGGCCTTCACTGAGTTTGCAAAGGATGGTTTATTTCCTTGGGACTTGCTACCTTCTGAAAAAGAAAACATTCTCCACTGACAGTGACATTAGCATAGGTTAAATTGGATAAGTGTTTTATGGATATACCCCCCTTTTATAGCCAAAGACTAGTGGGAGCTTGACATTGGAGAGCAGAACCTTGTCTCTGTAGCATTTAGACATAGTTCTCACTTCCAGATATCTTATCATGAAAGGATGTTGGATATTGTCAAAGACCTTCTCTGTAACTATTGTGATTATCATGGGACTTCTGTCCTTGAATTCATTTATGTGATTATTTACACTTATTGATTTGTGTATATTGAATCATCCCTGCATATCTGGAATGAAGCCAGCTTGAATATAGTGAATGATCTTTTCAATATGTACTTGAATTCAGTCTATAAGTATTTTAAGGATGTTTTTTGCATATGTCTTCATTAGGGTTACTGGTTTTTAATTTTTTCATCTTTTTATCTGGTTTGTGTATCAGGTTAATTCTGGTTTTATAAAAAGCATTTAGTAACATTCCTTCCTTTTTATTTTATAGGATAGTTTGAGAAGGATGGGTGTTCTTCTTTAAATGTCTGGTAGAATTTAGCAGTAAATCCAGCTAAGCCTAGACTTTTTGTTAGGAAAAGCTTGCTTGTTATAGGCTTATTTAAACTGCACATCTCATCTTTATTTAACTTTGGTAGGCCATATACATGTAGAAATTTATTCATTTCATTTAGATTTCCCAATCTAGTGGAATATTTATTCAGCTCCATATCATCTCAGCCTTCCTAGTGTTTCATTATTGCCAGTGTGGTTGATCAGTGCCTCACATACTCAATGGATTGAGGAAATACAAGATAAGGAACTTATTATTCAGAATGTACTCCAAGCAAGTGATTGTACAACTAAGAGAAAATAAGATTTCCTTGAATTCAAAAATGATTTAAGTAAAGAGTTGCCATAAAATACCAGAATGAATAACTATTTTAAAAAGCTAAAAGATGCAGTATTATCATTAAAATTAGAAGTGGGGGCTTAGGCATCTTTATTTGCTATCAAGATTAATATATACCCACAGCTAATTAAAGAGATGTAATATAAGAATGTAGTAAAGTTATCCATCCTATAGTATTTTTATATGGATTAATTATTATTTTAGCCCCCCTTTATCCATGTGGGTAGTACATTCAGAAACCCTAACTAGGGCCTTTGATGTTCACTGTGAAATAATTAGGGCCTGTCAGTTTTTGGAGGAGCTATGCCTCAGGGTATTTCTACCCATCCTGAAGCTTCTACAGTCTTCCTACCACTTCTTCTGCTAGCAGTTTGTTTATAGTGTTCAGCTCTCTGTAGACTTATTTTTCTTTTGATGTGTTTCAGTTCACCACCATACTTGTTACTGTTTCCCTGGAGGTAGTTGTCAGGCTAGCATTGAGAACAATACTCATGTTTCTGCTTCCTCTTTCATATCCTCTGGACCCCAGTTAATGTGGGAGAGGTGGTGCATCTCATAGTGGGAAGTCTGCTGTCTTTTCTTGTCAAGTGGATGGACCTTGGATCTCCCCAGTATTCTCTGCCATCTGTAAAATAAAACATTTCCAACCAAGTGAGAGAGCAATTTTGATTAGGGGGGATATGCATAGAATTTGAGAGACATTTCAATGAGGATATCCACTAAATTTGTTCAGAGAACAATGGGGGTTTCTCTCTGAGCATTGTGAGATTCTCACCTGCGGGGTATTGACTTTATTCCCTGTACCATTATGAGCTGAACTCTCTCAAAATATGCAAGTCTCATGTCCTTTCAGAGGGTAATTGATTCCCCACAAAGGCTATGTGCCAGTATTGCAAAAGTGTTTACTTCTTGTCCCTGGTGGAGGATTGCATGGCTTACAGAGTTTCCTGCTTATTCATGTCCATTGTCACATAATAGCTCCCATAGCACTTTACAGCACCACGAGGATTTTCCAGAAAAGAATTGTTTTTTTCACTCAATTCCCATGGTCTCTAGTTGTCCCAAGACCACAGTCTGAAGTGTCTTCAGCAATAGGGTCTTATCTTTTAGCTGTTATATAACCAAGTGATTGGCAATGGCCTACATTGTTTTAAGGACTTCACAGATCTCCCTTGTCAGCTGCTCACTATGGTGGGATCACACTGTTCTTGTCCTGGCTTCACAAGTCATAGCCAATGTGTTTAAGATTAAGTTTATTCCTCCTTCTACTCAGCATTTTGGTCTGTTTCATCTACCTCCACTAACTAGGGGTTATAGCTTATGTACCACTATCCAGGAAGAAGATTTCTAATATATTAATTACTGTAGTCCTTAGTTTTATTGCCACATGTTTATGCCAGTGATTTATCAGCTAGGCACATTAAAAGATTAACAACTATTAGTAAAATGAAACAACTATAATAATATGTGATAGTAGAAATTATGTGAAGAACTTCTATGGGGCAGATAGAGCATACAACTTGGATATACTGAACTTAGCGATAACTCTCATCCTAGCAAGATGAAATGGATGATGTGAGATTTGGTCATGCTACTCAGAACAGTGTGCAGCTTAAAATTTATAAAGTGTTTGTTTCTGGTAACCAAACTATGGGAAACAAAACCATGAATAATAAGGGACTAATATATACACAGGGTTCAGTGTTCTCCACGACCTCAGGCAGCCATCAAAGTTCTTAAAATACACATCCCCTGTGGATAAGAACAACACCTGTATCCAATTGGAAATAATTATGGGGGAAATCTATATTATTTTCATATACATGGCTTGCGTTTTGAAGTAGTAGAAGTTTACTCATAAGAAAAGCATTAGGAAAGGTGAAAATCTTATGGAACATAATCTAAACATCTCCAGATGCATCTTCCTTTCATGCAGATAGTAGTTGTTTCAATGGCCTGAAGAACTCTGGGTCTGTCCACTATGATCTGCTCTTCAGCAAAGGTTCAAATGCAGATGATGAAATAGTAAAGGTATTTCTTTTATGCCAAAAATATGGATTTATGAAAAACATCCGACATCCTAGATCAACTTTTTAATTTGGATCAGAGCTGTCTCTTTTGGAAGCAGCTGCCTTCTAAGACCTGTGTCTCAAAAGAAAAGCACAAACCCCAGGGTGCAGGTTGCAAAGAATGGATGACTGCAGCTAGGTGCAGAGCCCCGGAGAATGTATCTATGCCTGTCACTTTACAGTGATGCTTATTGTTTTCTTACTTCTTGGTTCAGAGCTCCATAGGTTTTGAGTCATCTCTTCCATCTCCATTTTTTCCACAAGCTCTGATATTTTTAGCGTTATGCAGAACTACAGTTGCAGGCAAAACACCTGTACTTCATTTCCACACACAGTCAGAGCCCTGATTGACCCATGGAAGGGTAGTAGTGTACAGAGAAATCTAGAAGGTCATTAAAAGGAATTGTAATTGATCTCCCAACATCTGAGGAAATGCCTCTCATGTGATCCTTTTCTTGGCATGGAAATCTTTCTGATTTGGAGAAAGGCAGTGTGTCAGGCTATTCTGACTTTAATGGGAAGAAAGAAAGCAAAAGCAATTCCTTTATTTCTAAGTACATGCTTGCTTATTAGTCTTCTAATCTAGGGTTGGTATACAGACTTCCACTGATGGATAGTGGTGGCATGAAGCACTAAAGCAAGGAGCCTAGAGACACTTCTGGGATCCGTGGAAAAAAGTGCCACAGTTGATTAGTGATGTCTGTCAAAAGTCACTACATATGTCATAAGCCATGATAGAGTTGGAGAAATTTACCAGCCAAGATGAACAGTCTCCCAGACTTGGAATCAGTACATGAACAAGCCAATTTTCTGCTCACTAGTCTATTTCTGTCAGTTTTACTCAGTGCTGCTCATTCAAATAATCAGAGAAACAAAGGGCTTAAGCCAGTGTAGCTGAAGGCATTAATAGTCTCAACACTGAGATGTCTTGTACTATAGAGGCCCAGCCTAAGGCTATTCTGTTATCTCATATGTATTTGCTACCTACAAGTATTCACCATATCTTCACCTTTATAATATTTAGTACTTGTCATATTTCACCAATTGTAAAATGTCATCAAGTAGTCAGTATATACCAGGAAACACTCAAAATATAGTTTTCATATATATAAACTTGTTTATTTTCTTGTGACATCACAGTGGGTAGCCTTTTGGTATTTAAACTAGAAGTTATTTATCTAAACATCTAGGGAGCTACCTGGACCCCTTTCATTTCCACTAAAGAGAAAAATAAATGGTCTGAACTTGCAAAGCAGGTGTCAGTGGCTTAGAAGAAAACTGAATAACTGAGAAGAATGCCCTGGTGCACTCACTCTCTTAAGAGATGCCACATTGCCATTGCTCCAGGCAGCACCGAGGGGGACAGATGGTATGGGGAATAGTGTGGGCATCAGACATCAACAGCTCTGAGCAGTTACGAGAAGTCAAATTCCAAATGTGAGGAAGATTTTGTAAAGGCATAACCAATGTATGTTTTATTTCCTTTCTGTATTAGCAAGAGATCTGTTTGCAGATAAGTCTAAAAGAACGTTTCTCATAAATATAAAACAAAGCTATGTTATGTTGATACATTTTCTTTTCCCTCTTGTTGGTATACACAATGCTGATGCTATCTCCAACTGATACTTTGATCCAAAGAAATGCACTGTAATTTGCAACTATAAGAAGACAAGTGGTATGATACAGCAGCATGACTTGATTATTCAGAGATTTTGCAAGTTCCCTCACAAAGTTAGCTACATATGTAAGATTAGGACTAAATTTTGAGCAGCCCATTGAACATCACCTGTTCCCATGCTTCTGAAAGACTCGTTTTAAATGATAAATTATAGTCTGGGTGGCCAACTAAAACTGGTCAGCCTAAAATACAGCCACTTCAAGACAACCCAGTGAGACTGTTGTATGTGGATGGATGCCCTACAATCTGGGGATATGCTTTTGCCATCAGCACAGATATGGACAGAATAATGACCATTGTCATGTATGGGACTGAATATTTTTTCTACCAATTACCATTTTGTGGAAATGACTGGCCTGCATGTCTTCCTGCTTTCTTTTCTTTTGTTTTCATCTTTTTATCAAAGAGACTTTTTGTGTGAATTTTTACAGTTAATGATCACGACACAAAAAATTTACGAGGCTTTATAATATAAAAATTGATGTTTGTCATTAAAAAATTATTTATTTACAAGCAGAGAGAGAGAGAGAGAGAGAAAGAGAAAGAAACAAAGAGAATGATCCTCAGGCTTCATAGGCAAGTGCTTAACCACTAAGCCATCTCTCAAGGTTCAACTCCCCAGTACCCACGTAAGCCAGATGCACAAAGTGGCTCATGCATCTGGAGTTCGTTTGCAGTGGCTGGAGGCCCTGGTGTACCCGATCTCTGTCTCTCTTTCTCTCTCTCTTTCTCTCTCTCTCTCAAATAAATTATAAAATAAAACAAAAGAAAGAGAATGGACACACCAGGGCCTTCTGCCATTGCAAATGAGCTACAGATACATGTGCCATTTTATGCATCTGGATTTACCAGGGAATAGAACTAGAACGGAGGCCCACAGATTTTGCAAGCAAGTGCCTTTAACTGCTGAACCATCTCCCTGGTTGGTTTCTCATTTTTGACTTACAGATTCAGCAGGTTTGTGAGGTTCACCATAATTTATGGCCTGCAAGGCATTCACATATAGCAGTCATAATTGGAAGAAAGGACTCCCTTCATTCATCATTTGCACAGCTCTCCATTAGCCTCTGAATAGCACTACTTGTGTAGTTGAACCCTGCAAAGACCTACTGACTCAACCCTGCATGCAACATTACCCTTTTTTAAGTCAATAAATGTGGCACACTCTAATACGGAGTGGGCTCTGCTCTCAGCCTTGGTTACAAAGATTAGTGAATCACAGGTCCTACTCATCCAGATAAGGGAGACAGACATGGACATAATTACAGCACAAAATTGCAGTAGGATAGTAGATATAAATAACATGCTAAAATGGTACTTACCCTGCCTGACAAAGAAAAAAAAAAAGACCTCAGAACAGGTGACATTTGTACTGTCTTGAAGCATGAGCTATATACTTTTTGGAGGTGGGAGGCGATATATCATCCAACAGAACACTTCATTCAAAGCCACAAAAGCACAACAAAGGCAGATATATTTGAAGAGCTAAGACATGTGGCAAAGTGGGAACAGTGGAAGGACCTAGGAACAGATTGGACATAGGATCTCTGTTATGGAGAGCTCTCAATGTAGTTGATGTTTTATTCTTCAGGTAAACCACAAAGCCTATTCACGTGGCCTTAAATCAGTTAAGAATCAAACTGCTTGTGCTGATTTGAGCTTATACAGACTTACCAGTCATTATCTAAGCTAATGGAAACATTTCCTTAGCCACCCAGAGCAAGCAAGAGTCATTTCTGACCAACCCTGGCACACATGGGCGCCAGAGCAACCTGGATCCCCACAGGGCTGCTGCAGCCCCAGAGAATCTGTTGCACAGTCCCTGCTCCTCACTGTGGCGAGAAGAGAAGGCAAAGGCTGGGTCCTTGTGAGACACGGTGGCTCTGACAATTGTGAGATCCTGCCCTGCAGGGCTCTCTGCTTCACAAGGCTGAAGGCGCTTGCCAACACACACCCCATGTTTTCAGGTTTTCCTCATTGGATAATTGCGAAATGAGCTATTCTACCTAAATACAATAAGATTGATTTCTTCCAAATTTCCGATGGGCTAATCAGTGGACCAGTTTTTCAGCCATGTGATCTGGCATCTGGCATTTACTACCCAGTAAATTAAATTACACAGCATTGACAAATTACCAGCTCACAACTGGGTAGAACTTTTCCCCTTAATCTTCCTTCAGCTTAACATTTGTGTTTGTTTAGGAGTGCTATATGTAGGTGGCAGTTGAAATGTACCAAAACTTCACCCTAAGTGGAGATTTATACATGCGTCTATATTCTACACAGACACATTAACCTATGGAAATACACATATGAATGTGTACTAATGAGTCATCCTATTTATGTGAATTTTCTAGATGCATAAAGCTAAGCAGTATTTAAAATTTTTGGCCTTGTTTTTATTTTCATTATACATAGAAACATATTTAAACATATGTGTGTGTGTTTACATGAATGGATTATTCCATATATGTGGAGTTTCCAGATGCCTAAAGCTAACTGACTAACCAGGCGTGTTTGTTTTGCTTTACTTCTATCATGTCTTTATGGAAATGTTTCTGAAAGTGTTAGCAGTCAGAGTGTCAGAGCCTGGCTTCTAAATGCCTTTTTTCTTTTTCTACTAGCTTTCTGTCTCTGTGAAAGTAACAAACCCTCTGAATCTCAACTTCTCATCTACAAAGTAAAAATAAAAATAACCATTTCATAAGAGCATAGTGGGAATTGAAGGAGGTATGCAGATAAAGTATTTGATATGCAGTGACCTAGAAATATGAGCACTGAATGCTTACATATATAGTATTGGTTCTTGAAAACTAGGGCTATTATTGTGAATATTAATGATACAAGACAACTAATAGCTGACACTCTGGGGACCAACGAAGAATCAGAAACTCATTTCCTCTCAACTAAATAGCCCCAACATGCCAGGCTTCTTCTCTGCCTTATCTATTGCTTTAATTTTTATAGAACATCCCTTCCTTTCAGACTATCACTTGAAATGTTTTGGAATTCCTATATGAATAATGCCACCTGAATATCTAGGAACTTAGAAGTTTCCTTCTTCTTATAATGCTTCATTGGCAAATTAAATGATCCAACATGTTAAGATCCTAACTAAGACAGAAGTTGAAAAGATCTAGTTGAAAACACAAGTTAACTTTACTACGTGTTGTCTATTTGAGCTGCTAAAGATCATCTGCTGAGCGTCTGATAGATGATGCTTCTATAAGTGACCTCCAGAAAATGCTAACATTGTGTTGTATCTGAGTGATACAGGTATCTGTATCTTTAAAATTCAATTAGGAGGGCTTGAGGGATGGCTCAGCAGTTAAAGGCACTTGCTTTTAAAACCTGATGGCCCGAGTTTGATTCCAGAGTACCCACATAATGTTACATGCACAAAGTGGTACATGAATCTAGAATTTGTTGGCAATGGCAAGAGGCCCTGCTATGCCTATATTCATTTTCTCTCTTTCTGTGTCTGTCTGTCTGTCTCTCTCTCTCCTTGAAAATAAATAAATAAAACATTTTTAAGCTCAATAAGGAAATAATTGTTCCATTTCTTTTGTATTCTGGTAGTCTAGGGCATTCTCAATGCCTCTATAGCCAACTGTTTTCGTGTCCAAAATAACTAAATTCTACTCCCACTAGTTTTCTTTGCTGAATGAGTAACAGCATCATCTGCCTCATTTTGAGAATTTTTTTTTTCAGAAAATAGCTTCTTTTGTCTCTTCTATCATTTCAAATATTATAGACCTGGTAATACAAGATAAAATAACTACCATCAGCCATCAGCTCGTTTTCCTCCTTTAAATAGTAAATTCTATATTTTCAATGTACATTTATCAATTTATATATTTTTAATTTAATTCTTAAAAGTATATATCTCTTATGTCTGTTCTATGTCCCTGCCTGTAGTCAACTCCCACCCACAACACACACACACATAGTAACCTCCTCCAGGATTCCCTTAGAACAATGTTTTTCTTACCTATAAAAGGAGAATTTACTTATGACACTCCTTTTGTGTCGAATGACCTTCAGTGGCAAACTCATGCATCCATAAGACTCCCATATTTACCTACACAGACTGATCACAATGAATTATTTCATTCATGCAGTGTAATCTGCAAACATAACACCTTCTGAAGAGGTATTTGGTAATACTAGAAAGGAGCCATGCTCTGCTTTAGGGTCAGTCTGACCCTCAAGGCTGAATGATGCTTTAAGAGAGGACTACAGTGTCTTAAAATCCCACTTCTTCAGTGCCCAGATAGGGTCTGCCTCAGATCTGTGCTTGGGAAATATGGAAGGGAGGGGTGAGGGAGGAAGTATCTTAGTTCTTGCATCTGCTATAACAGAGTGCCAAAGACTGAGTGGTTTATGGAACAAAGAACCCTATTTCTCACAGTTCTGGAGAATAAGAAGTCCAAGATCAGTGCACCAGCAGGTTCAGTATCTACTGAAGATAATGCCTTTTAGCTATATGTTCACACGAGAGAAGTGGCCAACAAGCTCACTTGGGTCTATTTTATAGAGGCACAAATCCCTCATAATAGCATTCCCAAAGACCCCTTTTCCTAATACCATCACTCTGAGGATTAGGATCTCAACATATGAACTTGGCTTGTATGTGTGAGCAAGAGAGTGTGGACTAGACATTCAGACCAGAGGACCTACTAATAGGCACCTACTAATTGAAAAGTTTGATACATTTCTGATTATATGACAAAAGGACATTTAAATATTGAGAATGTTACGTTTGAATATTTCAGCAAAAAGAGGAGGTTAGGGTATCTTTATTCTTTCACATGCACCTTGCAAAATATTTTATTTCTCCAGGTAGAAAAGTCCAGTGGGCACTGCAAGAATAGTCCAATCACACACACAATGTCAGTTACATCCCCTCTTTTTTTTTTTTTTTTACATTTCAGGTTACAAATGCTGTTGCCAACTGTCCTGGCCAGATGACTCTTCATCTCAACCCTCTCCTGGTGTGTGGAGGAGATGGATTTACTCAGTCAAATTTTGATGGCTGCGTCACCTCTGCCCTGAGTGTTCTGGAAGTTTTAAAGAATCGTACATAGCAACTGTATTATTATTCTGTGCATTTACTTTGGTATTGTTGTTTTGCAAATTTCAGTCATTGATTATTTTGTTTTCCATGTATGGGAGAGAAATTACTTTAAAAAATTGACTTCATTTATGTCACTTTGACAAAGAACTATAAAACCAAGTTTGTAGTTTTAATATTTATAAGCCAAAGAATGACAATTTGTTGCATGTCATACCTTTCTCTGTTTTTCTGATTTGCCATGACCAATCCTTATAAAAGGAAGAAAATGGTGCTTAAAAGTAACAAATGACCCAGTCTCAGAATTACATTAATTCAAATAGTCTGGTGCCCATCTCTATTATTCTTTTGAAAAACCACTCAGTTCTGAATAAAGAATACTCATTACTAAGTTTTGTTTTAAGTCTGCAAGTATGAATAACTTTTTTGAAATTACTGAAAGGCAAGATTTATCTAACATATGGAATCACTTGTGTCTCATTACCCCTCAGTTATTAAATGACCTGAGTTGCCATCCCTTAGACAGTTCCTCCCTATTGTCAATTCCATTTGATCTGACTCAAGTGAGAGACACGCCCCTTGGGTTATGTGAAGGCATTTCCAGGAAGATTAAGCAGGAGTATCTTCCCCTAGCATGTGAAGTCCTTCATGTAGGATCCTGTATGTAAAGAGATTTTAGGAAAAAAGCAGTGCTGTGGGTGGGCTACTCTTGCCCCTTGCTGGAGAATGCCTCTGCTGTGTTCCTGACATTGGAACCTAGTATCCAATGTGCCATGACACTTGGACTGTCACAGTAATTTATTTTCTCTTGTCAAACAAAAACTCTAATAAATCAGAAAGCAGATGCCCTTAAAATAGATCCATATTTGAGAATTTAGTAATCCACCTTGACCCCATGACTTGCTGGCTGGAAAAAAATTAATCTCCAGCATTTTGAACAATTTGAAATTTGAAAACCAAAACAGTGAGTTATATTTTGTTTTATTTTTTATTTAACACTGAACTTCTGATGCCTTTGCTTCCACCTCCTGAGTGTTGCTGGAATTGGAGTGTCAGGCATGCACAACCACACTGATGAGTCCTGGTGTCAAACCCAGGATTTTATACATGCTTGGAAAGCACTCTTCCATGAAGCTCCGTCCTCCACCCCTGTTTGTCACTTAAGAGAACTGTTGCAGACCTCCAAACTAAGAAAAGTCTACTAGAAGACTTCCTGCCTTGGTAATGTTTAAGTTAGAGTTGCTCATGTACAATTGTCATACATATGTAGAGGCATAGGCATAGCCAAATGTGGGGTTTATAAACAAATGGGGTGTTCCATCTTTTGGCACATAAGGACAGAATTTCCTTTCAGTAGTAAATGGGTAAAAATAAAAACTATGCATATTGTTGCTGTCACTTATTTTGACACATAGAAATGAAAAGAAAATAAATGTAGCTTCTGGTATTAAATAATGACAAGTAGTGATTTATTTCATCATTCTGGCCCATTCTTGATTAGAAGTTTTCTTTATTTTGCTCTTAATGTATGCTGAAGAGTCTTCCACATGTACTTACTGTTTTGTTTAAAACAAATAAAATTTTGCAGCCACTGCCCTGAAAGCATCCTGAAACTGTAATGGCATATTTATAAAAAGAGGAGTAGGTTAGTAAGAGAAATTGCTCTTCTGAGCCACTTCTGAGACTCTTCATAGCTATTCATTCGAAATATCTCACCCTCTTCATTCCATATATTTTCATAAGACTATAACAATATGAGCAAAAACTCAACTTTCCTCAACATGGAAATCATTGTCTTTTTTGCTATCTTAATCATCTTGAAAGCTTTTATTGCATTTACTTTATTTCTTTTTTATTTTAGAAACAAAATGTCTGAGTGAATATATGTCCTGCTGGCCAAAGGGCCAGGGATGTCTGATGGCATGACGCTCTAAAAGACGGCAGAGCGAAAGAGTCCACTCCCCTGGGGGATGGGATTTCAGCTCTGCTTACAACAGTTGCTGAGGTGTTTGCATTTGGTCCTGTAAGACCATACATTATCGCCATATTTCCAAGTCAGAAACTTTATTAGTCACACCAGCCAAGGAAAGCTGCTCTATTTGGAAAGGAGCATATTCAAGTGAAAAATGCTTGAGCAATGGGGTAGTTTAATACTTATTAGCTGATAAATATAGCCTTTGCCAGAATAAAACTTTATGATGCAGTGTTGAAAAGCTTAATTACTAAACTGTCTGCACACATGTTGCTCAAGCAGCAAGGGTGACAGATATAGCAGTGGAATAGTATTTTTCACCTTTGGCAGTTTTGAAGGAGAAAAGTATGCCTAAAAACATTGAGAAAGCAGTACAACCCCAGACCAGATATTACCAGGGAGAAATGACACTTCACTGAGTCACCAAGCCTTCTGCACAAATGCCACCATGCCCACCCCTCGCCCCCACATACCCAATACCTTAAGTGAAAAACAAGGTCAATTTTACATTTATCTGGCATTTTATTCTTATCCAAGCATGTGAGTGTATACACACACACACACACACAGACACACATATCCACTTCTCGTCTTTCCAACACTCCCGTAAAATCAGCAGCATGGGGAATTTTTATTCACATTGAACAACTGAAGAAACTGAGGCTACAGCTTGAGCAACCAAGGTCATATAATGACAAGTTAGGACAAGAGCCCAGGCTCTCCATGACCTATTTCTTTGCTGGCACCACGCAGCTTCCAGAGGAACATGATAATTAAGGCTGGCTGAAATATTAGTTGGGGGCCCAGTCCACACCAGGTGGTCCTCTTATTGATGTGTCATTTCTGAGAGTGAACACTAACCCTGATGTGATGTATATAGGAGTCTAATATGAAGAAAGTCTGCTGAGTCCTGGCAAAGTGATTTATGCCCTGTGATTTCTGCTTGCTGGTTTATTTCCTTCTGCAGAGCTGCTTGCTGTGAGAAGCGGTTGCACCCTAATGACACTGGATTTCCACCACACTTGTTTAGCCTACAGACACACTCTGCATTCATCCATTTGTCTGTATTTCTCTCTGTCTCGTTTCACTCTCTTCTTGTTTCAATCATTCCTTCCTTGCCTTTCATTCCTCCTGCTCTTCCCCTATGTTCAATTTTCTGTTTTCAGAAAAAGCTAGAATATAAAAGTAATCACAGTATGGTACATGTGTCTGTACTTCCTTGTCTTAATACAATAGGGTTTCATTGTTATTGTTCCTAAAATTCAAAATACTTAATCTTACTTACTATTCAAGTTGATTGGGCAAGTCTTATTTTTGATTTTCAAAAGCAATGCAAAAAAATTTTAAACTGACTATATCTTTCAGGGTTCTCAAAAAATAACTTCTCTAGTTGCTTAACACTAGTTTGTTGCTCTTCCTGTCATATGTGCAAAGTGTGGTACCAGGCTCTGTAGTGAACACAGTGGACTGTGAGGACTGTATCTGAGGAAGGTATGACCCATGAAGTAGGAGCAAGAGTACATTGCAGCCAGATGTGGTGGCGCATGCCTTTAATCCCAGCACTTGGGAGGCAGAGGTAGGAGGATCGCCATGTGTTCAAGGCCACCATGAGACATTTTAGTGAATTCAAGGTCAGGCAGGGATAGAGCGAGACCCTACCTCAAAAAAAAAAAAAAAGAGTACATTGCACTAATCAGTTTTCTCATACTCAGCAAAAACACCTGGGGTTGAGTGCTTCATATGGAAAATAGGTTGGTTCTTTTCACAACTCTCAAGGCTTGGCATCAGCTTCACTATACAGAGAAGCCACATAGAGAAGACAGCATAACAAATGACGGAAGTGTAAGAGAGACACCACATTGCAAGACAGGAAGCTAAAGTGAAACCATGGAAGGCCAAGGAACAACATCCCTCTGGGATCCATCTCTTAAAGATGCCACCTTCTCCACATATCACCACCCTCAGACCTGTGGCCGCAGTACATGAAACCTGGAGCGATACACTCCAATCACATCCAAACCATGGCAAGCATGCTGGCAGTGAATAAGATGCTCTGACTTATAAAGCTAGATAATCAGACAGGAAAGAGGGCATCCCTGAACAGATGCAGAAATGCACCAGCCAAAGGCATTCAGCACTTTTGCCTCCACATTATACCTGGACAGACAGCCCTGACTGAATCCAGGAATCTAAATTTTATGTGGGTGCAGTCAGAACAAGTGAATACTTTCCATGGAGAAAACTAAGTGGAACCCAAATAGTGGTCTATGAAAATAGGAAAACACCTCACAAACTTCATGCTATCTGTTGCTAGACTAAGCTGCTGTATACATCTGGAAGGTATCTGTGTTTTCCCAGTGTCCTCTGACCAGGTAAGCCAAGGCGGGGTGAAATGGTAAGGCAACCCCTGTTTTTTTTTTTCTTTCTCAACAGACAGTAACTATTGTCTGTAATAAGAACAACAAAAAAGTTCACACCAGAATCCAGCAGAAGAGGCTACTAAGGAGAAAACATCTCAATTGTCAATTGAGAAGACATAAAATTGTAGAACCCTGGACTTTCTTAGCTTGAGGTATGTGGACACCATTTAGGTGATCTCTTCTTAACCATCTTGGAGTTTGAACGTATTTGAGCTATAGACCAGTATGGAAACCCAAATAACAACAACAAAGACTGCTCCACAGAGATTCACACAGGATTTGAATTTTATTGAGAGATTGCTGGCCAGCTGCCTGTTTTTAATAAGGGTTTTATTTGCTATATAGGCTGCCCGTTCATATGTGTATTTTCTGTAACTGTTGTTGCACAAGTCTTAAGATAAGTGCTTGGGACAAAGACCTGAGGAGGGATTAGGTAGACAGCCAAGAGAGAGGGCCCAAAGAGGGAGCTCCCCATCTGCCTGCTCCAACAGCACCAGAGGTCCGCAGCTGATCCAGCCTAGACTATCAGCTCTCTCAGCCCAGAGCAGCCCCTCAGCCCAGACCAATCGGCTCACGCTCTCTCTTTCTCTCAGAGTAAAGCCCACCACGTTGAAATTATAAATAGACCCTGATCAGATAGGCAAGGCTTCTTTTTGGCTTTTCACCTTTCCTGAACTTCCAGGTCCCTGCTCTGGTGAGCACCTCCCTTCTCAGCCTTGCTAGGACCAGATGAGGGGGGGCCCTGACCCCTACTCCCACGTTGGCTTCCTACCCTCTTTTGCTTTCCACCTAGCAGGAGCTCTCTGTGTTTTCTTCTCTTTTCTTCTGTTAATCTAATAAAGTCTGTCTAAGTCTTAACCTCTGTCATAAGCCAAGAATCTGGGGTACGCTAAATTTATTGGTTCATTGGCATTGTCAAGAAGGCCCAAAAATCTCATAACAGACATTAAGGTCTGCAAAATCTGAAATATTTGATATGATTCTTTAGGAAAAAGTTTACAAACCCCTGTTTTAGGAAGTTATAAACATCCATAAAACCTCTCTGTGGAACACCTCTAAGAACTCTAAATCTCAGTCCTCTCACTGTTTTATCTCAGTCCACACGTGTGACCCATTCTGCTGTGCGCCTGTGTTGTGTTATACATCTTTAAGCACGCCACAATGTCCTCAGGAGTTAAATCTACTTTAATGATTGAGGAGATTTTGCTCCTCACTCTGTGATCCTAAGGCAATTAGAAAATCTAACCAGCCTCTTCTTACATCGGTGAAAAATGAGATAAAGGTAGGTACTATATAGGATTTTCATTAGACTAAAAATACATAAAATATGTGTTATGAGAACACTGGTAACACTGGTAAGTAAGTGCTTAGTAATGATACCTATGATGACGCTGATGATGAAGGTGGAAGGAGAAAGGAGGGAGTTAAGCAGAGCCTCAGGGAATCTTGTAGGCCCCTGAAGGCCAATTTCCTTATTTACCCAGAACACAGCAGCCCAGATGTTCAGGAGATTTTTGCACTGATTGAAAGTCATGGAAGAACTCAGAAGCTTTATCTCTCTGGCAGGTTGCACCAAGACCTCATGAGATAGTATGTTGGTCTACCTGAGAGAGCTGGGGCATCTGTCTTTTCCTTCTAGAATCTGCAAACACACACCCTGATTGGTGGAAAGGTGCCAATGTAATTCTTGGAGGAAAAAAAAGTTGGACATGGTGGCACACACCTTTAATCCTAGCACTCATGAAGCAGAGGTAAGATGATTGCCGTTAGTTAGAGGCCACCCTGAGACTATGTAGTGAATTCCAAGTTGACCTGAGCTACAGTGAGGAGACCCTAACTCAAAATATAAAAAAAGAAATTTAAAAAAGAAAAGGAAAGGTCAGTACCAGGAGCAGGAATGGTGAAAATTGGAAATGTTCACTGCAACAAATGTCTTTTGCCTCAGCAAGTGCAATGCTAAATGCAGGGATTTGCACACCTGAATTCTGCCAACGGTTATTAATCTCTGAAACACTGAAAACTAGGAGGTAGTTAATTTCCAGTCTTAACAGGTTTTAGGAAGTATGCAGATGCATTTTCTGTCCCTAGTTTTCATTTTAAAAAGTGCAATTGGGTTGGAGAAATGGCTTAGCACATAAGACACCTGCCTGTGAAACCTAAGGACCCAGGTTCGATTCTTGAGCATCCATGTAAGCCAGATGCACAAGGTGATGCTTATGTCTGTAGTTCATTTGCAATGGCTAGAGGCCTTGATGCATCCATTTTCTCTCCCTCCCCTTCTCCCTCCCTCCCCCTCCCTCTCTCTCTCTCTCTCTCTCTCTCTCTCTCTCTCTCTCTCTCTCTCTCTCTACCTTTTTCTCTGTCTCAAATAAATAAAAATAAAATATTTTTAAAGTGAAACACCTAATGATTTACTTGAATTCACCACTTAATAGATGTATTATCTTGACCAAATGTTTAAGATTTTTGTTTGCATTTAGAAAAATGGATACTAATTTTACCTGCCGTAGAATTGTTCTTGGGTAGTTGCACATATACATAAGGCATACTGCATTAGAAAAATCACAAGAATATTAGTTGCTATTGCTATCATGATTAGAGAAATATGAATTAGGAAAACAGTTCTCTTTCATGACCACCACTGCATACATACCCAGCCAAGAAGCCATGCCAGGATTTGTACACCTCACTGGGGACTGTTTTCAAGTGACCGTTAAGTTGGGTTAAGAGTCATTTTTTTCATTTTTTTATTATTTTTTATTGACAACTTCCATAATTGTAAACAATATCCCATGGTAAGTCCTCCCTCCCCCCACCTTCCCCCTTGAAACTCCACTCTCCATCATATCCCCTCTCCCTCTCAATCAGTTTCTCTTTTGTTTTGATGTTATGATCTTTTCCTCATATTATGATGATCTTGTGTAGGTAGTGTCAGACACTGTGAGGTCATGGATATCCAGGTCAATTTGTGTCTGGAGCAGCACATTGTAAGGAGTCCTACCCTTCCTTTGGCTCTTACATTCTTTCTGCCACTTCTTCCACAATCGATCCTGAGCCTTGAAAGGTGTGATTGTGATATTCCAGTGCTGAGCACTCCTCTGTCACTTCTCAGCTCCATGGTACCTTGTGAGTCATCCCAAGGTCACTGCTATCTGAAAAGAGAAGGTTCTCTAGCCTAAAGTGAGAGTTTTCTCTAGAAATTTCTATCGACTGAAGAATTAATTGACCAATTGATTGATTATACATAATGTGTTGCTATGCTCCTTAAGAAATCTTGCAAGGTATCTTATTCTGTCTCAGCCAAACTAATCACCCTACTGTTATGATTCTCTTCACAGATGGACTCATATGTTCAATATTTCTTGCCAACCAAATTAAAAGGTCCTCAATGGCAGTGCTTATGCAGGATTTGGGGTCCAGGAGGGATCCCCAGGTTTATGGATCCCAGTTTTGGACCCTGTTCTCTTTTTAACAAAGAATTGATAAAAATGAACTCAAGAAGTATGAGTTACTAAGTTTATTTAAGGTGAAATCAAAAGTGGTAGGGTTTACTTAAGGGAAGATGGGATCTAAGAAGAAGGCTAGATAGAGCAGAGCCATGAGCACGTGGGAAGCAGGAGACAAGCACCCGCATGGAAGACACAACATAGTGTCTTATAAGGTTCACTTAAGAGATGTTGACGTTTTAAAGGTGAGACTGCCACAAGCAGAGCCACAAGCATGTGGAGGACGGTTCATAAACGTCCTTTGAGAGAAGCTGAAGCTTTCAAGGAAAGACTGCAGTGGAGCCACAAACCCAAGGAAGATATAGGAAGGCAAATGATGGGAGTTTGAGGAAGAATAGCAGAGGCAAAATATCAAAGCAATTTGCCTGCAAAGCCTAACAACCTGGGCTCAATTCCCCAGTACCCACATGAAGCTGGAGCCAGTGGCATATGCATCCAGAGTTCATTTGCACAGGCTAGTGGCCCTGGTGTGCCCATATTCTCATTCTCTCCTCTCTCTCCCTCTCTCCCTCCTTGCAAAAAGTAAAAAAAAAATTTAAAAAAAAATCAAAGCAGAGACTAAGAAATTCAGATGAAAAATGGGTAATAAAGAGAGTAGTACCCATGGCTACCCAGAGTTTAGAAAAGTTGCACAGGTAAAAGGCCTAGAGTTAGTGAAAGCATCCACATGATAGGACTGGAGTATAAGGGAAATATGTGTATCCCTGCAAATAGAGCGAGGAAAGGCAGGGAAAGAGAGCAACAGAAAGAAGGCCACAGCATTTACAGCCTAGAAAATGTATTCTTTCATCAGATTCAGGTAGTAAGGAGAAGATCCAGTTGGCTTGATGATTTGGAGGGCAGAGTCTAGAGGGCAGCCCACCTAGGTAGTATGTTAGACTATGGGCAGCAGGGCCACTGAAGCCGGCTGTAGATGAGTCTTGACCAGACATGGGTTCCATTCCTATCTGCTGTTTGCTATGGAGGACTGGCATCTACTGGTTCTTTCTGGGACTCAATTTCTAACTGAAATTGTCTAAAAGAAGCGGCTTTCTCCCATTTCTCCTTCAGTGCCTGTGTGGTAGTTTGAATCAGGTGTCCCCCACAAACTTAGGTGCTCTGTGTTCTAGGTTCCCAGCTGATGGATATTTGGGAATTAATGCCTCCTGGAGGGAGTGTATTGTTGTGGGCAGACTTATGGGTGCTATAGCCAGTTTCCCCATGCCAATGTTTGACACACTCTCCTGTTGCTATGGCCAAGGGGATGATGTCCACCCTCTGCTCATGCCATCGGTCTCCCCTGCCATCATGGAGCTTCCCCTCAAGCCTGTAAGCCAAAATAAACCTCTTTTTCCCAGAAGCTCTTCTTGGTTGGGTGATTTCTACCAGCAATATGAACCTGACTGCAACAGCTTGGCACATTGGAGGAGTTCAGGAAATATTTGTCACGACCACATATGAATGAATTCAATTAAAATTTCCTACTCTAATGTTAAAAAGTACCAAAAGAAAACATCACTAACTCAAATTATCCCACAGAATAAAATGTACCAACCTTATCCTCATAAATGAGCCAGTTACAGTTGTAACTATATTCTCCTAATTCACTTTCTATTTGTTGGCTATAACACCCATAAGCCCACCCCCAACAACACACTCCCTCCAGGAGGCATTAATTTCCAAATCTCCATCAGCTGGGAACCTAGTATTCAGAACACCTAAGTTTATGGGGTATACCTGAATCAAACCACCACATTCCGTCCCTGGCCCCCATAAACTGATATCCATACATAACACAAAATACAATACATTCAGTACAACTTTTAGAGTCCCCATAGTTTTTATCAACTCCAATGATGTTCATACATCCCCATACTGCAAGATCTTTTAACTGAGCCATAATAACAAAAAAAAAAAAAAACCAGAAAACACATAATGGCACAGAATAAACATGCATACTGCAAAAGATGGCATTGGGCATAGCAAAGAAATATTCAAGCAATATATGATTTAAACAGAGCAAACACCAAACTCTGTAGCTCCAAGTCCAGCAACTCTAGCCAGTGACAAGTCTCCATGTCCACTAATTCTAACCAGCAACACATCTCTGGAATTCCAATTCCACCCTCCAGCTAGGCTACTCACAGTCCTGGAAAACTTCATCGGGCCAGCTGCTTTCCTTAGTAGCCATTTCATGGTCCCGGCATCTCCACTTGCTCTCCACTGCAATCCACGTGGCTCCTCATGGCCCCATGGGATCCTATGCAGGCAACCTCAAACCTGTATCACACTGCCATTGACCATTTCCAAAACAGAAGACCATGTTGCAAACTCAGTGACCCTCTCTTTCCGGCATTTCTTATACTCCATAACACCAGAGAGGGCACCAATTTGTTAATGCATGGAGGGAATAAAGCAGACATTGAAGAACAGGACACTCCTTGAACACTCAGGCCCCTTCAAAAGAGTCTACGTTCTTCCTGTTGCCCTAGTGCAAGGTCAGCTGGCCCAATCTCAAGGGTTGTAATCTCTCAATTGCAGCTGAACAGGCAGAAGTTCATTCAAAGATTACATTTTTCTTGTGCCATATCCCTCTGCTACACCAGTTCATTTCTGTGCAAAGAAACCCTGCACAACTTCTGAGGACCCAGGCATAACATCAAGCTTCCCACACAAACTGCTAGAGAGTCAAGGAAAAGCCCTTTCTTACCCTTACAAGCCAAACCTCACAGTCCATAGTTCTTACTGAATTCAGGTCTTTCAACTCTGACCACAATAGTCCATGAAGCTGTACTTACAGCACTGCAAGACATCTCTTAGGCCAAGATTTCAAATCCTTCCACATTCCTCTTGAAAAATCAACACCAAAAGGCCAAAGCCACATAGTCAGGTGTCTAGCAGCAATCTCACTCCTTGGTACCACTTTATGGTTGCAATGAGGTTTGCATTGCTGATAGGAATCACCCAACTAAGAAAAGCTTGTGGGAAAAAGAGGTTTATTTTGATTTATAGGCTCAATGGGAAGCTCCACAATGACATGGAAAACGACGACATGAGAAGAGGGTGGACATCACCCCCTGGCCCACATAAAGTGGACAACAGCAACAGGAGAGTGTACCAAACACTGGCAAGGGGAAACTGGCTATAACACCCATAAGCCCAACCCCAACAATACACTCCCTCCAGGCAGCGTTAATTCCCAAATCTCCATCAGCTAGGAACCTAGCATTCAGAACACCTAAGTTTATGGTGGATACCTGAATCAAAGCACCACATTATTCAAAACCATTTTTTTTCTCAGAAAGTCCTTAATTTATGCTAACTCCCATGATTTTTGAGGGGAGGAGTAAAGTTGAGCGCTGTGATACTTGTTGAAACAGCCTAATAAATACATATACTTCTCTTTTTACCACACTGCCTACTATTTAAAGTTTTCTGCAAAGGAAGCAAGAAAATTGAGCAGAAAAACATAACTGAGTACAGAAACCTACTGAGCCTGCTCTATGGTATTCTACTTGAAAAGCTGGAGTCACATATATTGAAATGTATTTAAAATACGAATAATTACCTGGAGAAGGTGGTTTTGCGTATTTCAATTTAGATAATTATTAACAAGAAATTCTTCTTTTGTACCAACTCATACATTGCTATCTTTACACAATGCTTACTTCAGGTGGATTTTTGCAAAGACTACAAGTCAGGACTTCAGTAGAATGCATAGTAAGGTCCACAGGAAGAGATTTTTGTCTTTTTCTTCACCTTGGAATCCTTAGTGTCCATAGCAGAGCCTTTCACATATTGAATAAATAATTCAAAAACATTCAGACCATCTACCATTAGAAAATAACAATGTTAGGGCTGGAGAAATGGCTTAGCAGTTAAGTGCTTGCCAGTGAAGCCTAAGGACCCCAGTTCAAGGCTTGGTTCCCCAGGACCCACGTTAGCCAGATGCACAAGAGGGTGCATGCATCTGGAATTTGTTTGCAGTGGCTGGAGGCCCTAGCGCACCCATTCTCTCACTCTCTCTATCTGCCTTTCTCTGTCTGTTGCTCTCAAATAAATAAATAAAAATAAACCAAAAAATTTTTTTAAAAAAAGAAAATAACAATATTATATAGATGATTCACCAAGGGAAGTGGAAAACACATTGAAAATGGTTGAAGAAGGAGGCTAAGGAGATGGTTCAGTTAGTAAAGTGCTTGCTGCGCAAATGTGAGTTCCCAAGTTCAGATTCCCAGAACCCACATGAAATAGGGGTGGATCTATGAGTCCAGCCCTAAGGTGTGTTCCGAGCCAGTGGGAGCTCTGGCTGATTGTGTTTGATGGCTGTTGATTTTATCTCTCCCTGCTATGGATCTATGGAAGTGAGCCAGCTTCTTATGCTTTGATAGCATGTCCCTTGAATCTGTGAACCTGAATAAACCCTTTCCTCCCATAAGCTGCTTCTGGCTGGACATTTGTCTCAGCAATGGAAAGTAACTGCAACATCTATTTACTTATTCATTCATTCATTTATTGAGACAGGGTCTCAGGTAGCCCAGGATGGCCTCAAACTTTCTAAGTAGCTTAGGAAAACTTTACGATCCTGATCCACCTGTCTCCACCCCAGCAACACATCCTCCAGCAGACTGCTGGAGACTTAAGTAGGAACCTTAACCATAACCAAAAATTTCTGAGGCTATGAGGGACATATACTCATATTCAAACCACAATAGATAAATAGGTAAGTCAGATCATTGGCCCTGAACAGAATGAAATGGAATGTTAGGAGAAAGTCCCAGGAAATCATACTATAATAAATGCCCTTAAGGTGCTACTTACATATACCAATGTGGTATTATTTTTCAAAATACGGACTTTAACCCACAAATAGTTTGTTCTAACAACTTCTTACTCTAGATTCACCCCTATTATCCAACCTTGTTCCATTCCCACTCCTGCTGATCCCCTTTCTCTTCTTTTTCTTCTTTTTTATTTCTTTCTTGTGATGCTGCAGATCAAACTCAGAGCCTTACTCATGCTAGGCAAGCGTTTTGCAAATGTGTTCTAACAATTTAGTGATAGAAAAAGCTTTTTAATTTGTAACTAAAATAGAAAAGAGAAGAAGATTTAAAATAATGACACACTTAAGGAGTGACTGCCATTTCACAGTTGTTCCCATGCCCCATGTCAGCGTATGCCAGCTAGGTTTCCTTTGAAAGACCGCTGCAAGAAGATACAACACATAAGGTACATCACTAACTCACTTCTTCTGGGCCCAAATTACACTCAACAATTTTCCCTTAGTCCAAATCAGGAGATACAACCTCAGAAAAGGACAAGCTGCTCTGAAAGCTGGCTTGTGGGGAATATCCCCGTTATAATACTACTGCCTTTCCTCCTGGGCTAGGCCCAGAGCAGTACTCCCCATGGGCGTCATCATCTCCAGCACGCCCGTGGCATTTCCTTTGGTACATGGCAGCTTGGCCCCTCTCTGTCCTAGCACTCCATGGTAGAAGTAGAGCTGCACAGAGAAGTAACCTGGAACCAGATGTCTCCATTTGCTCGAGTGCTTTTTCTTTTCCTTAAGTGTTATGGGACAGGCTCTCATGTAGCCCAGAGGATCACCTGATCCTCCGCTTCTGCCTCCAGAGGGCAGGTATTCTAAATATGTATACCCACCCACTAAGATGCTTTTTGAAGGAACAGTTGCATAGGATGTAACACAACTTACTTCTCGGGCCAAAGTGTTGGATATTTGATTCTGGCTCCTCAGATCAGATCAAAACCACATGTAACCCATGTCATATGACCCAAATGAGAGATGGCAGTTGTCTTAAATTGAAATGAAACAGGATGGGGTGAACAGACCCACATAAGACAAGCTGAATCCTCCTAGGCATGACTGAACTAAACAGCTGAGGGAGGTACCTGTGGTTAACTTGTGAAGTGGCACGGAAGCTTTCCTGTCACTCAGAAGAGAAATCCAAAGATAAGTGCAACAGCAGTGATCCCCCTGGGTGCACTGAGAGCAAGCATGGGTGAGTCACAGCACTGTGAAAAGCTGGAGAGGCATTCGAGAGGCCAGAGGTACTCTGCTTCTATCTCCATTTCATAGCAAGAAGAGTGGCTAATAAGGGTTGGAAATGGAATTACTCAAAGAACTGCTATGCTAACCAGGGTGATTCCATGTCTGGCCCAAGTCTGGGAAGTCCCACCCATAAAACCTGAGATATGAATTTGCTCATCAGAGGACAGAACAAGATAACCTCAGCTGTGTTCAGTGACATTTTCACAGCACTGGAAGCCATGCTTCTACTTAGGCCAGATTACTCAAATGCTTAATTCTGTGCAGTTGTGGTAAAAATGCCCTCTATCAAAGACGGGCACCAATACCACATGCCAGAGATAAGTAAGAGAGGAAATGATCAAGACTATAACCTCTGGGTGACCCCTGCGGCTCAATCTTTGCTAGACCTCAGCACATCAAAGAGGCCGCCAGCCCTCCTAAGGCATTTTGTGTGGGAAGAGCACAGATGTCACCTCAGGCTGCCGAAGCCCATCTTTCCAAGAGACTGAGGAAGAAATCACAAAGAAATTTGCTCTACTAGCCTTCAAAGCATGAAGTCCTTCCTAGTAATATAATGCAGAAAAGCATTTTTCCACCATTCTTGGTAGTTGAGATTCTGTTTCCTTTCTAGATTTGGGATATTAGCTTTAGCAAAACTGTAGTTTTCCATCAACAAGCAAAAACAACTGGAAGTACACAAACCTTTCTCATGTGGATTTCAGATACGGGCTCAAATCGGCAAACACTGTGGAATGGTTGCTGTGAGACAAGCACTGAGCAGGGCTCTCCCAGGATGTGACAGAGGCCAGACTCAGTGATTCATGGAGGGAAGCTAGAGTTCCCTTCTCAGAAAAGGGTCAACAGTGGTCAAAAGACACTTCCACTTTAGGAAACTGAAATACAAGTTAGCGACCGGGGAGTGAGAATGCAGTATTTAAGAAACAAAACTTGGCCTCGGGATTGCCAGTCTTAAAGACTAAGTGTATCAGTTTACTTTTCTCATTGTTGTGACCAAATACCTGAAATTTAGAGAGGAAGAGATTATTTTCACTCACAGTTTGATGGTACTGTCCATCACGGTGGGAAAGCCACGGCCACAAAGTGTGAGGTGGCCGGCTGGTCGTGTTTAATGGGTAGTCAGGAAGCAGAGATGAATGCTGGTGTTCAGCTCGCTCCCCCACTTCTTTTACATCCAAGACCTCAGCCCACAGGATAGTGCTGCACTTATTTAGGATGGATCCTCCCACCTCAATTACCTAGTCTAGAAACTCCTTCACAGACTTGCCCAGAAGTTTGTTTCCATGGAGATTCTAAATCCTAGCAAGTGGATAATAGTTACCATAAGCCTAAACAAAGTCAGCCAGATTCTTAGAATACAAAGTAAAGGGAGAAGCCAAAGGTGGATCTTGTACTTCAGTGGACAGAAGATCTTGGCCTGACCACACAACCAGTGCTGACAAATGTCTGCAACTCCTAGCCCTAAGAATCCTCATGGAGAACAAGGTCATGTTGACAGATTTGATGGGTAGAAGTAGGTGCTATCCTTGATTTTACTCCCCTTTCATCTCTTAAGAGGTGTTATCTCTCCCTGAAATTAAAACGTTCTCCAAATTTTGAGGGCATGTATTTGTCAATGGCTTTTAAATTTTCTCCTCTATTTGTCAGAGATTTAAAATCAAAAAATCTCTGGGAATATCCCAAACCAGTAAGGTTCTTGCCCCTTTTAAGTGTGGCTTCCGAACTCCTGAAGAAGTCATCTCACCCTAATACTCTCTTCTCTTCTCACCCAGATGCTCTCTTCCCTTCCCCTAAATTCCTGAAAAAGTCACATCCACTACCTCACCTGGATGCTCTCTTCCCCTCCTCTGAATTCCTGAAAGTCACATTCACTACCTCACCGGATGCTCTCTTCCCTTCTTCTGTCTTCTCTGACTCCTTTCAGAGACTTTCCACCATGAGCTGTCTTTGTGAAATTACACTCCAGCTAAAATACGGAAGTCTGACTTTCTTGTTAACACATCTACAATTTGTAGGTTTTATGTTCTCCTTTGACAAGTTTAAAGTGTGTTGGGTGTATTTTTTCAGCAGCCTATCCACCGTATGTTTTATGGCATCTTGCATGTGCTGCTTCTTGAGTTTCCATAAATGTGTCCTCAAACATCTTCCAAGTTTCAGTGTCCTGGCCTGGGAGATTATAATTCATTAAATCCAGAATATCTGATATATCATGTTGAGTATTATGGAAACAGGAATCAAGTCCAAATAGGATGTAAACAAAAAACTTGGCCATGCAATATAAAGGAAGCAACAGAGACAGCTTCTCAGCAGGGAGGTGGGTCTGACACCTGCATCAGAAGAGGTGGAAGGGAGGGAGGGAGGAATAGAAGGAGGGAGGGAGGGGAGGAGGGAAGGAGGAAGACGGGGAGGAAGGCCCCACAAATACTGTACAAACTTGAAATAGCCTCAACATGGTTCTAATTTCAGCTAATCAGGAGGCTAAGACAGGAGGATCACAAACACAAGGCCTGCCTGGGCACCAGAGTGATTTCAAGGCTAGCCTGTGTCAAAATAAAACAACAACAAAAACAATGGTGTGGGACAAAGCACAGCAGTAGGGTACTTCCTTTGCATATGCAAGGTCCTAGATTCAATCTTTAGTACCACAAAAAGTTAAGAAACATAAAATAATAAAATAAAGGACAATGCCTTAAAAGTAGGAATGTGAACTCACTGTACATGATAAAACAGTTGAAATCACAACAGAATCATTCTGTGTAGAAAAGCAAGTCTCACATCCAATATCAAGTCAATATATTGGGTTCATTGAAAGATAGTAAGTTCTTTGCTCTAAAAAAACAATAGAGGGGTTGGAACTTGGCTTAGTGGTTACGGTGCTTGCCTGCAAAATCTAAGGACCCAAGTTTCATTACTCAGTGCCCATGTAAAGCCAGATGCACAAGGTGGCACAAGTGTCTGGTTTTTGTTTGCAGTGGCTAGAGGCCCTGCTTCACCTATTCTCTCTCCCTCTCTCTCCCCCCCCCCCCTTCCCTATCTCTCTCAAATAAAGTGTTTTGGGGCTGGAGGGATGGCTTAGCTGTTAAGGCATTTGCCTACAAAGCCAAAGGACCCAGGTTCAATTCCCCAGGACCCATGTTAGCCAGATGCATAAGAGGGCACATGCATCTGGAGTTTGTTTGCAATGTCTGGAGGCCCTGGTGCACCCATTCTCTCGCTCTTTCTCTCTTTGTCTCCCTCTTTCTTTGTCAAATAAATAAATAGATTAAAAAATTTTTAAAGTATTTTAAAATAAATAAATAAATAAAGTATTTTAAAAGAAACCAACCGAATGTGAAGTGGAAGACACTCCGAGGCCAACGCATTTAGGGTCTATTGGGCATAACATGCTGTGTTAACTGAAAAGAGGCAATGGAGAAATGACTATGTCTATCCACCATATGTTTTATAGCATTTTTTATGTGCTACTTCTTGAGTTCACATAAATGTGTCCTCAAACATCTTTCAAGCTTCAGTGCCCTGGCCTGGAAGATTTGTAATTCATTCAATATAGAATATATGGTATTGGTCAAAACTGAGGAAGTCATTTTGGAAGAAGCCTCCTCACTGATTCATATACTGCCATGTAAGCTTCAAGGGTCTGAAGAACAGAAGTCTTGAAAGCTCTTTTCCACTCCCTGAACTTCTTTCTTTGTAGTGGTTTTATATATAAATCTACTACAATCTCACATTCATCTTCCTTTTAAAAATATTTAGGAAAAAGCTGGGCGTGGTGGCACACGCCTTTAATCCCAGCACTCGGGAGGCAGAGGTAGGAGGATCACCATGAGTTTGAGGCCACCCTGAGACCCCTTAGTGAATTCCAGGTCAACTTGAGCTAGAGTGAGACCCTACCTCAAAAAACCAAATATTGACAAAATTGGCACATGAGGGCCTCTTGCCATTTCAAATGATCTCCAGAAGCATGTTTTGTGTGTCTGGCTTTCCATGGGTACTGAGGCATTGAACCCAGGCTGTCAGGCTTTGCACGTAAGAGCCTTTGACTGCTGAGTAACTTCCCCAGCCCTCATATTCATCTTCTCATCTACAGAGAGGAGGATCCTTGATGTTACAGATTGTGAACCTTCCTAATAAGTGACTTGCCTGCTTATCAAGTGACCTGGTGGCTTACAATCACTTGACTACTTGGCCTGGCAAAAAAGCACTTGGACATTGTGCATATATACTAACTGTTACCAGTTTGTTCAGTCAATAGCCTGCCGTCCAGGAGAAAGCCCTAAAAATAGACAATCATTTCTGCAATCTGTGTAATGCTTCCTGTATGAAATGCTCTATGGGCTGCTTTGTGCTGCCTTCTTAGTAGATAAAGGAGAGGAATCCCTGCCTTAAAGAGAGGGTTGACTAATTCACCTCATGCTGACCATTTTTGTCACTCAGGTGAGTGTGTATGTATTTGTGCATATGTACATGTGTGAATATGCATACATGTTCAAACATGTGCAGTGCACATATGTGTGTGCAGGAGTGTGTACATGTGTGTGTGGACGTCAGAGGTTAGTGCCGGGTGTCCTTCAGTGTTGCTCTACAGTTTATTTTTGGACACAAGTTCTCTCACTGAACCTGGAGTTTAATAGAGTAGCTAGCCAGTGAGCCACAAGGGTCCTTCTGTCTCTGCTCCTCAGTGCTGACAGGCATGTGCCACTATTCCCTGCATTATGTGGCCGCTGGGGATCTGAATTCAAGTCCTCATCTTCTATGGCAAGTATTTTACCCACTGAGCAATCTCCCCAGGCCTCCTTTGTCTCTTTAACTTCATTTTACCAAACAGGCCCAAAGCAGATCCTCAGACATGACTCTTAGCCAACTGGTCTTGGCCAACTCAAGTGCTTTTCTAAATCAATCTTTTTGTAGGTGGTGATTAAAATGAGTTGGTATAATCTAGAACATACTTCAATGCTAAGTAAGTGGTATCCAGAGTGTGATGGCATTTGCTACTATTCACACAGTATTTAGAGTTGGAAGATGATTAAAGCCCTCAGAGCAAATGTTCAGGGGATTCTGGGAGATAACAATGCTTGTTAGTGTAGGGAGCTTGAGCTCACTAGGAGTAGAGACTTTCTTACCCCACACCCTCACAGTCACTATAGTAGAGCTCCTGGGTTCTGCTGAAGGGATGAACTTATCTCTATTTAATATACAGACGTCGCAAGAGAGGATATCATCCCTAAAATTCCCAAGGTCAGAGTACCCAAGGTCTGCCGATCCATCTGGAATAGGTACGATCCTCCTGGCCAGTTTTCGGTCCTGAGATTGTTATGGCCGCCTTACCTCACCTCACAGCTGGGATGAATCACTTTTTGCATTGCCTCGGTTTGTTCACTGGTAAAGGGGAGAATGAACAACTTTGATCATTAAGTTACGATTCAATTTTGCATGTAGATCTCCTGCGATGGGTGGAATGCAAACCGAACTATATGGTATGTGTGCAACTCCTCATGGAATTCCATGACAATGCTAGAAGAAAGTGATGCTGTGCCCACTTTGTCTAGCCTCAGAAATCGGCTCAGAAGAATTAACTAACTTTCCAGAAGGCATCACAGCAAATGAGCAATGGAATGAGGCTTCGCAGCTGACCATAAACCCTGCTATCTCCACCAATCAAGTTAGGTTTTGTTGCATTATAGATCCATGCACATTCTCTTCAGTGAACGAAGTCCTCTGAAAACATATGCAAGAAGGACTCTCTTAGAGGAATCGATATCAGTAGCAGTTAGTCAAGAACACTTAGAAACTGTCCCTTATGCCCTATCAAGCAGAATATTAGCATTGTGCACTCCAAATACCCTCTACTATTTCTCAAGTGATGTTGATATCTATTGCACTTTATTCTCTCAAAAATCCTGTGATTTCTTAGACAGGGAAACTGAGGCTGTAAGATCAAAGGGCTTGCCTAGTGAGCAGAGCAGTACACAGATTCTTCAATTTGTGGAGCTGCTTGTGGGTGGAATGAATGTATGATTTGTGTATGCATGATTCAATTTTTAATATTTTATTTATCTGTTTATTTATTTAATTGAGAGAGGAAAAAGAGAGTATGGGCACACCAGAGCCCCTTGCCACTGTAAACAAACTCCAGATACATGTACACTTTGTGCATCTGACTTTATGTAGGTTTAACTTGGGTACTGGGGAATCGAACTCAGGCCAGTAGGCTTTACAAGCAAGCATCTTTCATCACTGAACCATCTTCCCAGAACTGAATTTTTTATATAACTTTTCAGATATAAAATTAAGTGTTTTCTGGAATAAGTCAAGCAATATAAATGTGCTTTAGAGTTTAATTACCTTTCCCTTTCTTTAGGCACTCAAGAAGTTATTCACAGTCATGAATCAGTATAAAGTCTTCTACTACAGGCTGTGCAAATCCATGGTTTGAAAATGATTATCATAGATGGGGGTAAATGGCACTTCCTCCAGTAAGTCAACGAGTGTGAGTCTTAACAATTTTTAGCATAAGAAGCTATCTAGAATTCTCTCACTGGCCCTAGAACCTGCTTCTCCCTCCTCCTTCCCCCATGCCTGGCTCTCCCGTCCTGGCTTTGGCCACACAACCTTAGCACAAACAAGGCTCTGGCAGAATTTGGTATGCTCTCAGTTTTTCCCCTACTTGACATCATATCTGCTCATCCTAATACATGAAAAATTGTATGCCATACCCACTCTGTCACCCTAACCAGCTGCCCACCAACTTCCTCTGAGGGTAGTTTGTGGTCTCAGAGGGTGATGTTATGTGATATTTAAATTGCAAGTGAAGTCTTGTTGGACACTATGTTGACCTTATATAAACGTAACAGTTCTCCCACAAACCCTGCCGTTCTCTGGAAGGCATAACAGTGTCTCTGGGGCTCTGTCTTAAATTTGTTTTAACACCATTAGACTTAGACTCATATCACATCATTTTTGACATCATAATGTGATTCGCATTGATCTGAGGCTGCCATCAGGATGAGCTCATAACTTTGTCAAAACCTCTGTTGAGTAAATAAAGAGCTCATTTTGAATGTGGGGGTGATGGAGCATGGAAAAGTCACAGAGAGACCAGAAACAATGCAAGCTCAGTAGGGAAATTTTAGACATCAAACATTTTTTCTTCTACACAAAATACCAAAGGTCACTAGTCTCCCACATCAAACACACAGACAATTTTTTAAACAAATCCATTTCAGTCTGAGTCTCCAAACAAGCCTAAAATATGTGATTTTGCAGAGAAGATCCTAGGATAATTTTAATTTTGTTGTTTTTCAAAAATGAAGGCAAAGCCCTTTGGGATGTAAGCATGGGGGAGGGTGAAAGGCACGTCAACCCTTCCAGAGTGGCTGACACTTGAATACTGATCCTAAAGTTCAAGATCCCAGAATTACATTTATTGGTTGGCCTAAGTTGTCCACAGAGACCAAGGCCGACTCAGATATGTGGCTTCCTACCTGTCTTCCAGGAAGTAGCAAGCCCCTTACACTTACTTCAGTACTTCAACCCAAGTTACATGGCCCACATTTATCTTGGCAGCAGATCCATGAGGGGATGGGTCTCAGTGGAATCAGTCTAAAAGTGATCTTTGCCCATATCACCCACCCCATGGAAGAAAGCGGATGAAGATGCAGGCTCTTAGGCTGAGCTCCTGCCGACCTTAACTGGAATAACTCACTCTCTTTCACATCTGCAGCTGTGTTCTCCTCAGAGATTTGTCCAACTAAATGTGATTTTAAACATCTGTCAGCTAAATCAGAGCTCCAAATTTAGCACTCGGGAACATTATGTGGATTTGTGATGCTCGCTAGAGAACACTGGATCCATAAACCAAGCTCACACGAGGCAGCCAGGCGGTACTCTGGCTGGTAATTTTATCTATGACACGTTTAATTTGGCTGTACATTTATGACTGTTACGTAAAAGGGAAATTGTGACCATTTCCTTGCAAAAGGCTTTCTAAATTGCTTCAAAATCAATCGTAAGAAGGGAAAGCCTTTCCGCTGAGAACTCTGTATCCCCAGCCAATCTTTTGCCTAGCATGTTTAGGATTTTCTTTTTTTAAGTGGAGGGAGGCTGGTTTTATCTGCATTTCCAGAAGTTCTGTCATCCACAGTGAGCCATCTTTCTGGTGTAGCACATGGAGGAAGGCATGACTCTGCATCCAGCCTCATTTTCACTTCTCATTTGCTCACCATGTACAATTATCATCGCCTGGACCCTGCCTCTCCTTTGGATAGATGCTCTCAAGAGATGTACTGAGAGCAAGGAGATGAGCCCAGGTCCTTGCTGAGGCAAATCTCTGAATAATTCTAAGTGCGTACGGCAAGGGGTGATCAGTCCTGTTGCTTCCTGAAATCCTGGCGTGGAGAGGTAACAATGCTGTACAGTATGAGTTGTCAACACAGTACACAGACACGTGTTGGCTCTACTTAGAGTACTACAAAATCTCACAGCTTCCAACACCCATTGCCGCACAGAGCTCTTGCCAGCTCTTCCAACTATTAGTTACCCCATCCTTTTAGCTGCCAAGGCAACTGTATATGCTTCAGTTCTGGAATTCTGATATTGGTAGGTAGTGCTAACACATGCCATTGGGATCTCTAAGGAGGCAGCAATGGTGTTTAATTGGTCCTATATATCTAGGATTAGCATAGGCCTAGGACCATGGACATTGTAGAGGCAGTGAGTCAGTGCATGAGTGACAAGCATTAATTTGAACTGCTTAAGAATATACTGTTGGGCTGGAAAGGTGGCTCTGCAGTTAAAGGCACTTGCTTACAAAGCCTGATGGACTGGGTTCGATTCCACTGTACCTATGTAAAACCAGATGCAAAATGACTCATCCATCAGGAGTTCATATGCAGGGAAAGGAGATCCTGGCATGCCCTTAAACATACATGCACACATGTTCTCTCTCTCTCTCTCTCTCAAATAAATAAATAAATTAATTAAATATTTAAAAAAAAATAATATACTGACTCAGGCTGGAGTGATGGCTCAGCAGTTAAAGATGTTTTCATTGCAAAACCTGCCAGTTAGGGTTCAACTCCCCAGCATCAATGTAAAGCCAACAAAAATACAAAAACTGGTGCTCACATCTGGTATTTCTCTGCAGTGGCAAGAAACCCTGGAATACCCATGCGCGCACACACACACACACACGCTCATATGTGTGCAAAAAGATAAATGTTTATTTTACA
This sequence comes from Jaculus jaculus, assembly GCF_020740685.1. Lineage (NCBI taxonomy): Eukaryota > Metazoa > Chordata > Mammalia > Rodentia > Dipodidae > Jaculus > Jaculus jaculus. The sequence goes on from NC_059102.1 coordinate 47,702,821, forward strand.
AAGGAATATATGGTCTCAAGGCAGGGAAAGTGATCCAGGCACATTGTTGATGGTAAGAGGAAATTCCATACAGAAGCACCCAGGCTGTGCTGCAGATAGATGGTGTACGCATAGACAGGGTCCTGACTCAACACAGATTTCCGTTTCTGTTAGAGAGGGAATAGGGACTGTGTCCAACCAGGACCCATCTACCTGAGGTCATTTGAGAGCGCCAAGCTAGGAGCTTCTGTCTCCAAATGTCTTCTTTCTGGCGTTCTAAAAGTATTCAACATTTTCTTTTAGAAAATATGCTGATTCTTCCTCTACTCAGCCCACTTCTCTAGAGACATGTACCTTGGAAAGTCACATTAGGGAATAACTTAAACCATAAACTAGGGGACAGAGAAATGGTTCAGTGGTTGAGAGCATTTACCATGCGAGCATGAGAGTCTGAGAGGGCCTGAGACCATGTGATTTTGATTCCCTGGCACCTTCATAAACAGCTAGGCATGACCACAAATGTCTGTCACTCCACTATGAGCAGCAGAGATTAGAGAATCAATGGGACTCATGAGTTCAGAGAGACTCCATCTTAAAAAAAAAAAAAAAGTGGATGAGTGACAGAGAAGGACATCAGATGTTATACTCTGGCCTCTACACACATACAGTGCATGGGGTTCACACATCTTCATATATATGTACATATACCACACGCTACACTGCATCATACATACCATACATCACACAGAGAAACAGAGAAAGGAAGGAAGGAAAAGAAGGAAGGAAGGGAGGGAGGGGAAAAAGTAAAAAGGAAAAAAAGTTAAAAACATAGGCTATAGCATCAGACAGACCAGGGTTCAAACATAAACCACTGAGGCAAATTATTCTGAGAAGAGCTCAATAGGGCTGAAGGGGTGAGATTTAAGTATGAGTAAGTAATCTGACACAAGCCAATGTTCAGTGCAGCCCAGTGTCGTCGTTATGATAATTAGTTTGGACTCTTAATTGCAAGAGATGAAAATGAAACAAAGCTGGCTGAATCCAAAAGTGTGAGTGTGTCGCCCAGAAACCCAGAAGAGGAATGCTCCTGGAGCTCAGGCGGGCCTGTCACCTTGACCCATTCATCGGCTTCATGCTCTCCTCAGATCTCCTTTGTGTTTGGAGAAAATGCACCTCCCACTGCCTAAGGTGCCCTCCTGTAGTGTCAGTTACACTAAGGGAAACCACCACGAGTCCTTTTCCTGTCATAGACTTAGTGTCGCAGGCTCAGATGGACTCACTTTGAATGGAGGCTGCTTCTGCTCACTCAGCTGGCAAGAGTCCGGTGACACCATGGCCCCAGGGCCAGCAGCGCGGACGGGCGTTGGCTTTGTGGGAGAGAAGTCAACTCGAGATGCAGATGCTGCGAAAGTTACCTTCAACCTAGCCTGATCATGAAAACGAGAAAGCATGTGAAATATCCTTTGTGAAAGCAATCCATTATGGTCTCAAATTGTATTCACTTGTGACAATAAAGATTCATTAGGAACATAAAGAAGTTGTTTTAGGCCATGGTGGTGATTTTCGAATGTCCTTTGATTTAATAACAAAACTTTGTTGACTGTGGCAAGCTCCTGCAAGGATTAACAACCCTGGAGCCTTTTCCATCTACCACCTTAGTGAGGATTAGTTGACACGTGGCTAAGAGCCAGGTCCCAGGGGAACAGACCTAGGCCAGGAGGGAAGATGAAGGGGACATGAAATGCCAAGGGCCCTGGAGGCCAAGCTCTGGCTCTTCGCAGTGTGTGGACACTGAGGCCCTCTCTTCCTGAAAAGGCGAAACCTGGCTCAGAATTCTAAAGCCTCCACTGTATTTTCACAGAACATCAGTAAATTCCAGGCCGGAGACAGGGCAGCTACTAGAAACTAGCGCCCCCCCCCCCAACCCTTGGTAATAAAAAGACATCGGAAACATTATAAAAAGACACCACATGGTTTGTAAGGCAAGACTGGTGCCAATTTCCAAAAGCCCTCCAGACATCCTATAGAGGGGTTTCTATAGAAACAAATAATCCCACGCCCACTCGAGCAGCCTCTGAGCCCATCTGGCACTCTGTCCCCAGTTCCCACCCCTAGGCTCAGTGAGGATAACCCAGGAAAAGTCTTTCCATTTAGTCCTTGGCACCCTGCTTCTTCTAGCCTGAATGTCAGTATGCTGTGTCTTCTAATGTTTCCCTCGGGGACTGGGGAGGACAGATAGTCACTGTCATGTTAAAGCCAAAGAATTATGAAGCAGCTTTGTGAGCACTGGGAGAGCTTAACTCCTGCCCAGAGACAGCCCCGAGACTCCTGTGGGACAGGGATGGAGGTTCTGAAGCGCAGTGGGTAAATCACATCCACAGCCCCATCCACAGGGTAGTGTTTGTGAAATTGCTCAAGTTGGCTGCCCTGAGACGTGGCCCCAATGTTCCCTTAGACACCGCTTTTATCTGCAGCGAAGCTATATATGGCCAGAGCTCCAGAAAAACTTACTTCAGCCTAAGTGCTTTGAGTGTTCAAGGCCTAGATGTCAAAAGATTCCAGGTTCTCTTGCTGGGGCCACTCCTTTCTGCTTCCGTGACTATTGCCTTAATTGAATCTGTAACATTACCAACTTGTACAAGTCAGTTTTCTTCTATAACCCAGGTTTCTGTTCTATGAATAGGCCTACAAAGAGACCCATATTTATAAACTACAGTCATTAAGGCAGATGATTAAGACACCAGAAACTTAGTGACTTTATACATGGTATATTATCTTATGGTTGTGGTCAGAAATCTGACATGGATCTTGTTGGCCTAGCATCAAGGTGTCAGCAGAGCCATATGCCTTTCTGGAATCTCCAGGTAAGAATACATTTTCTTCCATTCCAGGCTTCTAGAGTCTGCCTGTACTTCTTGCCTGGTGACCCCTTCCAGCTGTAAAGCTAACAGCTGGCTCACCCCAACACTGACACTTCAACACATAAAAGATTCTTAGCCGGGCATGGTGGTGCATGTCTTTAATCCCAGTACCCGGGAGGCAGAGATAGGAGGATCACCTGAGTTTGAGGGCATCCTGTGACTACATAGTGAATTCCAGGTCAGCCTGGGCTACAGCGAGACCCTACCTTGAAAAGCCAAAAAAATAAAATAAAACAAAACAAAGCAAAATAAAGATTCTTGTACCCACTCAAGTAACTGAATAATCTTATTTTAAATTCAGCTCACCAGCTACCTCATTTCCATTTGCAACCACAATGAACCCTCACCACATTCTCAAACTCCGGGGATTAGGATGCAGACATTTTTGAGAATAAGCATTATTTTACCCACCAAACATTTTCTTATAAAATTTTAACATAATTCACTTAATCCTCACAATAACACCACCAAAAGATGCTGCTTTTCCCATTTTACAGATGACGTGATTGTGACTCAGAGAGTTTAACTGGCCACGCAGTTCATTGCAGACCAGGAACTCAATGCCATTCCTGCCATTCTCTGCTAGCCAGTTCTTCAAGCTTACAAAGTTCCCACCTTAAGACCTTTGTGCACTATGTTCCCTCTACCCAGGACTCATTTTCAAAACGCTTCTGCATCTGACGGCCTCCCTCTGTTAAACTATTACATGGCTGTCATTTCCTTGGAAAAGCTTTCTGTGATATCACAGGTGAGGCCAACCACCTCTCTGCTGGATGTATATAACTGCTTGATCATCCGTGTGTGTTTCTGTCTCCTCACAGAGTAAAACCTCCTGTCCTTATCAGGGCCACGCATGACTCAGCCCCTGGAGACTCTAGCCTCAGTCCTCTCTGTTTTGCTCTGGGCACACTTACTTTCTTTGAGGGAAATTGGACTCACCAATTAACTCCCTCCCTCAGCAGGGAGGCTTTCCCAGTGCTTTGCTTGTTCGTTCCTCACTCTCAGTCCCCAGCTTGCATGTCACTCTGGAGTAGGATAGGCTCAGCATCACAGCCTCTCACACGCCATGTATTTCATAGAACTTATGGTGGCATCATGGTTCTAATCACATGATTATTTGTGTGCTTATGTGGTTAGTATCACCTTTGTTAATATATTAAACCTTATGAGTTTAGTAAGAATCTACTAATACTTATTAAATTAAGTAACCAATGGAATTTAAGCATTGGATATGGTTAGGGCGACATGGAAAACTATCCAAGAGATGTCATTTATAGCTACTGAAAAGTTTTGGTGTGCTGTTACCTTCAATGTTTACAAAAGTTCAAAAGTCCTCTCTTCTCTTCCCATCATTACACTCCTCTTAATGAGCAAGACTGGTTAAAATCAGGATATTGAATAATCCATCAGAGCCACGGTAGAAAAAGAAAAAAATGGAGGCTGGAGAGATGGCTTAGCAGTTAAGATGCTTGCCTACAAAGCCAAAGGACCCAGGTTTGATTCCCCAAAACCCACATAAGCCAGATGCACAAGGTGGTGCATGTGTCTGGAGTTAGTTCGCAGCAGCTGAGGGCCCTGGTGCAATCCCTCTCTCTTTCTCTCTCTCTCTCTCTCTCCCTCCCTCCCTCCCTCCCTCTTTCTCACACATGAATAATTTAAAAAAAGAAAAAGAAACAATGGGCTTATACTTTAGTAACCACTTCTTTGTCTATTTTTTTGATTTTGAGGTAGAGTCTCACTCTACAGCCCAGGCTAGCCTCAAACTCATTATCCTCCTGCCTCAGCCTGCCCAGTGCTAAAATGAAGCCAGGTACCAACATGCCCAAGCTGGTAACTTGATGCTTTTTTTTCCATAAGCCTTTTGTTGGTGGTGTTTTTATTTCGCAGGCTAGCACTAATGTTCCCAGCCAGAAAAACAAACTGTAGAGGGTAGTGTAGACCAATGAGTGTCAGCCCTCAGCATGTTTCAGAATGATGAGAGGGTTTTAGCAGACCTTCATCTGAGCTCCAGAGTGGTGTCAGCAAGCTCCCATCAGAAGGTCAGTGCCGACCCTGCTGGTCTTTGCGTCACACTAAAGAGCAGTGGTGAGTGGCTCTCAAATTTGGGTCCCTGTTGCCTGGAGCCCATAGCAAATGAGCAAGACAGAAGCTGGAGCTTCCAATTCCCACTGACGCTCCATACCAGAAGTGCTTACTTTCAAAGGTGGCTGCACATTGAAACTCCCCGGGGAGTTTTAAAAACACTCCCTTGCTGTGTCTCTCCACTAGAGATTCAGATTGGGACAGTCAGGAGCACAGCCTGAGTCGAAGGTTTGAAACTCCACAAGTGACTTGAATGCTCATGAAAGCTGACCTAAAGCAAGGGTCCTCAGACTTCAATGGCATGAGAATGGCCAGTGGGTAGGCCTTTAACCCACAGACTGCTAGGCCACTTCCTGACTCAGGAGGTCTAGGTGGTAGCCTCACAGTCTGTGTCCATCACATTCTCAGGAGTTGCGGATGTCACTGATCCGGGAAGCACATTTTGAGAGCTGCTCATCTAGAAGAGGGGAAAGAATAAACTGGCTGAACCAGTGCTTCTCACATTACATTGTCCATACAAATCGTTGAGAATCTCCAGGTGGGAGGCTAAGGTAGGAGAATCCCTGTAAACTCAAGGCCAACTTGAGACTACACAGTGAGTTCCAGGTCATTCTGGACTAGAGCAAAACCCTACCTCAAAAAAGCAAAAATAATAATTTTTAAAAATTAAAAGAAAATGCTGAGTATCTTGTAATGTGTGTTCTAGGTGTGTCCAGGATTCAGGGTTGGAGTGAAGGGCTGCAAAGTTCTACATTCTAAAAGGCTCTCAGATACTAGGTTTGCTGCCAATCCACAGACAATACAGTGAGTAGCAAGAACAGGATTTTTTGGGTCCTAGTCCAGGACAGAGTGCACTTCTCACCCAGGCAATCACTACTGTTGTTTAGTTGGAATATGCAAGGCCTTTGTATCTCTAGCCCCAGGTATTAACAAATTGTCCCTTTGCACAACACTATTCTCCTCACATGCATTTCCCTCAGTGATTTACAGGGTAATTCCTATGAACCTGGCCCAAAGTGTCTTCATCCCCCATGGGCTACAAAACAATAATACAAAAGACAGACTTGGGTCAACTCATTACCATATTTGCCTAACTACTTTACAGTAAAATAAAATAGTCAAAACACGTGTCCTGTTAGTTCATGTGAGCTGTACTTGATTACAACAGTAACCTGCACCCTGTCCTCACCTTCATGGCTGGTTACGCAGGTAAAATGATTGTCTGCTCACAGCTTAAAGATATCAGAGAGACTATGGTGTCGGAGACATGGTAAATTATCTGATGCATCAATTTCCTGCAGTCAGGAATGGTTAAAAGTGTGATTGCTATTTGAGAGGATCTGTCTATGGACCTGTTCTTGTTTCCACTGTCCTAGCCATGAGAGACAATGGGAGAAAAGAAGGAACATGAAGAAAAACACATGGGATTTATATAAACATGATAAATCAGTTATATTACCTACATTACACATGGGACATGTTCAAAAGGAAAACCTCTCAATTCAGAGCTAATGCTGCAAATCCTCCTACCCTTGCCTATGTGGCAGAATTCTGGCAGGAAAGCCGGAGGCAGTGGAGGGTAGATTTCAGCATGTTGTGCGTGCTTATTTACGGTGCAGCCCATCACAGCCCTTCACAGCCTCTATGCTGGCGCACCGAAGGGCTTTGAAGAGAAATAATGAGCTGAGAGGTTCATGACATGCTATTAAAAAGTTTGTGATTGGATTTGGAAAATCAGATGGATCTCCAAGGGAAACGGACCATTTCTGAGCCATTGCACTTAGAATATTGTTGAGCCCCAGAGCTGGAATATTTATGACAAGGGAGAGAGTTGTTTTTGTCTCAAATCCAGGTTCTGGCTGATGTGTAGTGAGGAAGCTGCTTTGCACAGCGGACCTGAGGTCCTGAATATCCATGATGTCACCTTTTTCTACTGATCTGCCTACCGCGCACAGAGGCACACTATTAGCTCTGTGATGTTTGAGCTTAATTCTCCCACATGTGGGCTTCAATTCCAGCCAAAACAAAGTCGTCGGCAGGAGATTTCAGACTCATTGAATTGCTCAAGGTGCTCCGGGCTCAGTGAGAGGAGATCAGGATGGGATGCATGCCTTATTATAAAAGAGCTGAGCCGAAGGAACAGGCATCAGGACAGCAGGGTGTGGGATTGCCTACAGTGTGAAGCATTCTGTCTTCCAGTCAGTGATTTGAGGCTCTATGCTTTGCCCTGTAGATTCCCAGGGCTTCTCTGGTATATGTGATTAAAGGAAGCATACTGTTCCGTACCTGATGGTGAACCAGGGAGCCCTTATTCCTATTTCACAAAGGGAACATTTTAGGATATAAAATCATATAAAAAAAAAAGAATATTTTACAAGGAAAATCCACACACACCCCATAACCAGGCAAGAGCAGGATGAATTTGCGGTTAAACCATTTTTCCATTGCAGATGACATTTTAACTCTTTGGATTCCAGAATCTACCTACCTACCTCCTTACACACACACACATACACACACACACACACACCCCTTAAGAGATGTTTTGCAGCTAACATCAAAAGCCAAGCTGCGCCACAGGTTGAATTAAGAAGCATTAGTGACACTTGGTTAATGTCATGATCCTGCCCCACAACCATGATCTCTCAGACCTTAACCTAAGGTCTCTTCTCCCTACCAGCCCATTATACCATGAAGGCATATATCTCACCATCGCCCCCCCCCACACACACACACTCAGTTTTAACTGAGCAAACGGGGCTGAGCACACTGTGAAAGATTATTTGAGATCATGTGTGGGAAAAGGGGCTGAGGCTGCAATGTTATGCTATTCACAAACAAAAACTAGTGCTTCTTCTCCAGCTTTCTTCACATAAGTCACATGAGTGATGGTGCATCTTCTAGTCTGCTCCAGCCAAACTCTGGGATTGAAGAGCTTTTGTCTCATACGTGCAGAAAAAAAATTCTATTTTCTTGTCTCTCCACTATGGGAAAATAAACTTATTTTCAGTTGCCCCTGACATCTGACCACTCAACTGATCACGAGGACGCTGCGGTAAGCCACAACTGCACTTGAAATTATCTCTCTTAGGCACAGTTCCTGTACTTTCATTGGTATCATGCCTGGAGCACAGCTTTGGCCTTCCATTGTAAGGTCCCATTTTTCCCTTTCTTCCCCTGTCTTTCAATTGGGCTTGTTGTTAATATAAGCTAAATGCAAAAATGACACCAGTTTTCCCAGCCAAAGCCTCAATGAGGGGGGAGGAGATCCTACTGATATATGATGTCCTTTTTTTCTAAAAAGAAAACTACAATGCAAGAAAACTTTAAACATCCTGCAAAGGGCTTGGGCAACTGCCTTGATGAATATGGAGGTGACCATCGGGATTTGTCCCTCTTCCTTCCATTTGAATCATTTTGTTCTTTGCAGCTGCTTTACAATTCCCACCCACTCTGAAGAAACAGGCAAAGCATTCCAAAAACAGTGGCTAGGAGGAGGGCAAACTGTGATCAAGTGGAAGAGACCGACTTCTTCTTACACCTTTTTGGCTACTGCTGCCTTCCTGGAGAGAGTACAGCGTGACATACACTGCAGCAGACTTGTCTCCATAAAGAAGCCCCTCTGGAGTCCATCATACCAGCGGGCTGACAAGACAGCTCGGTGTATACACCTGGCTGCCCTCTTGACTAAGGAAGGGAGCTGACACTCTGGGCACTTAAGACCTCCTCAGATCCAGTATGTGCCACTGGAATATAGGTCAGCATTTTGCTGGAACCTCAAAGCAGGCGGGAAGCAAATGGACCCCAGACCAGGCTCAGGTCCATTTAACAAGCCCAGACGACACAGAAAGGAGCGTGTAGAACCCTTGTGGTGAGTCTTTACATTTGGCACACAACTGCCAGAGCAATCTAAAGGTCAGCAAAGGCTTCATTAGCGCTGGGGTTGGGCCAAGGTGCAGACTGAAGTTCAGCTGGCTCAGCCAAATGCAGCTGCTGATTGATCATGCTTCCCTTGGGGGCTTTTCCTCAACCTCTGGTTTGGACAGCAGAGGGGATAGTGATATGCATGTAGCTACCAAGTGGGACTGGGAAGCAGGATTTTCAGTTGCTGGGCAGTTCTGGTAGAAATAGAGAACACAGGAAGGATTTTCTTCCCAACAGCATGAGGCAAAATAGAGCTGCTGGCCTTGCCTAGAGACTATTACTTTCAAAGGTGATTGGAAAATGCTTTGGGCTGAACTTTTAGACTCAGTTACTTTCTCCCCCCCACCTCCCACACCACAGTTCATAGAGTAATAAAGATATGAAATGAGATTGGATTTTTCTTGTGAATTCAAACATCAAGATTGTGATTTGGGGTAATAAGCATTGCCAAGTTGGTGCTGAACAGACAGAAAGGAGAAATAGGTTTAAGGTTTTGCCTTTGAGAAAATGCAAAAAAAGAAAAAAAATGTTCACAAAAAAAAAAAGTTCCATGGATTGTACACCATCACAGAACTTTACAACCTCAAAAGTAGAATTCAAGACTCCTGAGTCTCAGTGTGTGACTAACTGTCTTTTATTTTTATTTTATTTTTTGAGGTAGGGTTCTGCTCTAACCCAGGCTGACCTGGAATTTCCTCCATAGTCTCAGACTGGCCTTGAACTCACCGTGATCATCCTACCTCTGCCTCCCAAGTTTTAGGATTAAAGACATACACCACCACATGAAGCCCTAACTGTCCTTTATTAAAACAATGAAAACAAAATGGATTAGTGGAGGTTAACATTCTGTCCAAGAAGCTTAGCAAGCAAGCAGAGCTTTAAGGAAAATGTGATTCTAACATTGGATGCCTCAATAGTAATGTTGTTAATGCAAATTTATTATTCACAAAGTAGGTAGAGTTGTGCTTTCCCATCTTACAGGTTCCACTGACATTTAGTGAGTGTCTGTGTTGCACTAGGCATGTCTCCACCCATCATGTGATTTTAGCCCTCAAAGGAACTTAGAGAGTCAATATCCTTATCCATTTTACTGATGAGAAACAGATTAAAGACTAGAGGACTCTTAGAGATAGGATTGAAATCAACCTTTTTTTTTTTTAACTCCCTTGGGGATCTCATAACCACTCATCTGCTTCTTTTAAATAGTATATTGTTTTATGTGTTTACATATGGGTTGGTAGCTGTAAAGGACTAAATTCTCAAATGAGAAAAATTATGAACCAAAACAGGTTTCTTTAAATTACCTGCTTATAATACTTTGTCCAACTATGAGGGTTCTAAAATGTGTTTTGATTGGCCATGAGAAATTATCATGTCTTCTGACTTAATTCTGATTTTAAATCTAGGCTGTATTTAAAATGCACTGAAATATCCAGGCATGAAACAACTGGAGTTTCTTTGAGACAGGGTCTCATTTTATTACCAAGATTAAATTTGAACTCACTATGTGGCCCAAGATGGCCTAGAACTCATAATTCTCCCGCTTCAGCCTCCCAAGGGCTAGGACTATAGAAGTACACCACCATCCCAGCTTATCTTTAGATCTTATGAGAGAAATATTGCTTCCAAAGTTGTCAAGTTAAAGATAGCACATAGGTGCTACACTGTGAAGACCATATGGAAGAGGCAGGGAGGGGAAAGTTACTCTAGTCAGCCTCATAGTTGGAGGGGATGGATGGCCACCCTTCTCAAAAGAAAGGAAAAGGGGAAATAGTGTAATCTTTTCATTTTTTTGTGCTTCTTGTTTAAAAAATGAAAGATATGGAAATAGAAATAAGTAAAAGTTTAAGAGATAAATAGATGAAAAATACATTGCACTGATCCCAGGGCCCAGGAGGAGAGGCAGACATATAATTAAAACACAAAGAAGAGGAAAGAAAGAAAGAAAGAAAGAAAGAAAGAAAGAAAGAAAGAAAGAAAGAAAGGAAGGAAGGAAGGAAGGAAGGAAGGAAGGAAGGAAGAAAGAAAGAAAGAAAGAAAGAAAGAAAGAAAGAAAGAAAGAAAGAAAGAAAGAAAGGTAGAAAATGTGTAGGAAAAGTATGAGGCACAAATACGGTGCCAAGAAGGAAGTAATTATTCCAGAAAGCATGAAAAGAGGAGAGGCAGGAAAACCTTCACAGAGAAGGAAAACTTAAGGTAGAATTTAAGAACTTTGGCCAAGTGGAAAACTGAAGAAAAAAATCTATAGGAAGGCACAAAGCACAAAAGGGGCTGACATTTGGGGCCTGGGGTATGTCTGCTGCTCTTGGAGGCTGAGCAGGAAGGAACGCACTTGGATAAATGAACTAGTAGAGTGGTTAGGAATTTGGAGCTTGGATGTGATCGGAAGGAAGCCTCTTACTGGTTTTAAAAATGGATTTGAGTTTCTGAAAATTACTGTTGTGGTGTTGTTTGCTGTTGCACATGAATACCTGATCATCTGATCAAGAAAATGAAAAGCTGGCTGTTTCAAAGAAGTAATTAAATAGACAAACTCCTTGGCATGACTGATTTTTTTAAGGCAGAAATAAACAGTGCCTAATATGAAAAAGGACATTGAAACAGCAAAAGTAAATATATAAAGGGAAGTCATAAGAGAATCAGATGAACAACTTTAGGCCAATATATTTGAAATCTTAGATATTCTGTTATTTTTTTTTATTTTATGAGACAGAATAGTGATATTTAGTCCAAGGTACTCTCAGATTTGCAGTCTTCTGGCCTCAAGCTCCCAAATGCTGGGATTATAATGTACACCATCATGCCCAGCCACACCATATAATTTTGGAATAAATTATAAAAACTCAAAAAGAAATTGACACTGAATAAACTTATAACTATTAAGGAATTAAATTAGTAATTAAAAATATGCTACAATTTTCCAAAAAGATTTCTCATTGTCTTTATGAAAATTAAAAGAGGAGATAATAGGTCTTAACATTAGAAGAAAGAGAAAAATATTTCACAATATTTTATAAGTATTTAAGAAGCCATTATAATCCCAATGTCAATTACAAAGATGTGGACAAAGATGTAAAATGTTAGATATTACCAAGCAATCCAAAGTGATTGTGTATATAAATATCATGAATCTCAGTAGCATCCAAGAATTGCTTAACATTTAAAAAACAATTACATAAATTCCCACATTAATTTATTGCATAGATAATGGAAAACCCATCCATGATTTTTTAAAAAGGTAATTTTAACAACTGGTGTGAATCACAACTATATGACTTATTAATTGCTAAATTTTAATTCAGATTTAAAAAAAAAAAAAAAAAGCTTCCTGAGTAGCTTCGAAGAGGAACGTGGGTAGAAAAAGGGATGATGAGCAGAAGGCCAGTGTGGCAAATCCAGGTACAGGTGTCCAAGGCTGGGGGAGATGCCGTGGTGGAGAGAGCAGAGGGGACTGCTGAGATGGGTAATTTAGTGAGAAGGGAGTGAGGAGATGACACTGATGGAGAGTGGTGGGGACTGGATGTGAGGAGAGTGTTGTCATAAGAGGAAAGGACTCTGTCAGGACTGACAGATTTCTGGAATGGGAATCTGGGTGTCTGTTAATTGAATTTAACCATAATAGAAAACACAGCTCAGAGATGTGTCTGACAAGAGTACATGAGAAGTAGAAATTACCAGGAGAAATGAATGTCAGCAGTCTAAAAGAGCACTATGTAATCACGGGGGTTCAATTAATGCAGGAGAGACAGTGAGAAGCTTGAGGGTAAGCATAATAGACTTTTAAAGCCTAAATGAACCCTGGGACAGTTACCACTGGATCAATGTTTTCTGCCTTTACCCAAAGCTACCAGGAGCTCACTCGCTGCTGCAGCCTTGAAGGGATAAGGGCTTGAGGTACACAGAATCACAGAGGTAACAAAACAAAACAAAACACAAAAAAGGTTTCCTTAGAAGTACTATTTATTAAAAAGATTGTTTTACAAATGGGAGTGAAAGTTTGAAACGGGGAGTTAGAGGTTGAGGAAAGCCCTTGAACCCCAAAAGTTGAGTTCACTAAAGAATGGGAAACTAAACTGAGGATAATTATAAAATTACTATATTTATTGAGGGAAAATATGTGACGGGCCTGCAAAAACCATAAAAAGAGAGTTGGAGAGGACAGAAAAGAAAGCATGAAGAGCTCCTGCCATGTGGAGGGCAGGGTAAAAAGCCCATGCGGAAGTCGGGGTTTGGTGGTTCTCCCCTCACCTCGGCCAGCCAGGCCAAGATGGAAACTCACTATAGAACCTGGGGATTCCGGAGTGTTCAGGCACCCCAGAGAGCCTTCCCTCCCCTAGTGAATGTACTGATAACCTTACTATAGTGGGTTTTACTCTTGGCTCAGGTGAGCCGCAGTGAGAGTTGACTGGTCTGGGCTAGGGGCTGGCTCAGGGAGAGGCTAGCCAAGATGCCAAGTTCTGGGGGCTGAACTTGACCCACAATGTCAGGATTAAATTTAAATTCTAACAACAGGACTTCCCTCTCAAGGAGGAGCTCAGATCTGGGGGACTCCTTTAGGCAAGAGACAAGAAGTCAGCTTATCCTTTGATCAAGTACAGATTGCAAACATTCCTGCCTTTACTTTCAGGGGGGTAGTCACCCTAACTGCCCGACAAAGCTACCTGACTTCTTCTCAAAAGTAAAATTTAAAAATGTGTACTTAACAAATGTCCAGTAACAGTAACAGTAACATTACAGGGGTATTTCTACCATCTTAAATCTTGCCCTATAATATATGCCATTATGTATTTATAAAAATCTGTTATATTTGTCCACTGAAAGTTAAGCTTTGAGACAGGTGCGGTGGTGCATACCTGTAATCTCAACTATGGAGAAGGCTGACGTATGATTATTCTGAATTCAAGGCCAGCCTGAGCAACTAGTGAGGCCCTGTCTTAAAATATTTTTTGAAGTGCCAGGAATGTAGTTCAGTAGAGAAGACTTTCCTAAGCATGTACAAAACCTTGGGTTTGACCCCTAATAAAATTAGAAGAAAGTTAGTAAATAGAGTTTGTTCATAAACGTTTAATCTTTATATCAAGTAACAAATTTGATGGCTTGGTCCTCAGTGATTCCTACAGAACCACAGGACTATGTCCGCAGAAGCTGACAGGATGGTCTTGTGCCTGTTTCTCCTTCCCACTTTGTCTGTCCAGTCTTCACTTTCAGTTTAATATCTGCAACTTGAACATGCGTCAAACTCTATAGAAACAGACCAAAACAACTCTATTTTACTGTATATATACAAAACACCAGGAAAGTAATTGGCTGAACATTTCCATCACCCAGACTGGAAAATACACACACACACACACACACACACACACACACACACACACACACACACATACATATAACCATAGAACTGGAAGGCCACTTCCAGCATAGTGATATTCAGCTCCTGAGATTAGTGATGTCCACCAGTGGAAGCTGCTAAGATGTTTTGCAAATAACAAGCCCAGTCTTCTCCAAAATGGTGATAATGATGATGTCATTTGGCTTTAAGGAAATTCATGCAGACATGAACTGGCTGGAGAGCGTGATGTGAGCGGCCCAGCTAGAGTTTGGGTAAAACTATTTCATAAGTGGCCTGGTGCTCACATTTGGACCTGTGGGGCATTAGATTTCAGATGCCCTTACCCAGGGATCAACCTCAGATCAGAGGGAGAATGTACTAGAACCCTTTGCCAGGAGCACTCTCCTGCTGATCCAATCCAAGTGGCAAGATCCACACAGCAGGACAGAGAAACTTTTGAAAAGGACTTGAAAAGAGTCAGTTACTCTGCGGTTAAACCATCAAAGGCGTCTTCAGGACAGCAGGCCTCGACATGTGCTGCCCATTTGGGGAACAGATTCGTATAGAAGAGATCAAACACTTCCAGGAGAGCCCCTAGCCTTGAAGAGATGGAGCCTTATGAAAATAATTAGCAATTCATTGATATTTATCTGCTTACAGTGTGCTTCTGGCAACACAAGAGCCACTGACCCAGTTCCAGAGGCCCTCACTCGAGAGAGAAGGATTTGCTTACAGGCCTGATTCTGAAGGGCCTTTCAAGAGAGCATCCTTCCACACAGCTGGCATAGGGAGGTCGTCTTGGCCTGTGTATTGGGTTAGTAGCCACTAAAGCTTTGTGGAAACCTAGAAATCCCCAAGCACTTAGAGAAATTCCATACACCTAAGAGAACCCTTGCAACCTTAGGGACTTTAAACAGAAAATATATATATATATTTCCAGGGCCAGAGAGATGGCTTAGCAGTTAAGTTAGCAGTTAAGGCACTTGCCTGCAAAGCCAAAGGACCTCGGTTCTATTCCCCATTACCCACGTAAGCCAGATGCACAAGGTGGCGCATGCATCTGGAATTTGTTTGCATGGCTGGAAGCCCCAGTGTACCCATTCCATTCTCTCTCTCTCTCTCTCTCTCTCTCTCTCTCTCTCTCTCTCTCTGCCACTTCCCACTCTCAAATAAATAATAAATAAATAAATAAATAAAACAAATATTTCCAAACATCGTTCTTTGTGGCACTTTGTATAACTCACTCCCAGACTCATAAAACAGGGGTGGCTACACAGCATGCCCAATAAGTCACTTATCCTTCCTAGGGAGCCAAGATTTTTCACTCATGGCTGCAGTCCCACCAGCCTGGAAGTGATGGAGGAACAAGTCAGCACTCACAGTGGGAGTTACCACGATATTGTGATGCTACCATGTGACACAAGGAACTCTGTTTGTCTTAAAATTCAAGGAAGCCATTCAAAATTCATCTGCCTTGGGCTGGAGAGATGGCTCAGCAGGTAAGATGCTTGCCTACAAAGCCTAATGACCAGGGTTTGATGTCCCAGGATCCATGCAAAGCCAGATGCACAAAGTGGTGTGTGCATCTGGAGTTCATTTACAGCAGGCTAGAAGCCCTGGCTGCCCAATCTGTCTCTCTCCCTCCTTCCTTCCCTCCCTCCCTCCCTCCTTCCCTCCTTCCCTCCTTCCCTCCTTCCCTCCTTCCCTCCCTCCCTCCCTCCCTCCCTCCCTCCCTCCCTCCCTCCCTCCCTCCCTCCCTCTCTCTCTCTCTCCTTGTAAATCAATAAATAAGGAAAAAACCTATCAGAAAACGATTCATCTGCTTCTAGGTCTCAACTTCCCTTGTACTCAGATCTAGTTCTGGTAACCAGAAGGAGTCAGCCTGGGATTTGGAGTGATGAATGAACCTCTTCCTCTGCACTGTGGGTGGTGGCCAAAGAATAGACTTGCAGCTTGGGAGGAGGAAGCTGTAGAGAATTGGATTTGGTTTCTCCTAGAACTTTAACAGAGGTTGAAAATCTGTCCTCAAGATATTTAACACATATGTTCTGAAATTCATTAGGTTCCAAAATTAAAACACACACACACACACACACACACACACACACACACACACACACACACTTTTTAAAAACTCCAGCATTGGTCCATGTGCAAAGCAGATATTCAAAGAATGCTCGATGACTATTGAAGTTGTTAACTGACAAATATGACAAACACCAGTCTGGTTTGTACCACAGGACAGCTGAAGTTTCTGGGAAGGCATGTGCCCCCAGCTTGCCATTATGCAAGTTTTAAAAAAACAAATGACCCCATCCACACCTGTGTTCAAAAACCAACCTTCCTCTCAAAGGCGTCATTTGACTCTGAGTTGTCCATTAACAATTTAGGTATCTTCACAACTACATGGTCTTCAAAGGGAAGAGTTCTGTTATTAACTTACATTTGAGGGTGAACAATACGTTCATAACCCAAAATGGATTCTTGCACAAGGCATATGCTAAGTGTTCGTTACTGACTGATGTGTTCATCAGTAGGCATTAGAGGCACAGTGTGGCTTTTGCCACATGCCCAGGCTTGCTCTTCACAGAAAGCACCACTCTGGGCTACATTTTGAAAGCCTGTACTCCTCAGAAGAAATGTTTTAGAAAAATCTTTTCTGTGGTCTAAATTATTTTGGGGCACCAATGTGTTTTAGGTAATAAAATAAGATATGATTTCTACAAATATTATGATGCTCTGACATTTTCTATCACTTGATGGAAACATGACTTAGTTCTCCATAAGCCTGGTGTAGCTGTCTCTACAGTAGATGGCAGAGCCTGGCTTAGTTGTTCCTTTGTGGATGATGCAATTATACTTTCCAGAGTATAATCCCCCCCTCCAAGCATGTTTTCCCCCATTGGTTTCAGTTACACATGTTCAACTATGACATGTCAATTCTTTTGAGGAAAAAGACAATACTCACAAAGATTTAATTACTGTATCTTATTAGAATTATTCTATTATATTATTAGTTATTACTCTCTAACTGTACCTAATTTATAAATCAAATTATATCATAGGTATGTATGCATAAGAAAAAGGTGTACATAAGATTTGATACTGTCCTTTCAGGCATTCATTGGGGGAAGTCTTCAAATGTATTCCTGGGGATAAGGTCTACCTTATGATGCTTTTTGAGTAGAAAGGAAGAATAAAAGAAAGAAAGGAAAAAATGGAAGGAAAACGGTAAGGGGGAGATAAATGTAATAGAAAAGAAGGAAAACAAAAAGGAAAAAAAATCTGTTCAAGTATCCACATTCACAACTTAACCAATTGTTAATTACAGACATGCACTCAGCTGCCAATAATGTCTATTTAAAAGGAAAGAGTCAGAAATGCAATTTGAGTACCTTTCTCTCACATGATTACTGTGCCTAACTCCATCTCACTTCCAAGTCTAGGGAAAACTTGGTATTTTCAAATGTTGAACCTTCTAGGTGACTCTTCACTCAGAAGTCTGGGAGGCTACCTCTGGAGATGCTGGCCTTACCACAGTTGGGTGGTAGCAAGAAACCCCAAAAGTCATGGATTCGGTGGAATAGACTCTGTAGGGGTCCTCTTGTTGAGCCATTCCAGCTAGCTGGGGGCTCTCTGCTATATCTGTACAAGGCTAGCACACAGTAGGTGTCAATACCTGTGTAAACACATACATACACAAATAATTAAAAAGAAAACCTTGTGAAATAACAGTAGACTGTCATTTAATATGTGAGGAAACAGAAAGTAAGAGGAGATGAAGTCATTTGTTTGAGATCTTGGTGGGACCTGAGCGGCCACCTCCTGACTAACACCTGTTCTGAGCCATCTGCTCCTCCTTGTACCTGCAGCAAAGCCCTTCCTTGCACTAGTACAGTTAAAGAAACTCTTTCCAGCCCTTACAAGCTAGCTAAAAAAAAAAAAAAAAAAAAAAAAAAAGCTGAACTATGAAGGCCTGTAAAGTAGTGTTTCCTGTGACTTTTCTTCTGAATCAGGAAACAGTTGCTGGGGGCCCCCATAAAGCAAGCTCCGTGATCTCCTTCCTCCTCCTTTATCAAGACAAAACTTCCTTAGCTTGGGAAGTCCTTTCTGTGAGCAGTGTGCCAACAGTTTTTACAGACTTACCAGGGCCTCCACCTCTCTCTTAAAGGAGCCAGAACATTTTCTCCTGCAGAACTTGATTACACAATTAACGCTAAACAGCTGTTATCAAACAGTGGCACACTCCAGCTACTCAGAATACTTTAGAAACCTATCCATACCTTGATGATGTAAAATAATATAGGTGCTTAGGATCATCCATCACATAAATGCTCTACTTGAAGATCAAAACTTTTTAAAGAGGTGTAGAAAAGTATGGACCATAGATTAGCAAAAATTTACTCTGCCTTATTTCTTCATGAAGAAACCATATTTTATTTACATATCCATAGTCTGTGTTGATAACAAGATCTCCAAATGACACATGATTCCCAAATCCAAAACCTGAGTCAAAGTGAAATTCATTAGCATGGGGTTCCACTTCTGCAAACTTAAATGTGTAAACACAGCAACGAAGTACTTGGGCATAAATCAGTTCACTTAGGTCCTTGTCACTGAAGCCACATGTATTAGTCAGAGTTCTCTAGAGAAAATGGATATATATTATAAAAGGGCTTCCGTGATAGGGGCCAAGTAGTCCCGCAAAGGCCATCTGCACAGTGGAGAGAGGACGAGAACTCAGTAGCTGCTCAGCCCATGAAGCTGGGTGCCTTGATGACCTCACTCTGGACCTGAAGACCTAAAAGATTGTTGTGGAGTCACTGATCTTCAGACCACACTGGAAGGCCGAAGGAGCTGCAGCAGTGACAGAGGTGGTGTGGGAGCAGTGGCAATAACAGATGCCCTCATCAGCAAGAAGCAAGGGCAAGCAAACAAGCAAGGCTGTTTTTCCCTTGGGTTTCTTTATAGCTGGGCTGCCACCAGAAGGCAATGCCTACTTTGGGGATGGTCTTCCCCCTCAGTTACTCCTTCCTAACAATGCCCTCATGGAGCAATGGCCCCTGCTTGACTCCACATCCAATCAAGTTGACAGTGAAGATTAACCAGTACACCGCATGTTGGCAAGATGAATGTTACATCACTGCAAAGAACTTGAGGGAAAATAATGGAAGCTTTATTGATCTGTAATACAAATGAAAATATGCCTAAGCCTGAGTGGCTGGTTAGATGGGATAAGGTTGTATCAATTGACAATACCACCTTCACAATGTGGCAGTTGACATGATTTATACAATCCACAAAGCTTCCATGCACTCTTATCGAGTAAATCTGAAACCTGATGTCTGACGCGTGGCTGTGGTATTTTGTTTGTTTTAACTGCCCTTTCTAGTCATTGATATCATCTAGGACATGCCAAGATGGGAAAAAATCATAACAAAGTGGGTCATGTAAGCTTTTATTGCTCCTGATACCATGCTAATCATTACTGGGATGCACTTTAGATCTGTTAGGGATGAATTTGTTTCTCTGTGAAACACAATAAAACACACCTGTTAAGTATGCCAACGCCCTTTACCCACGTCCAGTCTAGGGCAATATTACCTACTTCTTAAGGCTCATCCCGACTGCCAGCTATTCCATTAACTACAATAACTATTTCTTCTTATTTTCCTAACTTCCTTCCTTTCTCCCTATCTCCATCTCCTCTTCCTCTTCTCCCTTTTCCTACTGCTTCTTCTTCTTCTCTCTATGTATGGGTGGCTCACTTCTCCTAATTAGACTTCATGTACAGGGAAGCCTTGAACATTGTATGTAGTTGAAGATAACCTTGAACGCTTGATTCTCCTGCCTCTGCTTCCTGGCTGTTGGGGGTCACAGGTATACATGACCACACACTGTTTCCTGACCTCCCCGTTCAGCAAATGTTTTCTTTCTTTCCTGGGCATCTTAAACATTTTGACTCTGGTCACTCATCAGATATGATATTTATCCTGCTCTGCCAGCTGCGTTCCTCTTCTTTGACTTGTCCCCTGTTAGATTTTAAGGCTCAAAACAGCAGGGGTCAGCCTTATCTTTACATTTCCACAGGCTGAGCACAGGGCGTTGAACCTACAAGCTCAATAAAAGTGTGTTGACTTGCAGTGAATTGTGACCCTCCCTGGCTACCAGGCTCTCAGCCAGCTCCAGGGTACAGAACACAATAGGTCCTTGTATTCACTGTGCACACCCACTAATGTATGCTGAACACCTGCAAACATAGGGGCCCTTAGTTACATGCTTTTGAACAGGCTCTTCTGATGGCTGGCCTGCTGCTCACTATGCAGGCACTCCCTGGAAAGACCCATTTCTGCAGTAAATGGTCACATTTATGGTGCCAGGGACCAAAAGAAGACAAGGGGCCAAGTAGGTGAGTCTCTGTGCCAGAAATGTGCTTTCAAATGTGCAGATAACAGGGAAGCAGGGAACAGCGCCATGGGGAAGCGACAGCATCTATACAGTGAGACTTCCCCCTTCTCCTTCCCAGTTCTCACTCCACCCTTCTACTTCCCCTGCACCCAGTTCTCTACTGCAACTTGGAATTCACCCCTAATCCCTACGGAGCAGCCGCCACTGCAGGGAGATCAGGACCCATTCCCACTTCCTCTGTGGGAGGCTCTCACAAGATGCTGTGGTGATAAATCTCACTGCTCTTTATTAAATACAAATTGTACTGACCAGTTTCCAGTAATTTTAGTGGAAAGTTGAATCCCCCCCAAACCCTCAAGACAGTTCCCAAATCCTGAGATGATTATTATTATCAATGCTATTATTATTTATAAAACCCACATCCGTTTAAAAAAAAAAAAAAAAAAGCTCTCTTAAAGGAGCCAGGTAGAGCAAGCAGACAGAATCTGCTTGGGAATCTGCTTTTCTTCATAGGCATGACACCACCACATGATTTTGGTTACACAAGACAATAGGGAGCCGACTTCTCCTGGGAGGCCAGGCACGGTTACCAGATTTGACAAATGAAAATGTAGGTTGACCAGAAGAATCTGAGTTTCAGATAATCAATGAAAGATACAAAATATAAATATGCCCCACACGGGCCATACGGCAGACATCTATGCTAAAACATTAATTGCTCATCTAAAATTCAAGTGTAACTGCTCATTTTTTTGTTTTACCAGGGAAGGCCAGATCAATAAAAAGACTTACACCAACAAAAGCATCTTTTGAAAGCCCTGGCTGAATAGCTTTGGAGGACATTTCACTCAGACATGTCCCCTGGAGTGTGAGCTCCCTGTCATGGAAAAACAACTGGGAGAATGAACAGTCAGTGAGCATTCTTGCCCTCAGCAGCCCATGACAAACTATTCTCCTTCAAGGAGCTGGGGGTAAGAGGCTTGCTCTTTTAAGATGGTTGTCTCCTCCCTTTTTACAAGTTGTGTTGTCTCTTGGATTTGCTGGAGAGCCTTTCCTTAATTGGTTGCATATTATCGTCCAATCAGGAACACAGAGGCAGAGTGGGTGCTGAATGGTGAGGAGGAAAGGCCTTGGAGATGGGCAGGCTGGCTTTGCATTTCTGGTCCTGCCACTTCCTACCTGAAACCGCAGGGAATAGCTTCACCCCTGGGCCTCAGCTTCTGCATGAGTGACGTGAAGTCACTTGTGGAGCCGTGTGGAGAAGCAGAAGATTAGCACACATATGGTACTTGTCACAGTGCCTGACACATAGTCAGGACCCCTTTAACAGCAATCATTGTTATTTCATCTCATTAATGTATCACACATTATAGACACCCAGAATGAAGTCTGTCTCTGCCTGAGACTTGGAAACGTAGGGACACAGGGCTCTAGGAGACTGTTGAGTCCTTGTACACCAGGAAAGTATAGCTTGATCGGAAAATGACTCCACCCCTAACCTAAAGGGTCCTACCCCATCTAGTCTTGCAGCTCTCTGGTAGGTAGTCAGTCACCCTAAAGCCAATGATCATGTCACCGAATACACTTGAATTAGGTCACCACGAAGCTATTCTGAGTCAAAGACAACTTTAAGAAGTGGGAGAAAGCATAAAGAAAGGAGTAAGGGGAGGAGAGAGTCTTTGGGTTTATGTTTATAATCACCTCTTTGTAAACAAGGGTGTGGTGGCCATCTGTGTGGAGCAGCTATCTAGTCACCATCCCTCTGGTGACAGCTCTGGTCCTTCCTCTTCCTCAAGCTTCCTTGGCTGGTTTAGACTCCTTAGAAGCAAATGTGACTCAGGTCTAAGCCAATCAGATCACCAAATTCCCTAGCCAAGAAATGGGTGCAAAAGTGGGCATGTGGAACCAGGTATGGTGCTGCATGCTTTTAATCTCAGGATTTGGGAAGCAGAGGTAGGAGGATTTCCATGAGTTCAAGGCCACTCTGAGACTACATAGTGAGCTAGAGTGAGACCCTACCTCAAAAAAAAAAAAAAAAAAGTGAGCATGTGGCTAGAGCAACCAAACTTTAGGAGAGCTAATCCCATGTCTCAGTGGGAGACTTTAAAAAGAGTGAACTTGGGGTTAGAGAAATTGCTTAGTGGTTTGCCTGCAAAGCCAAAGGACCCAGGTTCAATTTCCCAGGACACATGAAATGCCAGATGCACATGGTGGCACCAACATCTGGAGTTGTTTGCAGCAGCTGGAGATCCTAGCACACCCATTCTCTTTCAGTCTGTCTGCCTCTCTCAAATAAATTAATCAAAATGTTTTAAAAGTGTGAACTTCTTCCCACCTAAACTTTGAAAGGAACTGAAGGTCTTAGGAGCCACTGGAGACCACTTACAATCACAAACATGGATCTCCTGACAAATACGGTTCAGCAACAGGAACACAGACACCTGGCAGGAATTAAGATTTTGTGACATCTTTTGAGCTCCTTTACCCACCCCTGAACTTTACATCCCAGTCTTAGCGTTACTGTGTTTGGTTAGGCTTTCTGAAATCTGAGGATCTGGTTCAGAATGTCCCCACGGCTCCATGTTAGTCCTTGTGTGCCCAATACCTGATCTTCGAATCTTCCCTCTTGTAGCCTCTGGGAACCCGAGGCTTCTCTCAACTTGTTTATTTACTAGTGGTGGAAGGTTTTTAACCCAATACTCCTATCCCAAACGTATCACCTTAGGATAACAAGAAGGGACTCTTGCTACTGCTAATTACTATACAAGGGAATATCTGGAATGGGCTAAGAACATGATTCCATTAACTCTTCCTACAAACCCTTACAGATGAGGGGATGAGGCTCAGAGTATTAGTTTTCAAAGGCTTCTGTAACAAAATGCCACAGCCTGGCTGGCATAAACAACAGAAATTTCTTTTCTCACCACTCTGAAGGCAGGAAAAATCAGAGGTCAAGGTGTCAGAAGGGTTGTTGCTTCTGAGGCCTGTCTCCTTGCTTGCAGGTAGTGTCTCTGCACTGGGTCTCCAAGTGCTCTTTCCTCCACATAAACAGCAGCATCCTTATCCTCCATGAGAGAGATGACTTATTTGTACTGGGGACCCACTCTAGTGACCTCACTTAAACTTAATCCCCTCACTAAAGCCATGCCTCCAAATATAGTCCCATTCTGAGATTTGTTTGTTGGGACTTCAACATAGAAATTTAAGGGAATACAAGTCAGCCAGCAGTGGATGGGTTAAGTCTCAGCTTCTTAAACTGAGGGTCATAGCCCTATATGGGGTCACATGACTGAATGTGGAGGATTACAACAAAAAATTGGGCAACAGAAAAGGACTTCTGAAAACACGACAACCAAAAATTAACTCAAAATCAAATGCATAATGAGACCAAGGGGTTTCTGGCAGTGGACACCTGTGTTACATCATGTGACCTTACCACAGTCTTGGTTCCCATAAAACAACATGCATGCTTTACACGGTGCATGCTGTCTCACCCTGCAAGATCAATTACAGGAGACAAAAAGAACATTTTCTTCTGTCATTCCTCAGCATGTATCAGATTAGTATGTCTTTGGAATGTACAGTATCAGACATTTGATTTTGAAAACTGTTCTTTGAGCTGCTGTGGTAGTGTATGCCCCTCCCCAGACTCTGGTGTTGCATTAAAACTTGTAACTTAGGGCCTGGAGAGATGGCTTATCAGTAAAGTGCTTGCCTGTGAAGCCTAAGGACCCTGGTTCGAGGCTCAAGTCCCCAAGACCCACGATATCCAGATGCACAAGGGGGCGCACAAGTCTGGAGTTCGTTTGTAGTGGCTGGAGGCCCTGGCACGCCCATTCTCTTCTCTCTCTCTCTCCTTCTTTCACTCTGTCATTTGCTGTCAAATAAATAAATAAAAATAAACAAAATATTATTTTAAAACTTGTAACTTGGGTCTCCAGCCCTGCAGCTGGAGGAGGTGTGACTTAGGGGTGGATCATGAGGTCTAGCCCAAAGGTGAGTTTCATGATGAATCTGAATTCCAGGCCAAAGGTACACAGAGAGGTCGGAGCTCTGGGAGTCCTATTGGCTGCCTGTTAGTGCTTGCTGCTTTTGGTGTTTGCTGGCTGGTGGTGGTTTCTGTCTCTGCTTGGATTTATGAATGGAAGCCGGCTTCTTCTGCCATTAATGTGACATCCCTGGATCTGTAAGCCTGAAATAAATCCCTTCCTTCCCGAAACTAGGCCTGGTTTGGATGTTCAACCAGGCCATGTGAAACTGCCTACTACAGTTGAGCAGACTTGAGCTTCATAAAGAATCATTAAGTGAGCCAGGCATGGTGGTGCATGCCTTTAATCCCAGCACTCGGGAGGCAGAGGTAGGAGGATCACTGTGAGTTCGAGGCCACCCTGAGACTACATAGAGAATTCCAGGTCAGCCTGAGCTAAAATGAGACCCTACCTCAAAAAAATTATTAAATGAAGTTTGGTTAAGGAATTAGACTAGAATTTCCAAGAATTTTTGACATGGCCCTACACATATTGCTTCCATTTTGTGCTATGTGTTTATTTAAAGAAGCATTTTCAACATTGTCAGTTATAAAATTAAAATGTAGATTAGAGGTTAGAGAGACAGCTCAGTAGGTAAAAGACCTCCCTGCCCAAGCATTAGGGCGTGGGTGGCTGATTCCTCAACATCCACAAACCAGCTGGGTGTGGCCATGCATGTTGGTAGCCCCAGTCCTGTGGGGAGGAGAGCCTGGAGAATTGCTAGGACTCATGAAAATGGCATGCTCCAGAATCAGCGAAAGAGCCCATCTCAAGGTAATATGAGGATAAACAATGGGGATGAAGGACACCTGACCTTCTCCTCTGGCCTCTGCACATGTATACATGGGTCATGTGCATCTGCACACACATGTGCATACATCATGTAATCATGATGTAAGCACATCATCATGCACACACATACCAAATAATATATTGATCAACTCTGAAAACCACTAAAGATGATGCAGTGTCAAATATTCAGCCAAGATTCAATTCTTTATGTTACAATAAACCTATCTAACTCATTAATATAAAACATGTTTTCATGTTTAATAAATATTAAAAAGGGAACACACAGAAAAAGTTAAAGAAGCCCTGCGTTAAGTAACTCATTGTAGCTCAGATAGCTGGTACACTGAAGAGCTAAGAATCATGCTCAAGTTATATGCCTCCAATGCCAGAATTCTTTATAACTCTTGTTTCTCATCTTCTCAGACCAACCAGACCCTCGGGAACCATCCTGACCACCAACCACCAACCACCATCACAGCCACTATGATGGGTGGATTCTCATAAATAGAGAAGAGAGTTTGTGGCTGAAAAGGGTATATTTGTGGACAGAAGTGAGGTATATGTTTTATCATTTGAAATAATAAGTTTTTTTAGTCCACTTAAGTTGGGATCATTTTTACTTATGTTCCAGGCATTCTAATACAGTTCCATTAACCAAAATTGGTGAAATGATTTGGTCAAAGGTCTGGTTATCAGGGGCTGGAAAGATGGCTTAGCAGTTAAGGCATTTGCCAGCAAAGCCAAAGGACCCTGGTTTGATTCCCCAAGACCCACATAAGCCAGATGTACAAGGTGACCCAGGCATCTGGAGTTCATTTTCAGTAGCTGGAGGCCCTGGTGTGTCCATTCTCTGTCTCTCTCATACATGTGTGTGTGTATGTATGTATGTATGTATGTATGTATGTATGTATGTATATTTCTGAGGTAGGGTCTCACTCTATCCCAGGCTGACCTGGAATTCATTAAGTAGTCTCAGGGTGGCCTCAAACTCATGCATAAAAGATCTGGTTATCAGAAAAGATTAGTTTATGTCAACAAGCCCTTGGTGGCACACACCTTTAGTCCCTGTAGTTAACAGGCAGATGTAAGAAGATTGTGAATTTAAGACCCTGAGACTACACAGTAAATTCCAGGCCAGCCTGGGCTAGAGCAACATCCTACCTTGAAAAACCAAATAAACACACACACAAATACAAGTATATTCAGTATAAGGAAAGTGTTGGTCTGGGGAAATGGCCCCATAGGTAAGAGCTAGCTTGGAAAGCATGAGAACCTGAGTTCAATATCCAGAACCTGCATAAAAATCTAGAACTGGCTGCGCGTGGTGGCGCACACGTTTAATCCCAGCACTTGGGAAGCAGAGGTAGGAGGATCACCATGAGTTCAAGGCCACCCTGAGAATACAGAGTGAATTCCAGGTCAGCGAGGCTATAGTTATACCCTACCTTGAACCCCCCCCCAAAAAAATTCTAGGACTGGCCATGAATGCCTGTAGCCCTAGCACTAAAGAAATGAGAGACAGAAGGACTGCTGAAGCTTTTTGGGCAGCCAGGCTAACCAAAGACATTGCAAACTCCAGGTTCACTGAGAAACTCTGAGAAACAAGGTAGAAGAGAAATAGAGGAAGGTTCCTGAAGTGCTCCTCTGCCTCTGATGTATGTACAGGTGGTTCACTCATTTGTACACACCACATGCACTCACACACGCATGCACGCACACACACACACACACACACACACAGGAAAGTTTATCTGGAGAAACTGATGGGTAGATTAACTAATGAATGACTGGAGAGTTACATGCTTAGAACTGCAGGCTGAAACGGAAGGGAAACCATATCTAAGATGCGTGGGAAAGCCACAAGATACCTGGTCACCTTTATTAGCAGGAGAGGGAAAAGAAAAATGGATGGATAAGTGAGCATAAAATGACAAAGGAAGCTAAAAGATGCCTCAAATGCTGTTATGCAAATTACTCTAGTCGGTTTCTCATTTCTGTGGCAAACACCTGAGACAATCAGCTTTTAAATAGAACATGGGTATTTTGGCATACAGTTTGTGTGCTGACTGTCACTTTAGAGGGCCAGGAAGTGAGGCAGCTCATTATGGTGGCGAGAACACAGTGGAGTACAAACACTCACTTATGACCGTAAAGAGGAAAACAAAAAGAATGGAAGTCCCCTTTGAGGGCATGCCTCTCAATGACTACAGACCTCTTGCTAGGGCCTCTTAAAGATTTCTTCACCTTCCGATGGCACTAAGGGCTGGAGGACAAGCCATTAGCCTATGGGCCTTTGGGGGACACATATCCAAACCACAGAACAAACCAAAAAGGAAATTCAGAGAGAAAAGAATTAATGTTTAAGTCAAATTTCACAAAAAAATAAAGAAGGAACATGAGCAAACATATGGCTGAATTGTACAACCAACAGGACATGGGGAAGGGGGAGATCAAAACAAAGATAGTTCTAGGGAAATAGTGACAACAAAAGCCAAATTTTAGAAGATGAAGTGTGAAGGGACAATAAATAGACACTAATGAAATTATGACATGTCTGGACAAATCTGGTAGTGAAGACAACATCAAAGTATTCACCAGGATCTGGTTCTGCTACACCCCCCCCCCCCGCAGCCCATGGAAGATGCTAGTTCTCAGTGGTCTTGTGTTTGAAGAACCATCGTACAGTTCTTGAGTGAAATGTGAAGTTTTACTGGACTAAGGTATTAAAAAGCCTATGAGTAAGTTTCCATCTTTCTCCCTCTCTCCTTCCCTTTTTTCTCTTCCTCCTCTTTCTGCTCCTCATCCTCCTTCCACAGTGATCAAGGAGAAAACCATGTGTATGGTAAGAAAACCAAAATACTGAAGCCTCTTGACTGCTCAGTCCCTGAACAGAAGATAACTTCCCACAGAGAGTCACGAGATCTGTGGATATGGTGTGCAAAAGTGAACTCTTGGAAACCACATATTATCATTGCATAACATAGTCCTGTCCTTATTAGTAGACAGAAAAAGAGAATAAAACCAGGAAAGTGGCAAAAGTGAAAAATTAAGAAAAGGAGGATTTGGGGTTTTATTTTTGATGTTCAGAATGGAAAGAACCATACAGCTGATAATGCAATGCTCTAAAGAAAGCAGCATGTGTCGCAACACAAAAGCCATGAGCTGAGGCTCTGCTCTTCTAAGAGAGAAATAACATTCAGGCCAGGATGAATGGCTGGCAGTGTGGGTTGGAGAGGGCGCTGAGAAAGCCACCCTCGTCAGCTTATGCACTTGCCTTCTTGGGCAAACACACAAAGTCAGGGATTTGAATTTCTTGGTGTGGAGCAATTTCAAAGGCTGGTGAAGGCCTAGGACTAAAACTCAGCATGCACGCAGTGGTCACCTTTGCATATCAGCCTTCTGGCAGCTACCCACGCAGGACGACAGGCAGCAACTGATACAAGTGCACTTAATTCTTTTGGTTTAAATTCCATAGACTAAAATAAATAAATAAATAAAACAGAAGCATCATTATTTAAGAAGAAAATCCATACCCATAAATGGTTAAAATTATCCCCTTTCTCAGTTCTAGCCCCTGCACTGACCCACTGCTTGTCTATGTCCTCTGACTAAATTATTGCACCCACTGACAGGCCAGTGCTGCTCTCCACGCAGAAGCATCCAAGCTGTGCTCTACCCCGAGTGTATGATTTATGAACTTGGAGCCACATAGCTACTGCCGAGAAGGAGCTGATGATTTGGGGCCCATCTGTAGCATCTGTGTATTATATAAGCTACTGGAGAATTAAAGGGGTAAATTTAGTTAATATTTTTTTTTATCTCACTACCCTGCATCCCAAGCTACTGTTGTTGTTGTCATTTAACCCACTTTTAAGACTCTTTCTACAAATGAATATTTGGGTTAAGTGTCTCCTCTGCTTTACCCCTAAGCCATTGCTGTACATGGGGAAAAGACGTATTTTCACAGTCTTTCCAAGCCTCTTCCTTTGATTGAGAGCAGTTGTCAGAATTTCCTATCAAGGGTCACAGAATAACTGTTGGGCTTTGTGGGTCAGTCATTCTGATGCAACTAGTCAGCTTTTTATAGCATAAAAGTAGCTAAGGGTAATACCCAAATGAACGGACATGACTATGTACCAATAAAACTTTATTTACAGGCTAGAGGGGTGGTTTAGCAGTTAAGGCACTTATTTGCAAAGCCAAAAACCCAAGTTCAATTCTCCAGGACTCACATAAGCCAGATACACAGGGTGGTGCATGCATCTGGAGTTTGTCTACAGTGGCTGGAATTCCTGCCCGCCCCCCCTCTCTCTTTGTCAAATAAATAAATAAAAAATTTTTAAATTGTTTCTAAAAACTTTACATAAACAGTGAGTTTTCATTTACTTTATTGGCTATCTTTTGCCCCCTATGGCTTGAAATAGTGAGTACCCAAAAAGCTTCAGGTGAGCTGACAGAATAAAAATAGAAATATCTTTTCTTGAATTTATCTCTTAGAAGGAAAAAATATGACAAAAACATATTGGAGTTTTGGGGTTCTTTTTTTGGCAGAAAGTAGTCTGCTATTGCTTCTCCTGGTATTAAATACTACATTTTAAGTTTTTAGATGTCTCATCTACAGAAGTGCATGTGCGTGAGCGAGCACACACACACACACACACACACACACACACACACACACACACACACATGAAGTTGAGAAGAACAGAAGAATTTATTTCAGGGAAAAGAGGGTTGAATGCTAAAATTTGGAGGGTAAAAGCATCACTTCTCTGCAAACACAGCCACTTCTTTAGAAACTGATTTACCCAGACATTGAATTGATTATAAGATATGTAGAGTAAAAACAAATTTGCTGACCTTCATTGCAGAGATCAAAGGTTAAATTCATACCCTGTAGGGTGGTTTTGTTAAATTACTCCCAAGCTGCCTGGTGACATACTTTTGAAAAATATTTCTCTCCAAGTTTATCAAGTGTTCTTTGTGTTCTGAAATCATGATTTGAAGTCCCAGCTAGAGCTGTGAAGAGACTTCATGAGTCTTTGCTGAAATTCTTCTTTGACTATCTATCCAGAGGCATGTGGTTATTGGGGTAGACATCAATTGTAAGGGTTAAGATCTTTGAATCTAGCTATTTATTAAATTTGGAAATGAACATTTTATGAGGGATAACCAAGCTTTTTTTTGTTTTTTATGAACCACAAGTAAAGAGCTAAAATTGTCTATTTGGATGTCCTTGGCATTGGGCTGAATAAATACCTAAGGCTTAGATAGTAATGTCTGGCAATGACTGAGTGTTCCCAATTTCCATGCCCCTAAGCAAGTCTCAGAGTAGAACTTGAACCAAGTAAAAATTTGGAAAATTGCATGCAATTAGATTCAACACAATAACATTTTTAAAATAAAGTAACTTTTCTGTCTCTTCATAAGCTCATTCAAAACTTTCCAGTAGTAATGGATCACAAAATTTATTTTACAACAAAGTCTTGCCTATTTTTATTGAGATTAAAAATGATTGCAATGATAAATTTTATATAGCTAAGTGCTATTCTTTTAGAGGCCATTCTTTAGACTTAAATATTCCCTCTCTATTTTTGCTTAATTAGTTACTTAGTAAAATAGTATACTATAGTAACCCTATATTAGTCCTTAGTTTTTTAAACTATTACTCTACTATTTAGGGAAGAGTATCATTGAACCTTTACTTTCTTCCATTTTCTGGATAAATAGGGAGTAACATCAGAGTGTCACTGTATTCTCCTTAGGAACTAAAATGTGAAAACTAAGCATGGGTTTTGGTCTTTGGCAGTATGGGTGCATACTCACAAAACGGTCTGCTCATGGACATGGTAAGCCAGCATCCCTTATTGGAGTGTGGGAACTACAATGATGATGAGAATACAAATGAAGCTCAAGTCTCCTCACAGATGTCATTCCATTGACATCTTGATCACCTAGTACCTACTTCAGCATGAAGCAAATCAATGGCAATTTAGCCATTGGAGTTCCCAATGAGATGTCTACTAGGTGACATTGGTCATGTCCTCTGTCCTCACCAACCTTTGCTTCTTAATCTATAAATGGAGATAATAATATGACCAATCTCATGGGAGCCATTGGGAGATTAAATGAGGTATTGAATGTTGTGGTCTAGTTTAGTTACTTGGCATAAAGTAAGTGCTCAATCAATGTTTTCAGTTATTACTTTAATTATGTGCTAAGAAGAGATAAGAATGGAGTTTATACTCATGAAATTGCTTTCCCAAATTGTAAGACTAAAATGGAAAATAAAATTGCTTGGATTTTCTATCAACTGATATCAAGCCAATGGACAAAGCTATGAATTAAAACCACCAACCATCCATCTGAAATGTTGCTGCTGTGCAAAAATGTATGTGCATGTGTGGTCACAAAGGATGGCAAATTTGAAAATCGTTTATTCTATTGTGGGCCAGAGCCTTATCAGATGGGATGCTATAGAAGACTATCACCATGATGATCAGATCAAGATGATGGGCAGAGCAAGACTTTGTTAGCCTCTTACTAACAAGGTTCCCACCTGTGAGGTTTTTCTTTGCCTGGGATAGTGAAGCCTAAAATGATCTACCTCCTCAAATAGGGCATGCCATCTCCCACACAGTAGCACTCTTGCTAAGTGAAAGAAGGACCACAAGAGAAGACAGGCCAATGGGCCAGGACTCCCACATAGAACAGTTATCTTTTTGCTTATCACATGAAAACTCCACTTATCTCAACATGACTCACTGCAAAACTCTTCCTTCTTGGAGCTGAATGAGCAGTGAATCAGGACAGAGTATCTTAAGCTTCCTCTGAAAATAGATTTTCCACTGCGTGGGGAGCCAAGGATGGGTTGGAGACATGCCTATATGAAAAATGTTGACCACAAACATCCTTCTCAGGGTGACAGAAATCATGGATACTGACATGTTCATTAAAAAAAAATGGTGAGAGTCCTTCACGAACCCCAAATAAAAACCCTTGACTGCTTTTAGGAATGAACCTTTATGTTAGCTATCAAAACTCCTTTGGATATAAGGACAAAACCCACTCAACATAGGCCAAGAAAGAAGAAGTGTTATCTTCTGAACAGCTTATCCAACAGGTCCAGTGTCTGCTCTTCACCAAGGCACAGGAATGTCTTAGGCCTCTTAGGGCAAGAAGTCCAGCCAGACCTCTTAGCTAGGAGCTAGAGACTGATATTGGTGAACCAGTCTTTCTATTTTCTAACACCTTCATGGTATTTCCCATACCTTCTCCTTATTTCATTACCGTTTGCTCTAGTTTCCATCCAAATCCATATTTTGAAACCTTATTACCACTGTGATGATGGCACAGCCTGCCGTCTGTACTGATAGGTTATCTCCTTGCAGAGTCGATCAATCATGGATGGAAAATACTTGGGAGGAAAAACTATGTCTGTACCAAATATGTATGTGTATGTATGTGTGTGTGTGTGGTGATATATATATATATATATATATATATATATATATATACACACACAGCCTTTCTTTTTGTCATTGTTCCCTAAACAGTACAACTATTTGCATTGTTTTAGGTACTGTAAATAATTTAGAGATAAAATTATATGAGAAGATGTGTATAGGTTATATGCAAATACTATACTGTTCTACACACATGATTGCAGCTTCCTAAGATTTTGGTATATATCAGGTCTCCTAAAACTACCACCCAGATCCAAGGAGATACTGAGCATTGAGAGGCAAGCCCTCTAAGGAGTGACTGAGGGTTGAAAACAGCTCCCTTGCCTTTCGGTCACAAATAGCACTGCAAGAAGATACCAACCATGAGGTCCTACCGTCCATAAAGTACTCCCTGATACCACATCTACTAGCTCCAACATGTTGAACTTTCAGGCTTCTAAAACCATGAGCAATACATTCCTGTGGGGAATAATTTTCCCAAACAGGTTGAAACTCCTTTTTGTGTATCCACTTCATTTTTCTCTTTCCCTTCTTACCTGTTTTCCTTCATGTACTCACTTGGGTCACAGCCTAGTATAACTACATTAGCCTCCGTCTTTGTTTTCTCTCAAGTATTTATACCATTAAATCCTCAGCTCTATGACTTAAATCTCCTGAAAGAAGGGATCTGGTTGTCACAACCATCCCGTGGCTTCTATTGCAGCAGATTATTCTACTCATAGTAGGAGATAGTGACACTTCCCAATGTGTAGGCATGGTGACCTACTCAGGTCCTGGTAAAGTGCAGCTGAGGAAATCCCTGGTCTCTGGAACTGTGGGGTGAAATAGAAATAGTCCCTTCACAAATCTGTCTACATAGAAGGTACATACTGCTATACTTTATTTATTTATTTGTGTGTGTGTGTGTGTGTGTGTGTGTGTGTTTGAGGCAAGCCCAACCAACTGGTTTTTATTTTGTGCTAGAGAGTGAGAGCAGGAGCGAGAGTGAGAGAATCGGCGTGCTAGGGTCTCCAGCCACTCTAATTGAACTCCAGATGCATGTGTCACCTTGTGTACACGTATGACCTTGCATGTTGCATCACCATGTGCATCTGGCTTATGTGGGAAGAGTTGAATATGGGTCCTTAGGCTTCTCAGGCAAGCACCTTAACTGCTGAGACATCTCTCCAGCCTCTGTACTTTGTTTTAAAATAGCAACATATGAATCCCTGGTTTCACATCATGTCCAAGTCTTTGGGAAACAGTGGTTTGGCCTGCTTCATACCTTTTTTATGTTAGCTGGCAGCAAAATGATTGTTTCCAATCAAAATACAGTTCTGGAAAAGGGAGAAAAAACAGTTCTGTGCTCTGTATGTTTCATTAACTGAAATGACGCTCCTCCCCTCCTCTTCCACCAGTCACACCCGGAGCGCTGCACAGACACTTCTGGGGGAATATTCTTGCTCATGTCTATATTATGTTTTCTTGTGACTAAGGAATAAGTCTCACATTCTACATAGGGTGAGAGGATATATAGAAGATGAAAATCTCTTGCCAGATCAGTGTTTATGTCATGGAATTGACAAAATTGCTTCTTCTTGATGTTGTTTAGAAAAAAAAATACTGGAAAATGTAAAACTGAAATACATTTCTGGACAGAAGGAAAGAAAGGGAACATTATGAATGTGAAGTGTGGCCAAAGCTCTGTTCTGAGAGCTGTGTGTCCTTAGGCAATTCTCATTTTCTTTCTGGTCCTCAGCCCCTCGTTCATGGTGCAAAGGTGATACTGCCTTGAACTTGAATCCACAAGTATGTTTGAAGACAATGAAATAAAAATTCAGTTGCACTGCAATACTTCCTGATTTTACATGATACTATAAAATAAAACAGGTTCCTTTGGACATTGTGCCATGACCTTGACATATATAAAATTCATGCTCAAAAACCAGCACAACGGAGTTCCCAAAGACAAAGTCTGATGTGATGTGGGGCAGAAGAGAAGGTTCAGTGGATAAAGTACTTGCCGCACAAGTGTGAGTACCTGAGTTTGACCCCCAGCACCCACATACAGCCAATGCTGTAGCTCTGGCATCTGTAATTTCAATACACCCATACCAAGGTGGGTGAAAGGAGAACCACCCAGAAGCTGGCAGACCAGCTAGCCTAATGAATGCTGCACTTAACAATGAAAGAACTTGATTCAATCTAGGTAGAAGAGGAGACCTGGAACCTAAGACTGTCCTTTGATGTCCATATGTGTGCTGTGGCACACATATGCCCACATTCACATGAACACACACATGCACATGCATACGCACACACATATACACACACACACATCATGCATACAAAATAATCTAATGTTTTTAGTAAGTTTATAATTTTGTGTTGTACTATATTCATAGCTACTATTCTGGGCTACAGTTTGGGCAGCACTGTTTTGAAAAGTAGAAAATTCTACTTAAAAATTCATGCTAAGGGACTAGAGAGCTAGCTTACTGGCTAAAGTACTTGTAGACTAAGCCAAAGGACCCAGGATCAATTCCCCAGTACTCACATAAAGCTTGATGCACAAGGTGGCACATATATCTGGAGTTCATTTGCAGTGGTTAGAGGCCTTGGCACATCCTCTCTCTCTCTCTCTCTGTCTGTCTCTCTCTCTCTCAAATAAATAATTTTTTTTTAATTCCTGCTAAGAGGCTGGAGAGATGGCTCAGCTGCTAATGCACTTGCCAACAATGCTTAATGACCCAGGTTAGATTTCCCATGTAAAGCCAAATGCACAGTGATGCATGCATCTGGAGTTCATTTGCAGCAGCTAGAGGCCCTGGAAAACCCATTCCCTCTCCTTTCTATCTTGCTTCTATCTATCTGCTTATAAGTAAATAAAATAGATATTTTTAAAATTCCTGCTAAGGAAGTGAGGAATGGTGGTTTACACCTATAAACCCAGCAATCAAGAGTCTAAGAGAGAAGAATTGCCATAAGTTCAAGACAAGCCTGGGCTACAGAGTGAGTTCCAAGACAGCCCATACAATGCTATGCTGTCCTGTACTGCGCTGTAGCAGGGCAAGGCCCTGTCTCAGGAAGGACACTAACAGGGCTTGCCCCTGTGACTCCAGCTGTTTCTGGTGGCTTCAGAAGTAGATGCCTCCAGACCCTTTGTACTAATTCTGCCCTGTGAAGTCACCCATAGACTGTAGACAGGTCATTGCCATATTTATGTCTCCACTCATTCTTGGAACATTCCTTCCAAAGGGGTATTTGAAAGCTGAATCAATCAGAGCTGGGAGCATAGGTCAATGAACAGCACTTGCCTAGCATGTAGGAGGCTGGGTTCAATCCATAGCAATATCTGGGGAAGAACAAAAACACTAAATAAATCAATATATATTAGGACCTACTGTTCATCATACATTGTGCTAACTCATGCGTTTGTAACCATAACCAGTGATTTCACTGGCTGTACAGAACAAACCTCTGAAGTACTTTTCTCCTATTTTATAAGCTAAGAACTGAGGCAGAGGGTAGTAATTTGCCAGAGGTGAAATAGCCTGTGAGTTACAGAATTCAGTTTTGAATCTAAAAGATAACTAGAGCTCTATCTCTGGCTCCAAGGAGTGAATAGTCTAGCAGGAAGTCTGCTAACCACAGCCCAGGTGAGCCAGTCCCGCCCAGGGACTCCACAGGTGGACTTTAGTATCTCCTACTGTCTCTAGGAGCCCAGCTTCCGAGAGAAGACAGCAGGCAGCTTAAACCTTAGGTGTAGAGCTAAACTGACCAGCCCTCCTTGCTACCATCCACTTGGGCCCTTTATGGGAATGGTTTAGGTATGATTCCTGTTGTACGTTTTCAGTCACCATGCTGGTCAGCATGTTTGTGGATGGGAAAAATGGGGAAAGAGCTCAGCTGAATGGTAAAACATTTAGTGCATGTTAGTACCCCAAATTTGCCACAACTCAGCATTCCATCAGGCATGCACTCACCCCAGGCAGCTCACTAAACCAGAGACCCTAGTTAATGACAACAGATAGTGTGGTGGTTTGATTCAGGTGTCCCCCATAAACTTAGGTGCTCTGAATGCTAGGTTCCCAGCTGATGGAGATTTGGGGATTAACACCATCAGGAGGGAGTGTATTGTTGGAGGTAGGCTTGTGGCTGTTATAGGCAGTGTCCCCTTGCCAGTGTTTGGCACATTCTCCTATTGCTGTTTTCCACCTGATGTTGGCCAGGAAGTGATGTCCACCTGCTGCTCATGCCATTGTTTTCCCTGCCATCATGGAGCTTCCCCCTCAAGCCTATAAGCCAAAATAAACCTCTTTTTCTCCCACAAACTGCTCTTGGTTGGGTGATACCTGACTGCAACAGATAGGTTTCATTTTGTGTGCCTATTTCAATCCACTGAGGATAGTTAGTTACTGGAACATTGGATTTCGAAGTATCCTGAGATTGTCAGGGATCAAAGGGAAATACACCACAATTGATTAGTGATGCCTGACACAGGCAGAGGCATGGGGAATAATGATACACATAAACTATGTATAGAAGGCTGGCTCTGATCCAATCTGTTTGTTTTCTGGAGGAGGAGAAAGCACTCGAAAGTGAAAAGCTGAGTGCTCACCATCACTTAGCACAGCTACCTGCTTCCCAGCACTGCTGCCATGACACCCCAGCCCCTGTTAGGTGATAATTGCTCTTCACAAGCTCAGGAGCAAAAAAAAAAAAAAAAGAAAAGAAAACCAGCAAGGAAATTGCATTGCGCTTCGCTTCATACAGCATTTGCGTTAATTCTCATTCCTTGAAAGCTGCTGATCCCTGTAATGTAACTCTATTCATTGGAATATCTGATTATTCAGAGCACTCCCTGACTCTGCTTCACAATAGCAAATAATCATCCCCCAGGCAAGTAGCAATTTATTCCAGACAGGAGAAAAGAAGACAGGTCAAAGGCTGCTTTCTTTTTGTGAAGGGCCACTAACAAACGTTTATGTAGCGGTACTGTTTGCCAATCTGACCTGGGCTTGTCAGTAAAATCTGACAAAATAAAAGGCATTTGAAGGAGTAATGATTCTCTGAAGAGCAAGCTCAGCTATGCTGAACCTTGGTGGCCAGATTTCATCATCTCTAAACATTGCTGAAGCGTGAGCTAATCAGGAACTGAGTCTCCAGGGATAAGTGGGAAGGCAAGGTAGAAGGGAAGAGAGGGAAGCATGCCAAGTCAGAGCTCTGCACATCCAAAGGCTTGCAGGCCAAAGGGGTGTGTACCATCTGGGGAGCGCCTGAGACGTGAAAGCAGAGTAGGAAGAGCCTGGACGTGGCACCTCACAGATCTTTAACTTAATTCAAACGCTGCCACTTATAGCTAACTGTGAGATGTTGGAAGAGAGGCTCCCTGGGCCTCACTTTCCTAGTCAAAAAAAGTGACAGCAACACTTGTTTTTCACAGTGATCGACACTGTGACAGGAAATTATAACAATCATCCACTGTTCTTGGTAACTATCATTCCGTAGGTACTCAAAAATGTATAATTCAGAACAAGATGGCTTAATAGATTTGTATTAAAAAAAAGAAGTAGTGGGTCAGGAATAAGAATTCTGGCTTCTGTTCCCAGCTCTGTTACAAATGCACTTGGACCTTAGACAATAACTATTAAGTAAATGTTTACAGAATGAAATGAATACATCAATAAGAAAATCTGAGGAGGATTTCTACATTGTTGGACCTCAGTTTTTCATCTAAATAAAACTGATCTCTCTTACCCTTTCTAACAATATTGCTTTGGGAGGCAGAGGCAGAAGGATTGCCATGAGTTCGAGGCCACCCTGAAACTACATAGTGAATTCCAGGTCGTCCTAGGTTAGAGCAAAACCCTACCTCAAAAACAAAATAAAACAATTTTTTTTTCGGTCACAAGGATTTCATAGAGCTGAGAGAACCCACAATGACAAAGGCACTGTCCAAGCATGAGACTAGTACGTCACCAAAATTCATCAGATAAGGCCATACTTCTCAGTAGTCCCTGATTAACTTTGCCCCCATCCAGAAATTTCATAATGCTCTACTTCTTCATAGACCTGAGTCCAAAAGAGAAAGCAAGTTTTTTAAATCAGGTAACGCCAAGGGCAAAAGTGAGGTCTAAGGATGCCGCCAGACCATGCCCCTGTATATGAATGGCCTATGGGCAGCTGTTTTCTTTCTGGGTTTTCAGTATGCTCAATAGTGAATCAGGGCTTTCCAAGTAAAGTGCTTATGCTGTGACTACCACAGCACAAGTCAGAGTCTCCATCTCCCCCCGCCCTGCCCTGCCTCCTTCAAATGGACTGCAACTGGATCAGCAAGAAGGGAATGACGGGGAGGCTGTGGTAAGCCCCATCTGGGTACCAGCTCAACTAAGGTGCATTACACTCTTCGTGGCCTCCTGTTCCCCAAGGAGTTTTTCCTTGAAGGGTGGGCTCAGACCTCAGAGCAAAAGACCCTCGGAAGCAGGAAGACACCATCAGTCAGAAGGTGAAAGTTCAAGAGGAAATAGCACAAGCTGGAAGAAATTGATGGATTTTTAATGCTTTAAATATGCTTGCTTTCATTTATTATTATTTTTTAAAATCTCCACAAGTCTCTGACACTGAATGGTAAATCAGATTTCTCTTTCCCCCTTTTGATACTCCAAAAGGAGAAGCTTTCAAGAGGAGATTTATGCATGGCTTTGAAAGATAAAACTTCAGAGGGCCCCAGTCCTATGAGACAGAAAAGCAGCCATGTGACTAGAAGGTGCTGAGACCTCCTCCACAATGAAATAGGAAGGAGGTGGGAATCAGGCAGATGAGTGTGGTCGGAGCTGATAAAAGCAAGGAATCATGAGATGACAGAAATAAAAGGGGCCAATGGTAATAAACATGAGTGTCGGTAGGAAATCACCATAGGAAAAAGCAGAGGACGGACATTAGGAAAATTACATTGATGAAAGCTGATTGTGATATCCCTTCTTGCTGAACATTAGAATAAGTGGTAGGAAGGACACTTGGACCAACTAATATATCCATTTCAGACTTGGAAATAGCAAGGATGGGAGTAGGTTGTGATTTTCCTAGCCTACGTTCTATTATTCAAACAACCAGACTATTTTTAGTGCTGTCTAATACCACTGAGCAATGTATAATTACCAAACACTTGTTTTGTGTCCAAGACAGGAAGAAACTGACCGTCTAATCAACATAAGCATATTGAAAAGTACTAGAAAGTAAAAGAAAGGCAAAGATATAACTATTTGCCCACAGAGTGATGTAGACAAGGTGTGAGATAAGCAATGTGTTAAAGAATTCTCTGAGAGCAGAAAATGCCCGGACTGGGCAGGTGGACAGAAGCAGCAAAAGGGAAACATTGCAGGTCAGGGATGAAACTGGCAGATGTGGGGAGAAGCACGAGGAGAGAGTTTGGAGAGTGGGGATGAGGCACAGCCTGAGATGAAAGTATTCAAATGCTCTCCTGGACACAAAACAGGGAAGCCGTTCTGATCTTTGGGACAGAGACCAACATATGTCATGGTGGTTTTAAGAAGCTGCATCTGGCCACCATGTTTGGGATTGGTTGGGAACAAAGAACTGAGGAAAGACAAGTCAACTTGGGGCCCTACCAGAGACCCCAAAGCAAAAAGATAGCACTGAGAAGTTGATTTGGACAGAAGCTATCATAACAGTGGTTTTTCTATCACCTCTTTCAACTATTCAAGAACCCAGCCAGCTGTTCAAGCCATCAAACGAGCAAATTGGACACCAGAGCTCCAAATCCCTGCTCATGCCAGAAAATGAATACTTCTGGTGCCTAAGCGGAGCCTGGAGACTAGAACAAAACCCCAGCGAAGCGTGTTTCCCATCTGTGGCCCACATCCGGCAGCCTGCCCACCATTGTGGAAAGGGGGGAGTAATGAGACACAGATCTCCAAGGTCCAACCTTATATTATTCATTTTTCTTGGAACTATCTGAGGTGCTGGGATCCCACTCCGCTCCCATATGCTATACTTAGCTTATATTTTGACAGACACAGAGCTAGTTGCCTAGACTAGCATTGACAGACCTCAATGTGTGCTGAGGGTGGGCCAATGTAGCCTGACAGGGTCCCATTCCAGGTGGCATCAGTTAGCCCTGGAACCCAGCTCTTGGGCACACATCACAGAGCTAAACATCTGAACATAAGTCTTTACATTCCCAACCCCTCCCCCCCCCACACACATACACACATTTTCTTTTTTCCTTCCTTTTTTTTTTTTTGTAGACAAGAAGAGTTTTAGTCAAGTATCAGACAAGTATTTTTCTATGTTCAGGAAAGCCATGAAGAATTTTCACTTGCTCTGCAAGTGTTCTCCTCCCAGACCTTCTTCCCAACTCCAGTTTCTCTTTCTAGCACAGATGCTGCATTTTACCTTGTTGAATGTGTCCTGCAGCCTGTGATCCTGTAACACACACCCAAGGAACCCTACTTTGCCCCAAAGGATTCTTGGCTTTCTGGATCAGGTAATGCTCACTCTTGGGGGGAATCACATCTGGCTGTTGGGAAGCTGTTTCTTTGGAGTTTTGTTGTCTTTATTCTTAATTAAAAGTAGTAAGATAAAACCACTGAGATTCTGAACTATTTTTTTTTTTACCCAACTAATGTAAAATGTGATTTCTACAAAATGCATCAACACACAGCCTTCCAGTGCTGCCCTGCCCTCAGTTTCCAGTCACTAGTACCAGTGGATGTAATCTTCCA
This sequence comes from Jaculus jaculus, assembly GCF_020740685.1. Classification (NCBI taxonomy): domain Eukaryota; kingdom Metazoa; phylum Chordata; class Mammalia; order Rodentia; family Dipodidae; genus Jaculus; species Jaculus jaculus. Next base: position 47,744,482 of record NC_059102.1, read on the forward strand.
TTGTCACATGTTGAGAGTGCCACCAAGCAGAACATAGCAAATTGTGTTTACAAACAATCCGAAGGGTTATCTGAGAATCAATATGTTCTTCTCAAGTGTGCTCCTGCTCTCCCTAGTACTGGGACATGTACTTTCATCACTGTGACTGTAACCTTCAGGCCTACTGGACTGCTTGCTACAATACCAGGAGCTTTGGGGGGCATCTCCATCAATGCCTGGATAACAACTCACTTGCCACACCTCTCCTGCTGCTTTCCCACATTAGTGGATGCTCAGATGGTACAATATTTTGGAGCTGGACTTACTGTTGGAGGTATTGAGTTCAGAGAAAACACAATATGTACTTGCATTTTACTTTTTCTGTTTGGTTGTTTGGTTGACTGTATTGAAATGTTTTTATGAGCTCTGTAATTTCCAACTCACTTTAATTTTTATGCTTGATATTTTCTTCATTAAATATAACCAGATAATCTACAAGTTGCAAAATCATAGGTGATTTATTCAACAGATAATGAGTGTCCTGAACATGAGGAGCATCAACATAGTGTTTTTATAATGCACAAAACAGGTGCCCAGTTCTCAAAAAGGAGATCATGAACACATCCCATATGGTCTAAGTTATTGCTTGGATATGAAGTACTCTCCTCATATGTTGAAGACTTGACCCCCCAAATGGTGGATATAACCATTGGGGTGTGACTGGACTGTGAGGCTTTGGCCTTCATCTGTGGATTCATCCATAGATGGATTAATATGATTGCATAATTGGAAAGTGGTGGAGATGTCCAGAGATGGGGCACAGTTGGGGAAATAGGCCACTGGGGACCTTAGGGGTGATATCTTACTCCAGGTCTCTTCCTTAGTTTTTCTACTTTCTGGTCACCATGAGGTAAGGATTCTGTACACACACACATGACCATGCTTTACCACAGGAACAAACTCAATGGGGCCAGATAACCACTGACTGTAACCTCTAATACCAGGACCCAAATAAATCTTTCCTCTTTGTGTTTAGCTTGAGTATTTGTCACAGCAACATAAATGGTAACTAGCCAACTCGGCAAAGCCCCTCTCCAGAGTTGGTCAATTGGAGCCAGGGAAAAAGATTTTCAAGGAATTAGCATTTCTGTTCCATCGACCTAAAGACTATCAGGCAGCAGGCCCTAACCAAATCATCAACTTAAACTAGGCAGACTTGAATTTAAGCCCTATATTTCATAATAAATCTAAAATCTCAGCTATGTTGGATTCTGTGAGCCAGTCAGCCGAAGTTCTTAACTTGGTTTCCCCATCTCAAAATGGGACTAACATAATTCTCTCATAGTGTTGTACAGGAAAGCCAATGAAATTATGAAGCTAAGTAGACACTGGCATCATAGTCAGTACTCAATAATTTGTAGACATTATGACTATAATCATTCTAACATTAATTATAATATAATTAGTAACTAACGGTAGTAATAATAGAGATAGTAAGAAGTTTGGTCAGTCCTATTGGAACTTTATAAATGGGGTATCATAAGAACTTTAATCCTACAGATAACATTAAAAATTACTATGGCTGGGCTGGAGAGATGACTTAGTGATTAAGGTATTTGCCTGTAAAGTCAAAGGACCCAGGTTCCATTCCCCAGGAACCATCTAAGTCAGATGTACAAGGTGGCACATGCATCTGGAGTTTGTTTGCAGTGGCTGCAGGCCCTGGCATGCCAATTCTCTCTCTCTCTCTCTCTCTCTCTCTCTCTCATAAATAGTAAATAAATAAATTTTTTTTAAAAAAAACTGAAAAGCAAATGTCACAATAACTAAATAGGGCAAAAGTACTAAGTAATATTAGTATATATACACACATAATCAATGATGATTCATGTAGAGGCTGATAATTGTATTTTATAAGACTTTACAGGGTCAAGTTTTTCTCCAACCCAAGCCTTGGTATTGTGTTGTTTTGGTTTGTGGCAGAAAGCACCTGAAGTGGGTGTCCCTTCCATTTGATTGTATTTAGGACTCTTTGCCCTGCCTGCCCTGGCTTCCAGTTCCCAGGCACATTGCTTCAGAGACAGGTTTGTGAAAGAATTCTGGCCAGTGATGGTCAATTTCAGGCTGTGTTTGTATACCTCTGGGAGAGAAGGTCATATTTTTTTTTCCAACCTGAAGTAGGATACATTACTATAATTGCCCATGGATCCTGAAAGTAAAGACAACAACAGCAAAGATGGAGCCAACAAATGGAGAGAAACTGAGTCCTGAAAAATCCCTTTGAACCTATAATCCAACTGTGCCCAACTCTGCTTTCCAATTGAGGAAGGCCAGTGAATGTCATGTTTCTTTAAAGCAGTTTGGGTTAGGATTTTATTACTAGCAAATGGATGTGACTTAATGATCAAGACCCAATATCAAAAATGAACAAGCAAAATTAAGAAATACCAAATTTAAATTGAGTGTGAACAATTCAGGAAAATCTCTATGATCACTGGGCAAAAGCCAGGTACAACGGCTGGCTGAACCGAAACATTTCCATAAATTTGTTACTGAATCATGATGCACCTTCACTTAGAAATAATCAAACATAACATCTGGTTTATGCTGGGGAGCCATACGTACTCATTTAAGGGGTTCAAGAGAAACTAGAAAAGGAGTCCGAGTTCAAGATGGCAGCTCTGGAAGGAACGAAGAGGCAGCTGTTTCACATCGGTCCTGACCAGGACAAGCAGTGGACTGGCGTGCTAAGTGTTCAGCAAAGATACTTGCAACAACCGTATTATTTAAAGCTTCTGGACTTCTTATTTGAGAGGTTTTCCCAAACTTGGAAAGAAGCCCTTGGGGCTAGAAATAAAGGGGTGTGATTCTTCTCGCACACAGGCCAGTGGAAGTCAGACAAATGGGGAATTGTAGTTTTATGAAGCAGGGACTGTACAAAGCAGATGCATTAGGAATTTGGAACCAGCTTAGGACAGTGCATTGTTTGTTCAATTCCTGGTACAAATCCTGCCCCCAAATTATTTTTAATCTTATATGGCAATATATTTGCCAAAAAGGGACTTTGATGCAATGTTAGCATAAAAATTACTTCAAGCAAGCACAGTTTAGAAGAACTGGGAAAACTCCTTCCCAAGTGCAGTTAATCCCATGCCCGTGCCAGGCACGGTGGGTGCAGGGTAATGGCAGGCTGCAAGCAGGGGAGATGACAGGGGAAAGTCAAAAGCTTTCTTTTAAAGCTCCCTATTAGGGCTCATGTACTTCTGAACCATGCATTTGGAATATATGGCAGGGTTTAGTTCTGCTTCTGGGTAAACATCAGGAACTGTTTAAAAACAGGAGAAAGTTGGGAGATGGCCCCACGGCTAAGAGTGCTTGCTGTTTAAGCATGAGGGTCAGAAAGGGCCTGAGTCCATTGGAGCTTGATTCCCCAGAACTCACATAAACACCTGGGCATGACCAGACCCTCTGGAATATCAGTCCCCCAGTTGGCAGAGACCGGAGAACTGTTGAGGCTCACTGACAGCTCCAGATTGAGGGAAAGACTGCATCTCAAGGAGACATGAGGAGGACTGAGAGAAAGTGACACCTAGATCCTCCCCTAGCCACTTCATAGTGCTGGGTGCACATATCTGCAAACACACATTGATACACAATACTTAATGCCACACATACTACACACACATGCACATATGCATACATGTGCAAGCACTTGCACACACACACATGAAAAAAATTTTACCTCAATCTAACAGACATTTAAATACCAAGATTTCGGTCCTTTGTGCAAGTCCTTTGCTAATTGTTGAAGACTAGCATTCTACCTGGAAAGCCAGAGAAATTGTTCTACAGACAAGTTGCTTCTCATGTCATTAGATGGCTAGCAATTCTCAAACTCTGCTTATATCAGAAAGAGACCTCCAGTACATTTAATCCTCTGGTTATAAGGAAAACAGGAGAATAGATCTGTATTTAACTTGAAAAATATGGTATCCATAATGAAACAGACAGTTCTGTAAAAAAATATGAAGATAGATATTAGTCCCTGAATAAATACATTGAGTAAATGAATCAAAGCCTAAATTAACGGATGAATCGCTAGATTGGTTGGTTGGCTTTGTCATGTAAAATAAGACCTAAAAATTAGCCACCTGGAGAATTTCTAGAATTGAAACAACATGACAAATTTCTCAATTAAAGATGCACCTGTCTCACACATGATGAAGTGGGGAGTACTAAAGGGAAAAAGAACAAAGATGCATCCATAGGGCTACAGCTCATGTCACTTGCCAGACACTTGTGAAGAGAAGCACATAAGAAAATAGACTCTGGCATTGTAGATTAGCTCTCCTGACAAAACAAAAAGCACACGGAAAATATTTGGCAAGAATTCAGGCAGGTGTGAGACAACCTCACGGGAGCCATTTCAAGCCATGATGGAAGCTAAACTTGCCCGACATAGGGTCAGATGATGTGAGCGCACGCGTGTGACATGCGAGGGACCAGGCTTCTATCTGAATGTGTCCGATCTATCCACAGCTCTTGTCCTTTCTGCCATGGCCTTGGTTTCTACCATCATCTTTGTGGACTTTCAGCTTCAGTTGGATTTACAGCCACATCAACTCTTCTGCTGCACAACCGTCAAGGCCACAAGGGTGGTATTTTCTAAAGGCAAATCTTACCCATTTCCTCCAGTTTGAAACTCGACAATGGCACTTCGTTGGACTTAGAAGTGAGTGCTAACACTCTAGACTGTCCAGCCCAGTGGGATCGGGCTCCTGCTTCCTTCCTCTAGTCCTCGCCTTCCCAGCTCCCTCCCTCCTTCCCTCGGCCCTCAAGCTTGTTCGCTTTCTTGCAATTCCAGGTGTGCTATGCTCGCTGGGCTTCACTTGTGCCACGTCACACACCAAGAGACCTTCTCCTACGTGGTTCTCAGCCTCGGCGCCATGCCTCTGCATGTCCAGGAGATTCAGGGTGCAGGCGCCTCCAGGTCCTCTAGCAGCATTAGAGCCGTGGTGCATGGTCACAGTTAGCGCTCCACTTGACCACCAGGCTGCAGCCTCTGTGAGGAGAGAGACTAGTCTTGTCTGAATAATGCTCTGCTATCAGCACAAAGCACAATGTTTGGACAAGTTTGGCATTTGAACCAATTTTATTGGATGGTTTGATATATACATGCATATATACGTACACACAGAAGGTAATGGACTTGTCACACTCCTTGGGCGATTAAATCATTCTGAGTATCATAGGTGACAAAACATAGGGAGATGAAACATATTTGAAAGAAAGGATAGATCTAATTGATTTTATAGGAAAGGAAGTTTAGAAAACAAAGGTCCACCTCACAAAAAAGGAGGCATGAGGGCTGGGAAGGTGGCTCTGCCAGTAAAGTACTTGCCCTGCAAAAATATGAAGGCCTGAGTTTAAACCTCATGACCCAAGGAAAAAATGCCAGGAGTTGGGGCCCACACCTGTTATCCCAGTTCTGGGGAGAGAAAAACAGGAGGATCTTTAAGACTTGCAGGTCACCTAACAGATAAGCTATAGGCCAATGAGAAGCCCTGTCTCAAAGGGAGTAGACACTGTTCCTGAGAGTGACACCCAAGGGTGCCCTAACACACACACACACACACACACACACACACACACACACACACACATAAAATAAATAAATAAATAAAAATGAAAAGGAGAATTAAATGAACCATGCAATCTAGAAATACTTCTTACAGAATAAAATGAAGCTTGAAGACTTTTAAGAGTAGGTTTAGTCCAAAATTGATCATTAGAACCATGCCCATGCTATCTTCCCTTGGTGCTTCACACATATAAAAGGGGGAACATGAAGTCCCACAGACCATTTGAAAATAATCCTTCCCATGAGAAGGAAGCTTTGATGTGGGACAGGGAATGATGTAGATTCCCAGTTGCACAGAGGAAAGGGACAGTCAAGCAGGACTGGACGTGATTAGAGTGCCAGTGTCAAGCAAGCTGACCTTCAGCCTACCTAGCCTGAAAAGCTTCTTAACAAACTTAGAGAAGAAAGAAAGAAAACATAAAATTGCCGTAATTGTTCTGTTATTATGCATGTGGTAAGTGCCATGTAGGCAGAGGGACAAAAATGCCCAGGCAGCTTGAGAAGGCTGCCAAGGGCAAAACAGTCCAACCAGCTACCAAAAGCGTCTCCAAATAAAGCGACCCACGTGATTCCTGCACCTCACTCCACATGGAGTCAAATATTGTTTGAATTATAATGTTAAAGTAGGACTGACGATCCACACGGTTATTGGAAGAGCGGGAAATTGCACAACGGAACACTTTCTTTGTCTTCAAAGCCTGGGGGTGATAATGTGTAGGGATCACTGTGCTGGCTTGATACTGATTATTTACTAAGTGTTGACAGCTTCTTCAGCTCGGCGCATGATGGAAAAGAAGTCTTGACCCCTCCCAGGGGAATGAGACTATAAGTTAAACAGGCAATGAATCCAACAGAATATAGACAAGGTGTGGCTGTAAGTCATGACAGGGAAATTTTAAACAAAAGTACCAGGAGTCCCTGTTCAAGAGAGCTGTTCTGTAAATTCATAACCTTGAGGCATGGTACAATTAGTTCAGAGATATGTGTATTGCTCAAACATTTTTGGAAGCTGTCTCAGACACTGAGAAACAGCACCATATAGCAAAACAAGTATAAAATTTGAATTCACACCAATACAGCTGGTCCAAATTCTTCACTATAGGTAGTGTTCCTAGCATATTTTTCAGGATTTTTTCTCTTGTTAAAAAAAATTTTTTTAAAAGACATATTTTTAAGTACGGTGGCTCACCGTATAATTTCAGCACATGAGGGACTGATGTAGGAGGATCACTGTAAGTTTGAGGCCAGCCTGGGCTACAGAGTGAGTTCTAGGTCAGTCTGGGCTAGAATGGCACCCTGCTTCAAAAAAACATTTTAAAAATCCTATCATTCTGTAGCAATTTTAGTATTAATGAGATAATGTAGACGCACAAGGTGACGCAAGCGCACAAGCCCGCACATGCACACCAGAGGGCACACGCGTCTGGAGTTCGATTACAGTGGCTGCAGGCCCTGGGGCATCGATTTTCTCTCTGCCCCTTCTCTCTCTCTCACTCTCACTCTTACACACACACACACAAAAGCAAGTCTGTAGGCTTGCCTCCAAATAAAATGTCAGTCTTGGACTGGAGAATGGCTCAATGGTTAAAGGCACTTGTTTGCAAAGTCTGACAGTCAAGCCAGATGCACAAAGAAGTGGCACATGCTTCTAGAGTTTGCTCAGAGTGGCAGGAGGTCCCAGCATGTCCCCCCCCCCTCTTTCTTTCTCTCTATATGTGTGTCTGCCTCTTTCTGTCTGTCTCTCTCTCAAATAAGTAAAAATATTTTTTTTCAAAACAAAGTCAGTCTTAGAGGAACTTGCCACCTAAGGTGACCATTATTAAGAGGGTCATTTAGATTCACTTTTAAGTGTACAGGTGAGAATTAGTCTTGTTCAGTAAATCATAAAATTTTCTCCAGCGAGAGAATGACCTGCTTTGAATATTCTTTGGTCATCCCTATAGACATCGCTCAGGGAAGCCACAACAAAGTACTACAGTGGTTTAAACAACAAAAGTATGTTCTGTCACAAATCTGGAGTTTAGGTGTCCAAAATTAAGTTAGCAGTGAGCTATTTCTTGTCTGCCAAGATTCTTTTCTACTTTTCCTACCTCTGCAGGTTCCCATGGACACTGGATAGTCCATTGCTTTTGTATGCACCACACCAGTACTATCACCTCGCTTTCCTGCATATAGCAGCGTCTCTGTGCCTCCTTTCTTCTCTTTATGGACACTCAGCTATGTGAACTTAGAATTCACCCTAATGGAATACGCCTCATCCTAACTCATTATATCTACAAAGACCCTATGTCCTAATAAGGGCATATTCTGAGTTTCTACATGGATGTGAATTTTTAGGACACTATTCTACCCAAAGCCATCCCAAAAATCAAATTATAAGATAATCAAGGTATTTTTTTAAAATCTTGAAAACATTAGCAAGTAATCCAAATTCAAGTTTTAAAAATCAAAAACTATAAGAAAGAAAGACATATTTTAGATATGTTTCAACTTTATTAAAAATATGTAAATATTATATATACTATATATATTATATATAATATATATATGTAAATATTTATATATATATATATATATATATATATATATATATATATATATATATATATATATATATATTATGGCTCTGGAATCTTTATTGAAAAACATGATTTGGTCATCATTGTGATCAATTTGAATCCATCATATCTGATTATATGTGTATGTTCTTATGACTTAAAATTTCGGTTAAATTACTCTTTTGTCCCACCATGAATGGAGGATATATTCATGCACAACAGTGCTTTCCAAGTAACATCTCAAAGGGAATAGAAAAGCTTTGTCTTAATAACAATGATGATGATGATGATAATCACAATAATGAAAGTCGAGTCCCCTCTGTGATCTTGCCAGAAAAGTTTGAAGCTGAGTTACCCGCTTCTCATTTCCACTCTGTGAGCTTTGTATATCTATAGTTTGCATCTGCAGAAGCATTGCAAGTTTCTCCAAAAGGTAGCATTTCTCCTTCTTTGATGTAAACAGAAAGTTCAGGTTGTCCAGTCTCAGGCAAAACTCTTCCACTAAAGAAGGCAGATCTAGGGGGAAGATAGTTGTTTTATAGAAGACAGATTATGACAGAACTTGAATTTTTAAAATGATGGGAAATTGTCCTATACCCAACCTGTAAAACTGACTCTTTAAAGAAAAAAAAAAAAAACTGAGGGGTTAGGGGTATAACGCAGAGGCAGAGTGCTTGCCTAAGATGTGTGAGTGAGGTCCTCTGGGCTGTATCCCTAATATTGGAGAAAAGAAAAAAGAAAGGACAGAGGAAGGGAGGGAGAGTAAGAGAGACAGGACGAAGGAGGGGTGGATGGAGGAAGGGAAAGAGGGAAGGATGGAAGAAAGATCCTTGGGAGTTGAAAATGAAAGCCTGAGGACTACAGTGATCAGAAAGAGAATCAGGAGTGAATTAAAAACTGGATTCCTAGAAGAAAGAAAGATAAAAGAATTCCTCTACAGAACTGTAGGGAGCTCTTATGGTTTAAATATGTAGTGTCCTCCAGAGGCTCACAAGTTGAATGCTTAGCCGCCAGCTGGTGGCATCATTTTGGTAGGTTCTGGGAACTTTGGGAGGTGGGGACTTGCTGGAAGAAGTGGGTCACTGGGAGCAAGTCCTTAGGGGTATATCCCTGGGTGTTTCCTGCCAGCTGTTTCCTGATGAGCCATGAAGTGAACATCTGTTTTCTGCCACATGCTCCCACCACCATGATGCTCTGCCCAGACTCAGAACAACTGATTACAGCCAAGCCTTTCTCCCCTATGTATGTCAGGTAATTTGGTCATAGCAACAAAAAAGTAAATAGTATACAAGAGTTGTGTGAGTTTTTAATAGCTTGATCAGGGCTTCTAGGATGTGGTTGAGGCCAATTCCTAATCCTCCAAAGAATGGCTGCGTCAGTCTGAGAAAACATGATGAGCCAATCCCTGGGGAAGCCTCCATATCTTCCAAAGGATCTATGCCCAGAAAGAAGGCAAAACCTCAAGAGCTAAGAAGTCTTCATCTCCTGGGTGGATGGAAGGGTTTATAATTGTGTTCCAGATCAGCCTGGGATTCTTGGACTCCTTGCCAACATTAAGGGAGTTCAAGGAGAAATTTTTTGAGGCCCTGGTTAGAAAAGTAGCTACTCTAAATTAGCTACAGTGGGCTGTGGGACAGAATGAGGCCAACATAGACTCTTAGCGAAAGAAAATCTTCCCCTAAGGACTGACTATCATGCTGGAAAATGAATTGCTCAGCTTCTGAGTTCTGTGATTTTCATTCATGTCAAATTCTTTAAGCTTTATCAACTTTTCTTCCTCTATAAAGCATTCTTTTGACTAATGCTGACCGGTTGTTTATCAACTGAAGAACTAAATTCAGTTTCTCAAATAGGAAAAGGGAGTGATTATCTCAGGTTGCTAGTTGGGAGCCAAAAGAAATATTTCCCTCTCATAAAATTCCCAAATTCCCTTTCTTCATGGTGATCTTTGATACCAGATTTAGGATTGGAAAGCTTATCTGAAGAGAACTTAATCTGGGAGGCAAGAACACTTAAAAATGAAATACTTAAATGCAGCCTGGCTAGAGAAGTGAATGTCTATAAGAGCCAAGGAGGTAACAACAAGGTATGAAAATAATCAGTTTAATCCAATGGTGAGCAGAAGGGTCACACCCTGGCTAAGGAAAGCAGGGGTCTCACTGTGAGCAGCATGCAGATAAATAGGCCTGTATACTAGTTTTAACTTTTTATTGACAATTTTCATAAATATACACAATGTACCATGATCACCATCCCCTCCCACCACTCTCCTTCCCACCTACCCCTGAGTCGTCCCTCCACTGAATTCCATCTTCTTTCCAACCAGTCTCTCTTCTGCTTTGATGTCCTCATGTTTCACCTTCTATATGCACGTTGTGCTGGCTTCAGCTACTGTGAGGCCATGAATCCTACAGCTGCTTTGTATCTGGAAGGTAGTATTGCAAAGCTCTCCTCCCCTCGCTTTGGTTCTTATATTCTACCAGCCACCTCCTCCACAATCATTTCTGAGCCCCAGAGGGTGTGACAGAGATGTCTCACTTGGTGCTGGACACTCACTGTCACTTCTCAGCACTTCAGCCATTTTTGAGTCACTCCTAGGTGGTCACCGCCATCTGAAAAGAGAAGCTTCTCTGACCAAAAGTGAGAGTAACACTAACATATGAACATAAATGTAAGTATTTAGAGGTCCCTTTTATGGACATAATATAGCCATTTAGCGAGATAACCATAATCATTCCAGTCATAGGGCTTATGACTTCCCTAGCCATAGGCTTTTCACTAAGTTTTCAATAGCAAGCAGGAATTCCCTCCCATAAAGCAGGCCTAAAGTCCTATCAGAGAGCAATTGGTTTCTCCCATTTAAAAAAAAAAAAAAAAAAAAAAAAAGCTACTATTGCACCAGTTGGTACATTTGGCATGGCTGGCCAGCCATAATGCTTACAAGATCCACTGCTGGTTAGAACAATTTTTGACTTTTCTTTCCCAACAGGGTGCATAACTATTTCTACCATCCTAGTAGCTAGCCAACGGGGAGGCGGCTTCCAGCTAAGCTCCAGCTTGATTTCTCAGTGATCTGTAGCCCCAAAATATGGAGTCTTTAGCAATAGGGTTTTATCATCTAGTTCTGGTGGCCAAACAAGAGCCTTGGCAATAGCCTATAATGTTTTGAGGAAATCAAGGGCCTCCTTTGCCAACAACTCACTGGAAAGTACTGCATCCCTAGCACTGAAATGTTTCTAGTAACAATCCATGGCTTCAAGGCACAATGGTATCCACCCTCACATGACATTTATGCCCGAATTCTCTAATTAAACATACACACACACACACACACACACACACACACACACATGGCTGGTAAAGGAGTAAGTTTCTATTTCACTTATTCTTAACATCTTAAATTTTGATTAACCATTCTCATACCTCCTCCTCTACTCCATCCCCTTTCCTGACTCCACTTAGACCATTATACCCTCTCTACTTACATATGGACTATATCTACCCCTTAAGCCCTCCCTTTTCCTCAATCCCTCATAGTTCCCATTTATCTTCTTGGAATCTACAAATGACTTGTACCCCAACTCATATACAAATCTAATTTGATTTGAACATTTGACATTAGGATCCACATGTGTACAAGAATATGTGGTCTTTGACTTTCTGAGCCTGATAGGCCTATATTTTAAACTGAAACCCACCATCGAAAAAGAAATTGAATATAACTCAGGGGGTTTTGTTTTGTTTTATTTGTTTCATTTTGTTTCTCTAGCCCAGGCTGAACAAGACTCATTATGTAGTCAAGATCCTCCTTGAATTCACAGTAATTCCCCTACCTCAGCATCCAGAGTGCAGGATTAAAGGAGTAAGCCATCACACATGGCTGTAGCTCATTTTAAAAGTTTTATTGACAGTGAACAAATTACACATATTTTGAAATGTCCAGTAGGTAAATCATATAGATATAGATATGCATATACATATACATATACATATACATATACATATACATATACATATACATACACACACACACACACACACACACACACACACACACACACACACACACACATATGGGCACCATAGTAAGCACACTCTCAGAACCCCAGGCAGAGCTCAAGGACTCTACATACCTTTAGACTGGAAATCAGATCTGCCCCAGTGACACACATATCCCCTACCCCTCCATCTCCCACCTCCACCCCCAAAGCAGGAGTCTACTTGCTAGGGGCAGAAGCCGCAAACTCAACTTTAATAATACCTGAGTCTTTTAGGGGACATAAATTCAAGCTACCACATTCCATACCTGGCCCCTAATAAACTCATGATCAACTCACACTTTAAACTGTACTCAGTCCAATTTTAAAGGTCCTATAGTCTTTACCAACTTAAAGATAGTTCCAAAGCCTCAATTCTCATCTAAGATTCAAGGCTGTCTCTTAACTGCAAGTCCTGTAAAATCAAACAATTTACATACTTCCAACATATAATGGCACAGAGTAAACATTTCCTTTGCTGTAAAGCATTACAAAGAGAGACTGAACCAATGCATACTTAACAACCATTAGGCAAACATCAAACATCTGCACTTCAAGTCTAAAATACAAAACCAGTAACCAGTGACAAGCCTTTGGATTTTCCAGTTCCACCCCTCCAGCTGGGCTGAGTGGCCAGGAAACCTTCTATCCTGAGCCAACAGAGCTCCATGGTAGCCTTTTCACTGTCCTGGTATATCCAAAACATCCTTAGGGCTCCATGGAAATCATGGTCCATCTTCAAATGGCTCCACAGGTCTCCTTATTGGGATCATCATGTCCTGCTTTAGGTCACATTTCAGCAACAACTCCTGAAACCGTATGCATTTCACGACCCACTCCATACATTTTTCATACTTCTGAAATCAATACCAGGTGTGCAGGACACAGCTGTATGTTTAATTCAGGGATGAACTAAATCATGACCTTGCAGAACAGGTTCCTTCCTTTCTAAAGAGCTTGTTGCCCTACCATTCAGACTTCCCTTAAGCATCCTTTCCACTGTTTCAATGTAAAGTACTTGGGCCATCTTCCTTAAGACTGCTAATGTATTTGACAACAGCAACTTTAGTAACCTAAAATCAGTCTCTGCCTATCACTTTCAAACTTATTTGAATTTCTCCAATTTTAAGTCTTATATCTCTCACTTCCACATTTTGGCCAAGCACATCAATCCATTACAAATTTAACTTTGATCAAACTCTCTGGACATGGGCAGCAGAATGCAGCCAGACCTTATGTCAGTAACCTAGTTCCAACAAAGTCCTCTGTAGTCTTTCCTTCCCCTCAGAAAGTTCCAAAGCCAAAACAACTGCTGTATTTAGCATTTTCAAACTCTTATAAGAATAATCCATAAAACTTGGCTTCCCACACAGTGAGACTTCTGGAGTCAAATGCCCATAGACAGTCCTCCAACACACAAATTCCAAAGACCAAAATTCACATGGTCAGATTCATCATGTAGCAACACCACACTCTGGTACCAATTTCTGTCATAGTCAGCTTCACATTGCTGGGATGAGCCTCTAGACCAGACACAGTTTTCGGGAGGAAGGAATTTATTTTAAGCTTACAGTTCCAGAGGAAGTTCGGTAATGGCATAAGAAGCTAGTCCCGTTTACCAAATCTATGCAAAGAGAAAAACCAGCACAACAAGCAAGCACACTCTGGGAACCCCAGGTAGAACTCAAGGACTCTGCATACCTTTAGCTGGAATTCGGGTCCATCCCCAGTGACAGCGCCTACAGCTAGGGGCAGAAGCTGCAAACTCAATTGTAATAACACCTGAATTTATATTAGGGGACATAGATTCAAGCTACCACATGATAGTTCTCCCAAGTTTACATATTTATGCTTTTACTCATAATAGTATCTTTCAAATATATAAAAGTTTTAGACTGAGAATTTGACTTCATGGTATAGTGCTTGCCTACTGTGTATAAGGCACTGGGTCCAACCTCTAAGTCCCACAAAGATTGATGTGATGATCTGTGTGTGTGTGTGTGTGTGTGTGTGTGTGTGTGTGTGTGTCTCCTCCCTTATGGATCACAATTTTGATGTTCTTAGGTATCTTTGTATATCACAAGATCATAAAGGTCGAAGTTTCCATTTTATAATGCTGGAAATCATGTTAAATTGAATGCCAGTGCCACATAGGTTAAACTAAATACATCTATGGCTCCATATAGCCTGTGTGTCATCTTTTACTTATATGATGCTCATTCATGTCCCTAATTTTATATCTCACAAGAACAAAACACAAAACATCCCTGGACCAACTTCTTCACATCACATTTTATCATACTCATACCAAAGCTGTGCTTATCTTGCTGAGAGTCATCTTTTCCTTACACAGAAGATAAAGACCTTGTAAAAAGCGTTAAAACGCTTTTAAAAAGTGTTAAAAGGAGTATCTAAATACCTTTATTGGGTATTGAACAAAACTGAATAGATAATGGTTTGGCTCTTGTGAATTTGGTCATGCTTAGAATTCTAGCTAGATGGAAACAGCACGCACATAGCAATGCACATATATGAAAGATCTAACACAATAGTTCCCTACTGCTGAGTTCTCATGAGAAAGTTGTACATGGGATGGGATTAGAGAAGGGCAGGGAGAAACCAGATTTCGTGTCCCAGTATTGTGTTCAAGTGGTTAGGGTCATGACAATTGGGGCTCTTGATTATTCAGTTTTACACTAAAACTCAAAAAGATGATTGTCTGACCTGCACAATATTGAGCCTATCAACAGTCTATCATGGACAAAGGAGAAGTAAAAAGGAGACTTCAACGTAGAATAGGGACTAGTTGGAAAGCAGGGGTTCAGTGAAAGGAGGGGAGCAAAAGAAAATAATGGAAGAATATTATGATCAAAATACCACATGTACATATAACAAAATTATCAATAGAAAGTAAAATAGATATATAAACATGCTGATTGAGAAAGTGTAGAACTAACATAATACTCTTCCTTTAACAGGATTTTTTTGTTGTTGTTGTTCATTTTTTATTTATTTATTTGAGAACAACAGACACAGAGAGAAAGACAGATAGAGGGAGAGAGAGAGAATGGGCGCGCCAGGGCTTCCAGCCTCTGCAAACGAACTCCAGACGCGTGCGCCCCCTTGTGCATCTGGCTAACGTGGGACCTGGGGAACCGAGCCTCGAACCGGGGCCCTTAGGCTTCATAGGCGAGCGCTTAACCGCTAAGCCATCTCTCCAGCCCTTAACAGGATTTTTAATACATTGAAAAAGATAAAATTCAGGCCCAAGGCAGGTATTGGTCAACATCAACAAAGAGAGGGTGTGTTTAATCCTTCTGACATGGTTCTTGAAGTGTGCAGATGATACAGGAAGTTAGTTGTTTCATGTTCAAACACTGTACACAGGAACTATTTTTTAAAATATCGGTAGACAATACCATTAAAATGCTGGGTGCCATTCAACATGTGTGATGCTGTTCTGAGAGCACTGAGACTCCATGTGCAGTCCACAGGTGAGGAAGGGTGGGACCAGGAGAAAAATTATACTTGGCTAGACCTTCAGGCACTGAACTTCAGGAATTGCCAAACCAGAAGGATCTATGGCTGTCATTAAGTTCCAGTGGTATAAAAATGCATATACACGTGTCCAATCTTTTGACATCGTGACATGTTGTCATCTACAAAGCTCATGCTTGAGAACCATGCAAGCAAGTTCAAAACTCATAAGTGAGTTTATGATTCTGTGCTGGACTGCGTTCATAGCTACCCTGGGCCAGACATGATCCACAAGTCAACTTCTCTGTTATAGCTGAGTTTATTTCAGCCAGGAGCATAAGGTTAACTTACAGACTCCACTGATTGCTACAGTGATGGTCCAAAAGCCATTCTGAACTGACTTTGGAGTGAAGTAAGCTTCCCACTTGTACTTTGAAAAAGAACATTGTTTCTGAACTTCCTCAATCTTCTCTCCCAGAGATTTAAGTGCCATTATTGAAGCAGACAGATGATTTACTCTCCTCTGAAAACACTGGATGCTATTATGTTTATTTTTTAAAAAGAAAAGGAATTCCAAGCTGGAACAGTTGCTGAGTGGTTAAGGCACTTTCCTGCAAAAAGTAAGGACCCAGGTTTGGTTCCCCAGTACACACATAAGCCAGATGCACAAAGTAGTACATGTGTCTGGAGTTTGTTTGCAGTGGCTAGAGGCCCTAGTGCACCCATTCCATCACCCCTTCTCTGTCTCAAATGAATAAGATAAATAAGAAACTTTAAAAAAAAAAAAAAGGAAAAGGAATTCCAAGTGATGATAAAGATCTTACATGCCCCAATTTTCCATTGTCAGTTGAGACCTGGGTACCCCTTGGAATGTCACATGCCAGGTTTTGCACCTGCAGTCAGTAAAATACTTTGGTTTCTTTGTATTTCCTTCAGTTAATGTTGTTTTTTAAAATATATTATTTTTTATTTATTTATTTGAGAGAGGGAAAGAGGAAGAGAAAGAGAGAGAGAGAGAGAGAGAGAGAGAGAGAGAATGGGCATGACATGGCTTCAACCACTGTAAGCAAACTCCAGATGCATGTGCCACCTTGTGCATCTGGCTCATGTGGGTACTGGTGAATCAAATGGAGGTCCTTTGGCTTTGCCGGCAACCACTTTAACCACTAAGCCATCTCTCCAGCCCTAATGCTTACTTCTTGATTAGCTCATCACACCCCAAAATGAAGCTGTTGCATGAACTTCTCCCTGAAGAGATTTCTTCTTCTTCCTTGCAGGGTACCAGTGGCAGACCAATGTACAATTCCACCAAAGTTCAGCTTGAGAAATCACTGAGTTTAATAGGCTTACTTACAGAGCATGGACAAGAGGTTATCTACAAGAATGTGGATGACCCCAGTCCAGACAGCCACTTTACCAAAGGTCTCCCCCAAACACAGATGGCGTTCCCTCCTCACTTAATATTCTACACAATATCTACTGTAGCATCTCCCATGTCAACATGAGCAGCATTATATAGAGCTGATTAGGAGACACAGAAGGAAATGACCACGTAAGGATCTGTTGGTTCTTCACAGCCCTGCATCTGTGAGGGAATGTCAGTAGTCCCAAACTTGAGGGTCTTTTGTTAGCATTTACAATTACTTCTTATGAAGATTGACTGTAACTATTATGCTCATAGGACAGAGCTCTACAGCAGAAGCTGCTGATTCTTGTAATTAATCCAAAGTGAGACAGATTTGAAAATGTACATTAAAATGAGTCTAGGAATCATTTTTCTAAAAAAAACTCCATCATAGGCAAAGCAGAAATAACTATTTGGAGCCCATTAATTATCTCTGTAATAGCACAGGGTGGCTCTCTAGAACATGGGAACTTGGAACTTTTTTCCCTAAAATATGTAGGTGGATGATAGTTTGGCAACAACAACAATAGCAATAATAAATTCCACCTGACTTAGCAGCAAACACATCGACACTTTAATGAAGCCATTCAATTTTAGTTTACATTATATTAGTACAAGGTGAGTTGGCTTAGTAAGGGGAGCCCAAATTTTAGTTTCATCAACGACTGTGTTATCTGTGTGGTCTTCGCTACTGCCCTGACCTCTCTGGAACTCAGCATCCGCACATCCCAAAGGGGTTGCTGACAGGCAGCAGAGAGGGTTTCTATGAGAATTCACTTGCACTTCAAGAGTTCTGCAAGTTGCTCAGGTGCTTGGCTTCTTACACATCTGTTCTCACAGCTTATGTATTCCATTATAGCTTACACTGTCATATTGTATAACTGTAATTACATCCTTGGATTTTCCCAAATGGAGTTATTGGTTAGTTTAAAAGAAAAAAAAAATCCTGTTTGTTCATCTTGGCATACAAAGGAAACAGTCAACACATATATGTAGAAGAAAAGAAAAAGAACGAAGATAAGAAAAAATAAGTTGATTTTGATTTAGCAACATACAGTTGAAAGATTGGACTTAAGCTAGATTTCAAATACAAACCTAGTGACTCACTAGCTGAGTGACTATGGGCAAATTATTCAATAGAAAAGATCATTCCTGGGCTGGAGAGATGCCTAGTGGCACTTGCCTGCAAAGCCTAAGGACCCAGGTTTGATTCCCCAGTACCCATGCAAGCCAGATGCACAAGGGGGTGTTAGTGTCTGGAGTTCATTTGCAGTGGCTAGAGGCCCTGATGCACCCATTCTCTCTTGTCTATTGTTGCAGTCCGGTTCGCATTGCTGGTAGAAATCACCCAACAAGAGTAGCTTCTGGGAAAAAGAGATTTATTTTGGCTTACAGGCTTGAGGGGAAGCTCCACGATGGCAGGGGAAAACGATGGCATGAGCAGAGGGTGGACATCACTCCCTGGCCAACATAAGGTGGACTACAGCAACAGGAGGGTGTGCCAAACACTGGCATGGGGAAACTGGCTGTAAAGCCCATAAGCCCGCCCCCAACAATACACTCCCTCCAGGAGGCATTAATTCCCAAATATCCATCAGCTGGGAACCTAGCATTCACAACACCTAAGTTTATGGGGGACACCTGAATCAAACCACCACATCTATCTACCTTTCCCCCACCCCTCTCTCTCTTGAATAAATAAGTGAAATTTAAAAAGAATTTATAAAAGAGATCATTCCCACCACATAGAGTTAGGGGATTTCAATGAATT
Organism: Jaculus jaculus; assembly: GCF_020740685.1. Taxonomy (NCBI): domain Eukaryota; kingdom Metazoa; phylum Chordata; class Mammalia; order Rodentia; family Dipodidae; genus Jaculus; species Jaculus jaculus. Next base: position 47,763,350 of record NC_059102.1, read on the forward strand.
CAACACAATGGTTGGCCTAAGATAAGCACTCAATAGTCATTATTCTCATTATATTGGAATTTATCTGAAATCAGATTAGCACTTTGAAGATGTTTGGGCAATTGCCTGGATCTTTAGCACATGAAAAAAATCATGAAAATCCCAGGGATTGTCATCTGCTATCACTATGCAAGAACTAGGTACAGGTTTGATAGGCTACTCACTGTCATTAGCAGGCCTGACCCTGTGGGGGAATCTATAACTGTAACTTAATTCACACAGGCACCTGAATGATACCTATCTCTATGTTCAAAGCATAGGGCTCAGAGTTCTGGAGCCAGCATCCAACCATTCACTATAAGGAAAGACAGAGTCTGATCAGTTACTCTGGACAAAGGGCATAGCATTATCTGAACCACAAAGAGAAATCAGAGGTGATTTGCTGCCTGGGGGGAAAGGACTCTGTGTTCAAGTCACTGAGTCTCTAGGAACTGGCTGGTAGAAATTTCATTCTCATATGCCAAGGGAGAGAATGTGCCTTCAGAATGGGGAGAACATTAAATGAGGTAGTGCTTGTGGAAGACTAAACTGAATACCAGGTAACTTCTTAGTCAGCATTAGTCATTATTATTGAGCCTGCTATTTTTATCCAACTGTTATTGTTTGATCTGAATAACAGTAATATTATCATAGCACATAACAGTAGCATTACTAGGATATTAAAACTAGCATATTTGATATCTCTACATTCCTAATTGATAGAATTATAATAGTTACTATAATTATTTAGTAATATTAACTGAAAAATGACATGTGCTTCATGAAAAGCTTGGCATTTGAGCAAAATCTTGAAGACTAGGGAGTATTTAAGAAATATTAGGCCACCATGTATCAAGGAACAAAAATAGACTATTTTATGTGATACCTTTCCAAGTTTCTAGTCAGTTCTGAGATTTGTAACCTCCAGTGCGTAGAGTTTGCATAATCCTCTGCAGCTAAAGGGTTAAGTAAGGATGAGGCCCAGAACCAAAAGAAAAAAGAAAAAGGAAAAAAAAGGTCAGGTTTGAAGCAGAAAGAAATGCGGGTGCAACTTTAATTCCCCCAGCCACTGCTTTCCCATATTTGCTTGGCTTACCCACCCTGAAATCCCTCTCAGGGCTGATCAGAACACTCAACACGCTAGAATATTTGCCTCGCAATTACTGTATTATTAGTATTTATGTTGAAAACAAACTCCCCTCTGGGACTGCTGGCTCAATTCTATTGGCACCTGGTGTATCCTTTAATATTTAAGTTCTTCCATCTTCAAAGATCCACATCAGAGTCTATCCCAAGGCTGAAGAGTGAGTGTACTTGCACCTGGGAATTTCCCTTGTGGCCAAAAAACCCAGAAGGGGAAAAGCTGGAACGTTTCTTGCATAACAGAAATTTTGAAGAAAGAAGATAAGGTGGGAAGTGGGGTTGGGGGCGGGGCCTTGAGGACTAAAAAGCGCGAGTACAAACTTGACTTAGCTCTTCGTCATGCCCTTCCCCCATCCCCCTTACAAACCTGTAAGACTGTGTGTGCATGCGTGCGTGCGTGCGTGCGTGTGTGTGTGTGTGTGTGTGTACATGCGTGCGTGTGTGTTCACGTGCACATGCGTGCTTACAGGCATTAGGAAGGCTGCAGTAAATCAGAGCTGAGACTTGTGCTGATGTCCCAAAAAATGTTTCAGGAAATTTGTTTGTAAAATAAATTTAAGGCAATCATTCCCAGACTTCACTGAACCCAAGAATCATATTGTAGCCCCTGACAATTCATATCCCTCCGCCCTCCCATGGACAGGTAGATTCAGTGGATCCAGGACAGAGCTCTGGAATCTTCATTTTAAACATCCATTACCATTCGCAGGCAAATGGCTTTTGAGCTATTCTGAAGTATTCTGGTCAAAGGTTTAGAATTTTTTTTCTCTCTTGAAATACATTAGTTTTTTCCTTCTATTCGTTTTGAGGAAGCAACTATGTTCAGTAATTTTTTTCTCATTAAGCATTAGATTCCCCTCATATATACAGGTGAAACTCCCCCCACCTTTTTTTTAAAGAAACGATTTAGTCCCCAGTTGCTTTTCTTTGAGTAGGACGGGGTGAGATGTAGTGGCGACATTATCCAGGTCAGCTAGAGAATGCCAGAAAACACCGCAACCGTTCCTCTTCAGGTCTTCCCCATCGAGAGCAGTGACATGGAGGGGAGTCAGTTGAGCCGGGTCATGGTGAGCTGCCCTTTTTCTGTCAAGTCCAAGGTTCTGCCCAGAATGCATGTCCGCAGAAACACAGCCTCGTGTGCCAAGGGCCCCGGGGCTCAAACACAGCTGTGTGAGAGTGCGAGGGGAAGCGAAGGACCACCGGGCACCGGATAGCACAGAGCCCGCCCCATCCTGGTCCTGCTGTCCTGCGAGCTGCCGCCCCTTTCTTGGCTCCTTTTGGAGCAGCCAAGGCGCCTGTTCTAAAGGAAGGAAACCTGATAAGACGAATCACAATGTCCTTTGTGCCCTCTTTCTGTTTGACATTGAATAAACTTTGCTTGTGGTTGAGGTGGCAGAAGGACAAAGGAAGGATCCTGGGTCCTAGGACGGGACTGAGTGAGTCCCAGGGCAGGAGCCGTGCACGGAGTGGAGCTGGGGCAGGACAGCTGGACAGGGTGGAAACAGACTGTACTTGGGAGCAGCAATGAATACCTTCATAAGAAATCTGAAGACCAAAAAGTCACAAGGCAGTTAAAACAGCAGCTGTCTGACTGAGACAGGTTGACTCCTGGCCTCTCCCTCTCTGGATGCCAGTCTCTTCCTTCATTGAAAGTCCTGGAGCTGTTGGTCTCTATGGTCCCATCCAGCTCTAACACTAATGTTCTGTTAAGCTAAACCCGAGAAGTTTCTTCAGATCCATTATTACAATCTTTCAAGTTGAAAAGTTGAGTACCATTGCATAAGAAACTGCACCCAAACCTAGTGACAGACATTTTATTTTGCTCACAATGTACTAGTCTGAGAACTTTGGAATTACTTAGCTGGAAGATTTATCTCTGAGCCTCTGGGTATCAGTTATAGCAGCTGGGACTAAGGGATCCATTTCCGAGATCCTGGGATGGCTTCTTCCTCACCCATCTTAAGTCATTTCAGGTTTTTTGTTGTTGTTGTTTTTTGTTTTTTTTTGTCATTAAGCACTAGATTCTCCCACTATACACAGGGGAATCTTTTCTGGTTTTCCCTTTTGAGAAACTATCTCCAGCTTCATTTTCTCTGTCTGTGTTTGTGTCTCTTTCTCTCCCTCTCACCTTGCCCCCCCCCAACAATATTGAGGTCCCTTGCATGGTCTGTGCTCACAGCACACCCACCTCAAGATCATCAAACTTCAAACTTTGCTAACCCAGAGCTGGCATTTTCACTGTGTACTCTGTTGGTCAGAATGTCACAAGGCAACCCAAACTCAAAAGGAGAGCTAGAAACCCACTGCTATACAGAAAGAATGTCAGAAGTTTTCCAGTCATCTTTAATCTGCCATAAGTAGCCATTAACTAGAAAACAGAAATTTATTTCTAGCATGATAAATCCATGGACACAGCAACTTTTTTTTTTTTTAATTGTGAGGGTTTGGGTTTATTTGGTTTTATTTGCCATGAAATTCTAACAATTCTTCCATCTTAACCAAATTTTGGATACCTAAATACTTCTTCCACAGCCTCAGCTCTCCACAGTGAAGATCAGAAGCTGATTCCTAAAGGTCAAGAATATGAAGAAACTGCAAATAGAACAAAAGCTGTTTTTAAATAGAAATGGATAGCTGAAAAAAGCGACTCATTTTAATGTAATTGATTTTTATCTCTGAAAATGCCCAGTCTTTCCTGTTGCAGAAAAGAGTGGTACTGGAAAGGCTGAGAGTGGTTAGTAACTCAATCTACAAAGCATTGTTACTGTCAGCCACTTCAGGGGGCCAAGAGATAAGCTCATTGTTCAGTGCTCTGCTTACGGTATTCAGCATGACCCAGATGCCACCCTTGCAGTCTACTCACAAGCGGGCCTTTGTTGCTCCGAGTGTAGCAAATTCTTTACCATGAATAATTTACTACAACAAATGCTCCCTTTAGTTCTCTCTCTGTTGAGAGTATTTCAGCTCCCCAGAGAAAAGAAACCAGTACTCAGTCGGAATTAAATGCTGGAAAGGCTCTTTAAACACTGCTAGACAAGAAATGGAATGGCACGACTTGTCCTACAAGTACCACGAAAGGAATAAATGAATAGATTTGGGACACAGACACAAAATGCTCCTTTGTAAGAAGGCAGTAGAGTCACTTCACCTAGGTTTGTATACAAGCCTCATGCGGGAAGCAATAAGTGACCCTCACAGGTTAAAAAAAAAAAAAAAAAGCCCACAGTTGGAAACATTTACTCACAGCACTGGCTGGCTGAAGGAATAAAGACATGATCCTTGCATAATTCTCAACATACAGTAAGTGTCTAATACGAGCTAGTTGCCATTGTTATTACTGTTAGCACATCATGATCTCACGCTGCTCTTCAAATGTGCAAAGAAAATGCAGTTTCTTATTTTGCCCATGATTGGCATACTAATGTTCCTCAGGAGTCTCTTACTGCACTGGGTAGCTATGAAGGGAAGATATTAAATATGTCAATTAATGGACCCTCTATCTCTTCTGGCTTAGTGCATTTCTGGTTGATTCTACCTTGCTTAGGTCACCTGTATTTTCCTCCCTCCCCTCTGCTTCTCACCAAAAGTGAAGGTAACAGACTATAATTGGGAGGTGAGGGCTGGGGACTCCTGTGTCCTCCTATGGGTCTTGCTAACCTGTCCAGTGGTATCTACTTTGGCCCTGGCCTGGCATTGACCCCACTGACCTCTGTGACTCTAACCATCTGTTTCCAGATCCTGAGGCACTATGGGTCTCTTCAGAACCTCTGATGCCCGTCATCAGAGCATTTTGAAACTTTCCAATTTTCTGCTTTGTCATGTGCAAGACCCTAGGAAACCCTAGTGAGCCCTGTCTCACTCACTGCGCTAACATTCTTCAGCACTGGGCTGAAGTTGCTAGACATGGCCTTCCTTTGTGTCCGTGATTCCACTTTCTCCTTCTTCTCTTTTCAGAGGTGCTATTTGCACCAGGGCTAAAATAGTGGGTGAGTACGGGGCAGAGAGGCTGACTTCACTGAGTGGAGATAATCTGAGCAATTTCAGAAATGTGTTTTATACTTTTATTAATATTAACAAATATTATATAACCAGTCACTTTCTTTATGCCAGGGGAAAGACATGATAAAATATGCATTAAATAGAGCTACTTACATTCTAAAGAATTTATTGCTACCCAAAACATAAAAAGAATGGCAAGGTATTGTTTTGGTTCTTTTCTTTCCCCCAGGTGGCCTCCCTCCTACTGTTGGGTTGCTCTCCTGTAGCTCTCTCTGTTCCTAGCTCCAGTGCTTGCTTCTCTCCAATCCGAACACAAGAGCTTTCTCAGCCTCTAGCTTGCCTGGCACATGGATTTCTCCAAGTGGTGGGTAGTTCAAATGAGGTAATCATGACTCTAACACTCCCAGAAGAGGCACCAGGGCTCAGTTACTTCATCTCCCTGATCCTCCATCCCCTGACCCGTAAAATGGACTGGATGAGCATGTCGACTGGATAGAGTGATTCAGTTTCTCAGGCTGCCTTAATCCAGCATCACACTAGGTGGTTCAAACAACAGAAATTTATTTTCCCATTATTCAGGAGACTAGAAGTCCATGGTCAAGGTGCCAGCAGGGTGGGTTTCAGAAGATGGCCCTCCTCTGGACTGTGAGGTGACCAACTCCTCACTGTGCCCTTGCCTGGTATTTTCTCTGCCAGCTCAAGGAGAGAGGGGAAGAGAAAGAGGGTGGGAAATTTTTCCCTATGCCCCCCTTTAGAAAGGCCACCAATCACACTGGTCTGCAATTCATTTAGCCTCCTTACTTCTCTCCAAATATATTCACATTTGGGCTAGGGCCTGACCATAAATTTCATGACTACAATTCAACACACAGCATATTATTTCTTTTAAATTGAGATTAAAGTTATTTGAACCCAGAAAGCATTCAGTGATGTCTATGACTTTTGAGTTGTTACTGTTGCTGTTGGGGTTGTGGTGGCTGTTAGGAATATGAAGCTTCATCTATCCAGGATGGCCGGTTGACTGCCTGACACCACCAGAATGATATGTACTGAAGGAAGGAAGACACTGTGCTATTACTCAATATTAATCCCAGAGAGCCAAGCCATGGGAGATACCCATGGAAGGTGATAATATTTGTCTAGGAGGAGAAGGCGCTTTACCTTATAAAGGGGACCAGGTCACCTATCTGAAGGAAAACAACAAATATTGACCTAGTCCATAAAATAATATGAGCTCCCATCTATTTAACACTTCCTGTGTGCTAAATACTTTACATATATTCTATCTACCAACTCTCTCCCAACAATCTCAACAGATGGAAAAACTGAGATTCTGAGAAATTAAATGTTCTCACCAAAGTTACACAATGAGCATGTACGTCAGCAGCTTGACTTGATTTCGAGGTAGTTGAATCCCAAAGTTACGGACTCCAGGCTCATGTACAAGCTTGGTGTTGTACACATAGAGATCAGAATGTGTGGTTCACATCCCAAAGTCATCATTAACAAGGAAGAAGAGCTGGCTTCTAGCTGCTGAAGCCAGTACCTAGAATCAGCTCTCATCACATTTGGAAGAGGCTATAGAAATTATTCATTTGATTTTAGACGTTTTGGGTAGGCAATTAGTACATAAATTAGGGAAGTGTGATTAGGGACTTTTATCAGTTAGTTTTACTGCATAACAACTAATTGACTTAAAACAATAAGCATCTATTCTTTCTTGCTCACAAGGTTAATTGGATATTGGTTTATCACAGTTGGGCTCTGCTCAGGAGTTCTGCCTATAGCCACATATCTGGTTGCACATGGCTCCATGCTGTGGGTTCCTTATGTAATCACGTGGGCTGCTGAATCAGGAGAAGCAATGACCATGGAAAGGCACCCCACAGGGATGGGAGAAGTGAACTGGCACATGGTCACTGTCCTCTACACTCCGTTGGCCAAAGCAAGTCACATGCCAGTGGGAAAATTGACTCTGCTTCCTCTGAGGACTACAAAGTCACATGACAAAGGGTGTGGATGAAGGAACAACTGAAGATTTGGGACAAATAATTCTATCGATCAAAGACATTTTCTGATAGGAAGGTTAGTTACATAAAGGGGGTGGAGTGGGAAGAGAGAATCTATAAAATCCCATTAACTGTCAAAAGATTTGCCACAGAGGACTCTGCCTAGGAATAAAATACCACATTTCCTCATTTCTCCAACTGAGATAATGAAAGACAAACCCTCCCACCCTCCCACTTTCCTCTTCCTTTTCCTTAAAAAAGTATACAAAATTGCAGGATGCCAAAATATTAGGCAAGCCTGGCTAAAAAGAGAGATTTACTCAGTCTCAAAGTTCAACCATTTAGAAAAGTACCATTTGGCAAGTTCCTCTAAAACCACTGTCCCTCTGCATTTGGGTCTGAGAGCCCCATGTGGTATTTTATCCATTCCTCTGTAACACAGAGAGCAACCTAACTGTTGACCAACAGGAATGAGTGTCATAATAAATACATAAATTAACTAAGAAATGGAAAGCCCTTAGAAACACAAATCAGAAAGCACTGGGGCCAGATGTCACAGAAAGCCGGAATGGACCTCACAGGTGTCACAGTCTGTAGAGCTGCAGGTACAGCGCCTGTGTTGACCCGGCCACTGCAATGGTGGTGTGGTTTCTGAACCCAAGGAAACACAGTTTCGGTGGAAGACTGAGACCATCAGCTTTTCAATGGCAATCTCCACGGCATCATTTCCTGCTCTGCTTTGTTCTGACAGACTCCACAGTGCAAATTACTGCAGCACCCAGGGAGCAAAGAAATGCATGAGCTCGTTCCTGGGACACACACAGCACCTGGTGTGTGCCTCCACTCCCAACCTCTCCTGAAGTGCAGAGACATCCTTCATGTAGCCTGGGGTACAGTATCCAATGGCCTTCTTGGCCTTTCAGTTAGCAAGTACATCCACATGGCTACCAGGCAATGGAAAGTAGAAGAGGAAGAAATAATTTCCTTCCCTGCATAGAAAGTGCTATTGCTCATCCACTCACGGCTTCAGAGTTCTGTGGCTTTTGCTGCATTTCAACTGGGGAGCTGGGGGTTAAGAGTTTGGGGCTTTGCTTATGAAAACACAGACCCAAATCAGATAAGATAACTAATTTAGAAGCAATTACAATGTACTTTACTCTATTCTTTTGCCAAAGAGCACCTTATCAGAGCTTGCTTTCTTTTTTACTCTTCCTTTTAAGTTTCAAAAACATCTTCTCTTGGGTCAGGAAAAAAGAGAACAAACCACACATTTTAGAAAAGGGAGTGATACTTTGCACTGGACACCCACATTGTACTGAAGAGAGAATTTGGGTCTAATGCCCTCCAGGCACTATAGTTTGACAGACTTCCTCAAGTATGCCTGACCAACCTCACATTCTGGTGAGGATTTTCTTCCCCCATGAACATATGGATTGTGTTAGAGACCATTAAGTTAAAAAGAGAAAGAGAGAGAGAAAGAAAAGAAAAAAAAAAAAAGAAAACAAAATTAAGGTACAGTATTTTTTTATTATAGCAAGGCCTAGTTCCTTTTTTATGCTATTTAACATGCTATCTACAGCTACAGAAAAGTAAACACTCTTTAAGATAAATAAAGACTGTTGTCTAGTGCTATGGTTTCTCAAACTGTTGGGCACATAAGAATCCCCTTGGGACTTGGTGACAAACCCTGACTTCAATACGGTAGGCCTACAAAATAACCCAGTCATCTCCATTTTTAATTCTCTCAGATAAAATGTGGTGTAAGACTGAAAAAACCACCTTCCTAATTGTCTTTGGTTGCCTCTTTATGTCACATATGTCTATTGTTCTATTTCTGACAGTGCACTGCTTTTCAGAAAGCATTTGCTTTTCCCTGGCTGCAATCATCTGTTGTGAGTCCATGATGAAAGAGAGATTAACATCTGAGTTGTTAGGAAGAGAGAAAAGTCACGATAGACCAGTGCTTCTAGACTAGAAGAGGTTTGCCACACTGTGTTGAACAATGTCTGCAGACAGCTGGGAGATCACAGTTCCAGAGTGGGTGGGGTGGTGGAGAAGAGCGTTCCCGTGTCTGGTGGGTAGACCACGGGTCCTGTTCCACATGCTGCCGAGCGCGCAGCCCTCCCACAACAAAGAGTTCTCTAGGACAAAACGTCAGCCATGCCGAGGCTGAGAAACACTAATATAAACTCAGCTATACTTCCAAGGCAAGTTGGGCGGCTTGTACCCCACCTTCATGTGTCCCAAAGATACACTGGCCTTGATGGTGGAAACTCTTGAATGCCATTCTCGGACATGATGACCCTGTTTCTTATTCAGCAAGCTCAAAATAAAAAATAAAAAATAACCATGCTTGCAAAGCAACTAACCCAGAAGAGACTAATAATAAGCAGTGCAAGCCAAATTGTTTTAGTAGGCATGGCATGTTGAATTTTCACATTCAAGAAATTTCACCAATTTCGGGGGCTTAGCTTAGTGGAAGAGTGCTTGCCTAGCAAGCATGGTGCCCTGGCTTTGGTTCTTAGCACCGGGGGAGAAGAAACAATGACAAAAGGAAACTTCACCGTAGTAGATTCATGTGTAATTATTCTTAACCAAAATTTAGTTTAGCACAAGTTCATTAACATGTGACCAAGAACTTGGATACAAACAGCACAATCCCCATTCCTAAACAGACTATCTTCTGTGGGAGAAGATCATGTCTACCCCAAGGGCTGTGGTGTAAAGTGCCAATGATGGACTCATCATGAAGCACACAACATAGCAGGAGAGCTATGCCTCAGCAACGGAGGACGAGCCAACAGCCACGTGTGCGAAGTCTTGTTGTTGTTGTTGTTTTAATTTGGTCTTTAGAGGTTGGTATGATTTTGACAGAAGGTTATTGAAACAAAGATTCAGAGGCAAAACAAACAAAAAGTATGAGGTTTTAGTGGTAGGGGTGATGGTCTCAGAAAGCAGCCAAAAAAGGTTTTATTGATGTTTAAGGAAAAGAACTGAGGGAAGGTTCTGACTCCACATGAATAATGCACGTGGGCTGGGTGTGTGTGCACGCACATGTGCACTCAGGTTATTAAGGACCACCCTAATTTTCAGTCTGCACCCGAAACAGTTCTCCCACCAAGTCAGTAAAGCATGCATGTGCCTACAGAGCTGGAGGTCTAGCTGCACCTTTCCCTCCTGTGTATGAAATGGGATGGAAAACAGTGTCCAGATGGCTTGCTCTGACCCCCCCACCCACCGAAAAGAACATGGAGTGCAGCTCACTCTTTTAATCGGACTGTTCCTTAAATCTGCTTTTGCTACTTCAAGGCTCCTCCTCACTGGTAATATTTCTTTGCTGTAGATTTAAGAAATTCTTTCTACCAAAATGATCCAGAGGCAAAGGTAGGCAGGGGAGCATGCAGAACAGGGCAGACTTCAGAGTCAAGATCACAGATGCAGTCTGCAGCGGGAAAGGGATTAATAGTCTCCCTTTACACAAGTAAGGAAAGTGGGCCTGAAAGAGAATACGACTTTTCAAGAGCTCACAGTATAGCTGCCTTCCTCTTTCCTGACCCAGACGTTCCTATACCTGACTACATTGCTACTTATTTTGAAGAGTGAAATTAGCTTACACTGAGCTCCTCCAACAACTGAAGTAACAAAAAGTCACTCCTCACTGTCAGTGGACATAGTGCGGCCGCAAGCCATTGTTTTCCATAAGTGGGAGGAATTTTTTTTTTTTTTCTGAAGATCAAAGCACATTTCATCTGATAGAGCTCCTTGGGTTCATTTTCATGAGTAAAATTAACACATACATATAACCAACAGCGTGTATTATACCATAAATATATACAATTCTTATCTTTTAAGTAAATAATTGTTAAAATAAAATTCAAAGAAATAAGGACATGTAGCATAAAGGAGAACTCCCTGGGAGCACATTACAGACAGAAAGTCCTCGATTTCTTCCTAGTTCTCCCATTTGCTATGGCAGGTAGACATATTATACACTGCACTTCCAAAAACCAAAAGGAAGCTGTTAAGTTGCTGGGAGGTAAGAGATGCACCCCTCTGAAGGCTGGTGGGGGAGGGAGGCCTGAGGAGCCACCCCACAGCTGCAGACGCGGCCGGGCCCCTGGGGAAAGAACGTAAACCCTGCCCCCACACGTCATTGTCACAAAGCCACCCACTAGATCTAAGAGCAGGCACGGTTTGGTGTCTCCCCTTCCAAGTCCTGGATCAGACCAGGCACAGAAGGATCAGGCCTGCCCCTGGCTCTGGGACCCTTCTTCTGCCTTGGTCCAGACCTACGCTGCATCCGATGGTCAGCAGAGCCTCACTCACTGCGTGTTGTTTGGGCCTGCGTGTCACATGGCACACATGCCTGACTTTGTTGCTCCCCAAGAGGAGACTCAACTCGAAGAGGTGAGGCTTCTAGACCTTGAAGCAGGATCTGGGAAGTGGAAAATGAGCAAAGACAGGTGTACATGAGCATAGAATACAGAGGGGATGACATATAAAAAGTATCGTATGAGCCAGTTGTGGTGGTGCACATGCCTTTAAACACAGCACTCAGGAGGCAGAGGCAGGAGGATCGCCGTGAGTTCAAGAACACCCTGAAACTATGTAGTGAATTCCAGGTCAGTCTGACCTAAAGTGAGACCCTACCTTGAAAAACCAAAAACAAAACAAAACAAAACAAAAAAGTATTGTATGGGACTGAAGAAATGGCTTAGAGGTTAAGGTGCTTGCTTGCAAAGCCTAAGGACCCAGGTTCAATTATCCAGTGCCCTCGTAAGCCAAATGCACAAGGTGGCACATGTGTCTGGCATTCATTTGCTGTGGCTGGAGGCCCTGGTGCACCCATTCTCTCTGTCTCTCTTCTCTCTATCCTTCTCTCTGCTGGGAAATAAATAAATATTTTTTAAAATGAATGTATGGCCTGACGTGGTGGTGCACGCCTTTAATCCCTGCACTCAGGAAGCAGAGGTAGGAGGATCACTGTGAGTTTGAGGCCACCCTGAGACTACATAGTGAATTCCAGGTCAGCCTTGGCTGGAGTGAGACCCCACCTTGAAAAACCAATAAATAAATAAAATAAGTAAAAAATGATTGTATGCCCAATCAGGTCAAAAGAGCAACAAAGTTCTCTGTGCAAATAAGGAAACCTGAACTCATAGTACAAGCGGAATAGGAGAATGGTGTGGGAGAATAATGAGCCTCTTATTGATGTATGCTAAGGCAGTTATGTATTCCTCCATGTAGGTTCATGCAATGTTCTTGATGAACACAGAGGGAGAGTGGAGCTAATCCACAACCAAGTCCCTCCTCTTCTACTTGGAAGCCCTCCACAAGGGTTCCAGCTCACGTGGACTTCTCCTTCGTGGGCTATGTTATGTTTCCAAGTGGCTTTGCATAACTAGACATGAGTTCTCTGAGTCAGGCCAACGTGTAGACAAGAAGACTACATCCAAAGAGTCATGCTTCCTGCTGTCAGAGTTGTCCCGATTATTACGTTCTGGTTATGATGTTTGGAAGGAGTCTGTTTTTGCTTTTTTCCACTCTTGTTACTGTTGTTGTTTTGTTTTTCTACATGTGTATGAGTGTGGTGTGTTTGTACATGTGTGCGATGTGTGTGTTCATATGCGTGTGTGAGCACATATGTGTGCAGGTGTGTGCATATGCACGTGGAGGCCAGAGGACAACCTCCACTGTTACGCTCACCAGTCATCTTTTTGTGTAACAAGATCTCCCACTGACCCACAACTCACCAGCACTCCTCCTCCCAGCTCTGGGACCACAGGCACCTGCCACCGTGCCTGGCACTTCACCCAGGTACCAGGAGTCAAACTCAGGTCTTCATGATTATAAGGCAAACAATTTGCCCACTGAACCATCTCCCCAGACCCAAGGAAGGAGTCTGGAGAGGGCACTCAGCCAGAATTGATGAGAGGAACAGCTGAGAACACAGAGACAAAATAGAAGGATGATCTCTGTGACTGTCCACCACATGCCAGCTACAGTGCCAGACTTTGTGAACACAGTGGGGACCAGGAGTGGCCCCTGGCATCATGAAACTTTCCATCCAGCCTAAAGACAGCGCTTCTTACGTCTCACCTCTCCTCTCTCTCCCTCGCTCCTGCTTCCTTCCTTCATATATGTTTTTATTGTTTTAGATGACTAATTTTCATGGGTTCAAGCAAAACCCCTGATGCAAGATTTGGGGATTCAGGAAGGGTCCCCCATATTTATGAACCCCGATTTTGGGTCCTATCTATTTTTAACAAAAAAATTTAAAAAAAGATTCAAGAATAAATTGTGAGTTGCTGAGTTTATTTGGGGAGAAATCACAACAACATGTGGAAGGCTAGAGCAGAGCCACAAGCATGTGGAAAGCCGGAAACATGCACTCATGTGGACCACACAGCAGAGTCCATGAGGCTGATTTAAAAGCAACGGAGGTCTTTGGTGAAAGAAACCGGAGCAGAGCGATAAGCACATAGGAGATGAGACCCATGTAGAGAGATTTAGAAGAAGCACATGTGGGAGGCACAGCACCCTGTTGAGATTCCCCATGGAAGAAAGTTAAAGTAAGTGATGATGGTTTGAGAATAGGAGAGAATGCCAGGCAGCGAGAAACGGGCAATAAAGAGAGTTATACCTACGGTTTCCCCCAAGTTTAGAGAAATCGCATAGGTAGCAGACCTAGAGTATAAAGGAGATACCCAAAGGGTAGCTCTGGGGTGTAAGGGAAATATATATGTAGTAGATTCAGAAGCCAGAGGGAAATCTTACATGTAATTAAAGTATAGAGCAGAGGCAAGCAGAAAATTACATAGGCTAAGAAACAGAGTTCTATTGTGTATTCCCACCACCCAGCCCGGCTGGGGCAGGGGGAAGCCAGACTCATGAGGAGACCACAGAGCACGGAAGAATGGAGAGAGGACTGGAGACAGCATGGACAAGCCTTTATAGTTGACTGGAAACGGATTCTTATGTCAGATTCAGGCATGTAAGGGAAGACCTGATTGGTTTGTAGATTTAAAGGGCACTGCCAAAGGCCAGCCCTTCTAGGTAGTGTGCTAGACTGTGGGCAAAGCAGACACTGCAACTGTTGTGGATATATCTCCATCAGACACGAGTTCCATTCCTGCCAAGGCAGGGTGGCATCTTTTGTTTCCCCCTTTGGGCTTCTGTCCCTAGCTGAAATTGCCCAAAAGAAACTAGCTTTCTCATGAGTCTCTTTCACTGATTACACACACACACACACACACAAACATATATCACACATATTGTATAACAAACATCTTAAACATCTTGCTATATCCCTGTAGAGAACCAACTGATTGCTCTTTTTCACTGTTCAACTTAAACTACATAGAGTGAAAGAATAAGTTATTGATGCTTCAAAGACAACAAAGAAAAAAGTTTCAATAACTGTAAGACTTGAGAAAATGATATTCAAATGTGAGCCTCCTGTAACAGCTGTGAAATTCACCTCTGAAGCATTAAGCAGCCGTATGTGCCCTCCAGTATCTGTTCACAAACACACACAGACAGGTGGTCTTCTCCATGTTTTTAGGATGTGCATCAATAACAGAAAAGCTTAGGATGTTACAGCTTAATATGCTCTATGAAAATTCTTACAATAAGAAAACTGAATTCTAGATAACCACATATTTAAACTCTAACAATTCTAGAGCTAGATCTCATATTGATGTGCCACAAGTAAAAAATAAATGTTTCCATAGACATTATTTTAAGATTCTACTCTAAATTAGAAAGACTCTGGCACTCACCAAAAAGTACAGAGCTTCCAAAGAGCTGTTAAGAAAAAAAAAAAAAAAAAAAACTAGAAATGTGATCATTTTTTAACTAGCAAAGTAAAGGTCAGATGAACAATGAATTCTAAAATACTCTGTTCTTAACATATTATTCAGCTGGAGACTAACGTCGTAACATCTATTGTGCATTTCCTAGAAGTGGGAGCAGCCTTTTTTTAAAAAAAATGTTAAATAATTCATTTACAATAATACCCAAAGGTGCACCAATTAGTGTTTAGAATAAGTTATAAGATGTCATCCACTGGTTGCATTGTCCCGGCCATGTACACAGTGTGCCCTTGTAGCCTGAGTGCTTCTGGAGTTCAGTCCTCACAGGAAAGCCATGTGAGCACAAGTTCTGCTTGACAAATGCTTGTGATAAAATTGTCCACTTGTAAATTCTGATTTTTAAAAACAGCTATTTTAATGGAGTACATCTGACATCAGAAATGTCATATTAGCAGCTTAGTAAGAAAAAAGTCACTAATACTGCCATGGTGATAAGGAATATTTTCAAAGCTACCATGCCTGAATAGCTTACCAAAAAAATCAAAAAGGAATTGGGTGTGGTGGCGCATGCCTTTAATCCCAGCACTTGGGAGGCAGAGGTAGGAGGATCACTGTGAGTTCAAGGGCACCCTGAGACTACATAGGAAATTCCAGGTCAGCCTGGACTATAATGAAACCCTACCTTAAAAAAAAAAAAAAAAAAAAAAAAGGGCTGGGGAGATGGCTTAATAGTTAAGGCACTTGCCTGGGAAGCCTAACCACCCATGTTTGATTCCCTGTTACCCATGTAAGCCTGATGCACATGGTGATGCATGCATCTGGAGCTCATTTGCAATGGCTAGATGCCCTGGTAGGCCCATTCTCTCTGTCTCTGTCTCTGTCTCTGTCTCTCTCTCTGTCTCTGTCTCTCTCTCTCTCTCTCTCTCTCTCACACTTTTGCTCTCAAAAATTGAGCAACTGTGGGATAAAGACGAATATCTGTCCAAGCAATGCAGGGTCTAACTTACTTAGCAGCAAACAGCCTGATGTAATGCTCATTCAAGTGCAATAGTGGTACATAGCCATGGTGGGAAATCAAATGTTCTCAATTTGGCTAACTGATCTGCTCAGTGGAACAGAACCCATAGCTGGAGCTGGGAAACAAGTCAGAACCACATTCACAAATAAACCCGCTCTCCACTAAACTATCTCTAAAAAAAACAATGGTTAACACATCTACTTGGTGCTAACTTTACTCTCCATTGGAGAATCTGCTTCTCTTTCTCAGATAGATATAGATCCTAGGGAGGGAACCACCCCATCATACCTCAAAAGGGCCCCAGCTGAAACTAAGAATAACTGGGGAAACATGCAAGAATGCTGTTTTATTGGCAAACCAGGAACGAGCACAATGGTGAAGGAGATAGACACAGAGAACAGTCAACTCCTACCAACCCAGATATCCAGAGACACAGAGGCACCTGAGATCTCAACACAGAAACAGACCTAATATGAACCCATCATGGCTCAGGGAAATTTGTGGAAGACGGTGGTGGAAAGAATGTCAGAGCTACACGCTGGGTCATGACACTTAGAGACATTTCCTCCTACTTGAAACTAAAGGCTAACCCCACAATGCACAACCCATATACCCCAACAAGGATGGTCCTCGTGGAGGGGGGGAGAACAGGGAAGAGGCTAGCTATGTTACCAATATGAATGTATTCACTGACTACAAAAATTAAAAAAATAAATAAAAAATGTAAAATATATATATTAAAAGTTTTTTAAAGAAAAAGAGTGCAATCCACAGAGCACCCAGTATATTGAAATGAATTTTAAAAGATTTTAAAATACAGAAATAGCTGAGACTTTATTTTAGTGTGAAGAGCATAGTATATGATAAGTAAACATATAGCAACATTATAGGGCCAATATTATAATGATATATGTTTGTTTCTGTGTAGTTTAATACTAAGCAGTCATTCACTATTATGAAAGGATTGACTGAGACTATGCAGTCATGACCCTGTGTCTAGGAGGAAGAAATCAAAAAACAAGGTGAATTAGGAAGAAGAAAGGTATTGTTGTATGTGGTGGCTCACATCTTTAATCCCAGCACTTGGGAAGCAGAAGTAGGAGGATTACCATGAATCTGAGGCCAGCCTGGAGCTATGGATCGAGATCCAGGTCAGCCTGGGCTGGAGTAAAACCCTGCCTTGGGAAAAAAATTAATTAATTTTTTTTTAAAAAGAGGTATCACTCAGAACCCTTCAAGTTCCCTCAAGACAGGAAGACGTTATCTCAATACTGCAAATGCCAGCCCGAGTAGACTAGATTATACTCTATAGTTAACACAGTCCTGAATCTCAGTGGTTTAACACAGACAGGCTTAATTCTTAAGACACTGTGCCAGGGTATTTCAGGTAGCTCAGGGACTCAGTCTGCTTACGTTTCACAACTTACAACTATGAAGCTTGGAATATATAGCTTTACATGATATGGCAGAGAAATTATGAGTCCATTTCCTCTTAAATGTTTCAGCTACTGATTATCTACCTGCCAGGGGACTGAGAGATCTAGGAAACAAATATTTGCCCCATGGTAAGACCCTCATCTAGCACCATCAAAATGTTTTCTAGGAGAAACTGGAGGTTAATCCCAGCACTCCTCAGGAAATTTGCTCCAGTTAACCTTTAGTATGTTCGATTTTGGCTAATTCCCACAACAAAGCACTTGGGGCCCTTGTTACATTCACAAGGTGATTTCCCCCGGTGTTTCTGGATCTGCAAAAGGACTGGGCTTTCCTGCCTCTCTGTCAGCTCATGGGGACCTGCAGCTTTGCAGCCCCAGTAGGACTCTGATGAGACCTTCAGCAGCCCTGGGTGCTCACGGTTGTAAAAACGGTTCTGTTCTTCCATGCAGAGTTCGCTTTGCACCCTTACTTTCTCTTGAAAGACATGTTGTTTATACTGATTGGAGGATTCTCCCCAGAAAGAACATGTGGACCATGTAATTCTACCTTCCTTCCTCACAGTCTCAGTAAAGTAAGGCTACTGGAGCCCCACCATTCCCGGAAAAACGGGAGTGGGAATATGCTGGGCTTCAGATCTTGTTCTTTTCTTCTTTCTTTTTTTTTTTTGCTTGAACTTTGCTGAAAAAAGCAATTTTGCCATGGCGAAAACTCCCTATAACATTTTCCAAAAGAGTTAGCCAAGAACACATCTTAAATGGGAAGCGTCACATGTGTTACCATTTAGCACTTATCTAGCGTTGAAACACACAGGCGGCCGCAATGTTCTGATTCAGCAGTGGGAACCCGCGCAGGCTGCGCTAGACAGGTGTCTTAGCTTCCCTTCCAGCTCCAAGCACTTTCATGTTTTGGCCTTGCTTGAATCACTCAATGTTTTGTTTACTGGGTTTATACAAAAAGTCAAGAGATAAACAGAAGTGGCATGTGTGAAATGCATATTCTTTGAAGGACGTGAGGAAGGGGATATGTGAAGTGAACAGTGAGGTATGAGTACTTTGATATGATTTATAGGACATCTGTGCATCAAAATGATAAATTTCTATTCTGATCCTGATGGCTTTAAAACTGGTACAAATTGATTTTACTTCAATCATTCTGATAAGAATGGTAAGATCATTCTTTTTGATATTTATTTAAGAGAGAGAGAAGGAGAGAGAGAGAATGGATGCACCAGGGCCTCTGGGTGCTGCAAACAAACTCGATTCATTCACCACTTTGGGCATCTGGTTCTAGATGGGTACTAGGAAATTGATCCCAGGCCATCAGGCTTGCAAGCAAATGCCTTTAACCACTGAGTAGTCTCCCTATCCTAAGAGTGGTTATTTTTCATAAAGGAGCTACTAGGAAAGGATAAGAGAATAAGAAAGTACTATATGGGGCCACAGAAATGATCAAAGCATGATATATATTCATGTATAGAAATTTCACAGTGAAGTATATTAATATGTGCAACTAATGGGCATTAATAATTATAATAACAGAGTGATATTCTAACATAGCTTTTTCATCACCTTCTAGTCTCAAAATCCCTTCCTTAATTGTGTAGCCTCTGCTCAGTTGTTATAAAGTGGTGGGTTTTTGTCAAGTCTGCTTAAACTCTGTGCCTGATGTCTTCTGATTAAACTACAAAATGTTCTCTCTTTTAACAGAAGATTTAATTTTATTTATTTACTTTCCTTATCTCCTCTGTTTGTCATCCATAATCTCTCAGCTTGTTTCACTAGAATTGTACAATTAAGCAATATTTTCCAAGAAAGAGGGGAACCTGCTTCCTGGAAATGTCAACGGACCCTTGGTGAGAAAAGATATCTCCATTAAGGTTGCTCAGTAAAATCAAAACCAGGCAAGATTTATTAATGTGGTTGACATGGTTTTATTTTAAGGGACTAAATGGTGACTAATATTATGGGGGACTGTACATAAATGATGCAGTCACACTGCATTTTATGTTTCTTTGCTAAACCTGCCCATTCATCCTAACTTCTCCCACAATAGGTTTTGAAATGTCTAAGGTAACTCAGACACCAAAATACTTGGATGATTCATAGAGCTTTGTCAATAAATGTATCTGTTGAATTAAAAAGACAAATCAGGCTACAGAAATTGCTCAGCAGTTAAGGTGATTGCTTGCAAAGCCTGACATTCTGGGTTCAACTCCCTAGTACCTACATAGAGCCAAATGCACAAAATGGCACAGGTATCTGGAGTTTGTACTGGAAAGAAGTCCTGGCAACCCATTTGCTCACTGTCCCCTAACCCCCGCTTTCTCTTTTTCCGCCTCTCTCTCTCCTTGCAAATAAATAAATAAAAATAAAAAGTAATTCATTTTCATTAAGTTCTTATGAGACAAAACTGGCCAAACTTGATGTGAAAGACAAGTCAGAATCATGTCATGAATCTACTGAAGACCACGGTGAGTTCAGAAAGTGTAAGTAGATCAAGATCCATTAAAAGGCAGAGATAGTACCCTACCTCAACTGTGCTTAATAAAGTAAACTTGCCACTATGAAGAATGGATTGGAAAAATAATATAAGAAAAAAAAAGTTCAAGTGAGGAGAGAATACTTTAAATTAAAGCCAAACTAACTCAATAGCAGTGAGGATAGAGATGAAAGAATAGGCCAAGAGGTATTTCTAAGATGAAATGAACCTGTTACTGATCAAGAAGGTGGAGATGGCATGGATGGAATAGTGAATGACAGGGCCAGGTAATTATAGGTGACTAAAGGAGAAAGTAATATGTCCAGATTTGTGGCTTGCCTAGTCTGAATTTATTCAAAATTTGACAGTCTGTCTTTATAGTTTACTGTCTAGCCTAGGCCTCAGTGACTGTTTCTGATACACTGATGCTAAAGGGGAGACGGGAGCTTTTCAGACTCCAATGATTTTTGGATGCAAACGAGCATTCCAGAGTACGAAATTTAGAGATAAACTTGGATTCCACTGGATGGGCGTGGCATGGCACTCCTCAGTCACTAGTGCTTCTCTCAACTACCTGCAGCATCTGAGAAATCTTCCTATGTATTACACAGATGACCTGTTAAATCCTTACCTCCCAGGCTTGTAATAATAGTTCATCAACATGTGGAAGGAATTGGTAACTAAACTTTGAATATTTTTTTCTCAGTCATTTGTTTGGGGAACAGGAAAAGGAAAGGAAAGCAAAAGAAAAGAGAAAGGGTAAAAGAAAAGGAAGGAAGAGGAAAAGAAGGGAAAAGGAGGGAAGGGAAAGATACATTTTCGTGCATGATGGCATGGTAACTGAAATCAAGCCTTAAAAATGACACATGCTGACTATTTAATTCTGTTATCTCCCCAGTTAAGGGCTATTGTTGCAGAACATGCAAGATACCAGAAAACCTGAAATGCAGAACAGATGCTCAAAGAGGTCACTGCCTATTCAAGGCAGTAGGTGCTATGTGTGTGTTATGGGAAGAGAGAATCCAACTCATCATCCGGGAGCTAGAGGCTGAGTGAAACCTTGGTGCAAGGAGAACTCTGACACAGTGGAGAAGAGGAGAAGGAACCGTTAGGGAATGAGAACCAGGAGCTTGAGTGAAAACTATCTGTGTGACTGAACAGAGCACTTAATTCAAACAGACACTGTGTAGGGAACACATTACCCCATTCCTTTCCAAGGGCCTGTCTTCAGAGACTTAAATACCACTACCAAAGCATGATCTCCCTCTATCTCTTGGCTCTTCTGTACATTCATGTAGGCCCTCAGCAGCAAAATGGCTTGCATTCACTGGGATCAGAAGATTAAAATATATCCATCTATCATGTTATGGTTACATGGACCTAGGAATCAGGGCTACGCATGACTGCCATTGTTGGACACTGCCGAAAGTCAGAACAAGCTATGTCCCCTAGAGCATCAGTGTACTTGTATATTACATAAACCAATAGGAAATGACCAAAAAAAGAAAAAGAAACTAATAGAAAAGTGAAGATGTGAGAAGAGGAAGTATTGACATGGGATCAATAGTAAAAGTAAAGCGTTTTTGCTGCAAAAGATGAGAAACCATTAAGGTTTTTAAAGACATGGCAGTGCTATTTGTATTCTAATGAACTCTGGTTTCAATTATTCAACTAAATATGTTCCCAGTAAGTTTCCAAGTTCGTTGATATTATATATTTATAGAAAAGTTATCTGTTTTATTGAGAGTATTCATACACAAATGAGTTTTATAAAATGTCTATGAGGGCTGTATGAAAGTGAAAAAGAAGGCTTCATCTATCTTATAAATTAATTCTATTTGAGTGTCTTCTCACATTAGCCGACATGAATATATAGTTAGGTGAAGAGAAGCCTTTCACTTCCTTCATTAATTAAATCATTTGTTTCTTAAGTACCTTCTTCTTGTTCAGGGTATCTACATCCTCATGGCTCATTTCCAGAGGGAAATGTGGACTTGGCTTTCTGCCTCTAATAATATCACTCTGGACTAACAGATCACTCTAACAGAACACCTCTTTCAGTGATCCCCAAGGGACAATTCCTGTACTCTACAAGGTAAATATTGTCCCCAATGCAGAGAACTAAATTTGGGTTCAGATAATATAAAGAAAAAGGTCCCAGAAAACAAAACTAGTAAGTGACATGAGTCAAAGACAGAACATCCATCTCCAAATCTGTGACCCTTCTACCATCCTGGGCTATCTTTCCACAACTGAACTTAATAATGCTATTATTTCCTAGGTCACTAACTGGAGTCCAACTGTTAAAAGATTTTTGTTTAAGGACCAAACACTTGGGAAGCACAGGTGGGAAAATATGGAGTTCCAGGTCATCCTCAGCTACATAGTGAATTAGAGGCCAGCCTGGGCTACATGAAACCCTCTGAAAGACAGGGGGAAAAGAAAAGAGAGAGAAAGAAAGGAAAGAAAGAAAGAAGGGAGGACTAGAGAGATTTCTTAGTGGTTAAGTCACTTGCCTGCAAAGCCAAAGGACCCAGGTTCAATTCCCTAGGAATCATGTAAGCCAGATGCACAAAGGAGCACACGCATCTGGAGTTCATTTACAGTGGCTGGAGTGGCACATTAAGAGAGAAAGAACCCTCACTATATACTACTTATACATAATTCTAATTTTTATAAATTAAGTGTGGTATCAGATTCCCCAGAAACCCCCAACATTGGAAAGAATACTGGAATGAGGCCTTTTGTAAAGTGAACAATTTCAATTACTTTCTACATAAATATTCATATTTCAGAAATGAATATAGCTAAGTTATCTTAAAGCCTGATCCTCATGCATTTTGAATTTTTAAAAATGTGATCTGTGTGTGGCTCCAGAAAAGGATAAACAACCAAAATGTTAAATATGTTATCTGAAACCGACTGTTGTTTTAAACGTAAACGATCCTAAACATGAAAGCTGAGAGTTGGCTCAGAGCTGGGAACATGGCTAAGGTACATCCGGTCACCTGTGGTGACAGTTTTTTTCTAAACCCTTCATTCGCATTAGCTGCCTCCCGGTCAACAATTCTGAGTTCTGATGTGGTTGAATGTATTTGTGCACAGTGACCCTTGAGGTTCATAAAAGAGGCAGTTAGCCTCTCACCAACGCTGACTAATGTATATGGAGAGAACCCCATAAAATAAACAGACTTCAAGTTGTTTACTCAGTAATGGACATTTGGCCTGCCCCCACCCTTCCCTAATGCCAGGACAAGTGGTGTTTGAAGAGCAAAGCAAATTCCATTTCGGTCTCAGAGCTGAGTCTGATGCACGTTGACTAATGTTCCAAACTTCAGGGAGCAGCTTCGCCATTGAGATCTCAAGCAGCTTTTGGTTTGGCTGCCTCCACTAATGCAGCAATTATTTCAAACTACAGAGGACACACAAAGGCATCTATTGCCAGCTGAGAAGAGTGATACTGTATACACTATGGAAACCACATAGTGAGAGCCAACAGCTAAAAGAAAGGAAAAATAGCCACCCTCTATCCCTCTGTCCCACTCAAAATCAGATGACAATGTTCTATAAATTCTGCAATGTTTTATCAAAAGCCTGAAATCTTTATATACTGCTCACCCACAGTTCCTTTTAAATGGATTGACCCTAGATAAATAATCAAATGTGCATCCAAATTTTGCTACAAGAATGTTTATTGAAGCTTTATCGAATTGGTAAAAGGTCAAAAATGGCCTTGGTCATCTACAGTAGGTATGCTAGTGTTTCAGGGCGGTTATACCACAGTACTACAGACTCAGTGGCTAAAAACACAACAAATTCTTTATCTTCAAGTTCTACAGGTCACAAGTCCCTTGTATGATCAGTCACTTTGAGTTTCACCTAGCTGAGATGTAGTTGTCATCAGGCTTGATTCCCTTGTGGAGGTTCTAAGAGTCTTTGTTTCCTTTGGTAATGGAATTTGGGTCTCTTACTCACTTTCTGCTGAAGATCCTTGCCAGTTTTAAGAATATTCTGTGTTTTCTTTTTTAATTTTTTAAAAATATTTTACCATATATATATATATATATATATATATATGTATATACTTAAGAGAGAGATGGAGAAAGAGGAAGAGGCAGACACAGAAAGAGAATGGTTGTACCAGGGCTTCCAGCCACTGCAAATGAACTCCATATGCATGTGCCACCTTGCACAACTGGCTTACGTGGCTACTGGGGAGTTAAACCTAGGTCCTTAGATTTCACAGGCAAGTACCTTAACCACTAAGCAATCTTTCCACACCCATTCCATGTTTTCTGACTCAGGGCCCTCAATCTCCATCTGCAAAGCCCACAACAATGAGGCTTCCTTCTCCCACTGAACATCTAGGCAATTATGTTGATCCTACTGATTATTCACAATGAGAGTTAGTAACCTTAATTCAACCTGAAATATTCCTTTTGTCACGTGATTTAACATATTCATAGACTCCAGGGATAGGATCATTGCAAACTTTCTTCAGTGAGATATAAGTTAAAGCATAGAATGTGCATGGAATCAAATGGGATATAAATAAAAATTAGTTAAGTGCTAGAGAGATTGCTTAGTGGTTAGGACACTTGCCTACAAAGCCTAAGGACCCAGGTTCAATTCCCCAGTTCCTATGTAAGTCAAAAGCACAGGTGGCACATGCATCTGGGGTTTC
Source organism: Jaculus jaculus (assembly GCF_020740685.1). Classification (NCBI taxonomy): domain Eukaryota; kingdom Metazoa; phylum Chordata; class Mammalia; order Rodentia; family Dipodidae; genus Jaculus; species Jaculus jaculus. The sequence continues at coordinate 47,787,950 of NC_059102.1, forward strand.
TCTGCAGTGGCTGGTGGCTCCGGTGCACCCATTCTCTCTCTACCTTTCTCTCTCTCTCTATCAATCTGCTTCTCTCAAATAAATTAAAATATTAAAAATGATAAGTTAAAAATGTTTAATACTTGTGCACAGTTACTTTGTCATTGCTGGGACCAAACAAGTAGCCAGAAGCAGCTTATGAAAGAAAAGGGTTAATTTCAGTTTACAGTTCAGAGGGACGTCTGATTATGGCATGGCAGAACAGAAGCTGCACATCACATCTTGTCATATCAACTGAAAAGCAGCACAAGAGTGAGCTAGTTAGTGAACACCCAGTAGGACTGGACTAAGAAATTACAAGGCCCAACCCTATTGATATATCTCCTCCAGCAAGGCTCCATCAACTGGGAATCCCTGAGTCTACGAGGGACCTTGCACATTCAAACCACCACAGCATGGAAAAGTACTAAAAATATCACACTGGCAGGAAACTAAGGATTTCAAGCTTGAGTACACTGCATAGCAACAACCTGTCTCAAAAAGAAAAAAAAAAAAAAGATATATGTATGTATCACTTTAATAAAACATCTAGTCAGTTGTGACAATACAAGCCTTTAATCCCAGAACTCAGGAGGGAGGCAGGGGTAGAAGGATCACCGTGAGTTTGAGGCCACTCTGAGACTATATAGTGAATTCCAGGTCAGCCTGGACTAGAAGAAGACCCTACTTCAAAAAACCCAGCCAAACCAACCAACTAACCAAACAAAAACATCAAAAATTTTTAAAATTTTTAAAGGGGGGGATCTCAAATGTATTGATGGCTTCCTCACATTTTTAGTAAAGTGAATAAATCTACAACTTACAGGTCCATATATCCATAGCTATCTCAACCTCTACACTATTCAACATGTATACTTGTAATTCAGGTCTACTCAGAAATGCTCCATGAAGGGACAGGGGCAGACAGCTCAGTGGGTAATTGGTTTGTTGCATAAGAATGAAGACCTGGGCTGGAGAGATGGCTTAGCGGTTAAGCGCTTGCCTGTGAAGCCTAAGGACCCCAGTTCGAGGCTCGGTTCCCCAGGTCCCACGTTAGCCAGATGCACAAGGGGGCGCATGCATCTAGAGTTCGTTTGCAGAGGCTGGAAGCCCTGGCGCTCCCATTCTCTCTCTCTCCCTTTATCAGTCTTTCTCTCTGTGTCTGTCGCTCTCAAATAAATAAATAAATAAATTTTAAAAAATTTTTTAAAAAAGAATGAAGACCTGAATTTGGCTCCTTAGCACCACATATAAATGCCATGTGTGGCAGTACAGCTGCAAACCCAGCACTGTGGAGGTGGGGACAGATGGCTCCCCAGGGCTTGCTGGCCACCTAGTCTAGCCAGCTTGCTGAGGTTCAGTAAGAGACCGTATCTCAAAACCTCATCTAGAGAGTGCTGAGGAAGATGCCAACACTTACCTTCCTGGGCTCTACATGCATGCACACAAGTGCACCCACACACAAACACATGCATATAGATACACTATACACATATACACATGTCAAAAAAAAAGTTCCATGGTTATTTTGAGGTTGGAAATTTCTGATGAGTACTTTCAGGCTAATACTTTCAAATTTATGTAAAAACGACTGAAGTAATACCTACAATACATACATGCACATGAAATTTAAAATTTTTTCTCTGAAAAAGTGAATTCACTAGGTAGGCCCTTGGCTAATTGGTCCAACATAAGCTCCAAAATTGTTTCTCCTGTCCACAGTGACATACTCATTATAAAACTGAATCCAGTTCCCATAGACAATCCAATCCCAGCCAGCCTGCTCTAAACCTGAGAAATACATTGTCTTCGCCCAGATTCCCAGTAGCTATTAAATAACATTATAAAGGAAGAATCTTGTATGTTGTTACTTAATATCATCTCTGAGAAATTTTCTAAGACGGTACAGCCTGAAACATCATTATGTCAGTGTAGGTGTGGTTTATATTTTAGATGGCTACTAATAAAGTCTTTCTACTCCTTTTAGTTTTAAAGTATAGCAGATCTATCTGTTAATGTGCAAGACTTAAAAATGAAACAATTAGCTATCCCCACCCAATGACAGCTAATGCATCTCCAAAAGAATGGTTGGTCTTCAGCAGTTTATGTCCTAATTGTTGTTTCCATAATAACACACTGTATGCAAACGTTCTTCCTAAGACTATTTTTGTTGGTGCCAAAATGACTTCAAATCACAATAAATCATGTGGTGCATTCCCATTCCCATGTAACTTGGATGTTTTGCTCTAAAGAAAAGAGAAGGTAGGTTTTTTGTTCTTGTTGTTTGCTTTGCTTTTGTTTGTTTTTTTCCTCCTTCAGCAACCATTCTTGTTTATGGAAAGTCCACTTCAAGCCTGTAGATCAGTTATCAAATATGTCTTAGATGGCAATGACTTTAAGCATCTGAAACCAGCCTACAGATTATGTTCCATCAGTAGCAGAGTGGAGGAGCATCTGATAGCATTACAGTTTAAAAGTATGGTTTGCCTACAAAGTGCTAGCAAGCAAAATCTTGGGTCTAAATTCTGTCTCTAACCTCTGCTATGTAAGTGACTATCAGAGACATTTGAGTATTTGCACCCCAATTTGTAAAATGAAGATAGTCAAACTGATGTGAAGATGGCATGCATTAAACATAATTGGAGTACTGTCTACTATGTGCTAGTATAATATATTGCTAGTTGTCACCTGTCATACAACAATAGAGCCAGAGAACAATAGAACAATTCTGTAAGATAATCATAGAAGGAAACAACCATATTATTTAGAGAAAGAGATGTTAGATGGGTGGGTGGATGGGTGGGTGGGTGGATGGATGGATGGATGGATGGATGGATAGATAGATAGATAGATAGGTAGGTAGGTAGATAGATATGACTCTATCTGCATTCACTTTTTTTCTAGGCACCTCATCACCAAATACCTACAGGGTCCATTTTCCTACTCCCAAAAGGTCTTTGCCATCATAATAACATCTCAATAAATTCTACCTCAGTCACTCAATTTAAAATTGCACTCCCAGCCGGGCATGGTTGTGCACGCCTTTAATCCCAGCACACGGGAGGCAGAGGTAGGAGGATTGCTGTGAGTTCGAGGCCACCCTGGGACTCCATAGTGAATTCCAGGTCAGTCTGGGCTAGAGTGAGACCCTACCTTGAAAAAACAAAAAAAAAAAATCACTCCCAAATCTAATACTCCCATGTCCTTTATTTGCTTTTATTCTATTACAGTTTAGCATATATTCTAATATAATTTTCTCATTGTGTTACCTACCTGTATATAAATCCCAACAGAGTGGAGGGTTTTTTTGGTCTATTTTTTGCTGTTCTAGCCTCCTATCCTACAATAGTATTTGACTCATAGTTGATCTCTATAAATATTTGTTCAGCAAGTAAATGGCCACTGTCCTCAAGAGTCGAGGCTTTGTCTAAACTAGAGGGGTGAATATTAGAAGCTCTAACTCAGAGCTTCCTGAGCAATCCTAAGAGGATCGTCAGAGAGTGCATCTGTACCCTGATAGGGTTCCCAAAAGGAGCTCCAAAGAAAGCAAGTGTGCTACCACACTTGCCCATGCTTCTGAGTATCAGCTGGAGCATCATTAATTGATTGAATCATCAGTCTTTTTAATACTCATGCACTCTGACTGTATCAGTTGTCTTTTATCAGTGCTTCCAGTAAAGCCTGACTGTACAGAACTAAGAAAGCTACATGTTTTGTTTTTTACGTATGGCCAGCAGCTCATCTGGTAGCTTGCACAGGGAGATTCCTCTAAGAATCCCAATCTGTGGCTTTTTTTTTGTTGTTGTATAAGATGTTTCAAAAAACCCCTAAGAAAAATTTTCCCAGCTTAGTTCAGTGATTGACAGATGCAGAAGTATCTTTTATATTTCTTTTTTTATTTAAAAACTATGAGATAATTTTTCTGTCCAGGAATATAAAGCATTTTGGAGTGTGCTAGCTTTCCTTGACAGTAGTAGTTGAGCATTGGCCTATAGGCAATCATGTCAGAAAGGAGCCTGATGACACTTAACATATAAATTATCCACATTTTTGGACACAGCGAAGTTCCCACTGCCTGTTGGCCAGCTTTCAGGGCAACAGCTGCTGGGACAATATTAGCATCTCTACTTCCTGTCTGGGTTTTCTGGCTTGTTTTGAGAAATGGAAGGCCCACAAGAGATTTAGATCTTATCTCCTCTCCTCATCTGCTTTTTGAGATATAGATAATGAGTGATTTAGATCTCCAACTCAGAAGCCTACCTCTAGACTCTAGAGAATTCATGAGTTAGACAGGCTTTTGGTTAGCACTTACATTTCACAGGATCCAATCTAAACTGCTATAATACAGAGATTCAAACAAGATGACAGTTCAGCCTCTCTCACAAGTTTCCAGAACAAGAAAGGTAGAGCAACTCTTCAAAACATCCCTTTCATGCCTGAGTTCAAGTTGACCAATCCAGTACCTACCATGGCATCTGCATCCCAGATAACAGGCAGAGAAAATTACCATGCCAAGCTCATGTCCATGCCTTAAAGTCAAAATGTGGTCGTCTCCATTCTGTCCATACTCCAGCTCCTAGAACTTTATGCATTGCACAACTACATACAAAAGAGGCATGGATTGGAGTTGTGGCCTGAGCTGATATGAGTCCAACTGTCAAAAAGAAATTTTCTGACTTACAGAGAAACAAAATAGATGCTAGAGAATATCCAACAGTCTCCATCACAGACCACCTTTCCAGACACACAAACATACATTCACACCCATCTGAATAATGGAATATGCTAGCCTCATCCCTGAAGGGTTCGACACACCATCCCATATAGTTACTGCATTTAATGAGTGAGTGACCTAGCTGGGGTCTAGGCTCTCCCATCTTCCCCCATTGAGCCCAAACAAGGCTCCTCATGGTCTGTTGAGGTGTTATCAGCTGCTTCAGTACACACACTCACACAAGCACACACATGTCAACACACAATCTACATGGTAGGCTAGAAACAAATGAACTAATTTTAAATTCACTTTTGTGGGAAAAAATGGGAATTCTAGGTAAAATAGTACAGCACAGTCTGTGTCTGTGTGGCCTGATTAAGGAGAAGCATCAATATGAGAATAGACTCTGTGTCAAAGACAGATGAGGAAAGAGTTGTGAAAACTCACAAAGGTAGTGAAAGAATAGCTTTAAAGTGCAGACAAAAAATGATGGGCAATGCATCTAAAAGAAGTAAGCCAGGCTGGAGAGATGGCTTAGTGATTAAGTGCTTGCCTGTGAAGCCTAAGGACCCTGGTTCAAGGCTCTATTCTCCAGTACCCATGTTAGCCATATGCACAAGGGGGTGCATGCATCTGGAGTTCGTTTGCAGTGGCTAGAAGCCCTGGCATACCCACTCTCCTCTCCCCCCCCTCTCTCTCTCTCTCTCTCTCTCTCTCTCCCTCTTTCTCTCTCTCTCTCTCCGTCGCTCTCAAATAAATAAATAAAAATAAACAATTTTTTTTAAAAATTTAAAAAAAGAAGTAAGCCAAGCTGAGCCCAGCTTCAGCTACCCAGGTCCCTGGTGGGGGATGGGAAACAGAATCTTCATTCAAAAGGAGCTACTTTGTACCTTTCTGAATGAAACATGGAATTGAGTCCTCACCAGTAATAAGTTCCATAGATAAAGCAAGAAGACCACAAAACGAATTACAAATGACAACATAAGGAACATCAAAAAGCAAGGCACATGACTCACCCAAAACATCATGACTCCTCCTATACTGAATTCAAAGATACTGATAAAAGGAAAATGCTGTACAAAGATTTCAAGTTTACTAGTAAAAGAAATCCATTATCAATAACTTCAAACAGTATACAAACAAGCAGATAATTCAGTACAGGACCTGAACAGGAAAGTCAGGAACATAGAAGAAAAACGATGGCTTAAAAGATGCCCACAAAATAGTCCAAGAAAGATTAAATATATAGTCTTATAGGCCACAAAGGAAATCTTAACAAATATTTAAAAATCAAAAGTAATTTCTTATATCTTATCTGATCATAGTAAGATAAAACTAGAAATTAAGAAGAAAGTGGGGGCTGGAGAGATGGCTTAGTGGTTAAGGTACTTGCATGTGAAGCCTAAGAATGCATGTTCAAATCTCCAGGTCTGACATAGCCAGATGTACATGACACAAACATGCAATGCACACATGTGTCACAAGGGAGAACACGTGTCTGGGGTTTGTTCACAGTGACTGAAAGGCCCAGGCATACCCCCGACCTCTCTCACTCACCCAAAAATAAAATAAAATCTAAAAAAGAAAGTGCCTTTGGGCTGGAGAAACGGCTCAGCCCTTAGGCATTTAACCTGCAAAGCCTAATGATTGTTTTAATTCCCTGGTCTCCATGTAAAGCCAGATGCACAAAGTGGCACATACATCTGGAGTTTGTTTGCAATGGCTAGTGGCCCTAACATGCCCATTCTCTCCCTCTCTCTCTCCCTCTCTCTCTCTCTCTCTCTCTCTCTCTCTCTCTCTCTCTCTCTCTCTCTCTCTCTCTCTCTCTCTCCCCTCCCCTTTCTATCTCTACTGACAAATCAATTAATTAATTAAAGAAAGAAAGAAAGTGCCTTTAATAACTAAGCCATCTCCCCAGCACTAGAAAACAAGATCAAGAAAAGTTATAGAAACTGAACAAACATATGGAGATTGTACAATATACTTCCATACTGAAGAAATCAGGAAAGAATTTTTTTAATATCCTGGAGTCACATGAAAATAAAAGCACAACTTATTTGCCATATAGATAAAACAGTTCCAAAAGGAAAGTTCATGCTTATATTAAAAAACCAGGGCTTGATAGATGGCTTCATGGTTAAAGGTAATTTATAGCAAAGTCTGCCACCCAGGGTTCGATTCCCTAATATACCCACATAAAGCCAGGTATTCAAAGTGGCACATGCATCTGGAGTTTGTTTGCAGTGGTAGGGAGCCCTGGAGTGCCCATTTCCTTTCTCTCATTCTCCCTTTCTCTATTTCTTCCTCTCTCTCTTTGCCAAGCAAACAAAAAAAAAAATTAAAAATCAGACATATCTCAAATAAATCACCTAATAATACAACTGAATGTCTTAGAAAAATAAGAACAAGCCAAACCCAAAAGCAGTAGGCATCAAGTGGAGAAAAATCTTTTCCAACTAAATATTACATAGGGGATTAATATCTAGGATAAATAAAGAATATAAAAATGAAACACCAAAAAAATTAGAACCAAATCATACATAAATAAATGGACTAATAGGCTGACTAGACATTTATGCCTGAAGAATAAATTCAAGTGACCCATAAATATTTGAAAAATATTCAACATCTTTAACCATGGACAAATGTGACTACAAACTACTTTGAGAGTCTATCTTACTCCCATCTGAAGGGCTGTTATCAAGAAAACAAAGGACAGTAAATACTACCCATGGTGTGGGGGGAAAAGATTCCTTATCCACTGCTGATGGGAATGAAATTTGTGTATACACAATGAAAGTCAGTGTGGAGGTTCCTACAAAAACTAAAAGTGGAAATATCATATGGACAAGCTATATTATTCATGGACATATGCACAAAGAATTCTAAGTCACAATACCACAAAGATGTATATATAACTATGTCTACTGCTGCACCAATCACAATAGTTAAGAAATGGAATAGTCTAGATTTCTGTCAATGGATAAATGTATAAAGAAATGTGGTGCATATAAACAATGGAATTGTATCCATCAAAAAAAAAAAAAATACATGAGGGCTGGAGAGATGGCTTAGCAGTTAAGGAGCTTAACTGTGAAGCCTAAGAATTCATGTTTGAATATCTAGGTCCCCCATAGCCAGATGCACAATGACACAAACATGAGGTGTCAGACATGTGCACAAAGGGGTGCACACATCTGGAGATTTTTCTCAGGAGCTGAAGGCCCTGGTCTGCTCATTCTCGCTCTCTCTTTCTCTCTCTCAAAATAAATAATAAAAAAAATAAATGAAATGATGACAATTGTAGGAAAGTGGATGGAACTGTTCATTATTATGTAGAAATGAAGTAAGCTAGACTCAAAAAGACATGAAAATATGCATGTTTTGCTCTAAAGTTAAGTGTGTGTGTGTGTCTGTGTGTGCATTTACATAGACCATGAAAGTTCAAAGGTGACTGTGAGAGGTAAGGAAGAGAATTTAAGGGACAGAGAGGGGCAAAGAGAGGTACATGTGACACGATATTTGATACTTAAACAGGGTGTTAGAGGTTCAGGAACAGAATCCTTGAACACCCCCCCCCAACTCCTTAGTTCATGTCTACTTTTAACTAAAGGATTGGATAAAATAAGACTTAGTAGGATAATTATTAAATTATTATATATATTTAAGAAAGTTCAAAACCAAAGGAAGGAAAACGAATACATCCACGTGGTCTGAGAGCCCATGTGGGGCTAGAAGAAATGTCAAAAGAGATTTCTAGAGAAAAGGAGAGAAAGTGCAAAGAGCTTCTGCCATGAAGTAGCAGGAAGCAGGTAGAGAGCCCGGGCAGAAATAAAGCGGAGTCCCCTCTCCTCTCTGCCTGACCGGACCAAGACAAGGAAGCTTATCAGGATCTAGCTCAGGAACCAGCCCAGAGAAAGTGCCCTCCCCGGGGAAATGTATTTATAACCTTATGGTGGTCCACCCTACCTTCTGGTTCAGGTGAGCCAGAGAGACAGCTGATTGGTCCAGGCTAGAGGCTGGCTCAGGAAGAGGGGCTGAACTTGACCAACTGCAATGCCAGGATTAGATTTAAATTCTAGGAAATAAGACCTCCTTCCATGGAGGGGCCATGTTGTTTGTGGGGAAAAAAAATCTAGGGAAGAGATAAAAAGACTACAAGATCAGGCCCAAAGACATTCTTGCTTTTTACTTTCAGGGGCCCAGTCACCCTCAACTGCCTATCAAAACTACCTCAGACCCTCCCATGACATGTGACATGAGAGCAAAGGGGGGTTATCTGGGGAGAAGGGGACCAGAAAGAGGTGTTTAGGAGAAAGGGGAGGGGTAATGGGGCAGGGGGATGAATAATGATATATATGTTTGAAAATGTCATAACAATACCCATTATTTTCTATGCTAACTTAAATAGTTTTTTAATAAATGAATCTCACATTATGAAAGGGAGAGAAAAAGAATCCTAGCAGTCATTTGCCTGTATCAGTTAGCCAGGGCCCCTTCCCTAGCAGGACTTGATCCCTCTGAGACATTCTTCCTTCTCTTTCACTGTCACTAGACACGTGTAAGTTGGGCATCGCAGAACACAGCCTCCTGGGCACCTGCAGAGTTTTTGCAACTCTTCCTGTGGGAGGCATATTTGAAATATTGGAGGAGCTTTTTAGATGTGGAAAAATTACGGGCTTTGGGGAAGAATTGTGGTTTCTTTTGCAATTAAATTTCTTAAAAACATTATGTTTTAGCTTCTGGCTATTTGGTTCTATTTGGTTCCATGGATATGTAACCATAGCCAAAGAACACATTCAAAGAGAGTGGATTTTTTAAAATTTATTTTACATTCACTGTCTCCTCCTCCTTCTTTTCCTCCTCCTCCTCCTCCTCCTCCTCCTCCTCCTCCTCCTCCTCCTCCTCCTCCTCTTCTTCTTCTTCTTCTTCTTCTTCTTCTCTCTTCCTCTTTCCTCTCTCTTCTCTTTCCTTCCTTGGTACCATTCAAAACAACAGGCTATATGGAGCAATAATGTCTCTAATCCAGTGTTCCTTTTGGTACGACCTCTTCCTTCTTGGACTCAGAAGTCTTACTGGAAAGTGATGGGGAAATCTTGAGGCTGTCACAGTATCATCAGTGGCCTCTTTAAAATATAAGTCATTTTTCAGTCTGGGTGTGGTGGCACATGCCTTTAATCCCAGAACTCAGGAGGCAGAGGTAGGTGAATCGCTGTGAATTCGAGGCCACCCCAAGACTATATAGTGAATTCCAGGTCAGCCTGGGCTCGAGAGCAGCAAGATGTTTCTAGAATACATCCACATTTCGAGTTTTCTCAGTAATTTCACTAAAACTCTATATCTGGCATCATGCAGTCTACTTTCCAAAGTTTTGCTAAATACCATTTCTCTGACTATTTTGCCAAAGCACAACATGAACCATCAGCTCTCTAGTCTGCATTGTTTTTCTTGGCCTCTTGCTGCCCAGTCAACTATGCCACTTACTTTGTATTTTACTGTGGCAGCAGCCACCTCCCTCTAATGGCAAATTCTCCAGGAGGGAGGAAATAGCTTAAGCTGTTTTCATGACAAAACTCCAAGGATGATGGCTAAAACAATACAATTTCTTATGTTGCCTTGATTTTAAGGTACATTGTTTTTATTTTTAAACAACTCTGAAATGAGAATACATCTTATAATGAATGGCATTTTAGCACTGTGACATTAATTATGCATGCTTTTGTTCCTAAGGCTATGGAAAATGATTGTGCTTTGTCAATTTATGACACCATAGCTTTTGTCTTTCTCTCATTTCTGGATGCCCAGATGATGGCATCCAGAACCACAAAGAGCCTAAACAGTTCTAAGAGTTCCATATTTGAATCCAAGGTGGCTATTCCAGCTCTTCCATTATTTACTAGCCAGTGAAAATGGGAAGATCTCCTGGGAAATTCATGTTTATTCCATTTATAGGAACAATCTAGAAGTAATAAGCATCATTTTTACCAAACCTATGAGCTCTTTTAATCTTACATGTTTACACATCCTTTTAGAAAGGCTTAGAAATGCCATTGGTACTTTCTTACACACCAATATTTCCATATAAAAGCTGACATTTCTATTGTAGGAAAGAGAAAAAATGAGTATTATTAATCTCTCACAGCTCTTACCATATCTGTCTGTCTGAACTGCTGTTTCTAGAGCTAATATATCATCTCCCAATTCACTATTTCCCCAAACCCAGTAGAAATTCAGTCAGTTCTTTGGTCTTCTCAAATCCATTCAGTCAAGGAAATGTCCATCCCTGTGGACAGGTTTAATCGAAGCCATAGCCATTGGGGAGGGGACGTCAAGATTCCCAATAAGTGAACTTCAGGCCCAATAGTAGACAACTGTACTAAAAGTTCCCTGACCCAACAACCATGAGCTTGGAACTTTTCCCATCTCATTGTCTACTTTCACCCTTCATCCTCTTCTTTCTTCTCCATACACTTGGCTTTTCAGCCAATGTCCTGTTCGCCCATGCCTGGGGAGCCTTATTTTCATCAACAGTTTAGCAAGCGCTATTCTAAGTGAAGGTGGAAACATTTTGCAATGGTTAATGTTATCAACAGGATCTAGAATCACCTAGGAGACAAACCTATGGGTATTCCAGATTGCATTTACTGAGGTAAAAAAGACATACTATAACCGTAGGTAGCACCCCAAGGGCTACTGTCCCAGCCTGAATAAAAAGGAGAAAGGAAGCAGAGCATTGAGCATTCATGCATCACTCTCTGCTTCATGCGTACAGAAGCAACCTGACCAATTATCTCAAATCCCTGTTGCCATGACATCATAACTTCTCCTCCATGGAGGATGGAACACTCAAACTGTCAGCAAAAAAAAAGCCTCTGCTTCCCTTAGGTTTTTGTCAGATATTTTATCACAGTGAAGAGAAAACAAATACACCCTCTGTGAAAGGAATTCTGACGGAGCCAATGACAAGGGCAGTATGGTCACGCTACATCAAAGACTTTTGGGACCCAGACAGTGGTATAGAACTCAGGGTCAGATGCTTGTTTCTAGTAGATGTTACCTGACAGAACCCTAACTCGGAAAGCTGTAATTCTACAAAGGCTGTCTGAATGCTTTACATCTACAAACGATTGTTCTGAGATAAGTCTATAAAGTAATTGGCTTTTCTGCCTGATTCACCCTGTAACACTATCGACTACCAGTTTTCTCACCAAGGTCTTGAATGCCACCACTATTCACACACACGTGTGGAGATCTGCTCAGCTGTGAAACCTATACAGTTCTTCCTTAGATGCCATTAAGTGGGTACAGATGGGCACCTAGTTTCACTTGTTTTCTTTGTCTTCCTGGTCCCTACACATGAGCTGTACATAGTTTCTTTCCCAGTGCCTGGTATCTGCTGTGCATATTCTCTCTCCCCCCATTCATTTGTACTGGGAACATGTCTGCCAGTTCTGGCATTAAAAAGCCCACAGGCCCTATTCCGGCATGAGCTCAACACCATTGATGGTTTCCATCCGATTTTCCCAGCATCTGCAGCTCAGCATCACTCTTGGGATTTCCAGCTGGGACCCATCTCAGACACCACCAACATCTTAACACAGATGTGGTAGGTTCTAGAATGCCTTCCACAGTGCTGTATCATTGTGGACATCAGAGGGACTGATGAGAGTCTGGTGGCCTCATGCCATCCAGAGTCAGGCTCTAGGCTGGGATCAGTTTCCACAATGATTGTACTGGCCACGGCTCCTTTTAACTTATTAAGAAGACTTTCAGGCTTTACTTTCATGGAATTATATGTCAGTGCCTCATATGGTCAAAAGAAAGAAGCGCTGCACGCCTGTACTTAAATGCTGCAAGTAATTCCCACTCGCTCTAACTCCATCCAGATGCGGTGCTCTGCCCATGTAAATTAGATGGCTTTCTTTCTTTTCAGCCTTGTTGAGAATCTGCACTCTGACTCATAGAGAAAAAAAAAATGGAAAGAATGTGTGGCAACTGCACACAGGACATGCTATTTTAATAGTGTGAGCCCTGGTAAAGAGAAAGTCAGTGCCTTTGCACTGAAAACAATAGCATTTGCATTTTGAGGGGTTAGAAACTCTATCGCTTGGTACCAGCCATGACAACCACGGGCTTTTGTCCTGGCGGACAGCTATTCCCATAGCTGAATTTCTGGTTTGGGTTCTAAGTGTTCTTGACTAGAAGCCACATCTGTTCTCTGTCCCCAGCCTTGCTGCGGTGACTTTCTAAAAGGGAAGAATTATTTTGAGATAATGGGCCCTCTGTAGTGCCCACAGCATTTTCCATTCTATTCCTCTCTCAAGTAGGGAGCTGCAGTCAGGCGAATGTGGGCACCGAAAACTCAACACAAAAAGCAATTCACATCGCCCTTCGTGTTTTATGTTCCACAGGGCGTCTTGTTTAAAATGCATCCCACTAAAGGCTCATTTCACTAACTCAGGCACTTACAAAATGGAAAAATAAAATAATACAATAAAGACTGGGGCGGGGGGAGAAGGCAGCCAGTCTCTTATTGCCTTTTTTGACTCATTTACTGACTGCTGTTTGGGAAAACTTGCCCCTTGTCTGACAGAATTGAATTACTCTTCAGTCCACTTTCCCTCAAGTGCGCCCCTCCTCTCCTGAGATGGCAAGAGAAGATCCACAATTAGTGCCAGAAGTAATAAGGCTGCTGTTTCACAGGATGGCAAGGTGGCAGCTCTGCTGAAAACCCATATATCTCTTTCCCACTCTACCTCAGGATCTGCCCATCCCCCACCTCCACACGCACACTGGGGTCATTGGACATGTGTGCTTACCCTCAACTCAGTGTGATAATGGGAAATAGAAATCAGAACTAATGAAATAAATCATAAATGAGACTCATGTGTTATTAACTCACAAATGTCTTACAGCAATAATAGCACATTATGCTGACCAAGTTCTTAGAGCTTACAAAGTGCTTTCTGATGCAATATCGCCTTTGATCCCTGCAGCCATTCTGCAGTGAAGCCAGGGCAAGTTTGCACTCGGAGTTTACAGATAGAAAAATGAAATGGAGAAGAACATTCACTTCCCCAAGATCACAGAGCACCTGCCAAGAGAAAGTGAGGAACTGTGCTTCAGGTTTCCAAGCCCAAAATGGTTTTCCTCACATTTACCCTGACTCTCCAGAACCAGTGTTATGGTTTGAGCAAGACATATCCCATATGGGTTCCTATGTTCAACACTTAATTCCCAGCTGATCATGCTATTCTGGAAGGTTCTGGGAACTTTGGAAGATTGAGCCTAACAAGGGGAAGTGAGTTACTTAGAAATGTGCTTCTGTAGATTACACCAAGTCTGGGCCCCAGTTCTCTCCCCCTTCTCTGTTTCCAGTCCACCAAGAAGTAAGGGCCTCTGTCACACAGTCCTGTTGCCATGGTGTTCTATACCAGCACAGGGAGCCAGAAGCTATGGCCTGAATCCTCTTGAATCAATAAGCTAAAATAAATATTCCTATAAGTTATTCTCTCAGGTGGTTTGGTCACCACTATGCAAAAGTAACCACATAGTCAATTATCCACCTTCTCATTAACTTGTTAGCACCACAGAGATGGAATCCCAGATCTGGTGTTTACTTGGAGCAGGTTGAGTGCACTGGTCGGAATCAGACATCCCCCATAAATTCATGTGTTTTGGGTGCTTAGTCCCTATCTGGAGGGTAATTTGGGAGCCTTGCTGAAAGAGGTATGTTTCTGGGGGCAGTCTTTGCAGTATTACAGCCAACTGGCCTTTGCCTGAGCTTGGCTCACTCTCTTGCTGCAGATTTCTTCCTGCTGTGGCAGAGGTGATGTCCAGCCTCTGCTCCTACCATGCTTTTCCCTGCCATCAGGAAGCTTCCTCTTGAGACTGTAAGCCAAAATAAATACTTTTCTCCTGTCAGCTGCTTTTGGTCGTGTTTCTTTTTTTTTATTTATTTATTTTTTTATCCCAGTAGCACAAAAGTAACTGAAACAGAGAGCATCTGTCCTGGTTTGGCAGTGCTCCCCTGGGGTTTAACTAGGACTGCCCTAGGCTAACCAAGGAGCCTGCTCATCTGAACAGGCAAAACTTCCTGCATTGCTAGCCATGCTTCCCCTCAGTCAGCAACCACCACCCCAGGGAAGTGTCTGCTATTTCTAGATGTCTTCAGTAAATGCTTTCAGGACAATGACACAAGTCATAAGGGCTTACCTTTTTGGTGTCACATACAGGAAGATTTCCAGAGCATGGCTGCATGAAGGCATCAATGTTAGCCCTGTTAAAGAAAGCTACTGCCTCTCAGCATGTGTCCTCCACAATAACTAAAACCATCTTGCCCCAGGCAGTCAAAGAACAGGCCTGGATGGACGGAAGCCCGTGAAGCTGGGTGCTCTCTGGGCAGCGAGCAGGCTGGGTGGGAAGGAAAAAGAGAAGAGGCTACGTTGCTTCCCTGACGACCTTGAGCTCCAGTACATCACTCATCTTTGACAATCAAGTTCATCCACCAAAAGAGTGCTGCTCACAGGTGCACAGAAACACTCCTGCTGAAAAGAAAGCAGGGCCTTTGGTGTTAGTGCCAGCCTTATCTGCTTCTGGGTATAATTCCAGACATGGCCATCGGTATCAAAATCCTTGCCACAGACTTTTTTCTTTGAGAAATTTTAGTTCAAAATAACAACCATGTGTGTATGGTGTGTGTATGTGTTTTAATATAAATAGCCTGAGGGTGGATGGATGCTAAGGCAAAATGAAACTCATTATTTAGAATCTGAATCTGTCCCAACCCCTACCCTAGAAGCTTAAGGAAGACAAAGAGTTGGAAGGAAATACTGAAAGATATAACTCACCAAACTCTGCAGCAGGCTGGTATCCAGGAAACGTGGCCCTGGGAACATTTAGGGAGAAGGCAAGTCATGGGTGGAGAAAGTCACCAGACTGCAAAGCTCTGGCACCATGAGGGAGTCCTGGCAGTGGCTGGCCAAGCAATGCTGGGCTGGAGCAGTAGGAGAGGCCACCACGCTGTTCAGTTCATTCAGAGGCCACCCTGAAGGCGAAGATGACGAGTATCAGCGGGGACTGAAAGACAGCACTAGCAACATTCCTGCATGCTGTAGTTGCCTTACTATTGCTGGGACAGATGCCCAATCAGAATCAGCCCAGGGGAGGAAGGCATTTATGTTGGGCTTACAGTTTCCAGGGGGAGCTTCATGGTGGCAAGGGAAAGCATGGCAGGAGCAGAGGGTAGACATGATCCCTGCCGCAGCAGGTGGAAAACAGCAGCAGGAGAGTGGTTAGAACTTTAGCAAAGAGGAGCTGACTATGCCACCCCAAAGCCTGCCCCAAAAAACACACCTCCTCCAGCAAGGCTCCACCTCCCAAATTGCCACCAGCTGGGAATCAAGCATTCATAAAGCATGAGTTTATGAGGGACACTGGATTCAATCCACCACAATGTATTAATTGTAAGTTTGTAATATACATGCATATGTGTGTGTGTGTGTGTGCAAATAATATGTGCATATGGTTACATGGTATGTGTGCATGTGTTTGCCTAATATGTATGTATATAATATACATAGTGATACAGACAAATGTTCTAAACTCTTATCATATTATACAAATAATAATCACATTTATCTTCTGATCTCCTCCATTAGAGTTAAGGATCCTTGACAAGAGGAATCTAATCACCTTTGTTTATCTTGCTGCTTTTTATAGCCCTATCTGGCTAATAGTACAAACTTGGTAAGTATTTCTCAGATAAATGGATGGTTGTCATAGCCAAGACTTTATCCACGATAGTTGCTAAAAATCAGGGCTTTTCAAAATATTTCCCAGTAATTTTAGGAAGTCTTCACAGAGTTATCTTACATAGTCCTGCAGGGGTCCAGCCTTAGCATCCCCCTTGGCTCTTCCACTTCCGATCCACCCATCCACTAAGAATTCTCCACAGAGAGAAGTTTTATATAGTCCTGCAGGGGTCCAGTCTCAGCATCCTCCTGGCTCTTCCACTCTAGGTATACCTGTCCATTAGGAGCTCTACACAGAGTTATCTCATTAGCCCAGTGGGGTCCAGTCTCAACATCTTGCAAATTGTTCCTCTCCTTTTCCACCTATCCACATCCTCTGAAATGTCTGTCACACCACTGCCTTCAACCAAAATCCCATCACCTGTGCCAACAGTTCACTTCCCATCTTTGGAGAGCCAAGACATAGCTGGGTTTGGTTCCAAGGTAGGAAAAATGTCTGCCTTTCCCATTCACTGCCACACTTAGTCACCAAGCCCTGAGGCAGCTCTGCTTTGCCCAGAGACTGGAAGCCTCTTTCAAACAGTTTTGTGATTTTTGGCCTTCATTCCTCCTACAGTAAAAGTTAAAATTCAATAAAAGACTTGGGCATGGATAAGGCACCACACTACTCATACCGACTTTTCTGCTCTCCCCATCAATCCAAGCCCTTCTCCCCTGCCAGGAATAAAATAAAACTCTTCACATTATAATGCTCCAGTGAACAGCATCTCCAAGGAAAGGCGAGGCCAGAGCATGTTTTTAGCACTAACTCCATCTCTAGTCCTTGGTCACATTCATCAAAAATGATTGAAGCTAAGGAAAAAAGACAGACAGGTAAGAGTTACAGGGAGACCATAAATGAGTTTCTCTCCTACTGACATCTGAACCAGGTTAGTGACAAGGAAACAGAGAAGACCTAACTATGTATCACCTTCATTGTTGTCAAGGTTGATCAGCAAGCAATTCTGATGTGTTGTGTCTTACATCAGTGGAGAAGTGCAGCTCCTGACCTCCAACTACTGATCCTAACCTAGTCTCCTCATAGACCTCCCATAAACCCAGCAATGAGAGTGCTGGGTGGCTGAGAACGAGTGGGACACATGACCTGGTAGAAGCACACAGCTATAAATGGAAAGTAGGAGGTGATCTTCATACCGACTTCCTCTCCTAATGTTCCAGTGCAGAAATATTCCTCCAAGGGTCAAGTGAGGTCCAGGAGGGGCTCTTAGGGGTGTTGGAGTTAGTGGTTGTTCCTCAACATAAAAAGAAAGATCTGGAATAAGAAATAAACTTCCTCTTAATGACAGAGATAGAGACTGCATTAAGTCTAAAGGATAAAGACACCAGATCATGGTTGTTGTTCAGAGATGGTGAAAATATAGATGATTTTCCTTCCTTGGTGTGTGTGTGTGTGTGTGTGTGTGTGTGTGTGTGTATATATATATTTATTTATATATTTATATATATATATATATATTCTCACATTTTATAAATAGATACCATAATATATTTGATAATAAATAAGTTATACATTAAGATAATAATTTGGGATCATATTTCAATAAAGCCAAAAATGGAGAAAAATAAGGAAAGAGCCATCACAGCTCCTGCCTGAAGACCAATGCCTTTTGCCATGTGATAGTGTTTTACCTGGGTTGGTGGCCTTAAGAAGTGGCCCACAAAAAGAAACATTTAATCTTGAGCTCAGGGCAGGAAATAGCTCTAAAAACTGTGGGCTAAGGACTAAAATTCCAATGATAAAATGTTCACTAACAGTTCTTGAAAAGTATGAATAGAGACCATGGACCTCCTCTAACCAGTTCTTGGAGACCATAAAGAATCAAAGACTGTCCATAATATAAATCCAAAGGAAGCTGACTAGCTGAGCACTCTAGGAAGAGCCTGAAACAATATGTATTAATATATTTGTGAATGTATATCTCAAATATCTTTGATTATAGAAACTTATTCATCTTAAAGGACTTCTGGTGTGCAGATGGGTAACTGGGAGATACAGGGTCCCTGCCTGAGGCCAGATGGGTGATTCATTCAGAACAATCATGCTTATGTTGTTTGTGTCTGTGGCCTTCAGGGTTGTAGCCCAAGTCTTTCCAGAGAAATTAAAATTTTCATGCAAAAAGGTTCCTGTGCAATAAAAGAAAACCTAGGACCATGGGGCTGTTTATTTTCATTTTGTTAATTTTCATGCCTATCATATGAATCCCCAAATAATTTATATACTGTAAAATATACAAAGAAATTAAACTATAGCTTAATTTTACTATACAATTTTCTTTGTTAGGTTTTTGGCTTACATACATAATTACTAGTTTCATTATGAGACAGTCATATGGATTTATCATACTTTGCTTTTATGTGCCTCTCCCTGCCTTCCTTCATCCCTCCTTCCCACCTCTTTTGATTCCCTTCCTCCCCTCAAACAGTGCCCCTTCTGCTTGCATACATACACGACATGGGTAACTTCTTTGTGTGAAAACAAACATACTCTGTCTTCCTTTCACCTCACTGCCCTTCCCTGCTCACTCTCCTCCTTCTCTTAGACCTCCTTCTTCCTTCCATTGCTCACATTCTACTTTAATGTCCTCTGTGCATGTGTACTTAAATACATATACTCAAATAAGATGCTTGTCTAGTGGAGTGATGCCCAATAAAACCATGAGGAAATCAATAATGATTGGCAAAGGTCCCATGCAGGAAATAAATCAGACAACCTCAATTTTAACAATACCTGTTCAATCAATTCAAAATGAAAGCACTTCAAGAAGGTATGAGGTATTGATTTTATGCTTTCAATTGCTTTTATATTTCAAAAATCAATTTTGTTGTCAAAATGGAGGTTGAAGAGGCATCTGTTACTGGAATGGGCCATAGTACCTCAGATATAACTTTGTATAGAGACCAGCAGCACATGGAGAATTAAATACAATATAGGTGTACAGTTTTACATGCATATTTTGCTGTGAATTGAGCTGTTTGTTTAGTACATCCCTTAATATTCAACAAATAAATATGCTAAAACTTGACCTCAATCAGCATTAGGAACTGCAAAGCCAACAGCTAAGACAAGATACATAGAAAATCATGGCCAAAGAGATTATCTGTGCATGAGATAACCCAGTCTGATCAAGAGAGAATAAGTGTTCCTGAGACCCCCTGATGCCATAGTAACTTTCCTTACTTCAAACCATTTTCTAGGTATAAGACTATGCACTATGAGCATAATTGAAAATATATTTATAGTAGCCTGGCACAAGTCAAGTTATCCAAAACGTTAGAAGTGTGTCACCCATAGTAAAGACAACTTAAAACTCAGAACATGTAATCTTTGATTTAAGATAGTTTTCTACCTGTGACACAATTCCGCAATCTTCTTTCTCAGACTAGAGAGCCTACAGAGGGAACCTGTGGTCAGTGAATGCCATGGCAACAAGGAAGAAGGATACTTGAGAGTCTATGTACAAGTATGTGTAAAATAGGCACTTCAGACCAAATTCTGGCACACTTGGAATAGGGAAGAATAGCTAAAAGGTTTCTTCACTGTGTGTCTCTACAATCAAACTCAGTTTTTTATTTTCCTTTGGTGCTGCTTAAATAACATGCCTTGCCATTCTTAATAACATCTCTTGTCATTCTTATAGTCATCAAAAGAAAATGCTGGTTCTCAAAAGGACAATACTTAAAGAAATCTTTATCCTTGAGGACAGAAACGTCAACAGAAGCATAACTAATTAATCATCTTGCTACCGCAAAAGTTCATCTGCATTTGCTTTGTAGAAAGGACTTTAAGTCCTGCTGGGGAGGGTGGGCTATAGCCTGCTATGCACAGAGAGATGGGGTATCTACACTCCCAAAGCTCATGGTTGGAGTAACAGCTGGAGTAGTCAGCCTTTTAGGAATGGGGCACAGCAAGGTCTAGTTCCTTTGTGATTTGGGCTACATTCTCAGATTCTAGGTGTTTCCTGAACTTCAAGCTTCAGCTCCTCACTGTATCCACAGAAAGTAAAAATCTTTATTTACCACATAAAATGGCAATGCTACTCCAGAGCAGATATTTTCATAAGATGAGACATGTGTATGAGCTCTTGAACACCAGACACACAAAGAGAGGTAAAAAAACAAAGAGGAAGAAAATGGAGTGGGTAAACCTACCAATACCAGGCAATGCCTTCTAAGATTGTATGTCCAGATACAGTATTCCTTACCTGAAATGCTTAGGATCCAAAGTGTCTTATCCTTAGATTTTCTTGTATTTTGGAATATGAAAACTCTTAATGACATAGCTTAAGAGATGGAGCTCAGGTCTAAACACAAAATATGTCTTATCATAGATTCCTCAGAAATATACCTAAAGCTAATGTGATCTAATATTTCAGTGTGCCTGGGTTTTGAATTGGATTCATCATGGTCCAAGGTATGGAATATTCCTCTTGTGCTGACATGTTCATGTTCACAAAGTCTCTCTGTGTGTGTATGCACACGCACATTTTAAAGGAAGAAAATGAACCTCAGTGGCCAAGATAGATGGGTTGGGGATGTTCCAGGATCCAGTGAAGAAAAGTCTGAGTAAGAATAATTTGAACATGTCCCACAGACCTCAGAGCCCTCAAGCTTCTGAGGTTAGATGGGCCACCGCCATGACAACCCAGAACATGGGAGTGAAGCTTGCTGGGGAATGACTCATGGGCATATTAGCTGCTCACTTGTCAAGGAGGGACTTGGAGAAGGCTCAAGTTTAGCCAGTCTATGTGTGCCCATAATGAGCACAGTGAGAGGAAAATAGGGTGGAAGACAGACAAAGCAAGAAATGGGCTTCATAGCAAGCACAAGATACCTGTGGGCAGGAGGTGCATGGAAGAGAATGTATTACTTTCATTAGTGAACACCCTAGACATTTGAAGCCATTTAATCATTCCTGAAGGTTCTGACCATGACAAACTTATGCACAGGATGTCTCTACATACGGATTGGGCAGCGTCTTCTTAGATGGGCAGTTTATTGGCTATGATAAAGAGCATTATTATTTTATTGCTTTGCCTTCCATCAAGCTGCGAAATTCAAATTATATGAAATTTTAAGTTACTTCCATTCATACAATGACAAGTCAAATTCCAATACGACTGTGTTTCTGTAATACAGATAAATTTCAAAACAAAACATGAGCCATGCTCTGCCTCTTGCAAAAACAGTTGTTCTGAATCATAAATAAGTTTACAGTCTTCATCACCCTATGAGATGTTTTCATTTTGTTTGGTCCATGTCCCAAGTTATATTTTGCTTTATATTTCACTTTATTTTCTTGTGAAGAACTATTTCAGGCCAAGTCTCAATTTCTTCAAACACACTTGTGAAAAATGAATTATTGATTAAAGAGAAAGAAATGCTATTATCCTGGATACCATGCCTTCATGCTTGGTTCCAGCATTCTAACTTTTGTCTGAAAAGCAAATGTGTCAAGCCAAAGGAAGGAAGGGGCAGAACTTGGAGCCAGTGGGTATGTGAAGGGAAATGGCGAGGGTGTGGAGCAGATGGAATCCGATCAAGATGGCATTGCAACAGAAATTGGCCATGGTGGTCAGAAATAATCTGTTTTGCCAGAGGCAAATGTGGATGATGACTGTTTAAAAAAAATAATTAACAAAACCAAGGATTTTAAATAAGTGTGAGTCAAAAAGAACCAAGAGAAGAAACAAGAGTGCACACCTGACTGCAAACGCTTTGACTCTGGACTTAAACAGAAAAAGACAAGCTGAAAGTCGGGGATAATCTGTGGGAAATGCAGTTAGGAAAAAAAGTAATTTCTGTTTACAAGCTGTATAAACTTGGAAAACACAGAGATGCTCTCAGACTGAGTCACGCAATGGGGCAAAGATGAATAGAATGGGCCATTAGAAAGAAACGGGAAGTAGCCAGAAAGAAACCCAAGGCTCGGCTTTTTATTTATTTATCTTTTCCCCCCTTATGTAGAGTAAGTAGATCAATGGAAGCAGCCATTAAAGGAGAAGTTTGCAAATGAAATAAGTATCCATAAATCCTTGAAAACCATTCAAGCAGCCATTAAGGGCCCTCATTAGCATGACGCGCCCTTTGTTGGTGTCATGTGTGCATGTGCACATGTGTGCACACATGCAGGAGACAGACAGACA
Source organism: Jaculus jaculus (assembly GCF_020740685.1). Lineage (NCBI taxonomy): Eukaryota > Metazoa > Chordata > Mammalia > Rodentia > Dipodidae > Jaculus > Jaculus jaculus. The sequence continues at coordinate 47,810,638 of NC_059102.1, forward strand.
GAGAGATGGATGAAATCATTTGTGTCCTTTTGATCCTGGACACAAAGTGGCTGCATTTCCCAGTGAAAGCATTTTGGATCCTGGTTAACCAAAGGTTTAAAGAGATGCTTTTTTTTTCCCCCAGTGAGGATTCAGGTCAACACCAATGATGAAGAATTACAAGTGATGTCAAAGACTCAAGTCTAACACAACCTCCAAAATCCTGTGTTCAAAGATACCATGGTCCAGCGATGTCAGGAAAAGCAATGTAAGAGTCTACTGAGACATTAAAGTCAAGTAGGGCCTGGGACGCATCCCCGGGAGCACTGTTCACGTTGTTGGAGACAAGGTCTACAATTGGCCCTAAGCTCACCAACTGGGATAGGCTGGCTAACCAGCCAGCAAGCTCCAGAGCACATCCACCTTCTCAGCACTGAGCTTACAGGCACCTATGTCACCCCTGGCATTTTCATGTGGGTACTGGGGATCAAACTCAGGCCAAGCAAGCACTTTATTGACTGAGCATCTCTCTCTCCCGGCCAGCAATGCACTTTTGTAAGCACTATCCCATTTAATTCCTGGAATCAAAATACTTTCCTTCCACCTTCCCTAGTTCTCACCCATTGCAAACTTTGACTAGTTATCTTTTTGAGCTGAAGTTTCATCAGCTGTGAGATGAGAATAACCAAAATTTTCACTTCCAAATATCAATATAAGAAATCCAGCTGGGCATGGTGACACACACCTTTAATCCCAGCACTCAGGAGGCAGAGGCAGGAGGATCACCATGAGTTCAAGGCCACCCCGAGACTACATAGTGAATTCCAGGTCAGCCTGAGCTAGAGTGAGACCCTAACAAAAAAAGAAACCCATGAGCTAATAGATGCAAAGCCTTTCATGCGGTGCCCAAAATATAGGAAGCACTCAATACATTCTGCCAGTCTTTTAAAATTATTACATTTCATGATAACCCTGTGGGTTGGTCAGAGCAAGTAGTACCCTTTATGTTACAGGTTGAGGAAACTAAAGCTGAAAGTGACATGCCCAGTATTTTTAGGGTACAGGTCCTCAGAGGTATCAACCAGAAAATGTGATGCCTAACTGAGCTTGGTAGTGGTGTGCACCTATACTCCCAGCCCTCAAAAAATGAAGAAAGAGAGGATGAAGGAAAAAATAAAGGAAGGAAAGAAGGGAGGAAGGGAGAGAGAGAAGAAGAGAGGAAGGGAGGGAGGGAAGAAGGGAGGGAGGAGAAAGGAAGGAAAGGAATGGGAAGGGAAGAGGAAGGGGAAAGGGGAAGGGAAGAAGAAGGGGAAAGGGAAAGGGAAGGGAAGGGAAGGGGGAAGGGGAAGTGAAAGGGAAGGGAAAGGGAAAGGGAAAGGGAAAGGGGAAAGGGGAAAGGAAGGGAAGGAAAGGGAAGGGAAGGAGAAGGGGAAAGGAAGGGAAAGGAAGGGAAGGGAAGGGAAGGGAAGGGAAGGGAAGGGAAGGGAAGGGAAGGGAAGGGAAGGGAAGGGAAGGGAAGGGAAGGGAAGGGAAGGGAAGGGAAGGGAAGGGAAGGGAAGGGAAGGGAAGGGAAGGGAAGGGAAGGGAAGGGAAGGGAAGGGAAGGGAAGGAAAGGAAAGGAAAGGAAAGGAAAGGAAAGGAAAGGAAAGGAAAGGAAAGGAAAGGAAAGCAAAGGAAAGCAAAGGAAAGCAAAGGAAAGCAAAGGAAAGCAAAGGAAAGCAAAGGAAAGCAAAGGAAAGCAAAGGAAAGCAAAGGAAAGCAAAGGAAAGCAAAGGAAAGCAAAGGAAAGCAAAGGAAAGCAAAGGAAAGCAAAGGAAAGCAAAGGAAAGCAAAGGAAAGCAAAGGAAAGCAAAGGAAAGCAAAGGAAAGCAAAGGAAAGCAAAGGAAAGCAAAGGAAAGCAAAGGAAAGCAAAGGAAAGCAAAGGAAAGCAAAGGAAAGCAAAGGAAAGCAAAGGAAAGCAAAGGAAAGCAAAGGAAAGCAAAGGAAAGCAAAGGAAAGCAAAGGAAAGGAAAGGAAAGGAAAGGAAAGGAAAGGAAAGGAAAGGAAAGGAAAGGAAAGGAAAGGAGGAGGAAAGGAAAGGAAAGGAAAGGAGGAGGAAAGGAGGAGGAAAGGAAGAAAATTTCAACCAAAACTCAAGAGTTGTGGACAGTGGTATAATGGAATAGAGTGTTCATGTGTTTGTACCCAGTCACAGATGGCAGCAGAAGTGAAAATCAGTTTCAGATTTGAAAGTGAAGGAAAATCTGACAGCAAAATCTTCCAGTGTTTGCTTTGCATCTCAAATGCAGGACAATTCTAGTTTTCGTCCAGAAAGATTTAAGTTTTATGGTTGCAAGGGAAAGTCTGGCCTAAAAAAATGCAAGCAATGGGTGTTCACACGAGACTGATATGCCAGGGAAGCCTGGACTCCTCATGCCAGAGCCAAGGGCACCCACTGCTCCTACTCACAGCTCTCAGCCCACCCCACAAAACATCAACTTCCCGGAATCCCTGTGGACTGATTCATTGTGGAGAGAGCTGAGGACATACTTCTTAAAGAGCACCTAAAACACCCTTTTAAAAATTACTGCTTGGTCTAGGGAAATATTCTAAATGGTAAAGTTTTTGCTAAGTAAGCATGAGGACCTGACTTTGAATCCCCAGCACCCATGTAAAAAGTCAGGTGTGGTGGCACATACCTGCAATCACAACCCTGATGGGGAGAATCCTTGGCGCTTACAGATCACCTAGCCTGTATTAGTAAGCTCCAGATTCAGGGTGAGAGCCTATCTCAGAAAATAAGGTTAAGAATGATTGAGGAAGACATCTGATGTTGCTCTCTGGACTCTCCTGCACATGCATCCCCACATATGTGTACACATACAGATGAACATGCATACCACACATATGCACATAAAATAGTGCTGACATGGTAAGAAATGTGTTAATGGATAATAGGCCTCTCTGCCTTTTAGATAGGGTACGTTGAGCCTGACAGTGTGCCTTTGACAACTTAAGTACATTCGCATGACCAATACTATCATGCTGTGCTGTATATGGTCTTTCAAAAAAGGGCTTCCAAACACTCACACTTCAGCCAAGCCACAGCTGAACCCACAGAGACATTAGGGACAAAAGCATGAGTGCTTCTTCCTTGCTGAACCTGATAATCTGTGCCAGGGTGAAGGAGAAAGACCCTGAGGATACTCAATACTTAAGAAAGCAGAGATCCAGTGGCTCCTAAGAGCTCATCACTGAATAGACTTAAAAATCACCCACCATATCTCAGGGAATTTTGCAGAAGAGGGGGCAGAAAGATTGTAAGAGCCACAGGTTGAAACATTATGCCCAGAGGCATTAACCCCCCCCCAAAAAAAACAATAACTAACTACTGCTTCCACAATGCATAAACCATAACCCCATAGGGAGTCCCACAACCCCACTGAGGAGGGTCTCCAACGGAATGGGGGCAAGGACAAGGGAAAGAGGATACCAACACATGATGTACCCATAGAAAATATGTTGATTGTAATAACAATAATATTCACTTTAAAGGGTTTCCAGTAAACTACAAATTTCTAGATAACTACCTCTCCTTTCTTATTGCTTCTCCATACTTCCTTTAATATTATTTTGTCTTATCTCTTACTATGACTGCTATCTTCCTCTTGTCTACATACCTCTGTCTCCTGTTCTTTCCAAACTCCTTTACATTGTATTTTCTCATCTACTATAGAAGCCAAGCTTTAGAAAGTAGGTTGTAAAATAAGTACAAATAACATTTTAAAAGGGTGAATTTTATGATATGTGAATTATGGCTCAATAAAACTATTTTTAAAGTGCATTGCACACTATAAAATCTTACAAAAGGTGAGATATCACATCACTCTGTTTATATCGATAATAAACTCTTCCACTCCTTTATGTAAAAATTATAAAGCACACATAGGCTCTGAGACAAGACCTAGAATCCTGAGTAGTGTGGATAAGAACTAATGCTTGAACTTTGAAACAGCTTTTTTGTTTGCTGAGGGATTTTTTTCAGCTTTGTTCTTATTCTGAAAGTGAAGGTAATTTTAATAAGATGTGATATAAACATGCATTATTTGATTTATGCCTCCTCACTTATTCTTTGTTCATTCGTGTGGCATCTTTGGATACGTTGGGTCCTACGAGCAAGATCAAATATGTCCCTGTGTTGATTTTAGATGATGATTACTAGGGATTATGAATTTTAATGATGTTTTGACTTTATTTTCCATTATAATTCCATGATCCCCAATTCCAACCAGTCCACACAGAAGCATCATGACCAAGCAATGGCAAGCTGGCCCAGAGAGAAGGAACCCTTGAGGAGAATGATGAGAAGTAACACCGTGCTATGTTGCATTGTCTAGCACTTTCCAGTGGAGTACCTGGAATCTTATTTTTCAGAGTGTGGTTGCTGGGGGCAGCAGCATCACCTGCTAATGTGTTAGAAATGTAAGACCTCTGACTCCACCCAAGGCCTGTTAAATTAGAAGCAACCTTTTAACAAGATGCTGAAGTGATTCATATGCTCATTAAAGTTTGAAAAGTACTGATCTAGATGACAATGCACACCAGCATGCCCAGAGCACCTGGCACTTCACTGAGTGCAAGAAGAATAATAGCTTTCGGAGCCCTGACATGAACGATGCCAAACACAAGAGGCCCATGCTTGACAGAGAGCCTCACCAGCCGGGCCTGTAGGCCAACATGAGGAGGAGGTGCTGAGCAGATGTTCCGCACTCTCCTTCAACAGCCAGAGACCATGGCTGTTCTCATCACCATGGCTGTCTGGTTCAATAACTGTCCTCCCATGACTCACAGCTTCATACACATGTGTTGTAATTTTCTTTAAAGACCATCTTGTCAGCAGCATTCGAAGCTGGGCCTTTTTCCTTTGTTGCAAAACTTCATCCACATTCCTGTAAATACTCCCCAGTTCAAATTCAACCCTACTCATTCTAATGCCAATTTCATTCATCCACTCATTCACATGAATAGTGCTTACTGAGCACCTATTTTGAGCCCAGTATAACCAGCATTCCTTTAATTTCCCACCCACTGACCACCATATGAACAATTTGCATCCCTTCAATTCAAGCCAGTTTACATGTTTATTTTCTTTTAGCAATTGTTTTCCACTTTTTGCACAGTATAGGAAACATTTTTTAACTTTTAAATTTGTTAGATCTTTATGAACATTGATGTACCACAAATCAGATATAACAAGATTATGTTGATAAGACATCAAAAAGATCCTAATCTAGACTCCAGATTTCTATTTCCCAATGAACTACATGGACCATGTTTCTGTCACACTCAAATTCAACACAACCAAAATAAAACTTATCTTTCTCCATAAAGCTGACTTTGGGGCCACTTGTATCTCTAAGTTATGAAGATATCTGTGCTTAAAACATTTAAGTCATCTTCAATAGTTTTTTTTTTTTATTTTTTCTACCACATCTAAATAATTGCCAGCTCCTGGTTTTCTAAATAAAGTTTATTTTCATGTAACTTATTAAACTTTTTTAAGTTTGGTTAAGTTTAGAACAAGTTACAATAAAATTTTAATTAAGTCTTATGAAAACACTCCAACAATATATTGTAGCCCTTTTTTGAGATAGGGTCTCACTCTAGCCTAGGCTGACCTGGAATTCACTATGTACTCTCAGGCTTGTCTCAGGTTCACAGAGACCCTCCTACCTCAGCCAAATTCTGGGATTAAAGGTGTGCACCACTACGACCATCATACTGTAGCCATTTTGAAGGACTATAATGACCTCAGTTGTCCTTAAGGTTCATAAAATGGCATGGCTAATGCCAGTTGTTTCTAAATTTCTGCAGAAACACATTCAGATAAAAAGATTAATTGGCTTGGAAACTTTTTTAAAACTTTTGTCCTTAAAACAATTAATACTATAATAAAGATATTTAGATACAGAATTTTTAAAATATAAAGAATAAACTTGGGCTGGAGAGATGGCTGTGGTTAAGGTACTTGCCTACAAAGCCAAAGACCCAGGTTTAATTCCCCAGGACCCATGTAAGCCAGGTGCACAAAGTGGCACATATATCTGGAATTCATTTTCAGTGGCTGAAGGTCCTGGTGTATCCACTCACTCTCTTTCTTTCCTTTTCTCTCTCTCTCTCCCTCCTTCTCTCTATCAGAATAAATAAATAAATGAATTTTCAAGGCAAAGGAATGCTATAGGCTGTAGTACTCAGTTTCACATTGTTGGGATGAACATCAAACCAGACACGGTTTGTAGGAGGAAGAATTTATCTTAGCTTACAGATCCAAGTGGAAGTTTATCAATGGCAGAAGAAGCTGGCTCCCATTCAAAAATCTAAGCAGAGAGACACCACCAGACACATAGCACCATAAGCAAGAACACAAGCAGAAACCTGCAGCATGCAAGACCCCCAGAGCTCAGACTTATCTGCATACCTTTAGGCTGAAATCCAAATATGGCCTCAGTAACACCTTAGGGCTAGACCCCAGGATCCACCCTCAGTGACACCTCTGCTGCTAAGCAGCTGGAGACAAGCTTTAATGAAACACCTGAGTCTACTGGGGGACATACATTCAAACTACTACATGTACTTACTAGAATAAGTAAGTACTGGGTTGCATGATTTTAAAGTCTATTGACTCAGTGAGTGAATTCAGAGAAAGAAAGAAAGAAAGAAAGAAAGAAAGAAAGAAAGAAAGAAAGAAAGAAAGAAAGAAAGAAAGAAAGAAAGAAGGAAAGAGGAAGAAGAAGAAGAAAGGAAGAGGAAGAAGAAGAAGGAAGGAAGGAAGAGGAAGAAGAAAGAAAGAAAGAAAGAAAGAAAGAAAGAAAGAAAGAAAGAAAGGCAGGAAGGAAGGAAGGAAGGAAGAAAGAAAGAAAGAAAGAAAGAAAGAAAGAAAGAAAGAAAGAAAGAAAGAAAGAAAGAAAGAAAGGAGAGAGGGAGGAAAGGAGGGAGGGAGGGAGGGAGGGAAGGAAGAAAGGAAAGAAGGAAGGAAGGAAGGAAGGAAGGAAGGAAGGAAGGAAGGAAGGAAGGAAGGAAGGAAGGAAGGAAGGACAGAGATGGAGGGGGAGGGAAGAAGGAGACAAGAGAAAGAAAGCAAACAAGCTGAGCAACACCATCCATAGCTTTCTGCTTCCTGACCACAAATGTAATGTAACCAGCTACCTCACAATCCTGTCACCGTGACTTGCCATCCATGTTGGACTGTGCTCTCAATCTAAGAACTTAAATAAACCCGCCCTCCCTTCCTCCCTCCCTCCCTCCCTCCCTCCCTCCCTCCCTCCCTCCCTTCCTTCCTTCCTTCCTTCCTTCCTTCTCTCCTTCCTTCCTTCCTGAAGTTGCTTTGGCCAGATATTTGTCACAGCTACAAGAAAAGTAGCTAATACAAATAGGGAAGAGAGGTTTGGTTTAACAGAAAGAGCTGGATGTGGTGAAAAAGTGCTGTGGATAGTGTGTCTGTGGCATGTCCATGCAGTGGGGTGAAGAAACATCGGAGGCAGGGAGAACCGTTAAGATCTACCTATCTCCTGGGTAAAACAAAGGCACAGAAGAAGAAACTACCCTATCCTATGGAGCACTCCAAGGTTCTCTTCCACATCCACCTCCCCCACTCAAGAGACTCTACACACACATGGTTAGCATTTCTTCCCACCCAAATTAAAACTGAAGGAAACATGCAATTGCGCCTATGTGCATGGAAGGTATGTGAGCAGCTGAGATCACATCCTGTCTGTGAGATCTGAGTCAGAGCATTCAGGAAAAGGATATTGAGGGTTTCAAGGCATGTCATGTCACTTTCAGCTGGCTGTGGTTGGAGCTCTTGTTTAAAGAGCAGGGCTCAAACCCTCCAGGCATGGCAAGACCTCGGCAGTACCATGTGGTAGCTATTACTCAGCGTAAACAATAAGGCAAGGGCTCGTAAAGACTGAGTCCATCCTGGTCTCCTTCAGAGTCCACACCTCAGGGCTGTCCAGAACTGACAAGGCCTCAACAGAACCATAGACGCAAGCCCTGCTGCCTAGAGACATCCCAGGGGTAGACATGAGGAAGAACGTTTCCTAATTAGAGAATAAGTTGCCTAGAACTTTGCTCCCACTGTTATCATCCACTGTCCCTTGGTGAGCTTCACCTGGGGCAGGGCCATTCTGGCGTGGGATGTTCTCCACAGCTTCCTGGATGCAAGCATTCCCCCAGGCCTGTATCCAAACAAAGAATGTCACAGGACTAACAGAGGTACCCAGTGAGGTGGGACTTTAGCAAGACAGCTCAGCAACACACACACACCACTGAAATCAAACAAGATATCATCCTCAATCCTACTAATTCACTGAGAGAGAGAGAGAGAGATGGTAGGAGATAGATGCAAACTTTAAAAGAAGGAAATGTAGTGAACTCCCCTGGGTCACAGTCATGTCCCTCGGGACATAATCAGATGGAGCTATAAGGTATCACGTAGGCAAAGAGCACGGTTTCTTTCAGAGCATCGGGAGCAGACTGTTCTCGATCTCTTCCTCTATTGGCTTCACGCTGAAGTTCAACAAGTGATTACTGAGCACTGGCCATATCAACATTGCTTAATGGTTTCCAAAGTTCCTGAGAACCTACCCAGTAAGCGACGCACAGGAGAAAGGAGCGTCAGTGATGCTTGGGTAAGACCACGAGTGACGAGCAGGATGCCCATGCTGGAATGGAGGTCAGCCCAGGTGAAAAGATGGCACGTTGAAAGGTCTCACCTGAACTAGCTCATTCCTCAGCCAGCAAGTAGGGTGTCCCAACTGAGGGAGATTCCATCCCTCTAAATCCTGTCTCAATCTCCCCTTTTCCCATCCTAATATTCATAAGGCATTTCCTGCCATGAAGAGTAGATGGTTTTCCAGGAGGTAAGGATCTCTTAGTAAGTTGCTTTCCTTCTCTATCCGGGGCTTTCCCCAGTCCTCCCTACATGACAGTCCTCTGATCAGCACTAACATCACTAAGCCACCAATCAACATTATCAGCAGAAGCTGAAATCTTATTTTTGCTGTGCTGCACTACTATTACTACTTTTTTTTTATTTTTTATTTATGTATTTGAGAGCGACAGACACAGAGAGAAAGACAGATAGAGGAAGAGAGAGAGAATGGGTGCGCCAGGGCTTCCAGCCTCTGCAAACAAACTCCAGACGCGTGTGCCCCCTTGTGCATCTGGCTAACGTGGGTCCTGGGGAACCGAGCCTCGAACCGGGGTCCTTAGGCTTCACAGGCAAGCGCTTAACCGCTAAGCCATCTCTCCAGCCCACTATTACTACTTTTAGCCCACTGCTAGAAGTCTGTAGAACAAGGCAGTAGATTAGAGGATACCATGACAGTGATATGAAGGTAAATATTCAGAAATGAGCTGGAAGTGAGTCCCAAAATGTAACATGAGGCCACTTCTGTGATATAAATAACCACAGGATGGCTGATTTTAAGTTACTAATGATGTTCATAAGTTCATAAAACTCTTGAAATTTTAGCAATCAAAAGGTAGCACACTAGGGAAATCCGAACCACCCTGGGGGCTGGAAAACTTGCATGTCCTTCACTGTGGGGGGTCTCAGGACCATCATAGTCTCGGAGCACACTCGGAAAAGCCTTCCAAAGCAGCCAAGACTTCCTACAGACTGGACTTCATAATCATGAGTCAAGCAATAGTTTCATATTTATAAGAAACAGAATCCTGTTGGTTTAGTCAGAAAGGAATATTTTTTTAAGTTGGGAATTCCATTCATATATGCCATTTTACTTTTTAATTGTGTGTTTGTGTGTGTGTGTGTGTGTGAGAGAGAGAGAGAGAGAATAACGTAGGCTGGCCTCAAACTCTCACTTTTATTCTTGCCTTAGCCTTCTGGGGAATGGGATTATAGGCTTGTAACACTACACATGGCTTTTAGTTTATTCCTATTCATCAGAAAGGGATATTTTGAGTCTTATTTTGCACAAAGTTATTAGATAGTTCACAGTGTTTGGGGGTGATTAGCAGAACGAGGTGAGGAAGATGAGGCTCCCAGCAGCAATGTCCTGGCCCAGGGTGAGACACCACAAGGCTGTCCGCGCTGCCTGGCAGAGCATGGACCAGATTCCTGGAGCAGAGCTGCCCCAGCAGCGACCTCCGCCAGCATCCACATCACTTCTACAGTAAAAAAAAAAGTAAAGAGGAAAGATTCTTGAGGAAGCTGGGCCTTCAACACACGCTTGTGTTCCCAGCACTCAGGAAGCCAGGGTCATGTTGGCTTGCAGAGAAAGTGCCAGGCCAGGCTGGGATATGTTGCTGGACATTGCCACATTAAAAAAAAAAAAAAAAATAGAAAGAGGACGGGGGAAAGGGACAGGACAGAAGAGAGAGAATGAGAATTCGCGTGTCTACAGGGAATGCATTTGCTCTGGGATCCCTCCCTGTGAAGACCTAACTAGGCTCTCAGAAGGTCTAACTGTCAGGGGTGTGGATAGGTCCTATACCCATCTCCCAGCTCTGCACCAGGATAATGAGATTCACAGCATAGACATTCTCCAGATACAAAAGGACATGTCAAAAATCAAAGGCAAAAGTACACTGTGATTAACTTTAGACTCTCCTCTGTTTTGTCCAGAAAGGTTGTTCCTTGAGTCTACTAATCTTGCTATTTCTTAACTTCTTCCTACAAACAAAATGTCATCTGCCATGAGAGAAATCCATTGTACATTCTGCCCATTGCTGGTTCCCTGCTTGGCATAAGCGTTCTAAAAGTGTCCCCAGTTCTAGATCATGTAGTGAATACAGCCAGGCTTTGGAATCAGCCAGGCCTACTTGCACAGTCCCTCTGTGCCTCACTTCAAGCATCTGGACAATGAGGGTTGTGATAATCAGACCATACTTCACTGGCTATATCCAATTAAATCTTCAAGGTAAAAAAAAATTCTTACCACAAGGAAACCCAACATATTTTTACAAAGGGCCACATGACCCAGTGGAAAGAAAGTGACTTCTGGAGTTATACAGAGCAAGTGAATGGGCAAGCCTCTACTTTCTCTCTACAGCAAAGATGACGATGATGATGATGATGATGATTGCCTTATGGGATTTCTGTGAAGATTTAAAGCAATGTAACAGGCTGAGACATAGCTCAGTGGCAGAGCATGAGCAATGAATGTCATGGGTTCAATCCCCAGGACTACAGTAACAGTAGTCACAGTAGTAGTAGTAATGTAACCTGTCTAGAGCAGGATCTGGCTTATAATAGCTGCTCACCAGTGATAGTTATTATCAATATTATCACAATTATTTATGAAAGCACAGCATGGCATGAGGATGCTAGCTATGCCAAGCTTGAATGGCTTCTCAGAAACCAGTAGGCATCCTGATAAAGAACTTAAGGAAGCCCAGAGGGTTCTATGTTTTTCATCCCTCACAGCATAGAAAGCATATCATGTGTATGAACAAAGCCCCTTTCATCTCATTTGCACCACGAGCCAGTCCTGTGAGGTAAGCAGAAGAGTCCTGCAAGGGAAGTTTTAAAGCTTCACCATACCGCTCCGCCTCGCAAAGACGAGAGCTTGCATCATAGATGGTGACAGTAAGCTAGAGACAAAACTGAGCACAAAGTGGAAGACTTCTTGCTCTGTGTGGACATCTTTGTGTCCTCATTGATTGATTCTGCAAGGAACACTCATTCGCTGCCTCCCTGTGCTAGCCGGCATGCTAAATAAGTTTTGCTGACCCAAAGATGAATTAAATAAAGAGCTTCCCCTCTAACCAAAATAATTTAGGAAAACATTCCACCCTGCCCCCAGGGAATTTAATAGAAAATACTTTGAGCCACTATGTGACGCTCAATATTTCAAGAATGATATTCACAAACAGGATGCGCAAACTGAAAATGGGACAGCTACTCTCACTGGAGACATAGCTTATAAAATTAATGTAATAACATAAAAATATTAGCATCATGAAAGTAAATGTTCAAAAGCATTACTTTTCAACTTGCTAACTTTGTTTCATGCTTTTAGAATTAGTTGTATTGCTAATAAGATCAGCCAGTTTGCCAAGAGAAATCTAAATTCGATGCCAGCAGATATTATTTACAACATGCAAATTTTACAAAAGTTCTTAAGTTTCTCTTAATCTAAGTCTCCTTAGACAACTTGCCCTAGCTTTGCTTTGACCCCAGCCACTATGAGAAGATATAAAACACTATGGGCTCCAGAATGTTCTGTCCTTGGAAGATCTCCATTTGGAGTTTTTGGCCAAATGTCCCATTAATTCCCCTATGACTAAGGCACTTTGGGGTCAACAGAACTTGGGGTCTACAGGGATTACAAAAGAAAGGACTAGCCAAGGCTGCATGTTCCTAAACCTTGGGGTAAAGCCAGACCCTTCTGCAGAGATCTGGAAGGGAGTTACCTCAGTGAAGCTTTTCCCTAATAACTGTTGTGAAGCTAAGATCATCATCTTGTATTATCAAGTATAGTAGTAGCTTCCACTTAATGAGAAGCAAATATGTGCCAAGCACTTCACATACAGAATCTCTATAGCTTATAAATAATAAAGGTGATGTTATAATTGCTCCTGTGCTGTGGCACACTGAGGAACAAAGATTTAAGTGATTTTTTCCCCCAAGGTCCCATAATGGAGGCAGAGATGGCACTTGAAACCCAATCTGACCTTATTCCTTTTCCTCTGTGCCTCTCCTTCCTTCACCTCCTCACCACAAGGCAGCGAGACTAGCCCTTAAGTCTCTGTATACATGGCAGACTCCAATTCTTGTTCTGAACATATTTTCGAATTACCACCTTCAGACTCAGCACTATTTTAGGCATTGAAGAATGTTAAGGAAGAATTCTGGGTTTGGCTTAGTTTTTGACTAGGAAAAAAAAAAAAAAAACTGCCTCTTTTTCCAGTGATCTATTTCATTGGCAACTTCACATGATACAAAAATTAGCAAGTTTTTGTTTTTTTTTTTGGTCAAAACTCATGGGGCTAGAGAGATGGTTCAGGAGATAATAGCACTTGCCACATAATCATCAGGATCTGAGTCCCATTCCCATCACTCACTTAAAAAAAACAAGCATTGGGCTGGAGAGATGGCTTAGCGGTTAAGCGCTTGCCTGTGAAGCCTAAGGACCCCGGTTCGAGGCTCGGTTCCCCAGGTCCCACGTTAGCCAGATGCACAAGGGGGCGCACGTGTCTGGAGTATGTTTGCAGAGGCTGGAAGCCCTGGCGCGCCCATTCTCTCTCTCTTCCTCTATCTGTCTGTCTCTCTGTGTCTGTCGCTCTCAAATAAATAAATAAATAAAATTTAAAAAAAAAAAAAAACAAGCATTGACACATACCTATACCCCCAGTCTTAGGGTCAGGGGGTAGACACACACACAAAAAAAATTGCTGGGCCTGGCTGGTCAGTCAGACTGACCAAAAAATGGCAGCTTCAGGTTCAACAAGAGACTCCATCTCAAAAAACAACAGGTAGGAATGATCAAGGACAGCAGATGTTCTCCTCTGGTCTCTGTGTATATGCCCACAGGCACATATGACTACACACACGTGTATGCATTGTATTATCCATCTGCCGCCCACACCATGAGTGTTTTTGGTGCAAGTATAAGCACCCGCACCTAACCCCTAACGCCCACATAAAAAGTCAGTCGTGGTTACATATGCCTATAACCCCAGCGCCAGGAAAGGTGGGAACAGGAGGCTCACTTGTTATCTAGGCTAACCACACAGCAAGCCCTCGGTTCATGTGAGAGGCCTCATGGCCTCTGCATGTTTGCACATAGGGTGCACAGATCTGCACACACATATTCACGCCATACATACTAAAAACACACGCCATAAAACTGAAAATACAACCATATTAATTTTGAATCTCATATGAGATAATCCATGTCAAAGTGATAATTTAATATGCCTGACCAAGAAATATGAACTATGGCATGTGAACTGTACTTTTAAAGAAATACCAAACCCTCCTCTACCTGACTTAACATTACAAAGATTAGCAATAGTCTTCCTGCGGCAAATTCCTTCCGTTTCTTGGCCAGCACCCACTGCCGGCTCCTGGAGTCATAAGTGTCATAACTGGGGCAGTAGGAATTGTGTTGTTCAGCTATGTAAAGTGTAGAGGGAGGAAGGATGTGGAGAATGGTTGTTTTCACAAAATGCATTCAATAGTATGATGCAGTGCTACATTTCAAAAGGGTATGTTTTCATAATATAGACATTGGAAGTCAAGTTTCACAATCATTTTTTTAGTGGAACACAAACAAAAATTATGTTGAGAAATAATGCCCAACAAATACAGAAGTGCAATGGGTATACACTGGCCTACCTTCCAGCCTTGATTCCATGCCCAATCCTCATATCCATACAAAAATTTGATCTGTTTGTAAACTTTAAGCCAGTATTTTAGTGACTAGATTTAAGGTGTTCGTTTAGCTGGTTTAATTTTTCATCTTCTTCACTTAGAGGAGAAATAGACAACACTTTCTTCTCCCTAAATGGCCTGGAAAGGAAGAAGCATAAACAAGTTGTATTCTAATGGGTTATTAAATACTACCATGCATTCACCTGGATCCCTCTCAATTTGAGAAGCAAAGAGTGTAAGACATTCGTATCAGCCACGGCTGCTGGATAAACCATCTGCAGTTTCACACAGTTGAAAGAAGCCCAGCCACGGGCTTCACTGTGCGGAGGCGGGTGTGCTGCCTTGCCACTCTCCACGCACCCTCAGCACTACAGAAAGGTCAGCTGGTGAGCTCCTGAAAAGCCTTCAAAAAATCCTTTCACCAGTTATTTCACAGCACAGCCTTGGGGGAGCTAGGATATGTGAAATCAATGACAAAAATGAATGAGAAAGAAAGGGGAGAATGGACAAAATGACAGAAAGAAGGAAGAAGAGAGAAGCAGAATTTCTAAGCCAGGTGTGGTGGTGCACGTCTTTAATCACAGCACTCAAGAGGCAGAGGTAGGAAGATCGATGTAAGTTCAAGGCCACCCTGAGACTGCATAGTGAAGTCCAGGCTAACCTGGACTAGAGTGAAACCCTACCTCAAATCCTCCCCCGGCTCTGAAAAAAAAAAGATGCTATGGCTAGCAAGGCACATGCACCCACCCTTCTGATGACAATGACAAGCAGGAATCAGACCAGCAGAATATTGTAAATAATCAAAGCGTAAGACAGGATCTTTTGAGGGGTTAAGAGTATTAGCCCTAAACTTTGTGTTTAGCAGGGGAATCAAAAATTTCACCAAAGTATTCATTTGTTAGATGATTTGAATGAACCATAATATTTATGGTTCCCTTTAACAATGTATCCCCCTCCCCTTCAAGGCAGGGTCTCACTCTAGCTCAGGCTGACCTGGAATTCACTATGTAGTCTCAAGGTGGGCTGGGACTCATGGGTGATCCTCCTACCTCTGCCTCCCAAGTACTGGGATTAAAGGCTTACACCACCATGCCCAGCTAACAATGTCTTTTTTATCTCTTAATCTTTCAGAGGCCTTGGTTAAGATACTCAAAAAAGAAGACACAATGGTAACCAATGTAAACCACACAGTATTCAAACAGAAAACAAAATGTTATTCCTTTTTTAATTGAATTTTATTTTTTTCAAAAGGTTATATACCCTTATAACCCTTGTCCCCAATTCACTGAGGGCCCTTCTCCATGGGGTTATTAGGATTCACTGTGGGGTCCTGAAGGCCGCAGTCAATCCTCAGGCAATACCCACCCACTCTGTGGCTCTAATAATCTTTTTGCACCTCCCTCTGCAATGTTCCCTGAGCTTTGGTGAACATGTTGGAAATCTGATTTCGGCAGCCTCTGGATTTTATGAGATATGAGTAATTGCAGTGTCTGTCACCATCTCCCTGGGACTGGTTTTCAGGCTAGCAGTGAGAGCAATACCCGTGTCATCACTTCCTCTGCAATGTGTCCTGGCCGCATGGCAGGCAGCTGACTATCCTTTTTGGTTGTATTGATGTGTCCTGGACCTCCCCAGTAATCTCTGCAATCTGTAAAATAACACCACTAAATGATCTCCCCTGCTCATATACAGATTTTAAAAACAATTTTTCATATGAACAACAACAACAAAATAAAAAAGAATCAAAATCACCTAGGCATGGAAGAAATCAAAACCCCATGAGAGAGAACCAAGATTGCGGAGAATAGAAACAAACCAAAAAGACTTGAGATTAGAATTACCAAACATAGACTAGACAGCAATTGCTTGCTGTGTTTATTATGTTCAAATACATGAATTTAAAAGTGGGGCTGGAGAGATGGCTTAGCGGTTAAGCGCTTGCCTGTGAAGCCTAAGGACCCTGGTTCGAGGCTCGGTTCCCCAGGTCCCACGTTAGCCAGATGCACAAG
This sequence comes from Jaculus jaculus, assembly GCF_020740685.1. Taxonomy (NCBI): domain Eukaryota; kingdom Metazoa; phylum Chordata; class Mammalia; order Rodentia; family Dipodidae; genus Jaculus; species Jaculus jaculus. Next base: position 47,827,007 of record NC_059102.1, read on the forward strand.
GGGGCGCACGCGTCTGGAGTTCGTTTGCAGTGGCTGGAAGCCCTGGCGCGCCCATTTTCTCTCTCTCCCTCTATCTGTCTTTCTCTCTATGTCTGTCGCTCTCAAATAAATAAATAAAAAATGAACAACAACAAAAAAAATTTAAAAGTGCTTACTGAGCAGGCATGGTGTCTCACACCTTTAATCACCTTTAAACCTTTAATTTAATTTTGTTGTTGTTGTTCATTTGAAAAATTGTTTTTAGACCCTGTATTAGAGCTGGAGAGTGGTGTAATCTCACACCTTTAAACTTGGGAAGCAGAGGTAGGAGGATTGCCATGAGTTCAAGGCCAACCTGAGACTACATAATGAGTTCCAGGTCAGCCTGGGCTAGAGTGAGACCCTACCTTGAAAATAAAAAGTGTTTAATGTATAGAAAAATAAAAAAGCTTTAATAACCACTGTATCTAATTTCAAAAACAAGCTTTATATAACTGGAAAAATATAAAGAGTAAATTTTAATAATTAAAAGGAATTTTAATATTTAGCTATAGATTATACATAGCTGAAAAGAAAATTAATAATCTAGAATAAAGAAATAGAAGATATAATCAAAACTAAGAAATACAAGAAATAATTCAGATCATAACATTGATAAAAAGGAAAGAAACAAATAAGCTTATGGGAATCAAGCTAATGTATTACCTCAACTACACATGCTTCTGGTCACTAAAGCTATAATATCAGTTATTGTAAGCTATGTCATTATCTTATATGATATTAAGAGAAAAACAATGCTTATAATTCAACTGCAACATGCCATCAATTCTAGGATGCATCTTGGGTCAAAAATGTCAAAACATAGAACACATTCATATTTATACAGCACAGGACGTGAGATGTGGTATTTAAAAAGTACAAAGCCTGGGGGCTAAGGAGACAACTCAGCAGATAAAGAGTATTGCTCTACAAATCCTCATACTTGTGTAAAAAGTCCTCAACGCCCACATAAGAAGCCAGGCAAGGCTGTGCATGCCTGCAGCCCAGTACTCAGAGGGCAGACAGGAGGATTCCTGGGGCTCCCGCTCAGCCAGTCTAAAGATAAAGGAGAATCAGTAGCTCCAGGTTCACTGAGAGACTTTGTCTCAGGTAAACAGGATGGAAGAGCACTAGAGGAGGCTTCCTGCTAGCTTCCCCTGCTCATGTACACACACGTGCAGGGCACACACATCTGAATACACATGGGCATATACCTCACATAGGTACTACACATGCATACACACACAAAAGTATAATGGATTGAGATTGAGCATATCTCATAAGAAGTTTAAAAAAAGGAGTGTCCCCAAAGCTCTGAGAACTATAAAGGAGGGACATGGTGAAGACTGGAATAAAAACAATAAATTGAAATAAATAACCAGTAGAAAGTATCAATAAAACAGTGCTGACCTTTTGCAAAGACTAAAAGAAACTGGCAAACCACTTTTAAAGTTGGAAGTTTAGAAGAAGAATGTGTTAAGAATAGAAAAGCTAAGCTCTCATTGTAATCTCCAGATATTACCTAAATAATTAGATAATATTTAGTATAATATAATAATTTATGCCAATAAATTTAAAGCTTTTGACAAAATAGAAAAATATCTTTGTTATAATTTTTTTGGCATGTGTTGTATATGTGTATGCCTAGGTCTCTTGCCACTGCAAACACAAGATTCATGCACCACTTGTTACGCATAGTAACTACGTGTACATAGTTTTATGTAGATGGATGGGAAATTGAATGTGGGCTTGCAGGCTTTGTCAGAAAGTGCTTTTAAATACTGTACCATCTACCCAGCCCTCAAAAATAAACTTTAAGGGCTGGAGAGATGGCTTAACAGTTAAGGCATTTGCCTACAAAGCCAAAGGATCCCAGTTTGATTCTCTAGGACCCATATAAGCCAGATGCACAAGAGGGCACACACATCTGGTATTTGTTTGCAGTGGCTGGAAGCCCTGACATGCCCATTCTCTCCTTCTCTCTTTCTCTGCCTCTTTGTCTCTCTCAAATAAATAAATAAATAAAATATATTTGTAAAAAAAATTAAAGATAAACTTTAAAATATAACTCAACAAAACTAATATAAAATAAAAAAACATAATTTGAATACCTCTTAAATATTGAAGAAAATTAATTCGAACTCAAAAAAAATTCATTTTAAGAAAAAACAAGAGGGCTGGAGAGATGGCTTAGAAGTTAAGCACTTGCCTGTAAAGCCTAAGGACCTGGGTTCAAGGCTTGATTTCCCAATACCACATAAACCAGATGCACAAAGTGGTGCATGTGTCTGGAGTTCGTTTGCAGTGGCTTGAGGCGCTGTTGCACTCATTCTCCCTCTCCCTCTCTTTCTCTCTCTCTCTCTCTGCCTCTTTCTCTCTCTGTCTGTTGCTCTCAAATAAATAAATGAAAATAAACAAAAAAATATACAAAACAAACTAGATTCAAATATACAAGGAAAATAAAAATCTTTAATCTTAACCTTGGGTTCTATGTTCTATTCCAAGGAAGGGAGAGGAAGAACCCTATCTCAACTCCACGTCAGGAAGCCAGCAGAACAGTGGGGAACAATGAGGGAAAGTGGACTTCTGGGGCTAGAAGCTGCCTCTGTGGAAGCCAGTAGAGTCTGAATAAGAAAACACAGATTGTTCTGAGGAGAGAAAGGTAAGAAACGCCTCAGAAATCCACAAATAAAGTGAAAAACAGAAAAAAATAAAACCTGAAAAGTACAGAAGGAAAGTGGGTAATGCACCAAGAGGTGCTTGTAATTTTAATTCGCTTAGGGTTTTCCAACTTAAAATCTTAAATCTCTCACTCTAATATCATTAGCCAAGCACATGCGTCCATTGCAAATTTAACCTTGATCAAATGCTCTGGGCCTGGGCAGCAGAACACAGCTAACCCTTATGCCAGTAGCCCAGTTCCAACAAGGTCCTTTGCAATCTTTCCCTCCACTTAGAAAATTCATAAGCCAAGCCTCCAAGTTCAATTCTCTCTGCACTTAGCATTTTCAAACTCTCACAAGAATAGTCCATAATAATTGGCTTACCACTCCAGAAAGCATCTTCAGTTGCAAACACCAAGTCCATGCCCAATTCCTCTAAAGCAAAGGTTCCAAAAGACCAAAATCCACATGGTCAGATTCATCTCACCCCACATCCTGGTACCAGTTTCTGTAGCACACAGCTTCAGGTCACTGAGATGAACAACCAGACCAGGAACAGTTATAGAAGAGATTTATTGAAGCTCACAGATCCCGGGGAAGTTCCATAATGACAGAAGAAGTAGTCTCCTTAAATAACCAAGGTGAGAGAGAGAAAAAAAGCCACACCACACAGCACACTTCAGGAACTTTAGGCCTAACTAGGTACATTGTATATTTTTTAATTGGAAATTCAAATTCACCATCACACATTAGGGCTGGATACTAAGATTTTCCCAGTGATACCTCCTCTAGCCAGGTGGCTGGAAATAAAGTTTTAATAAAATCCTGAATCTTTTGGGGGGCTGCTACAGTCAGGTTCACATTGCTGGCAGAAATCACCCAACCAAGAGCAGCTTGTGGGATGTGGGGGGAAAAAATAGGTTTATTTTGGCTTACAGACTTGAGGGGAAGCTCCACAATGGCAGGGGAAATGAATGGCATGAGCAGAGGGTGGACATTACCCCCTGGCCAACATAAGGTGGACAATAGCAACATGAGAGTGTGCCAAGCTCTGGCAAGAGGAAACTGGATGTAACATTTATAAACCCATACCCAACAATACACTGCCTCCAGGAGGTCTTAATTCCCAAATCTCCATCAGCTGGGAATTTAGCATTCAGAACACCTAAGTTTATGGGAAACACCTGAAACAAACCACCACATTCTTCCCCAGCCCCCATAAACTGATAACCATCTATGTGGTGGTTTGATTCAGGTATCCTCCATAAAGTTAGATGTTCTGAATGCTAGGTTCCCAGCTGATGGTTATTGGAAATTAAAAGCTTCCTGCAGGCTGTATATTGTTGTTAGGGGTGGGCTTATGGTTGTTGTAGCCAGTTTCCCCTTGCTAGTGTTTGGCACACTCTCCTGTTGCTATTGGCCACCTTCTGTTGGCCAGGGAGTGATGTCCACCCTCTGTCCATGCCATCATTTTCCCCTACCATCATAGAGCTTTCCCTCGAGTCCATAAACTAAAATAAGTCCTTTTATTGGTTGGGTGATTTCTGCCAACAATGAGAACCTGACTATAACAATCCATGATATAAAATGCAATGTATTCAGTTACTTTAAAAGTCCTCATAGTTTTCATCAATCCTAATGATGTTCAAGCATCCAAGGTCTTTTAACTGAGATATAATACCAAAAAAAAAATCCCCCCCCCCAAATAAAGCCCATAATGGCACAGAATAAACAATCATACTGCAAAAGATGGCATCAAGCTTAGCAAAGAAACACTCAGCCAATACCAGATTTAAAACAACCAGGGCAAACATCAGACTCTGCAGCTTCAAGTCCAACAACTCTAGCCAGTGACAAGTCTCCAAGTTTGATAATTCTAAAAAGCAACATGTCTCTGGCATTCCAATTCCACCCTTCCAGCTAGGCTACTCAGAGCCCTGGAAAATTTCATCGGGGCCAGCAGCTTTCCTTAGCCGCCATCTCACAGTCCTGGCATCTCCACTGGGTCTCCACTGCATCCATGGTTCATCCTCATGGCCCCATGGGGTCTCCACGCAGGCAATCAGCAAACCTGCTTCGCAATGCCCATAGCCATTTCCAAAACAAAAAACCAACCTGTTGCAAACTTAATGACCTCTCTTTCTTGCATTTCTTAAACTGCACAATACCAGATAGGGTGCCAATTTGTTAATCTAGGGGGGAATAAAGCAAACTTTGAAGAACAAGACACTCTCAGCATTCATCCCCTTCAAACAAATGCATTTTATCTGTTGTCCCAGTTCAGGTCAGCTGGCACAATCTCAATGGTTTTAATCTCTCATACAATTGCAGCTGAATTGGAAGCAGTTTTTGGCCCCAAAATTTCTTTCTGTGCCACATGCCTCTGCTCATGCCAGTCCATTTCTATGCACTGCAACCCTGCACAAGTTCTCAGGATGTGGGTGTAACAGCAAGCCTCTCATACAAACTACTTCTAACCCAGTACAGGAAATGTTCTTTCTCACCCTGTACGCTAAACCTCACAGTCTATAGTTCTTACTGCATTCAGGTCTTTCAAGTCTGACCAAAATAGTTCATCAAGCTGTACTTACAGCATTGCAAGGCATTTCTCAGGCCAAGGTTTAAAATCCTTCCACATTCCTCTTGAAAATCAGCTCAAAAATGCCAAAGCTACACATTCAGGTGTCTAGCAGCAAATGACACCACTCCTTGGTACCAACATTACTGTTGTAGTCAGGTTCACATTGCTGGAAGAAATCACCCAACCAAGAGCTGCTTTTGGGAAAAGAGGATTTATTTTGGTTTACAGACTTGAGGGGAAGCTCCATGATGGCAGGGGTAAACAAATGGCATGAGCAAGAGGGTGGACATCACCCCCTGGCTAACATAAGGTGGACAATAGTAATAGGAGAATGTGCCAAACACTGGCAGGAAGAAACTGGCTATAATACCTATAAGCCCACCCCCAACAATACACTGCCTCCAGTAGGCATTAATTCCTAAATCTCCATCAGCTGGGAACCTAGCATTCAGAACATCTAAGTTTATGGGGGACACCTGAGTCAAAACACAACAGGAGCATTTATTCAAACTATCACACTTCCCATCTAAAATTATTGAATTTTGGGCTAGTGAGATGGCTTAGTGGTTAAGTGCTTGCCTGTGAAGCCTAAGGACCCTGGTTCAAGGCTGGATTCCCCAGGACCCACGTTGGGGGCACATGTGTCTGGAGTTCGTTTGCAGTGGCTGGAGGCCCTAACGTACCCATTCTCTCTCTATCTGCCTCTTTCTCTCTCTGTCTGTTGCTCTCAAAAAAATAAAAATAAATAAATAAATATTTTAAAATTATCTAATTTTGTTTATGAATGTTTTCTCTACTGGGAAGTCTTTATTTTTCTAAGCTCTTTCCCCCTATAAAATTGTTATTTATCCATTTTCTTTTTTAATTTTGCATTTCTATTTCTCCCCTATTCCTGCCTTCTTCTTTATTGAACTGAATTGTGACTTAATACAATGTTTTTACATGAAAGTTTTACTTTCAGTTTTATGTTCATTAGTGATTATTAGTGGCCTTTAACTTGATTTATATATATATATATATATATATATATATATATATATATATATATATATATCTTGTATGGTTTGATGTTGTTGCCATCACACTCTCAATTTCTACTTTCTGAGTGTAACTAAGAACTGATTGGGTACTTATAGTGATTTGACTCAGGTGTGCCCCATAAAGTCATGTGTTTTAAATACCTGGCCTCAGCTGGTGGCAACTGGGGAAGCGTAGCATTGCTGGAGGAAGTATTTTGCTGGTGCTGAGGTTAGAGGTGTAATAGCCTGCTCTGTTCCTAGAGCTCTGCTCACTCTTGTGCTATCTTATACTTGCTATGCCAGAAGTGATTCCAAGCTTCTGCTCTTCCATCTTTTCCTTGACATCAGGAAGCTTCTCCTCCAGACTGTAAGCCGAAATAAAACCTTTCTTCCCATCAGCTGATTTTGATTGGGTGATTTATTCCAGCAATAAGAACTGCAACAAAAAAATTATTTGCCAGAGGAGGTTGCTGCCACTAGAATTCTATGTGGCTTTTGATTCTTTGGAACTGAATTTTGGGAGGAACATGGAAGGGTTTGACATCCTGGACTAAGAGGCACTTTGCAGGTCTCTACACAGTGTATGATGGACCATTTTGATAAGAGTTGAAAGAGCTAAGTGCAGAAAGGACTGTGGACTGTAGAGACTTGACTAGCTATTCTATATCATTACAGGAGGAAGACTGTTGAAGAAGTTTCCTGCTCCTTGAATTCAGGCTTATTACCCCTGAATTAACAAATCTGGTGGCCCATTGGGTACCATGAAGTATTACAAAAGCAAGGAAGAAGGGAATCATTGCATCACCATTGGGTGATGAGAAACAGGATTATTAAAGTCCACAAGTGGAGGCCCTAGAAGGCCACGGCATGGAACCATGGGTTGCAGTAGAGACCCAGAATTTTAGACAGGGAGGAAGCTAACATGGTACCAACATGGCTGTATACACACTGTGTACATAACTAAGAATAATAAAAATAAATAAATAAAAAGGTATAGAGAATCTATTCTGTGTGATCATAGCAGTAAACTTCTCAAATCAAAACAAATGTACATCTAAACACAAGAGGTATTCAGAACCCCAAATATATATGACCAAAGAAGGACCTCTCCACAATATATTATAATCAAGATGCCAAAAAGACAAAGCAAAGCAGTATTAAAAACTATAAGGGAGGGCTGAAGAGGTGGCTTAGCAGTTAAGACATTTGCCTGCAAAGCCAAAGGACCCAAGTTCGATACCCCAGGACCCATGTAAGCCAGATGTACAAGGTGGCACATGTGTCTGGAGTTCCTTTGCAGTAGCAGGAGGCTCTGGCATGCCAAATCTTTCTCCCTCTCTCTCTCAAATAAATAAATAATGTTTTTAAAAAACTATAAGGGAAAAATCACCAACACACTCACAAAAGCAAATATAGCAGAATACCATCTCATCTCCAACTCTAAAAGCCAAGGAAGTATGACATGATATGTTTCAGGCCCTGAAAGTAAACAATTGCCAATCAATATGACTATGGCTACCAAAACTACCTTTTAATATTAACAGAAACATAATAGCATTTCTAGTCAAGTACAAACTAAGACAGTTCATATCCACTAAGCCAGCACTGCAGAAGACACTTTAATGAGTACTACACACAGAGGAAAAAGAAAGTCTCAATCATGAGAGAACAGGAAAGAATTTTATTTCCATGTAACTACAGCCACCTGATTTTTACAAAGATGCTGAAAATATGCACTGGAGAAAAGACAGCATCTTCAACAAATGGTACTTGAGAAACTGAACATCTACATATAGAAGAATGAAAACACCTTGAACAAAAATGATTTCCTGGATCATGGACCTCAACATAAAGCTTGAAATTCTAAAATGACTAGAGGAAAAAGTAGGGAGTTCTGCCACTTCAAATCATAACAACAGGCAAGTACTTTTTTTGTTTGTTGGTTGGTTGGTTGTTTGGTTGGTTGGTTGGTTTTTAAAGGTAGGGTCTCACTCTAGCCCAGGCTGACCTGGAATTCACTGTGTAGTCTCAGGGAGGCCTCGAACTCACGGCGATCCACCTACCTCTGCCTCCCAAGTCCTGGGATTAAAGGCATGCACCACCACGCCCAGCGTAAGTACGTTTTAAATTATCCACGTGACACCATGAAGTGACAAAGCTTTTATAGAGCAAAGGAAACTGGCTCTTCAGTGAAGGGGTCACTTTCAGAATGGTAGAAAACTTTTGCCAGCTCTATATCTGACAGGAAAAGTATAAAGAACCCCAAAATAAATGTCCACAAAACAAACATCCAGTCAAAAAGCTATGAAACTAAACAGACTTATCAACAAAGCAATACAAATGGTTAGTAAATATTCTTTGAAGTGTTTAACACCCTTATCCATTAGGGAAGCACAAATTAAAATGATTCCTTTGAGATTCCATCTCACCCCAGTCAAAATGGCTGGCATCAAGAAAACAAGAAAAAATTGATAACAAATGCTGGAGAAGATGAGGAAAAGGGAGCCCTTATTCACTCCTTTTGGGAGTGGAAGTGGCACAGCCAGTTTAGTGTAGATGTTCCTCAAGAATCTAAAAACAGAACTACACATAACCCAGTATTGTAGTCAGCCTTACATTGTTGGGATAAACTTTTAAATGAAGCAAAGTATGGAAGGAAGGGAATGTATTTGAAGCTTTCAGATTTAGGGGAACTTTCATAATTGCAAAAAAATCTGGGTCCCCTTTACAGGTCCATGCTAAAGGAAAAGCTACCACCAAAAGTACACAACCACTCTTCAGGAACCCCAGACAGAGCTCAAGCACTCTTACCTTAAGTTGAAAATTTCAACTCCACCCCCACATCTTAAGGCTGGACCCAGGGGATCCACCCATAATGACACCTCCTCCAGCCAGGCTGCTGGAGATCTAAGTTGCAAGTTTGAATCAAACTCCTGTATCAACTGAGGAGATCCATTCAAACTACATGCCCAGCTATACCATTGGTGAGCATATACCCAAAGGACTCTATATTCTAATACAGAAATACTTCCACATCCATGTTCATCGCTGTTCTATTCACAATAGCTAGGAAATGGAACCAACCTAGATGTCCATCAACTGATAAGTAGATAGTGAAAATGTACATATGCACTATGGAATTTTACTCAGTTGTAAAATAGTGAAATTAAGAAATGTGCAGAAAATTGGATGGAACTGGGAAATAATCACACATAAGAGGGGTAATCCAGGCTCAGAAAGAAAAGCACTGTATATATGTTTTCTTTCATCTATAGATCCTAGGTTTGAATCTTCAGATTTGTCTGTTTAGGAGTATTGATAAGAGACCAAGAACTTAGAAAGGGGTCAAGGGGGTTTGGGGGAAAGGCTTTAATAAAAGCAGGGTGAGATCTGGGCATGGTGGCACACACCTTTAATCCCAGCACTCAGGAGGCAGAGGTAGGAGGATTGCTGTAAGTTTGAGGTCACCCTGAGACTACATAAGGAATTCCAGTCAGCCTGGACTTGAGTGAGATGCTACCAGGGAAAGAAAAAAAGCAGGGAAATAAAAGAATATAAGTGTAATGAAATGCAAAGAAAATAGTAGGGGGCAATGCTATGATTGGAAAGGTTAAGTAAGTATAAGGTTGGGGAGAGAGGGGAGAGAAAGGGGTGGAGCCCATATTAACCAAAACCTGGGAGATATGAAAAAGCTATATGGAAACCTATTACTTTGTAAACTAATTAAAAAATAATAATTAAAAAAATGCCAGGACCAGGGAGATGGTTCATGGGTTAAAGGCACTTGCTTTCAAAACCTTCTGGCCCAGGTTGATTTCCTCAACCACCAACATAAAGTCAGATGGGTATTCATTTGTAGTGGCAGGAGACCCTAGCAAGCCCATACAAACACAGTGCAAATGAAAAAGAATGAACACAGGTACCCTATACAGAAAGATAATGTTTCTCCTATAAGCCATGGCATATTAAATTAAAATAACTATACCTGAGGTTGGTTTCCTTCCTATGAATTGTTGTTCAGGGAAGTCCTGATAACCAAAACAATGTAGTCTATTGCTATTGCTCTTGACTGGTCACCAAAACTGAATGGTTAAGATCCTGTTGCTGAAAATACCACATCCTTTGTTTGCAGGGTATATAGAAATCAGTTTGGAAGCCTTCTCCTTGCTGGCTATATTTCATAGGACCAAAATTTTCTATGCAGGCTGCTAGAGAAAAAAAAGTCATTGATAGTCTTACCCAACAATAGACCTCCCTTGTTGTAATAGGACCAAATGGTTCTATGAAGGCTGCTAGAGGAAAAAAGTCTTCAGTGGTCTCACTGAGCTATAGTCCTACCATGCTGTAATATTTGCTACCAGGCAAGATATGCTCCACTGGTACAATAGTGGCATGGTGATATGGGGGTAACCAACCACTTTCTGATTGGGTTTAAGGCCCGCTCCACACGAGGGAGTTCATACATAGCACTGGAAAACAGGTCAAAAAGCTGGGTAGGTCTTAGATCCTAGAAAGGAGTCCTACTATTGTTATTTTGTTAAAGATTTATCAAACTACATTTTAAACATTTATGTTTATACCCAAAAATTAGTACTGCTCTCAGCCTTAGTGAGAAAAAGATCTGGGATTGTTTTTTGTTTCTTTTTGGTGTTGTTGTTTGTTTGTTTTATCTGGAGAGTTTTTTGTAGTGACATGTGATTAATGAAGAGACTAATAGCTGATCAAAAGGCTGAAAATAAGTGACTGTTGAATTTATTTTCAACCCTATACCACCCGTTCCATGGCCCAGGGAGTATTACAAAAAAGGAGGCGGAAAGAATGCAAGAGCTGGAGATGGGGAGGATATAGTTCTCTCATCTCACATCCATGGACATTGCATATATGAACTCACAACAGAAGTGGTTACCTGTACAAGACCTGTACAAGGTTGGCCCATTAACATTCTGTCAGAGATCAGGGAGGGGCTCATGAGTCTACACCTTTCTCTAAGAAGTTGAGGACAGCTAGTGGTTGTTGGGGAAGAGGAGTTATTCTCTTTAGAAGTGTAGCCACTTCTAAGTGGTGGGAAGAGTGGGGTTCAGTGAGAGGAGGGGATAAGAGCTGGAATTGGGGATTCTTTATGCTCAAAATACAGCACATATAAATATATATGATCATTTAAAAATGTTAAAATTAATGCAAGATTAATAAGGAAAGACAATTTAAGTATATATAATTATATATAATTGATTAATTTTCAAGAAATATAAGTAGTATTGCTGAATATTACAAAATATTAAAGAAGAAAATTATAGGCAAGCTTCACACCTGACAATCTCAAGTAAAATTTCGAGTTAACTAAAGCAACTCATTGAAAGGATAATATATAGTGAACAGTTAATTTTAATAATTGATCATTTGTTTAGTTTTAGAAAACAAAAAGAACATACCTCACTCCATTAAAATGTAATTTACTCCATTACCTCATAGAAAAGTATGGGTAAGCAAAATTTTACATTGATTAAGGGTGCTTGTTTACAAAGCCTAATGCACCAGGTTTGATTCCTCAGTACCACATAAAGCCAGATGCACAAAGTAACACATGCACCTGGAGCTAGTTTGCAGTGGCAGGAGGCCCTAGCATGCCCCTACTCATTCTCTGTCTGTGTCTGCTTCATTCCTCTCTCTCTCTCTCTCTCTCTCTCTTTCTCTCTTAATAAATAAAAAATACTTTAAAAATTAAAAATTCTAGTTTATTATGACATATCATACTCATACTCCAAGTGAGAAGACTATGTAGTATAGTAATTGGAATTATTTGAAAGACATACGTGCTGTGTAATAGGTTTTAAAAACCTACAAATCAAATTTTAAAAGAAAGAGGCAAAAGACATTTATAAGTAGACACTTTGCAAAGAGTTTACTCTTTGACATCATCAACAAACATAGAAAGTGTTCCACACCATCAGAAATGATGGAAATGGGGATCAGACCCACAATACTATAGCACTACCATTCATGTGCATCAGATTGGTGTTGGCAAGAAGGAAATTGGAGTGAAAATTGATAGCTTGGAACATAGTTTGATCTGATATACACATGCCTCATGAGCCAGCAGTCCCACTCACTGTTTAGTATACAGTCTAGACAGAGAGATGAACAGATACATACAGCAGGATACGTATGAGCAGGATATAAGTTGCATGATTTTACAAGGCACAATGGCCACTATGCTAGACTAAAGAAAGAAAATGTCACCATGAAGATATCCAGGCTCTTACATAATCCCAACTTTAATATGCTTACTAAACTCCAACATTGGACAGATAACCATTGAAAAACTTTTGAGTGTCCTTCCTCATCTGAATGGCTTACTGTGTTCTGGTTTTGCCTTCCCTTCTCTAACCTTAATTATGTTCTGTTGCAAGTTAATCTTATGAGGGGGGTTAGATTGCAAAACCAGCACGTAATGGCATATGCACACCCATGCTAAGGATTTTCTTTCTGATTATATGGTAAGATGAGTCATCTTGGTAATTTTCACCCATTATTTTCATTGAATGACGGTAGCTCAGGGCTGTTAAAGTCCATTTCTGAAAAGATCTACCTATTCACTGAATGAAAATGTCTAAGTAGATTTATGACAACACCTAAAATCTACATGTACTAGACTGGAGAACTTGGACATCATCCATGTGAACTCCAGCCAACAGTGACAGAAGATTGAGAGAGAGAAAACACAGCTGATGAGGAAAAGCCCTGTGTTCTAGTCTCATCTCTGCTATAAAAAAGACCACTCTAGTCTCTTGCAGTCCTAGTCCACATATTTGAAAACTCTACCTGTAAAATATAATCCCACCGAATTGGAGATTGAATAACCTTGGCCAAAATATTCAATTTTTCCATGCCCTGATTTCCTCATTTGCAAAATGAGAATAATAGCTACAACTCGAAAATGTTAAACATTATAAAACACTGAATTACATGTGCATACGAGAGAGGAAAGAAGCATCTGTACACAGTATGTTCTCATACAACGGCTGCCACATGAGCACATCCCCATCACCATGATAGGTTGTGATTCTTTCTTCTTGTGATATGAGAGCTAAAGAGGCCAGCACAAGACTGTATCAAAAACTATAAAATGAAGCTGGGCATGGTGGCACATGCCTTTAATCCCAGCACTTAGGAGGCAGAGGTTGGAGGATTGCCATGAGTTCAAGGCCACCCTGAGATGACAGAGTTAATTTCAGGTCAGCCTGGACCAGAGTGAGACCCTACCTCGAAAAACCAAAACCAAAACAAACAAACAAACAAAAAAAAAACCCTATAAAATGGCTACCACCTAATTCAACATTTTACAAGCTTCCAATGGCCATGGATATCTTGATTAAACAGCCATGTATGCCTAGGCTAAACAAGATTACCCCAACACTCATGCATGCACGCGTACACACACAAACACACGCACACCCCCTATAATGCACCAAAATGATAAGTGCTCCATTTGCCTACAACTGAATGACTCCAACTCCCCACCTCACAGCCAGATGGCTCACTCAATGACAATAGTCAAACACTTTTCACCACCACAGTTTACCTTATTCTAATGATATAAAAGTATGTTGAGAAGTGACCTTATCAAGAACAATTTAAGTCTTTTAAGTAGACAAAGAATTTCCAGTCTAACCTTCCAGGTGTCATTATAACAAACATGGAGAGGCCTGTCCTGCCCTCTACAAGGTCTTTCAAAATTTCCTCCTTCAATAAATAATTAAAAGAGATCTGTTCATGGAATTTGCTCAAAATTTGGCAGTGAGGGTCAAAACTAGAACTTTACATCTTACAATCCCTTTCTTTGCTTATTGCTTTCCTCTGCTTCTTTTCTTTTTAATGCTGTCTTAGACTCATTCTCCCTGGATCAAACCACTTCCTTGTCAACCACTCTGACCTCCTCATACAGAAATACTGTTGCCTTTTGGTTTTTCAGAATCTTGTCTTTTCAGATTGCAACTACCTGCCAGCTGCCCTGTACCTTCTCAATTTTAACTCCAGCCTCCATTTAAATTATAAACAAGAAATAAAGAAAGATGAATGATATTTAATCCTTCAATTAACATTTTGCCAGAGGCATCATTTCAGGTCTCTAATCTGTGTGGGCTGCAGGAGAAATAAAGAGCCACATTACATCATATGATGGCTAAAAAGAAATGCTTACAGCTATGTCACTGGGAACAGTCCCCACAAAACCAGAATGTTCAGTCACTTTGACCTACAGAAAAAGTATGGAATAATTAGAATAGATGTTGATACAAACTGATCAAGTCATAAGCCAGTACAAACCGTGGGTAAGAGGCTACATTCAAACCTACTAATAAAAGAGCAATGTGGGGAAAGAGAACAGTGGAGGGCTTTATTCTTTCTTTAGTTTTCTAGAAGGACCTGAGATCCACTTGGCCAGTTGGCAGAATTCCTACTTACAAAATGAGCAGGATCTTTTCTCCTTAAGAAAAGCAAAACCGCTCACTCCACCTCGCAAGCTGTTGCTGGGTCCAGCTCATGGCAACCTACTGTGTGAAACCCATTTTCTACCAATGGGTCTATGGTTTACACAGAAAAAAAAAATGATATCGTTTCAGTGGACAAAAGAAATCCCAGATCAGTAACCAGGGGGCCTTCCATGAGGGCAGTCATGGTAAAGAGTAGCTGACAAATGAAGGCTCCACCATCTGTCTGGATACATGAGATTATCACGTGGACCAAAGCAGAGATTAAGGAGAACAGAAAAGCTAACATTTCTGATGCCCCAAATCTATGGCCATCCTTGTATTGAGCACTTCACAAATACTAGCTTATTTCATAGTTTTGATAACCTTAGGCAGATCTTTATGAGAATTCCCATCTTTGAAATCAAAAAACAGAGGCATGAAAGTATCCAAGAGTTCCTTCAAGGCCACAGAGCTAGGAAATGGCTACTTATCACCACACCTAATCATACACTTCCCTGTATCAAAAAAATACTCATGGGGCTGGAGATATGGCTTAGCTGTTTGAAGTGCTTGCCTGCAAAGCCAAAGGACCCAGGACCCGTGTAAAGACAGATGCACAAGGTGGCACATGCATCGGAAAGCTGTTTGCAGTGGCTGGAAGCCCTGGTGCATCCATTCTCTTTCTATCTGCCTCCTTCTCTCTCTCTCCCTCTCAAATACATAAATATTAAAAAGTACTCATCTTCAGTATCCGCTAAGGATTTGTTTTTTGAATAATTTGTTTAGAGCTTGCCGTGGTTTGATTCAGGTGTTCTGAATGCTAGGTTTCCAGCTGATGGAGATTTGGGATTTAACACCTCCTGGAGGGAGTGTACTGTTGGGGGAGGGCTTATGGGTGTTATAGCCAGTTTCCCCTTGCCGGTATTTAGCACACTCTCCTGTCCCTATTGTCCATCTTATGTTGGCCTGGGGGTGATGTCCACCCTCTGCTCATACCATCATTTTCCCTGCCATCATAGAGCTTCCCCTCGAGCCTGTAAACCAAAATAAACCTTTTTTTTTTCTTACAAACTGCTCTTGGTTGGGTAATTTCTACCAGCAATGTGAACCTGACCACAACAGGATTTTACAGATTACTTAAAAATAAATTTTAATATGTTTGCCAATGACACAAAGGGTTTCTAAGCAGCCAAATACTTTGCAAGATAATTAAACCAAACATCTGGCCTCAGATTTAAGACTTGTGAGAGGTCAGATTAAATGCTTAGCTTTTGAGTCAAGTGGCCCAGAGTTTGAATCCTGTCACCATTTCATTGTATGAAGTAGGGCAAATAATTTTTTGTGTCCATGTTTCCTCACTTATACATTGGGACCCTTAAGGACCCGCTTCATAGATTGAAAAGATCACATATAACAAATGCAAAGTTCTCCCCTGTTAGCGCTCTGCCTCAACATAGAGTGTGCCTGACGCATGCTGGCCGGCAGTGGTGTTGGTGAGAGCAGACGTGAAATGCTTGTAGAGATGGTGGTGGTGCTGGGGATGATAACGGTGCCGCGGGCTAGTGGATGTTACAGTGAGCCCTGGTGGTGGAGGCTGTAGAACAGCTATCGTGTGGCTTGACGAGAATGCACCCCTCTCCCAAGCTAGGGTTCAGTCCTCAGATGATGGGTGCTACTTTGGGGGAGGTTCTGGAAGTTTTAGCAGGTGGAGCCTGTTTGGAGGAAGTAGGTCACAAGGAGTTGGGGACATACTGTCCCTATCTTCTGTCATTTGTTATGCTGCCTGTTCATCATGAAGTAAGAAGATCCTCTGCTACAGGTTCCTGCCACTGAGGCGTCCTGCCCAAGCACATGACACCATGTGACCACACACTGAACCCTCTGATATTATTAGTTAAAATCAACCATTCCTAGGCTGGAGGGATGGCTTCGCAGTTAAGGCACTTTCCTGTAAAGCCAAAGGACCCAGGTTCAATTCCTCAGGACCCACGTTAGCCAGATGCACAAGGGGTGCAAGCATCTGGAGTTCATGTGCAGTGGCTGGAAGCCCTGGAATGCCCATTCTCCCTCCCTCTCTCTCTCTCTCCCTTTCTCTGTCAAATAAATAAATAAAATTAAAATTAAAAATATTTTAAAAAATAAAAATAGGGCTGGAGAAATGGCTTAGCGGTTAAGCACTTGCCTGTGAAGCCTAAGGACCTCGGTTCGAGGCTTGATTCCCCAGGACCCACATAAGCCAGATGCACAAGGGGGCACACGCATCTGGAGTTTGTTTGCAGTGGCTGGAGGCCCTGGCACGCCCATTCTCTCCCTCTCTCTCCCTCTCTCCCTCCCCCCGTCTCTCTCAAATAAATAAATAAAAATAAACAAAAAATTAAAAATAAATAAAAATAAACAAACCATTCCTGTCACCAGGCATGATGGCACACACCTTTAATCCCAGCACTTGGGAGGCAAAAGTAGGAGGATTGTCATGAGTTTGAGGCCACTCTGAGACTAGATGGTGAATTCCAGGTTAGCCTAGGCTAGAGTGAAACCCTACATTGCAAAACCAAAATAATAACAATAATAATAACAACAATAAATAAATATGGAGTTATTAATGTCAGGTATCTGGGTCACAGTAGCGAAAAGCTAGCTAATAGAGTCATGATGATGGTGGCAATGGTTGTGGTGGTTATAATGGTGGTGAACGTGATGGCGATGGAAGCCATGACAGTGGTGGTGATGTGCTCCCAACCACAATGAAGTGCAACTCCTCTGAGAGTTTTCTGCCAGCCATGCTCTCGTCTAGACAGATACCTGCTCACATTTCCATCTAAACTTTAGAAAACTTCTCTTCCAGGCTGGGAAGATGGCTTAGTGGATAAAGTGTTCAGCAATGCAAGCATGAGTACCTAGATTCAGGTCCCTGGTGCTCTTGTAGATGCCCAGTAGATGTGGCTGCCAACCTGTAATCTCAGCACTCAGGATCCCCAAGGCAAGCTGGCTAGCTAGACTGGCTGAATTGGCAAGCTCTGGGTAGATTCAAGTGAGAGACCCTGCCTCAGTAAATAAAGTACAGAACAACTGAGGAAGAAGAACCCCCATATCAACCTCAGGCCTACGCAAGTGTATCCTCATACATGTGCCCATACACACACAAACATGCACACACACACAAATACAAACACACAAAAGAAAGATCCCTTTCCTATGTCCTTTCTGGCCTCTAACGTGAACTGACCACTTCTAATCCCTCTGTCTCTCAGCTTAAAATCCACCCTAGGATTTAGAGACCCTTGTGTTTTTGTAGTCATGTTCCCAGGCCTCTTACCAGATTGCAAACTTCTAGAACATGGGAAGTTGAGGTTTGCTTCTCATTTTGTTGTTGTTTGTTTGTTTGTTTGTTTGTTTGTTTGTTTGTTTGTTTGTTTGAGTCAGAGTCTCACTCTGGCCCAAGATAACCTGGAATTCACTATGTAGTCTCAGGGTGGCCTCAGTCTCACAGTGATCATCCTACCTCAGCCCTCCATGTGCTGGGATTAAAGGTGTGTACCACCACAGCCAGCTTGCTTCGCATTTTTTTTTATCCATAGTGCCTACTGCAGTGTCAAGCACATAACAGGTACTTTGTATTAAGTGATGAAAGAATGAATGAAGAGAAACTAGTCAGTGAAACAATATGTAGGGTAAGACAAAGAATATGTACAAGGCCACTGCTTCTGAACTTTAAGGAAAACTATAAAAGTAGACCAGGCCCTATGTGAGGAGGTCCAGGAAGAAAGAACAGGAGAGGTGCAGTTTCAGTTCTTAGGCTCCAGGGGTAGACAGGTGTTAAGCAGAGCACATACACACTCACAAATCAGCAGAACAGTGACACTTGGGCCTATGACCTCAATTTAAAGGTAGGACTGGAACAATGAAATCGAGTACTGCTATCACTGTCAACGGATATATGAACCCGGGAGCTGATTCAAGCAGAGAAGTCCTAACAGGCTTCTAAAAAGTTAAAAATGGGGCTGGAGAGAGCTTAGTGGTTGAGGCATTTGCCTGCAAAGCTAAAGGACCTCGGTTCAATTCCCCAGGACCCACATAAGCCAGATGCACCAAGTGGCACCTGTTTCTGGAGTTTGTTTGCAGTGGCTAAAGGCCCTGGTGTACCCATCTCGCTCTCTCTCTCTCTCTCTGCTTGCCTCTCTCTCTCAAATAAATAAATAAAAATACCTTTTTTAAAAAGTTGAAAATAAATCACTGACAACAGACCCAAGTTCCTTTTGTTTTCATCCAGAACCACAAATAATTATGGGGCACCTACTGTCAGATTCAGTACCAAACACAGTACAAACACAAATATTAAGTTTTGCCCTGCAGAAGCTTAGACTCTAGTGAAAAGACAGATGTGAGGAATCATGTAAACAGTGCTTCTCGAAACGGCCATGGTAACGAAAGCCCATTTAAACACTTTTCTTCCAATGTATCACAGATGGGTACTTTAGAAAATGATAAAAAATAAACTTCTAAAACATGCAGCTATGGCCTGGGGATGAAGTTCAGTGTAGAGTGCTGCCTCACACACTTGAGGCTCCAGATTCAATCCCCAGTTCTAAAAGGAAGGAAGGGAAAGAGGAATGGAGGCAAGGAGTAAGAGAGGAGAGACACAGAGAGGGAGAGAGAGGAAAAGGAAAAAGAGGGAAGGGGAGAGGACAGGAAGGGGAGGGGGAAGAAAGGGGAAGAGAACAAAAAGAAGGAAGGGAGGGAGGAATGAGGGAAGGGGAGGAGGGAAAAGAGGACAGGGGAGGGAAAGGAAGGGAAATAAACGGATTAAGGATTAAATTAGCCGGGTGTGACACCTTTAATCCCAGTACACAGGAGGCAGAAGTAGGAGGACTGCTGTGAGTTAGAGGCCAGCCTGGGACTATGTAGTGAATTCCAGGTCAGTCTTTATTTTGGATATAATTTAATTTTATACAAAATAAAATTATATGCAAAATAAAATAATCAAATTTTCATAAGTATTACTCAACAACAAAATTGTTATAACGATTACTAAACACATCATTGGTATGTGCCTTTATCTCCTTCTGGAATAGCACTAGTTTGCAGACCAGCCATGGCCCAAAAGTTACCCTTTAAGCACTATTAATGTGTAATACTATCAATTGATTTAACAGAAGGGGATATTGGGAAAAAAGGACAAAAAGAAAACAAATTAATTGACAATCAGGACCGCTTGATTGCTGTATCTTCTCCAGATCTTACCTGCCCTGAGACTGACATACTGTGTGTGCTCTTGCTCTCCAGGGTCTGGTTGCCTTTAAGAATGTAGGACACTTTGCGGCCTCCTTGCTGTGCTAGAACTATTTCATAGCCTAGAAACAAAAAAAGAATTTCTGCATTTTTCATGCTTCACTTGTAATATTTATATCCTGCAATATGGGATAGCCATTTACCTCTTTTCCCCATTAGATTTAAAGCTCATCACGGGCAGGAATTTTATCACATTACCTTTACCACACTTACATCCTCTGTTGCACCCACTAAAAACTTTAAGCATAGTAAATAGTAATGCTGGCTAACAGGGTGAAAAATAAATAATGAATAAACAAGTGAATCAGCTTCTGTTTGATACCTCCAAAAATTGACTATTGATATGTCCTGTGTTTTAATTTAATGTTATCTAATGTTAGGACTGAGCTTCTGGAATCGCTTAATTTTTCTGTATTTGGTCCACATGTAAAATCCCAACTAACATCAAATGAAAGTTTGATTAAACAGACCAGGAACAGCATGTGGGATGGATGTCAGTTCCCCAGGGGCAGGATGTGGGTCTGGAAACCAGAAGACATGACAGTACAGAGCTAAGAGCTCTCAGAAAGAACCCGTGGCTTTAGCCCAAAGAAAAGCGAGGTGTAGCTCACCTCTAAAAAGAATCACCACTTCAGAGACCCATAGGGGGCTGTCTGGATCAAATCTTCAGACTTGTGTCTGTCCTTCTTCGTCCTACCTTCTTGTTCATTGGTCTGATTTCCCATCACAATGGGGATAGTGTGGAGAATTCAGTGGTGTGGCAAAAATATTCTCAACCTAAGGAGGTCAAATCACAGAGGGATTCCAGTTTCCAAGATGATTCCGACTTCTCAGAAGCTCTGGTTGCCCTTGAAGCTGGTTTCCTGGAGCAGCTAAGGTTCCCAGGACTCTGCAAGCAACTACAGTTATCTGTGAGCGATCAGCAGGCTCCTGGCGTGGGCCCAGCCGGGATTCCTTCCAAACCGTGTCTGCACCACCTGTAACTCCTCACTCCATATGCTTGCCAGAACACCGTCCCCAGCCTGAGGGAAGGGGCGGGGGACTTGGGGAGAGCTGCCCTTCCAGAAAGAACCACCAGCCAGCTTTGGCAGCAGAAGGGTGTCCTTGTGCTTTGGGAAGGAGTCAGGGCTTCCAGCTAAGGGCACCTCGCCAGTCTTGGTATGCAAATCTGGGACTGGTGCCCAGGGAGCCTGTCCCAACTTGCCCAGGAGAGAGTCCCGCCAGGGGAAGATGGGAAAGGTGCTCACGCCCCGCCTCCCCCTCCCCCACCGCCGACTGGCTGCAGCTGGCTCCAGGCTCCTTTGAAGTTCTGGGACAAGAAGTATAGCCAGTACTGGTCTGGGGGTGGGAGTTGCTTGCTTGCTTGTTTGTTTGTTTGTTTTGAATTATCTTGTCTCTCAGCAAGTCTCTGGGATGCAGGTTCTGTCTTGGTCTCTGGAAGGGAGGGCAATGTAAATCAAAAAGCACAGCCTTTGGAAGCAAGTCCTGGCCATGCTCTGGGTTTATAAACTTAAGGAAGTGATGCAACTTCTCTGAACCTTGGAGCTCTTACTTGTACAATACAGTCTCTCAACCCCAGTACTCCTGGCATTTTAGACTAGATATTTCAAGTGAGAACAGGGTCACTGCCCCTGGACACCTGTAGCCCCTCCCCCTCACACTGTGACAACCAAGAAGGATCTGACATTGGTGACTAACCCTGAAGGAGAGGACTAAATTAACCACAAGTGACACAGGCCGACTGACCTGACTCAATCCTTAAGATTTTTGCTATTAATACACACACACACACACACACACACACACACACACACAGAGGCTGGACTCTCTGGGTTAATGTGTGGAATATCAGCTTTCTAGCTGTACCCAGCCTAAAATGACTCAATTTTGTAAAGTAACACCCTTAACCTGAGTTACTCCATTTTAAGCATAAGTGCCAAGAAAAAGAAAATTACTACACATCTTGTTTACACAAGTAAACACCTACCATCTGCCAGCCAGGAGGCACAAAGGGATAAATAATTTATTCATGCTAATAAATACTGACAGTTGAAAATATACCAAATCATACCAAAAACCAGACATGTGAGCTTATCAACCACACCAGATGAAACGCCCTCACCTGAGGCTGTAACAAATGGAACACCTCAAGACAGAAGAGTGGCAGGCATACTGAAGTCACCTAGTCAATCATCATGAGCCTTGCCTAAGAAAACTGCTACAGTAAAGGATTCCTACCTCTGTCCTGGCTCCACCTCGAGTGCAGTTTCTCTTGTCTGTGACATTCAACCTCTTTAAACCTGGCCTCTGAATGGCTTGTCACCCAGACCCACACCTGGACGATTCTATACCTGCTGTTCCTGAAACTCCTCTGGTCCCCTGCAGCCTTTGCCTTGGTCTGCATCGATTCTCTGCCTCCACATTCAGGGCAGACTCTTTGAACCCTGAAACCCCTCTGAACTCAGCAGCCTCTCTAACCCTTTCTGGGCCCTGCTGTGACCTGCATATTTGTATATATTATCATGTGAAGCATGATGAATGATCTGAGAGAGTCAATATTAGTAGTTAAGGTTGGAATAAAATAATCTGTAATTTCCAATAGTTGACTATCAGGCAAAATCAGAACAACTTTGCTGATTGTAGCCAAGAAAACCAAAACAGTTTGCAAATTTATTGGTCATTCAATAAATCCTGACATTGTGGGAAGACGCAAATGTGTCTGTGTTTCTGACATAAATGTGATGGACGTTGTAGCAAATAGAGTCCAGTGCCAATAGATGAAAAACAGAAAATCACTCAAGAATTATTAACATACAAATCCCTCTGCATGAAGGCAGTGAAGGTGACAGACAATGTATACCTACGCATTGTCACTTTTGGTTTCTTCACAAGCTATTACTAGAAACTTTCTGGAAACCACTGTCTTCTCTCACTTAAAGAAGACAGCTGCAATTCCTAATTTCTTTTCTGAGTTAAAATTAATGGTGGGCTCAACATTAATTGTGTGATAAAATTGGTACAGAAAATAACTATGGAGTAAAGCAAAGCACAGCTCATCCCTAGCACCTCAGTGTGTGCGCGTCTGGCATTCACAGAAGGGACATTGTCAAGCAGCAGCTCTAATTACCTCAGAGCGTCAATGCTAAGGTTTGACTTTTCTATGAAAGTTCAGATTTCAGTTCTAGGCAAAAATGTGTTTTGCTAGGCCACTGTACAGCTCAAGGGATATATTATTAGTGTTAGTAGTAGTATATGCAGTTGCTTCAATAGTGTGTTCAAATCACTAAAGAATAATAGATCTAATATGACACCAGCTGCAAAAAGGTAATTGGGCATTCACTTGTTTAAATTCCCTAGACCTTTCAGTGTTGAACTTTACCTGGACATTAAGTGAGTTCAACCATACTGTTTTTAAGTAGACGTATTGCCAGTCTTGTACTTTTTTAAAAAAAAGTTCTGATTATCCCTAGCAATGAGTAACCACACATAATTGAAATCTACTACCAGTTTCAATGGGGTCTTCACCTATCAATCTTCTGAATAGACATGTTGTCCAGGACCCAAGCTTTTTAATAGTTCTTGTTTTCCAATTTATTCTAACCCTCATTTTGGGGGTGGATGTAGCAAACAAGTTACTAAAATGATATAGTCTAAGAAATTGAAATAATCCCTGAATGAACACTAATTACCTTCTGTTCTTGTCTCCAGGGAAAGAGAGAAAATCTTGTCTGATCTAGAGGAGAATGCTCCTCTGCAGTAAAAAGTTACTTTTTAATAAAAACTGAGCTAAGAATGTTTAGCTTATTGTAGCCCAACATTGAAGAGATTTGTTTTAACGGTTTTCCTTTTACAAATGTTTGACTATTGGTTTTTGCCTAATATATTTTTAAAGATGTCTTTTTTCTTAACTTTCTGTCATTTTCCTAAGTTTCTTTCTGTGTGTCTGGTTTCCAGCGCCCAGCTCTTCTCTGCAAATGGTAGTACATCCTGCTTTTACCTGATGAGAATATGATCAATTTGCAATCTGTTCATATATCAAAGTTCCTAATTTAAAAAGATATATAAAAACTTACTTATTTGTTACCTATTTTAACTTAATTTTAAATAAGGGTTTGAGAAGAGAAAAAAGAGAGAGTACAGTGACTCTGGGCACAAAGCAAATTGGAAGTTGATACTCTCAGAAGTGGACCTGATGAAACAATGGTAACCCAGCTTCTTAACCTCTCAGATAAGGCAGCCTAAGGGACACTCTACACTGGTCCCACAAGTCCCCAGTGAGGTCAGACTCCACTGCCCACAGCAGTGCTTGGTATGTGCTACATATATGAATGTGCTAAATAACACATACCTTTCCCTATCTTTTTCCTGCCCCCCCCCCGATATTTCCTAGAATTAATTCCCAAATTCCTTGCACAACTTCCTCTCTCTTTCATATGCTTTATAAATGACCTAATAGATGAAATTATGCCTTTTATGTCTAGAAAAGTCCTCACTTGCTAATCCATCAGGCTTCTTATTAGTTCTTAGAAAAGCTGTGGAGTTTCAGATTTTCTTTTTCCCAAGAATCACAAATAAGCTACTGCTCTGGGAACCACTAGAAATGATGATGGTCACATCTCAGATGGTCCTAACAGAAGTAGGTAAGAGTCTAGGATTCTTGCTTCCCACTGAGCCTTGCGTCCAATCTAGCCCACACATTCTGCCATAGAACTTCCTTCTATTTTAATTTGTTTTAATTTTTAGATTCATTTTCAATAATTTTAAATATTTATTTTACTTATTTGAGAAAGAGGCAGAGAGAGAGAGAATGTGCATGCCGGGGCCTTTATCCGCTGTAAACGAACTCCAGACACATGTGCCACCTTGTACATATGGCTTATGTGGTTCCTGGGGAATCAACACTGGATCCTTTGGCTTTGCAGACAAATGCCTTAACTGCTAAGCCATCTCTCCAGCCCAGAACTTCATTCTAAAATAGATATCTAATCATGACTGATGAGAACCAACTATGACTTTAGTACCTAAAACCACACAATACACACAGCAGGTACATGGTAATTTTTTTTTTAAGTTTTTATTTATTTATTTGAGAGCGACAGACACAGAGAGAAGGACAGAGAGAGGGAGAGAGAGAGAATGGGCACGCCAGGGCTACCAGCCTCCGCAAACGAACTCCAGACGCGTGCGCCCCCTTGTGCATCTGGCTAACGTGGGACCTGGGGAACCGAGCCTCGAACCGGGGTCCTTAGGCTTCACAGGCAAGCGCTTAACCACTAAGCCATCTCTCCAGCCCACATGGTAATTTTTGATGAATTACTAAGTGGAAGTTGTTCTCATTCTTAAGATCTTTGGATTCTATTATAGTTTGGATTTTTTTTAAACTTTAATAACAACTTTCATAAATATAGAAAATATATCATGATCATAATCTCCTCCCACCACTCTCCCTTTCTTTCCCTCATACACCCCCTTCCTCTGAAACCTATCTTCTTTCTAACTAATCTCTCTTCTATTTTGATCTTATCATTTGTTCCTCCTATTATGCAGGTCTTATACAGGCAGCATCAGCTGCTGTGGAGTCATGAATATTAAGGCCACGTAGTGTCTGGAAGACAGCATTGCAAGCACTCCTCCCCTTTGGCTCTTACATTCTTTCCAGCACCTCTTCCCTAATGGTCCCTGAGCCTTGGAGGGTGTGACAAAGATGTCTACTTAGTGCTGAACACTCCACTGTCACTTCTTTGGCACTTTGATGAGTTTTGAGACACCCCAGTGGTCACCACCATCGGAAGAGAAACTTCTCTAACCAAAAGTGAGAATATGGGCATAAACATAAGGATTTAGCCAGACATTCGTAGTAGTTCCACACACACACACACACACACACACACACACACACACACACACACACACAAACACAGGGCTTTATGAACATCCAAGCCATAGGCTATTCATTAGACTTTCAGTACCAGGCAGGAATTCCCTACCATGCAGTGAGTCTCAAGTCCAATAAGAGAGCAGTTAGTTCCCCTAACAGACATACCACCATTACACCATTTGGTATATTTGCCCTGGCTGGCTAGCTTTAAAGCTTGCAGGGTCTACTGCTGGTTAACACCATGGATGACTTTTCTCACACAACAGACTGCACAGGTCTCTCTAGCGTTCTGACAGCTAGTCAACAGGGAGCAAGGTTCCAGCTTGATTTCTCAGTGATGTGCAGTCCATGATTATAGGGTCTTATGATCTACTTCTGTTTGGTAAACAAGAGCCTTGGCAATAACCTATAGAGTTTGTGGGTATCAGGGACCTCCCTGGTCAATAACTAGCAGGAAAGTATCCCACCCCTGGCACTGAAATATTTCTGACAATCTATGGCTTCTGGGTACCATATCATCCACCTCCACAAGCTAGTTCTGCCTAAATGCTCTCTTCTTAACACATATATTATTAGCTAGAAAAGAAGTAGGTTTCCATATGGCTGATTAATAACATCTTAAATTTGGTTTGATCTTAAATGTCTCCTAGAGAGTATATACTAAAAGCCTGGTGAAGAGTTGATGGAACCTTCAGGAAGAAGAGCCTAGTGTAAGTTAAGTCATTGGGGGAGTGCCTATGAAAGAGATATCAGAAATAAGACCCCTCACTTTCTGTTTATTTTTCCTTCTGACTACTGTGAGATGAGCATCTGTACTCTGCCACAGCCTTCCGCCATGATGTTCTTCCTTGCCACAGGCCTCGAGGCATCAGGGCCAGGTGTTCATGAACTGAAACCTCTGAAACTATAAGCCGAAATTAATCTTGCCTCCTTTAAAGTTGTTTAAGTCAAGTATCCATTGTGACAGAAAGCTGGCCAACTTGGACGTTTCCCCACATTACATATGAAAAGATAAAGTTTAAGCTTCTGACAATGGTATACAAGATGGAGGGTTTGTGACTCAGCCTGTTTCCCGCTCCAACTCCATCTCCTCACCTCTTATCCCCCCTCCTCCTTATTTGAAAGGACACTCATTCAACCTGTATTAGAGCCACCATGTACTATTTGCATGAACCTAGAAAGGTGGGTTGTTTTATGCTGTCCTCCCTGAACGTGGAGCGTCTGTCCTGGGTCTTGTCCCTGGTGATGCCAACAGGTTCCTCACAAGGAAGCCTTCAACTCTCATTTCTTCCATATAGTCCCTCCACATAAAGGCAGCCCTTTTCTGATCCCACGATATTTCTTCAGTCTTGGGTTGGCTTACTAATCTTCTTGGGGCTGGTGGGCTTGAGGTAAAGAGCCATGTCATTGTCATGAAGGTATCTTCAATGCCAAACTCATTTTAGGAGCTCATAAAAATTAACATGCATTAACAAAAGGTCTTGAATGTTTTCTATATAGTGATGTGTCAAAGAGGCTTTAATGTGTTACTCTTACTCCCAATAAATCAGCAGGACTCTTGTTTGCTGGCAGTGCTGTGCCAACTGAGCTATATCACCAGTCCCCATGGAGAGAAACTGGGTGCTGAGGAAGTGGCTCAGCAGCTGTGTGTACATCCTACACAAGCATGAGGGCCTGGCAGGGCCTGAAACTTCCCAAATTCAAATTTCCAGATCTCACGTAAATAGTTGGGCTTGCGAGCAAACAGCAAGCTCTGATATTAGCAAGAGACTCCAGCTCAAACAAAAACATACAGGTGGAAGAATCATGGAGCGGGACAGCCACATTCCACTGAGCAAGTACACCCCTCCACAAGTGAGGTCCCTCACCCCATAGGTGAGCACATGAGAAACTGCTAGGCCCTATAGACTGTATACACATGCACATATAAGTAAGCAAAAGTGAGAGAGAACATTGGTGAATCCTAGGTATTTCCCCAAAACCACCTTCAAAAAGACAAGCCACAGGAATGGCATTGTCAAAGCTTCCTACTGTTTGACTGTAGTCATAATGGTAAGAATCTAGTGCCTTTCCAGCCAAGAAATACTGCAATGTACTGAGATCCAAGCCTGTCAATAAGGCTCAGCATGTGCCACAAACTCCTTCTCTATTGCAGGACCAGGGGAATGGCTGTCATGAGAACTAGTCAGACTCTTTGCAAGTAGTCCTTCTTCACTGAGCTGAGCATTTTAGCCTAGAACAAAATCAAAATGGAATGTGGGTAAATTCCCCCTTAGACCATGCTCAGTAGTAGTGCTCTGATTCATAGAACCTAAGGGTAAAAAACAAGAAAGGATCTAACTCAGGCACAATGGCCTCTCTTCTCTTCCCCACCCCTCTCCAACTCTTACCTTCCCAAGACAAAGGTGGGTGATAAGGCCCCATATTCATCCCCTTCCAAAACAACGCTGAGACTTAGATAAGATCTAGTCACTGGCAAAAAATGAAATTACATTGGTAATGAAGAAATTAATACCATCAATTATGAAAGAAGGGTTTTCATTATATGGACTCAACTACGTAATCTTCAAGTGCTCAGCATGTACTTATTTGACCAGCTAGCATCACAAACAGCTCACTTGCTCCTGAAAACGATAATATTTATAAGGCCTGTATGCCTCTGTAATAGTTCATCTTCATTATCAACTTGATGGAATTTAGAAACTCTATGGAAACAAATCTCTGGACATGTCTGTGAGAGGGTTTCTAGTTGAGATTAATACTGAGGTGGAAAGACCCATCCTAACTGTGGATGGCACTATTCCATGGGCCGGATTTCTGAACTGAATGAGAAGGAGAAGACAAGCTGAGCAGGAGAGTATTCATCAGTGCTTCCTGAGCCTGGACTCAATGTGACCAGCTGCATCCCACTTCTGCCACCACGCCTCCTCCTACAACATAATGCACTGGAATTACAAGTCGTTTCTAGTCAGGTGTGTTGTCACAGCAACGATAAAGGTAACTAATATGCCCTTCAAGACAAAGCATCTTGACATAGGTGCCAAACATGATGTGTGAAGGGTAGTGGATGCTCACAAGATACTGCATCTTCTGGACCCTGTCAGCGGGGAGGCACTGCTTGAAGGTTGTCTTATAAAGTCTCTCACTAAGAATCAACCAAAACTTGATTTTAACAACTCAGAGAACATGGACCTGTAATGAAGAAGGCCCATCACTTTCCCTCAGTTCAACTTCCGGTCTTTGGACAACCTAATAATACCTAGTTTATCTAACAGGAACACCCTAGTGTGTCCTAATTGTCTCCAGTTTTCATTCAGATAACCATATCCGTGTATAGAACCCTGATTCAAATAGGAATGCTGCCTTTTGGTTCCTATGTTTGGTAAAATAGTTTCCTCTTGCCAATGCATGTTAACATATGCCATCGTGACCATTACTTCAGGAGTAAGATCTGTACAGCATGGGGAGACAGAGCCTTCCCCTCACGCAACAGACAGTTGTTTGTGATGAGATCCTAGGAGTTGGTTCCTTGAAGGCCATAAAACTTCAATGTGGAAACAAAAATAGAGCTAGAATTTCCTCAGAAAGAAACCACGGAAACACCAAAATCTCAAGCCCAGAAACTAGGACACCAACAAGTTTGCTTGACAACTAAGGACATGCCCCTAAAAATCAGAGAAGGCATTTGAAAACATTCAAGTACCCAGAATAGATTCAAGTCTCAGGAACAGGGAAGAGGAGCCTTGCCAGGACTCTGGCCGGGTGTTCACACACTAGGCTCTCTCCACCGCTCCACACGCCCTCTCATCACTCTCTGCCTCTGTCAGATTCTTCTACTTCCTGACCCAGCTCACCCAGCATGGGTGGCCCTGGGCATAGGGATATAGATTAGCCAATAGTTTAGTCTAGAGAAAGAGTGAACAACCCTTTCTATACATACACTATACCTTCTTTCTTTCCCACCAGTAAATCAATGTATAAATCATCAGAAAGCCTGAACTACTATATATCCAAAGCTTTACAGAAAATCAGTGAAACATTTTGGGACCAAGTGCAAGCTAATCTCTGGCTCTCCTGTCTGTACACATACTTTCTACTCCTTTAAAGTCTCCCAAGCCTCAATATTCCAGCAGCAAAGCCTCAGAAAGGAACTGATGGAGTTCAAAATTCAAGGCTTAAATCAATCATTTTGCAGCCAACATACCATATAATCATATCTCATCCTATGTGTCTAACAATGGATGAAGCAGCATCCTTCCATAGCATCAACTTGCTGCTAATGATAAACACAAATCCAGCTAAAGTAAAACCACACTGCTGTTATAAATATATATGGTTACCGGTAGGTTCCATGGAATGAGAGCTAATTCTTTTTTATGTGCAGCAGTGGGAAGGATGTTTAAACGTCATATTTATTTTGACAGTATTTTAGGGAAGAGCATTAATGCCACACTCTATTCAGATTTTTACTATACCAGAGGCCAACGCCTTTCATACTGAATTCTATAGGGTCAACATGCTCCAAGGTGTGTGGTGGTGGTGGGGGGGGAATCACTGATGGCTCTTATGGTAAATTTTTAATTCTGACATAAAAGTATAGGGTATGACTGCTCAGTTAAACTGTATCAACAACACTAGTGATCCAAGCTTGATTTTACTTGAACTCATTCCAGCTCCAAAGGTCTCTTCAATTTCTGTATGGCTTTCTTACTTTTGGACATACTGAAAATATGATTTATTTCTCATTCCATAGGCTGATTACAAGATGAAATTAGACAGATATGTCTAGAAAAAGGTCCTTTTACCAAAAATAGGAAAAGACATTTATTACAATAACAAACATTGTATAGTGCTGGCAGAGAGAATATTAATTACCATGGCCTGGTTGGGAAGCATTGTGGTGAAACACGTTAAGGCTCAAAGGTTTCCAGTCCTCTGATACTCACTCCGGGAATCATAACCCAAGCATAGCATGTACTGCAGTGCATTCTGGAGAGGGGGAAGGTGGCGTGCACATGAGCAAAGAAAGCTGCTCATCACTGTGTAGACTAAAATAAAAGGGTTCAGGGACAAAACCCAGTAACTACCACCTTGTCCAACAACAAAGATAAAGTGTAATAAACTAACAAGTTAATTAAATGCACAACAATTAAAACAAGAATGATGAAATATATAAAAAACAAAAATAATTTAAATGAAGTTTTGGAGAAGATAAAATGGTATGCATGTTTCAATTCCATAGCTTATTGCTATTGAAAATGAGATAGTGCCACTTATCTCTTTCTCCATATGTTTATCTTTGGCTTATAGAAGGACTACTGATGGGCCAGAGAGATGGCTTAGTAGTTAAGGCATTTGCTTGCAAAGCCAAAGGACCCCAGTTTGATTCCCCAGGACCCCTGTAAGCCAGATGCACAAGGGGGCGCATGTATCTGGAGTTTGTTTACAGTGGCTGGAGACCCTGATGTGCCCATTCTCTTCCTCTCTCTCTCTCACTTTCTCTCTCTCAAATAAATAAATTTATTACATATAATTTAAAAAGAAATGCTACTGATTTTTGCATATTGATCTTGTATCCTGCCACTTTACCAAAAGATTAGAAGTTTTGGGGTGGAGACTCTTGTGTCACATACATAAAATCATGTCATCTGAAAAGAGGGCTAATTTGAATTCTTCCTTAGCAATTTATATCCTGTTGATTCATTTCTCTTGTCTTGTCACTTGAGCTAAGATTTCAAGTGCTATGTTGAAAAGCAATGGTGAGAGTGGGTAATTTTGTCTTGTTCCAGATCTTAATGGAAATACTTCCGGTTTTCCCCATTTGGTATGATCTGGGCCTTAGGTGCATCATAAACATCCTTTATTATGTTGAGATATAGTCCCCCCAAAGTCTTTAATCTCTCTGTTATATTTTGTCAAAGGCCTTTTCTGCATCTATTGAAATAATCATGTGATCCTTGTGTTTATTTATGTGGTGACATACATTTATCAATTTTCATATGCATCTCTGGGACGGGGTGGGTGATACTTTTGATGTGTCCTTGAATTGCTGTTCCTCCACCTGAAACTCTTCAGTGACTCTCCTTCACCATTAGATTCAGCACATTTTCTTTAACATGGCCTTTAGGCCTTTCCATCCCTGGGCTCTGCCCAGCTGACCTTCACTTGTCATGTTCACCTTCAGCGATCAGCTGAGGCATTGCTTCTAGCGGCACAAGACTCTTCCGCTCAGCACTTTCACGCTGCGGCAGTACAAGACACCATGCACTTTCAGTTATCCCAAACAAACTGTGCACCTCTTCCACAGAGATCTCGTCTCCCTTGCTACGTCCCCCAACATATCACAGCGCGGCACGTGGAGGGACCACTGGGTATGCACTGGGTGGATGAAATAAAAGCAGGATCAGGAAGTGGCTTAGTGATAGGATCGGAATAAATATACTTACTCTGGGTCTCTCTGCTCTCTAGCATCAGTGTGAGCAGAGACCCTAGGGGCAGGTGAAACATGGAAGGCTGAGGCACTAGGATAATTGACGTGAACTCTGGTTTTTAACTGCTGAGCCATCTTCCCCACCCAATCTCTGGTTTAAAAAAAAATGTTTTAAATGCTGTAAGTATGGACCATGATGGACAACAGCTTTGTGAGTATGAAGTTCATCTGCCATGCAGTTCACCATTTAAAGTGTAAAAAAAAAAAAAAAGCCACAATAGCTTTATTGTATTCAGAGTTGTAGAATGATCATCACAAACAAGGCCTCAACTTATGTCACCACAGCATGATCCCACACCCATTAGTGAGGGTCCTGAACAATCCCCCCATGCCTGTTATCCCTAAGCAGTTACTAATCTATGTTTTGTCTCCATATTTATTTGTTCTGGACTGCTCATATAACTAAAAATTACCTAATGTGTGATCATTTGTGCCAAGCATCTTTCACTTGGCATTATGTCTTACAGGCTCATCTACATAGTAGCATGTAGCCACTCATTTCTTTTTTTACATATAAGCTCAAGGACAATTTTTATTAGTGCTTGAGAGAAAATCTACAGGGAAGGCAAGCTATAAATGTCTGCAGCTGCCGGGAGGAGGGAGATGAAGAACAGGTAGAGAAAAGGTCCCACCTTCTCACTTAGGGTCCTGAAAGCATGTTGGTTCAGCAATGGAGGTTTGTAAACATAGCGGGAAAAGGAGGCAGAGACAGGAGAATTGGCCTCTCTGAGTCCTGGCTTCAGCTTTGTAAAACGAAATACTAGTAATAACTGTACATTAAATTAAGTAAAATGTCTGTGGAAGGTACATAGCATAATCCCAAACACATAGTAAGCACTCAATAAATCTTTGGCATATGGAACGAGGCTAATTAAAATGAAAATTTTTAACTCTAGGACTTTTAAGCAGCTTTATTACACAAATATAAATTGTGGCTCTCAAGAGCGAAATCATTTGTTTTATAAATTTAATTAACCGTGAAACCCTTTTTCACAGGTCCTCTTACAGGGCAAGTGGTCTAGTCATGTGCTTTGGAAATGCTCATCTATTCCTCCCCTCTTTTTGAGTGTGTGCTCTGTGTGTATGTGTGTGCTGTGTGTGTGTGTTCGTGTATGTGAGTGCAGACACAAGCATACCATGGCTACATAAACGCTATGAATGTGTGTGGAAGTCGGAGAACAACTTTGGGTAGCAGTCCTCACCTTCGACCTCATTTTGAGACAAGGTCTCCCCATGGGCACATAGGGATTATGCTATATGTAGCATTTGGCTCTAATGTGGGGTCTGCAGATCCAAAGCGCAGGACTCACACTGGTACAAAGCAAACTTTATCCACTAAGCCATCTCCCCAGCCCCACCCCTTCCTTCTCTTGCAGCCTGGGAAGCTAAGGCCCTGAAAGGAACTATCCCAAAGCATTGGTCACTTGACAAAAATCCAAGTGGAGACAGTGAGCTCCCCTGCTCCATGCCTCTTTGGAAAGATCTTTCTATGAAGCCGTTACCTTGGGAACGGGTAATGGCCACGGCATTCTCTCCAGCGTCACTCTGCCCGTTCATGCCACCGAGGACCGTCCCTTAGCCTCTCTTCATGATGCCATGGGCTGGGCAAGCCTACAAGAATGGAGTCCTCACGGCATATGCCTACGTGTAAAATGGTAATAGTCAAGCTTATGAACCCCTAAAGAATATGTTCTAGCCTCTCCTGCCCTGGCAAGGGAGCCATACTAACCTGAAAGGCAGCCTTATAGTTGAGAACCATCCAGATGTCCTTGGTGAATAGGACACATGAGGAAGGATACCCATGTCGTTTTACCCCTGGCTCTGCCCCACACTGCAAGGGTGTCGTGGACGAGAGGGGAGCTCAGAGACTTGATTCACAAGCATGTCTACCCTTTTTTTTTTTTTTGGCCACAGGTCCAAGCTTCACCGACAGATATCTGGAATTGCAGCCTCCCAACATGCCCAGAAGTCAGAGGTGTCCCAGGGGCCGGATGCAAGGCAAGGCTGCCTGGGCTGGACCGAGGTCCTGAGCAGGTGCGTGTTGAAGTGCATGCACGCCTCTGAACAGATGTGGAACCTGCACCCGCAGACGTCGTGGAGGGGACCAGAGCAGGGCTCCACCCCCGCAGGCCACATTCAAGAGTGGTGTTGCCCACTCAGCCCCTTCACACAGCACCAGGACGGTTTCAGAGAAGATGCCTGGAAAGAAACATGTGAGAAAATGAGATTGCAAATACCTCCCTTGTGAGCTGACACACTTCCCTAGCCCCAGTGGGGACAACGGCTACCCAGATAGTTATGAGCAGCTGTACCCCTAAAGACTCCAGGTGACAGCGGAGTAACACGGAGAGCACACCAAGGTCACCCCAAGCCTCTAGTCCGCCCTCTTTACCAGCTGGCAAACTAGGAACGATGCGTCCAAAGGGGAAGGAGATTCACGGCTCACATTACTTTTGATTGGTTTTGCCTGTAAATAATCCGGACTTGATGGTAGCAAGCAGATTGTCCATGATTGTGAACATGACTTCAGCCCGCTTTATGACTCCTCTGCTCGCTGCAATCATATTTCTAGTTCCAATATTAAAACCTGTCAGCATTTGTTTTGCTAAAGCTAACAAAGTGATTCAGGTCAAATCAATTATTATGAAAAATTCAATTAAGAAAGCACTATATGTGCTACTGTGTAAAAAAAAAAAAAAAATGCTTTCGCCAGCTCACGTGGCTGGGAGGAAGTAATGGTTTCCTCCTCCCTCTCTGCACAAAGCATCGCGTCTTTCAGTCTGGCCACTGTGGCCACATGAGAAGGGGGAGCCCCACCTGCTCTTTTCAACCCCACGATGCTCCCCCTGTCTCCTTTGAAGCCTCAACCCAGGAGTCCTGGAAATTGTCCTTTATCTGCTGCAGACTTGCTTATGGGACCAGAGAGTAGAAACTTTTAAATAAAAGTCAAAGAAACCAAATAGGCAATTCAAAATGGAAGCTAAGTTGGGTTGGGTTGGCTGCCCCACCTCTGGTCTGCTGGGAGATTGTTCATGGGGGAAGAACACCAGCTCTGGGATCAGACGAGTTGGGTTTGATTCCCTGATCTACACTCCTTCTCCAAGTTCCCTCCAAGCCTTGGTGTTCTCCTCTGTAAAAGGGGGGTAGTAATATCAGCTGTTCATGTGCCTATGGGGAGAAGTCACCGAGATCACACACACTAGAGCACTTAGCACGATGCCTGGTGATTATTGTCATTCTTATGTCATTGGCAGGTAATGGGTTTGCCGAATTGTGTATACTTTGAGTCAGGAAATCTGCATTCGCCACTGGCTGTAAGGCTTTAGGCTGCTCTTCTTCCTCATCCACAAACAGGGGATAATCGTATCTACGTGGCAGAGTTGCTTCTGTCTTTGGGGCATTACTACACAGGGAGAGTACTCACAAACTGTTCATAATTGAATGTACCTATATCCCAGCCAGCTACAATACTGTGGAGATGCTGTATGGATGCCATCAATGTGAGCTGGTTCAAAACCTGGACTACCCAGGTAGTTGAGCAGTGCCAGAAAGCACCATAGTAGTCTAATGATGCAAGGCACAAATGAGTCAAAAGAGTGGAAATCTGCCTGCAGTTCATTAAGCATTGCCTGACTGGACTCTCCCTAATGGCTGAACACCCTGCAATCAGTTGGCTATTTAAAAAAAGAAGCTTCCAAATTGATATTCAATTGGATTTATTTTCTTCCTGCCTAAAGTCTACTATGGCCTTGTTCTTTATACAGGTATGTACGTACTGTGGCTTGAATATTGCTTGTCCACACAGAACTCATGCTGAGATTACAGAGAGTGTGTGTGTGTGAGTGTGTGCGCACACTCATGCAGTCAGTATGGTATAGTACACGTGGCATGTATGTCTGTGTGCTGTGAGGCACACACATGTGCACAGGACAGAGGAGAGCATTAGGTGTACTCCTGTCTCCCTCTCCCACCTTACTTTCTAGAGCTTCTGGTTTTCAGCTTGACTGGGTGGCCAGTAAACCCAGGCCATTCTCCTGTCTCCACCTCCCCCAATGCTGAGGTTACAAGTATGTGCAGCAACATGTAGCTTTTAAGGTGCATGCTGGGAATCAAACTCAGGTCTTCAGGCAAACACACATATCCACTAAAGCAGGCCCATATTGAGACTTAATTGACAATTTAATGGTATTGAGAGAAGTGTGGGATCTTAGAAAATATTAGGGCTGAGCGTGGTGGCACACACCTTTAATCTTAGCACTCACAAGACTGAGGTAAGAGGATTTCTGTGTTTGAAGTCAGCCTGGGGCTACAGAGTGAATTCCCGGTCAGCCTAGGCTAGAGTGTGACTCTACCTCAAAAAAAAAAAAAAAAAATGGAGCCAGGCATGGTGGTGCATGACTTTAATCCCAGCACTCGGGAGGCAGAGATAGAAGGGTCGCCCTGAGTTCGAGGTCACCATGAGACTATATAGTGAATTCCAGGTCAGCCTGGGCTAGAGTGAGACCCTACCTCACAAAACAAAACAAAAAATAAAAATAAAACTGTGGTTGGAGTCATAGAGCCTCTCCTCCCTGAACCAGATCAGTGTAGCTGGCGCGGATGAGTCAGTCACTGTAAGAGTGGAGTTAAAGTATGTTCTGCTTTCTCTGGCTCTCTCTGGTTCTTCTCTCACCATGTGATCACTTTGGAGTCAAGCTAATTGCCTTCCTCCGGCCATCATCACCAGAAGCCAATGGAACCAGTGGGCTTCCAGAACTGGGAATCAAAATAAATCTTTTCTTTATAAATTATCCAGTCTCAGGCATTCTGTTAAAGCAACAGAGAAGATTGATAGGAAGAAAAGGCTCGGGTAGGGCTGGGGAAAGGAGCCTCCACGCATCCACTCGGGGGCTGCAGCTAGCTAGGCCTGGCCTGAGGGCTCAGCTCACAGAGACAGCCAGATCTGACCACTTGGCTCAAATCATGGAATTTTTCCACCTTCTGATTCCAGTTCTTGGCTAAAAATGCTGCCCTCTGAAGGCCCTTCCAGCATGGTCACTCTCCAAGGCATAGTGAACTGATTATTTACACACAACTCTTCTCTCTTGGACTCTGAGTCCTGGGGTGTGTCAGGCACTTCCGTCCCGAGTCTTACTTTATGAAAGACTCAGCGAGTTTTCAAAACGGGAAAATGGAAAGGGGGCATGGGGGCAGAAGAAAAGGAAAGAAACAGGGAGGAAGTAAGTGCTCACTCTGGCCCTGATCGGTCGGTGCCTCAGGTGAAGGAAGAGGAAGGGTGGCAACAAGGCTGAGGCCGAGAGCTTCTGAGGAGGAAGCCATCTGGGGAAGCTGCGGCCTACAAAGCTCTGGGGAGCAGCCAGCTCCTGGGGGAGGTGGCCACTGCCAGTGAGACTCCATGTCCCCACGGGCCACAGGACAGCAGCCCTCCACAGGCACCTTTGGTGTGAGGAAGGGCCAGGGGACCATCTCCTGCAGCAGGAGAGAAAACCACAGGCAGAATGGAGGGAGAAACAAAGCTGATTCCCACCATCTTTCCCAGGAGTCCCGTGAGTCATCACCCCATTTCCTCTCAGCAGTGGTAAAGGACAAAGCACTGTGATCAAGCAAAGGCCCTCACGTACCATGTCCACCTTGGGGTCGGCTCAGAAGACAGGGACCTGGAGCTTCCTCCGGAGTTCAGTTGCCCTCCCTTAAGTTCTTCTTCCTTCCCCACCTGCGCCTGTGCACGGCTCCCCTTTCCTGGTGTCCTCTGTCAGCTCCACTTTTTCAATTGCTGTGCCTCTCAGACCCCTTCGTGCAGCCCTTCCTTCCCGCTCCCTTCCTTGAGCTCCTCTTCCCCCGCCCGTCTTCTTCTGTTCTCCTCCTTCATTGCCTGCTCCTCTTCTCTCTGCTCCCCTCCTCCCTGTTCCCTTCCCCCTCTCTGGTCTCCTTCTTCCTCTCCCCTCCTCCTCCCTGCTTCCCTCTTCTCAGCTTTTGCTTCTTTTTCTCCCCCTTTCCTCATTGTTCTCCATCTCTCTCTTCTTTCCTACTCTACCTTTCTTCCTTCCTTCCTTTCTTCTTTTCTCTTTCTTTCTTTCTTTTCCTTTTTCTTTTCCAAGGAAGGGTGTCACTCTAGCCTGGACTTCACTACATAGTCTGAGGCTGGCCTTGAACTCACAGCAATCCTCCTTCCTCAGCCTCTTCCCGAGTGCTGGGATTAAAGGTATGCATCACCACACCTGGCTAGTCTACTTTCTTCTTCCCAACCTATCTTTTCAATATGCTCTGATGGGCACTTTGTGATTTCCCTGCTTCTGACTTCTAGAACTTGGAAACGAGATTAAACTTTTATGTGTAGCTACTGAAAGGCTCTGCTCTTGGTAGGGTAAGAATAAGGTAGGGAGAGTGATGGTTCATGTTTAGATAAGTAAAGTAAGTGTAATGAAGACATCATTGTGTTATAGCATTTCTCCTTTTAAAATATTTTGTTTATTTATTTGAGAAAGAGACAGACAGAGAGAGTGAGAACGGGCAGGCCAGGGCCTCAAACCACTACAAACGAACTCCAGATGCATATGCCACCTTGTGCACCTGGCATAAGTGAGTCCTGGGGAATTGAACCTGAGGCTTTGCAGGCAAGTGTCTTAGCTACTAAGCCATCTCTCTAGCCCATGTTGTAACATTTCTAAGAATGTAAACTGAGCTGGAGAGATGGCTTAGCAGTTAAGGTGCTTGCCTGCAAAGCCAAAGGACCCAGGTTCAATTCCCCAGACCCACATAAGCCAGATGCACAAGGTGGAACATGCATCTGGAGTTCATTTGCAGCAGCTGGAGGCCCTGGCACTCCCATTCTCTATCTGCCTCTCTCTCTCTCTTTCCCTCTCTCTTTCTCAACAAATAAAATTTTAAAATAAAATGTTAAGAATATGAACTACTATGTATTTCTTCACAGCCTCTATAGAGACTAGCACTGTGAATAACACACAAAATAATTAATATCTGTTAATTAATATCTTAAAAAGTAATTAATATAAGCCTCAATCAACAAGTGAATGAATGAGGAAATAAAATTGTAACTTCACTTTGCTAGTATGCACATGGCCATAGTGTCTGAGAAGGCAGAGAGCAGAGACATGACTTACAAAAGCATGCAAACCTGGTAAAGATACATTTGCTCATGTTGGCACATTATTAAATGCAAATGGTGCAGTAGCTTGTCTTCCCTGATGGAACACAATGCCATGTTGACTTTACTCGTTTTCTTAGCAAGCCATCTTTTAAACACAGAGGTAGAATTCTAGTCCACAAGTTCTGTACCCAGATCTACTGACTGCTGGGTCCTAGGGATATTAGATTGTTCGGCCTTTCCCCTCTGCAGCCAACTGGCTCATTGCTGGATCCATCTAACCTATCTTTTCAGTGACTGTTGGTCTTCAACCTTCCCCATGCTAATAAGTATGCTGAAAACTATATACATATTATTTCATTCAATCCATACAAACATCCCTGATTATATTGCTATCATCCCTCCTTTTCAGATGAGGAAACTAAGGCCAAAGTTGGTTACCAACTGTCCCTGTTTGTCCTCCCATGAAGGAGTTCCCAAGACACGCCAGGGCAGTCGCAGGCAAGGTATCCCAGTTTTCCTAGGACTGGGGAATTTCCTAGGACATGGGATTTTTGGTGCTAAAACTAGGAAAGCCCCATGCAAATTTAGAGGCTTGGTCACCCTACTCAAGTCACATGCCTGGGGCCACACAGCTGGCTCACATTAGAGCCAACACCATCCCTTTTCATTCTAGGGACCCAGTTTACCCTGTCTTCCTCAACCAACCTCTAACACATTTCTAGTTGCTGAAGCCATCTGACAGTCAAACCCCAAATCCCATTATCTTGGTCAGAAATTCATCACTGTAAGAAATACCAGAAACAATCAACTTACACAGAGAACAACTTATTTTTGACTTACAGGTCTGGAGTTTTCAGACCACAAATCAACAGACCCATTGTTTTTAGGCCTCTGGCAGAAGCTCATCATGGTGGGAAACAAGCTCTCCCCTCAAACAATACCAGAGAGCAAACGAGAAATAGGGTTCTGCTCCAGGCATCCCCCTCCCTCATGACTTAAAGCCTCCCCTTGGCTCCACCTCTGAAGGATTCCACCACCTGCCAATAGTATCTCCTGCTCAGAGCCATGAATTTAAACACATGGCCATTGGAGGAATACTGAAGATCCAACCACAGTCACCTCCCAAAAGGTTTGTTTTAAAACCAGTTTGCTAACTCCAAGGTTAAGTTCCAAAACCGATCCAAGAGTCACTTTTAGGTCTTAGAGTCCTTGCCCTGTGATTACCTCTCCTACCAGGTCTTCAGCCCTCGATTCCCAGGACTAAAAGTTTTCTCTGCCACCAAGTTCCCACTCTGCACACCACCCTATACCCCTTTCCTACCAAATGTGGACCTGAAAGACTTGAACTCACAGTACAGCCATGCATCCAGCTTGTTAAGAAGCTGAAAGAATAAAATTGCTCCGCTAGGACTGCACCAGAGCAGAAGGGAGCTCAACCCCGGCCTCCCGCTAACCTATAGGCCAGTGTGCTTCCATAGCTCCTGCCTGTGGTTCTCTCTGCCCATGGACAAAGTCCAAGCTCTGCATGCCGAACCACTCCAAGCCCTTGGCCCTCCCAGCAAGCCAGCTGAGTACACTGCTTTGATCATGGTGCTGAAAACCTCCAAGCACCCCTTTACCAGATCCTTTATTCTTTCCCACCCACTATCTTCCTCCTTCACTGAGGACATGTCCGTCAAGTATCTGCTTGGGGCAAGTATGGCTCTGAGGAAGACACACAGCAGACAGAGTATTCACTCCAGCCCCGGTGCATCTCCTCACAATCCTTCCCTGGCCTCTTTCAGTAGAACTTCCCAGAACATATATTGTCAGTGTCATGACTTAGGGGCACTGAAGTTATTCAATTTCATCTTACATCTGGTCCATGTAAATGAGCCTTGATTTTCTTGTCAGGGTATGGGGACAGCAAAACTGGCAAGCCTTTCTTCTGTTCCCCACGATGTATCTGATTTTGTGACAGGGCACATATTGGTTGCTTGATTCCTTGTTGAACTGAATTAAATTAGCTACCACAGTTCCTCTGTCACGAACTATCCTATGCAACAGTTTCTCCCCTCTGATTCCAGCATACAGAGCAGTCACTCTGCCAAGGAAACTTTAACTGCATACTATTTTCACTGCTGTCTAGGAGGGCCAGAGCGCACATCAAATTGAACCACTTACATTCCTTTATTCCACCTCTGCAGCGAAGCCTGCCTCCTTGCCTTGCTCTTCCTCCACCCCCAGACATCTCAGAACCTAATCACCACCTTCCGAATCCTCCTTGTCACCTTCCACCCCCTCAAGCAAACGCACACACCACCTCAGACACTAAACCTCACTCAAATTTTTAAAAGTTCAAGAGCAAAAAAGGAGCAATTGGCTCATTTTCCCTTGATTCAAAGTGCTGAGGCCTTTCTAGAACAATCCTGACATCCTTTGGGTGGACCGATTCGTGAAATCAAGCAGACCAAGAGAGCCCCCAGTGCATTCATCAGACTAACAATGGACCCTGACAAAAGCACCCTTGAGCAAGTGACCTTGAGGGAATATGTGGCTTTCCTGCTGCAGGTTTAAGGGCCCACTTAGCCTTCTATCCTCTACCTCTCAGCTCACACATCCCAAGGCTCTGACTGCCTTACCACTGCTGGGCTGCCTCCACAGTAATGATTGTTCCAAAATCATTCCCAGCCCAGATCAATCTTTGCCAATATAAAAGGTAGAGAGGCGCTGGAGAGATGGCTTAGCGGTTAAGCACTGTGAAGCCTAAGGACCCCAGTTCAAGGCTCGATTCCCCAGGACTCATGTTAGCCAGATACACAAGGGGGCGCATGCCTCTGGAGTTCGTTTGCAGTGTCTGGAAGCCCTGGCGCACCCATTCTCTCTCTCTTTCTCCCTGCCTCTTTCTCTCTGTGTCTGTTGCTCTCAAATAAACGAAAATAAATTTTTAAGGTAGAGAGGGGGGCTGAAAAGATACCTTAGAGGGTGAATGTTTCCCACTGAAGCATGAAAGGCTAAGGGAGCCTGAACCCACCTGGGTCTGAGTCTCCAGTCCTATCCATAGCACAGACAGGCAAGACACTGGGATAATAACAGAAAGTTCCAGAATCAGTAAGGGATTTCATCTCAAGGAAACAAGGGGATAAGCAATGGAGAAGGGATGGCCAATATTGTTTTTTCTCTACAGCACACAGACATATGCATCTACACATACTCACATGCCTGCACATGCATACACAACACACCTGCACACTCATGGGTAAAAAAAATAAAATAAAAAGACAAGAAGGTGATTTCTTTTCTTTCTTCTTCATTAAGTTCCATGCTGAGAAAAGCTCATGAAAATTTTTAGTTCATCCACGATGGAAAGATATCCCCAGCAAAAGGGCAAACAGGTCTCAGGGGTTTTTGTCTGCTCTACAGTTAAGCTAAGCTCGCTAAACTGTGGTGAGTTGGATTTCAGCAGCTCACCCCCAGCCCCACCCAAGCTTTTTAGCATCTCAGAGGAAGATCAGGAACAGTCCCCTGAAAAGCTAACCTCAACTTCAGTGTTTTGGGGATCCCCTGTGGGTGACAAACAGTGCTTCAGGATCCCACAGGCCTTTCCTTGCAACGAGGAAGGGAATTCTATGTAAACCACAAGAGCCTTCTAAGGAAAATGACTCTGAGGAATGAGAACCCTTTGGATTTGCTGCATGCCTTGATGACTTTGAGCCCATACCTAGGTGTGGGCAGAAAAACAGGGACATGTTGAATGGTTCTGCAAAACTAATAAGAAAAACTGGAATTCATGGGGAACTCAAGAAGATGGAAGGAGAAGAGAGGAAAACAAAGAGAAGCAACAGTAAATGGGATGAGGCTGGGGGGCTTCCAGTGAGGTTCAGGGCTCAGTGAAAAAATCCCAGAGATAGGAGGCCAGAATACCAATAAGGTGTTGTGGGCTGTCAAAATAAAAGCCCCCTCCAACCCCCTCTCAAATCTATAAGCTCTTCTGCATAAACTTCCAGGAGTG
This sequence comes from Jaculus jaculus, assembly GCF_020740685.1. Lineage (NCBI taxonomy): Eukaryota > Metazoa > Chordata > Mammalia > Rodentia > Dipodidae > Jaculus > Jaculus jaculus. The sequence continues at coordinate 47,870,512 of NC_059102.1, forward strand.
AGTGGGTGTTTACACACTTGTGTTGGTGGAACTCGGGGAAGAGGCTCAATTTCAGGTTTGAGCTGCGTGAACTGCCACCAGCTGAAAGAGAAAAGGGGAAAAGTAGCACTTAGGACAGAAAGGACAGTCAGAAAGGGAAAGGCAGGAATTGGAAGCCTAGGTGAACGCCAGAGAATGTGGAGAGAACCAGTGGTGTGGTGTGGTGTGCTGACCTGGTGGTTCAAGCTCATCTTTCCTAAGTCAGTGAGAAAGAAAATCCCATGTCCAGGCCTGACGTGCATGCGTGTGTGTGTGTGACACACACACACATTGAGGGAAAACATTTGGCTGGATCCAGATTCAGACTGGCCCAGGAAGCAGTGGATCTGGAGCCAGACACAGGGTATGCCTGGCTAACCATCAGCTGGCAGGGCACTTCCTTGGAGAAGTTGAACAAATAGGACCTTGGCTGCTGGCTAGCAGCAAAATGTCGCCGTCAGGAGTGGAGGCCGTGGGTGGCCACAATGGGCCATGGTGGATGTGCACCCCCAGTGCTCCCCACGGTATGGGAAGCTGATTAGCAGAGTTTGTCCTGATGAAGCATAAATGTCTCTTGATGGTCCAGTGCTTTTACATAGAATATTTGGAAATGCCTGCAAATCATGTTATAGATGGAAGTTAGCTTGTCCTATATAAGTCTGGCCCCTGTTGATTTTATTATAAAGTGTGTGTGTGTGTGTGTGTGTGTGTGTGTGTGTGTCCATGAGTAAAACCTGAACCAAGAAAGTGTGGAGGGTTAGCTGGTAGTAAAGGAGACTAAACTCCTGACAACCAGAGTAAGATCACAGAGGAAATGAATGCCAGCCATGCGGACAGGCCCTCTATAAACCGTTACTGGAAAAGAAACAGCAAATGAGGTTCAGTACAACCTCAGAGAAGCCATCAGGGCCCTAGTTCTAACTTTCCCATGTTCAGTTTCCAGTTTCGTTTTTTTCCACAAGCACTTTGTGAATACCCAATAACAACCAGTCACTCCACTTCACGATATAGAGATGAAACAAACAGGGAAGCTCTTGCTCTTCTGGATCCGCTGACAATAACCATGAACGCATGAGACTGTGATTCTATCACGTGTTCTATGTCTAAAATGAAGCAAGAACAGCAATGGAACAGGTTAGGGTGGCGACTGCTTGGCAGCCAGTGTTTGAAGAAGGCACCTCTGTAGCAGTGTCTCTTAAGAAGATGGATGACCATCTGGTGCCCGGCGAGAGGGGGCTCTTTCCTGAGCCAGAAAAGACCACTCCTTCTCAAAACGAATCATGAACTCTGCAACCCAACCCGAGGAGGCTGCAGGAACCGTGCTGACAGCGAGGATCCACCAGAGGGCTCCGGTGAGGAGACTACCCCTTCCCTGCCCTCCCACCGCTGACGCCTTTCCTGTTGGGAGGTAAAAGTTCTGTTTCCCTCTGAACAAAAGATTCTTTAGCAACCAGCCACTGCACGAGAAAGAGAGAGAGACAGAGAGAGAGAGAAGAGAGAGAGAGAGAGAGATTGAGGGAGAGAGAGAGAAATAAAGAAACCAGTAGCAACCAGCACACTAGACCAGCCAGATGCAATTCATTGCTGCCGTCCTGAGTGCTGAAAGCGCCTCCTCCTACTGAGCACGGAGCTCCTCCTCACTGCTCCAGGCCTGCTCTCAGGTTGCAAACCTTATGCTCAGCCAAACTAATGTGGTCACCTTCCTTACCAGCTAAGCAATCCTAGGTTTATAAAACAAGAATGACAATAGCCCAGGCCACAAACCAAAGGCCAAAAGTCAACTCTCTGAGGAGCAGACTTACTCAGGAAGCAGTGAATTCTATGCACTTGAAAAAGTGAAGGATATCTTCTTGTCTTGGTGGGTGTGATTTAAGCCTACTTCAGCACAGATTGTAAGAGCCACGGGGTGGGAGGGAATATCCAGAGACATGCCCCCTCCCCACAATGACTGACTGCTGCTCTCCGGACTCGAACCACAACTCTCTGGTGAACACCAGCAATCCTGTGGAGGAGGGCCCTCAGTGGAACCAGGGCAGGGAGGAGGGAAATGATGGTACCAACACATGATGTGTCCATACAAAGTTTCTACTTTATTCTTTAATAACAATAGAAAGTGATGAATGGTGTCACCGTTAATGAAGGGCTGAGAGAGCTACAGGGGCAGACTGAAAAAGCACCAGGTGTTTAATATTTTCCCGATTTCCTTGTAGCAGGAATTAAATTTATTACATGTAAGTATTATTAAATAAAAACAAGGATTGCTTCTAACTAGCATCCTAGAAATGTTTAGTGTGAAAGGGCTTCAGCCAGTGTCGGGAAGCAGAGGGCTGTGGGACTGCACAGTGAGCTGATTTGGATTCATTAGGGAGCCACAAGGGACTTTTGAGGGCACTCACAAGAATCAGAGGAGAAAGATAACCCCTGTCTTAAGGCATTTGCAAACTCATGTTGGCTGTGGGAATTCCTGCCCAATGAAATTCTTTTCCTTTAATTCCATGTGATGAATCAGTTCCATTCTCCCCAGAGCCCTGCAAGTCCTTGGTACATGGAGTAGTTATGCCTGGTCCTTTGTCCCTTACTTCATGGGGAGCCCAGGCGGAAGAGTCATCCACATCTGAGGCCCTCCCACCTGCTGCCATTCCCAGCCACCACGTCTGGCACATGGCCAGCCTTCAAAAACACTCATTGAACTAAATTTTGACATAGAAACAAGAATCATAGCTATGGAACTTAAAGAACCTTCTGTGTGAGCCATGGAGTGACAGTGTCTTTGGCGACTTCTTCCCGAAGCAGGCACAACCCACACACTTAACCAGAAGTCATGGCACTTTTTCGGGTGAGTTTTGTTTTGTTTTTCCTTTCCAGGGGTGTAGAATTTAGGAGCTTAGTCCCCCTTTGCCTAAAATCTGCCCTCTTTCTAAAATGTGTGACTGTTGTTGGTCCCTAAAGAACTCAAATTACAGAAGGTTGGCAATAGTTAAATCATGCCTGGTGATGTGGAACTAGAGGAAAGAAAAGTCTCTCCGGTCTGCAGCACATGGGCTCCAGGGCTTCCCGCTCCTCTAGTCACACCAAGCTGTCCACAAACATGTATTTTAATCAGCCCTTAGGGCAATTTCTCACACTTAATGTTTGAAAAGTTCTACACTGAACAGGGAAGATTGAGAGTTTCCTACTCTGGAAGAGGCTGGTGGGGAACTCACCTGTCCCAAATGTCAGGACAAATTTCAGGCAGCTGTGCTCTGACTCAGACTGTGTAACCTTCCCTTCCCTTTTGGCCACCAAGACTAAAACTTGGCCTCCATCAGAGCGGGTCTTTACACCAAGCGAAATGCTGTGAGTAGTGAGTAAAGCGTGTGGTTTGGACATTTGTTACCATCCTGTACTAGGCACGCGATGCACAGCCCTCCCCTCTACCTTGAGCTCCACATTTCCACAACACTCCAGAATATGGGGACCGAGACCCAAGTCGTCTCCACCTCACTGTGGTCAGCTCCTCTCTCCCCTCCCCCTCTCAGCTCAGGCTCCAACTTCCCTTTCTCTCCTCTGTACCCAAGCTCAAATCTTAAATGTCATCTCCACTTCTTCCTCTCACGCCTTCCCCCAACACCTAATCCGGTTTACATAATGGTTCCTTCACCCGGACCACCTGTCAGTGCCTTGCCTGGCCCAAGCCCTCAATCTGAGCTTGGCCTGATGCAATGGGAGGCTCTGAAGAAGCCTGGCTCACCTTCTGACTTAGTAGAGCACCGAACTGTGTGGTGGAAAGAACAGCTTGGAGCAATTCACTCTCTGGCTCGAGAAATCTCAGTGTCTTGTCATGAATCTTCAAGTTTAGCACAGAACCAAACGGTCAGGAATCAGAGCCTTCTTACTTGAACTGCAACCAGCCCTGGACCTCCTCTTCTCCAGAGAGCCAAGTGTCTCCACTGCTATTCTCTGTGCCTCTCGGCCCTCTGGCCTTCTCTGACTACCCTGCCACCATCCTAAGCAAGCTGACGATGCTGAGCCCCCAGGCCTTCTCTGCAGAGGGAAGAGCACTGCTCAGAGACCGTAACATGGAGCCCACTGGGTTCCAAGCTTGGCTCAGCAATCCAAAACTGCTGGGTGAGGAATCTCTTATCCGACAGCACAGAGCTGCAACCTGGCACCCTGTGCCCTGCCAGGGCCGCCCTTATTCACACGACATAGATGTGCATGGCCCTTGTGTGCCTGGCAGAGAATACACAACTGGAAATTATACACACAGCAGCCCATGTGACCGCCCAGAACTGTACCACATCATCAATACTGGTCTCGCTTAGCCTTAAATAAGCATTATGTCACCTGCTTCCAAGGTTCAGGAAACACTCTAGAAGAGGAGTTAAAAAGACTGTAAGAGCCAGAAGATGAGGAGGAACACTGTGGAATGCTGTCTTGAAGACATGATATGGCCTTGCACTCATGAGCTCATAACAGCTGCCATTACCTGTACAAGACTGGGACCATGAACATTCCATCATGGATCAGGGAGGAACTCACAAATCCCCACCCTCCCTGAGGAACTATTAGTGATTAATGAGTGCTTGGGGTGGGGAGAGAGAGCCTCACTTTCTTCACTGGTACAACCACTGGTAAGTTGCTCATGCTTGTGAAAATAACCCACACACATGCTCATGCAAGCAACCCTAACTCAACTCAGTGACATGAAAGTAGGAAAAAGAAAAAGAAAAAGAAAAAGAGAGGGTTCAGTTAAGGGGATGGGAGGAAATAAAAGAATAATGATAGATAAGTATGGCCAAAATACATCCTATACACTTAAAAAATTATCCAAGGATATAAGTAACTTTTAAGACTGCTCTCCTTCACGTGACATGTACTACCTGTAGGAAACCGCATAGCCAGAAGCTCAGCCTGACCATAAGAGTGTTTCTCCCACAAGGAGACACTGAAGCCCATTTTCCACATTGAGGCAGAGCTCCAGGTCCTGTCCAGTCTGCTGTCCTCTCACATTGTACTCAATAAGCTGTTTGCCCTATTCTTATCTACAGGATATGCTCATTCCCCAACGACCAGCCAACCTCTTCCCTGCTGCTGTTAGGAGCATCCAGGCCGTGACATGTCCAGTGTGGTCACCTCAGTGAGGCAGCCCCCGATGGCTCAGATGCTTGGAGTGACTCGTGACTGTCCTGACATCAGCTCCGGCCGTGCACCTGTCACTGCTCTTAGCACACGCAACAGTGTCTTCAGCAAAATACTTTTTTTAGTGTCTGAGAGTCACAATTAGTAGTGATTCTCATAAGGAAGTTTTGTGGGGAACTTTTACAAACTGTCTCACAGGGGACCTAGAACTCAGTATTTTAAGAAGCTTCTGCTGACACTTCTCATGGACATCCTTGTTCAGGAACTGGTAAAGCCAGGCATGGTAGCGTGCGCTTGGAATCCCAGAACCTGGGAGTCTGATGGAGGAGGGTGGCTACAAGTTTCAGACCAGTGTGGGATACGGTGAGTTCCAGGCCAGCCTGGACTATTTGTCAAATGAATAAATGACGATTAAAGTATATGGAACATTGGCTGTATGCCAGGCACCAAAAATGCATCAGCTCATTTAATCCTCACAGAAATATGGAGTGGTTAACATTACTTTCCCATTCTTTGATTTACAAAACTTAAACTTCAAAACACTAAGTTATTTGTCTAAGACTGGCCATTTATAAATGACTAGATGAAACAAAGGTCAACAGATGTTACTTACAAGCAATTTGAGGAATTTAACAGTGATTTTTCCAAGAAAATCCAAGTCCAGATTTAATCATTTGGAGCTAGCATCTCCTTTTCTTGGCTTTAAAACCTTGAATAAATTACCTGCATTCTCTTAGCTTATGTTTCCTTTTCTGTAGAAAGATTGCAACATAATACCTACTAAAACATAATGGGGGATTTTAATGAATTAGAACATGGAAAATACAGAATACCTCCTCCCACATGATCGATAGGTTAGTTGAAAGGATGTTTATAAATATTTTTATTCAAGCCGAGCGTGGTGGTGCATGCCTTTAATCCCAGCACTCAGGAGGCAGAGGTAGGAGGATCATCATGTGTTCGAGGCCACCCTGACACTACATAGTGAATTCCAGGTTGGCCTGGACTAGAGTGAAACCCTACCTCGAAAAAGCACAAAATAAATAAATAAATATTTTAATTCAAAAATACTCAACGCGAGGTAGACATTCTCAGTTCTAGTCAACAGGGACAGGGTGCAGGTCTGACAGTTTGAGTACATGACATGTAAGCTTGCCTGCAGAGCAGGGTTACAATGAGCAAGTGGATTTTTGCTGAGTGCTCTACACGTCAGGGCTTGGACTAAAGGGGAAGTAGGGATCCCCACCTTCACATGGCTCAGCTTTCGTGGTTGAGGCCAGGGCCACTCCTCCCACAGGGGGGGGTTGCACACTGGGAAGAAGGCCTGTGGGCTCGTGGGGAAGTGGCCATGTCAGGGCTTTTCTGCCCTTCCCAGACAGCAGAGGACTGTGGGGGCCTTGGCCACCGGCTTACTTCTGCCACTGCCTAGAACCTCAGAGCTCTCAAACTTCCCTGTAACATCAACCAAACTCATCTACTTCTGCTTCCTTTCTTTCCTAAATGCAATTGAGAGTGGGGAACAGAGAGATGGTGAGCGGTGGTGTGTGTTTTTTGCAGCAAGAAGCAGAGATAGGAAACAGTTCAGCTCATGTTGCCTGCGTCAGCCCACAGGCGCAGTTTTCGTCGAACTCTGGACCTTGCACAGCTTGCGGGGGCGGTGTTCCTTCGTAGGTCCCGACATGAGAGGGAGGGTCGTTACTATCAGTGTGTAGATGATGAAACTCGGTATCGAAATGTTCTTACAATTTACTTAAGGCGGTTAGCTAATCAGATGCTTTGATAAGGAACTTCTGGGGAGCACTTCTAAAGGAAAGAGACTTTGTGGGGAAGCATAAAGAAAGGACACCCGGGCTGCAGAGCTGGCTTAGAAGTTAAGGTGTTTGCCTGCAAAGCCAAAGGATTCGGTTCGACTCTCTAGGACCCACGTAAGCCAGATGCACAAGGGGGTGCATGCATCTGGAGTTCATTTGCAGTGGCTGGTGGCCCTGGCGTGCCATTCCCTCTCTTTCTCTGCCTCATTCTCTCTCTCAAACAAATAAATAAAATGTATTTTTAAAAAAGAAGAAGAAAGGACACCTCCTGCCTTTCCTTCATCTTCCAATATCTTCTGAAGTACCAGATCAGTGTTAGCTTTGTGTGTGTGTGTGTGTGCGTGCGTGTGTGTGTGTGTTCATGTAAACACTATCATTTGACCTCTGTGTTTAGTAGCTATAAGCACCTCTTAACTGGTATACAGGATTGCCTACAATTGCATAAAACTATTAGCAATCATCAGTAGGGAAATGAGGCAACATTATTCTAAGCTGACTGTCACTCTCCTTGCCTAAGAGTGTCCTACACTATCCTTTCTCAGACAAGTCATGAAAATAACAAAGACACATAGTTCTAAGCCTGTGATATACCTAGCAGCATATGCACTATGACTGACATCATGCAAAAATAATCTATGTATGAAGGAAAACACTAAAATCTAATACGCAAAAGAGAAATTTTATTTTCAACATGGTGTGGAAGAACACTGGCCATCTTTAACATTAAAGAACTTATTAGGGCTGGAGAGATGGCTTAGCAGTTGAGGCATTTGCCTGCAAAGTCTACAAACCCAGTTTCAATTCTCCAGGTCCCACGTAAACCAGACGTATAAGGGGGCGCATGCATCTGGAGTTTGTTTGCAGTGGCTGGAGGCCCAAGAGTGCCCATTCTCACTCACACATGCTTTCTCTCTCTCTCCCTCTCCCTGTCTCTAATAAATAAATAAAATATAAATAAATCTTTTTTTAAAAAACAACTTCTTAAATATTGGGGGGTACAGTTCACATCCTTTGTGATTTAGTTTACTAAGTGTACTCATTTTTGGTTGGAAAGCATTTAACATGATGAGCATATCAGGCTGTTTAATCCCTGTGGTGATCAGTATTGGAGCACTGAGAGAATCTTAACCATAGAAACTTTCTCAAAACAGAGCTCAAGGCCTAAAGGCTTCTTCCCAAATTGGGTGAATTCCTAGGGTTTTCTGCAAAGGTAGTTGGTGAGTAGGGAGATTCTGAGTTGTTGTTTTTGGGGGGTGGGGGGCTGGGAGCCATGTGTGTGAGTGCCAGAGCTCCACGCCAGGCACTTGTACTGAGGTCAGAGGATCACTTCAAGTATCGGTCTTCACCTTCCATCTTGTTTTGAGGCCATCTTGTTCTTACTGCTTTTCACTGCTTCATTCACCAGGCTAGCTGGTTCATAAGCTTCCAATAAATTCTCCTGTCTCCGCTTCACTTATAGTCATAGGCAGGCTGGGGTTACAGAAACCCCCTATGGCTCTCAGCTTTGTGTGGGAGTGAGGGGATCTGAATTCAGGTACTCATGCTTGTGTGAAAGCACTTTATCCAGTGAGCCATCTCCCAGGACCAAGGGGTATTCTTTAGAACTGAATAACCCAAGAGGTTTCATCACGACCCCAAAGGGATCTATCTCCCAGCCCATAGTTCTCCCACTGCTACTTCCAACAACAGTATACAAGAAAGCCAGATCATTTTTCAATGCCTGTCCTCAGGTCCTAATGTGGGTTTTGTTTAGTTGGTTTGGTTAGGTTTCTGTTTTGTATAGCTAAGGTATTGCTATGTAGCACCATTGGGTCTTGAGCTTCTCAGCCTGACTCAACCTCCCAAATTCTGGAAATATGGGTGAGCCTTACTACACACAGCTAATCCAAATGTTCACCTCACTTTGGTATAATGGTGCATTGGGGATAATTTGGGATTCTTGAGACCCACTTTCTTGACTCTGTGGTGGAGCCAATTTCCTAAAAGGACATTTGACACTTCCTTTCTGAATTCAGGAATTCAGCTCATTGAGTTCTCATGGGATTCTCTGAACTTTGCTCTGTATGAAGCTTGGGCATCTCATTTTCAGAGACACCAGACATGGTGAGCTCTAGAGTAGGAGAAAGGACTGAGGGAGGACAGGGTTCATCGACAAGCACATTCCAGGGCAGGTGCCATCCTCTTGCATACAAGCCAATTGTACATTGCTAGAAATACCATATTAAACCCCAATACTCAAAAGAAAAGTCAAATCTCAAAACAAATTAACACAGTGAGCAGCAACACATGTTTGCTAAAAGAATGCGTCATTCTGCAGGCGTGTTTGTGTATTCCCCAACAGTATGTGCATCTGTGAAGCAGTGTCCCAGGAAGGTTTGGCTCAAGACCAGGAGAGGAATCTGAAGGTTGCATGTATCCCAGCCCATGTGAGAAGGGCCCATATATGAGAAGACACAACTCCTCCTTTACCTAGGGCATGGCCCTGTGGAGGAAAAGCAGAGTGATTAGTCCAAAAAAGTTGTATCAGGCCTGGCCCTTCTAAAGCATAATGTATGGGACAGTTTTGAAAAAGAAATGAGGTATGGAACCAAGCTAGGTGTTCAACAGTAGAAGAATAAATAAGGGAAATGTGGCATGTAATGGAATGTATATGTGTTGACATATATAATGACATTTTTTTCTAGCCATAAAGACTAAAGTTATATGATTAGCAAGAAAATGTATGCAACAAGAAACAATCATTAAGTGAACTGAGGCAGTGTCAGAAAGATAAGTATTGTACATTTTCTCTCATTGCCAGTTTCTAGATTTTATATAGTCACATAAAATCATGCATGTATATAGTAAATGAAAGTATAAGTGGCCATATCTAGGGCAACAAAGAAGATTAACAGGAGGAGGAGAGACATGGAAAGGGAGGGTAAGGGGGGAACATGATGGAAAGAATATGTGCAACATATATATCTGTAAGAAAATTTAAAACAAATTTGTTTTTCATTAACATGAAAAAATAAAAGCTAGGCATACTAGTGGAAAGACCTATAACTCCAGTCCTTGGAATTTGAGGCAGGAGGATCAAGAGTACAAGGCCAGCCTGGACCACATAGAAAGACCTTGTCTCGAAAAAATAAAGTAAAATCAAGAAAAGTTACTATCATCTCCATGCTTCAGTCCAAAAGAGGAATATCTTACCAATGTAAAAATAAGAGGGACTTATTTCCAAGATAAAAGGCTTTTCTTCAAACTGACTGAATGTAGCAGTGTGGAAACCTCTTTGCTCTTGCTTGTCTCGTGTCCTTGTGCACCAGGGAAAACACTGTCCTATGCCAGCACCAGCCCAAGGAACAGTACTGGGAATGACGACTGCCTTAGCAGAGTCCCCTTCAGATGCATTCTTTTGACCTGGAGGAAGTCAGTCCACTTCTCTGAGGCTCAGCTCTTGTGCTTGACATAGAAGTAATTTATGCTTGCCTGGCCCACCTCACAGGGCTGTGGTCAGTGAGACATGGCCACATATACACAAAGGCGCCAGTACAGATCAAGAATTATACAAATGCTCATGATGGTTTTCTTCCTCAGCTTAAGTTATAAACTTATCCCCAAACTCCTGGGATTACATGGGTTCATTATAAAATGTCTTATTCGGAAAAACAGGAAATACTGGATATCCACACATTTTTCCCTAGTAAGAAAATAAAACATGAATTGATAGTTTATTATGAAGAATAAGAAGCTCGGTCTATACTTGAGGATAACCATCCAAAACTCATCTAGCACTGAAAGGCATTTGATTATGTTCACTCTTTCCTTCTGGGTGGATTCTACCTAAATCAAGTCACCATGGTGGGATTCTGCACCACTTTTAAAGATTTTAACAGAAGTCTCAGAGACTCAAGATTCAGTACCTCACAGATAACACTTTTCATTCACTTCTATCTATAGGACAGCAACAGAACCAGGTGGCCCAATGAAAAATGGATAAATGAATAAACCTAGGACCTAGCCCTAGGAAAGCATTTCTCATTTATTACCTTAGTGTTTTCATCCATAAGCTGAGAAGACTATGACCCTAAGTCTTAGGGAAGTTACAATGTCTTCTGAAGTTACAAATACTTTTTGGTAAGAATATAAAGTGGTAAGCTACTTAGGAAAAACAGTTGGTGACTCCTCAAAACTTAAATACAACATTGCCAAATATGGTAACAGTAACACTCCTATGTATCTACCAAGAATTGAAAATATAGGTTCAAAAATGTGTTCATAGCAGCATTATTCATAATAGACAAAAAAGAAAAAAAAATCAAATGCCTATCACCTGATTAAGGGAATAAAATGTGATGTATATGTATATATATACAATGGAATATTATTCACTAGTGAAAGGAATGTTGTACTGAAAACATTGAGCTAAAGAAAAGAAGCTAAACACAATATAATTTATTCTATATCTTCTTTTAATGAAGTATCCAGAATAGGCAAATTCATAGAGAAAGAAAGTTGACTGAGGTTGTCAAAGGACCAAGGACCAGAACTAATTACCAGTGGCCATGGGATTTCTTTCTGGGATGGTAGAAATATTTTGAGATTAAATATGGTGATGATTGCCCAAACACAAGTAACTTAGTGAGTGTGGTGCTTTGTATTGGGTGTCTAGGTTGCAGTGGAGACCCAATGGAGATATGCCTGGACTATGGGATGGCTGAGAAAGAGAGCTGCTAGCATGGGATGGAGTTTTCCCTGGGCTATGGGCATTCCATCGGGATGAATGGAATTGAAATTACAGAGACTTCCTGACTGGTTAGAGAAGCTATGGACCTTGTTTATTTGCACTGTTTGTTTCAGATCTTGCATTGGTTCAATCTTTCCTTGTTATGGCCAATGCCATCTTTTGCTGTGTGGATATTTATTCTGTACCATTATGTTTATTTTTTGGCTTAACAGCTCAGTTAAAAGACCTTGAACTACAGGGATGTTTGAATTTTAATGAAATTGAAAAAACTATGAGGACGTTTAAAGTTGGGCTAAATGCATTACATTTTACATCATGGATGGTCATGATTTTATGGGTGCCAGGAGCAGAATGGAGTGGTTTGAATTAGATGTCCCCATAAACCCACATTTTGAATGCTTGGTTCCCAGCTGATGGCAATTTGGGAAGTGGAGTCTTGCTAGAGGATGCATGTTGCTGGGGGAAGATTTATAGCTGTTATACCAGCTATCCCTATAAACGTTCGGCCCATTCTTCTGCTACTGCTTGTTGCCTCCCTGATACTGGCTAGGAGTTGATGTCCAGACTCTGTCAATGTCATCCTAATCCTGCTGTCATGGAGCTGCTTTGTCGGGGGGCTTTACACCAGCAATAAGACAACACTGGGTGAACTGAAAACCAATGAAGTACACACTTTGGTGAGCTTTGTGTCATATAAATTATATCCCATTGGAAAAATAAATAAATGGAGCGTTGTTAAGAAAGGGAAAGCTAGGGTAGGTTCCACCCAAACCAACCCGCCCAGATGGAATTATATTTTATTGAGTCAGCCTTGAAGAAGTTATCCTACATAATTTAGAAGGAGCTTTCTTCCTGGGCTTTTTAAAATGTGTTAAAGTTATATGGATCTGGAGTGTATACCCAAAGGGCTCTTGATGCATCTATGTTTGTAGCTGTACTTTTCACAATAACCAAGTTATGGAACCAGCCTAGACATCCATCAACATATGGATAAAGAAAGTGCAGCATATATACAAGATGAAATTTTATTCAATAATAAAACATTTAATCCTGACACTTGCAGGGAAATGGGAGGAACTGGAAATCATCACATTAAGCAAAATAAGCCAGACTCAGGAACACAAATACTGCATGTTTTTCTCTCATTGCAAAACCTAGGTTTAAAATTATATGTAATGAAAATACAAAGAGAGTAAATAAATAAATAAATAGAAAACAATTGATTTAGGGATCAGGAGATTGCTTAAGGGTTAAAGGTGCTTGCTTATGCCACAGACACACAAAATGATGCATGTGGAATTTGTTTGCAGGAGCAGGAGGCCTGGCACAACCATATTCTCTCTCTTCTCTTCCCCCTTGTTCTGTTTCTCAAATAATTTTTTAATTTATTTAAAATGTTTGACATAATTGTAAATGTAGTCCCTTCATAGCCCTACTATCCCACATTCAATTTCCTAATCAACAAAATATTTTTTAATGCACTAGTTTAAGGAAATAGCTGGAACATCTGCCTGACTTCAATACTACACTTGCGGTCAACAAAGCTAGAATAGTGGTCCCTGTAAAACTGGAATAAGCCCAGGGGTCCTTGATTTTCAAGTCTCGACACTATTCCCCAAACAAGTTTCACTTGGTGAATTACTTGAATCAAGAATTTGCTGGCAGGAGAGATGGCTCAGCAGTTAAAGGCACTTGTTTGCAAACCCTAATGGCCACAGTTTGATTTCCTAGTATTCACCTAAAGCCAGATGCCCAAAGTGGCACATGTGTCTGAAGTTAGTGTGCAGGGGCTAGAGGCCCTGATGCACCCATATTCATTCATTCTGTCTCCCTCTCTCGTTTTCTTTCTCCCCTTGCAAATAAATAAATGTATTTTAAGCTCTCAAAACAATATTAAACAGGCATACTTAAATGACTACATGAACTCTATCCTCAGAAACACAATTAGGCAGAACAGAGAGGATGATGAACAGGCAGATGGAAATGATGACACTGAAGGGTTGGACCCGAGGCTTACTCAGCTCCAGCAAGCAGTTCTCAACACCCAGGCAAGTGTATCTGATAGCTGCTTGAGCTGGGACCTGGTGCCTTAGCACTTAGCAACCCACATAGACCAAGCCCCTAATTTACAAGGAAAAATCTGAGAGCTAGTCTGGATCCACCCCGCAGGTGAGGGTGTATCCCCTGCCTTCTCAATCCATTTTGTGGGAATTTCATACACTATGCTATTTTCAAACCATATGGGATATGTTAAGGGAAAAAAAGTTAGAATTCTGAAGCAACTAAGGTGCCTGTCATGGATTTCTTCAAGGTTTGCAAATCTTATAAATACCAAAAGTGAAGGCTTGGTTTGGTTCAATGGCAAAATAAATAAACAATAAAATCAGGGCTGGAGAGATGGCTTAGCGGTTAAGTGCTTGCCTGTGAAGCCTAAGGACCCCGGTTCGAGGCTTGGTTCCCCAGGTCCCACGTTAGCCAGATGCACAAGGGGGTGCACGCGTCTGGAGTTCGTTTGCAGAGGCTGGAAGCCCTGGCGCGCCCATTCTCTCTCTCTCCCTCTATCTGTCTTTCTCTCTGTGTCTGTCGCTCTCAAATAAATTAATTAATTAATTAATTAATTAAAAAAAACAATAAAATCAAATGTTTCTCACTTCGCAGTATATCCATGGTTGGAATTACTTGAGAAGTTACCATATTTCCTATAAATTTAGCTCTTCCCTTCAGGTGAGCAAAGTCACCTAAATGCGCGCGCACACACACACACACACACACACACACATCTCCCATGAATGCCTCTCATTCTTTGAGGAAAAGACAAGGAGGGAAAATCCAGCTTTGACTTCAGATTTTGCCAATAACAAGTCATATAATTTACAGCAGAGCTAAGGAATGGAGTGATCCGCAAATTGGCTATGGATTTATTTGTCTAAGACGCGGCAAAGTGTTCTGGAGCTGTTACCACACAGGGAACTGAGCACTCGTTTGAAGACAGGGAGCCACAAACTTCATGAGGAAACCCAGCAGAGATAATTGACCATTGGTTTTTCTTACCCAGAACCCATTCTGCCTTTTCCTTGAAAGAATGCCTGCTCCTGTCAGTCCACGAAATTTGAACAGAACTGAAGTGTTCCACCAGCTCCTCTCATCAACCCTAAAGATGATCATGTGACTGAAGCCTAATCACTAAAACCCTCCAACCCACACTCCATGATTGGTCCAAGGACTGCCAAGAAAAGCTAGGCTAATAAGACCCCTACTCTGAGACTTACACTGGACACTTTGTTCAAGAAAGCTCCTTGCAAGGTGGGCATGGTGACGCATGCCTTTAATCCCAGCACTTGAGAGGCAGAGGTAGGAGGATCGCCATTGAGTTCAAGGCCACCCTGAGACTCCATAGTGAATTCCAGGTCACCCTAGGCCAGAGTGAGACCCTACCTTGAAAAACAAAAACAAAAAAAAAGAAAAGAAAAAAGAAAGCTCCTTGCCACTTGAGTCAAAGCTGTAGGAGGCCCCCAGGGATACCAAAGAAAGAAACCTTTCTGTTGGCAGGCAACCTGGGAGGAGCAGAGATAAGGGACAATAAGAAAGAGAGAATGAGAAAGAAAAAGACTCAGTGAATCCTGGGCCATTCCCTCCCTAGAGCGGGAATTACCAATGGGCTTGCCTTACAGCAGCCTGATTGCTTGACTTGCTGGAGAGACAGGTGGTACCAGGCAGTGGTTAGACCCTGAAGGTACACAAATTGTCAACCCTAATGGAGCCATATTAGCAGTCTGCTTGGTCATGATCCTACCAACAAGATACTCTGCCTTTTCTCAGGCCCAAAGCAATACAGCCAATCTGACCATGGAAGCTCCCAAACCATGAGCCTTTCCTCCTTTTAAGTTGTTTTCTTCACATATTTCTCAGAACATCAAAGGCAAACACAGTTTTTTTTTAAATGAATAAGCTACTTAGAAATAACCCACTACCTGCTAACACAAGATTATAGGTTAATATTAGTTCATTTTTACCAAGTTTCCCAAGCGCAGGAGAGAAGTTCACCATTAAATGGAGTTTCCTTAAGCCATAAAGAACAAAATTGTGTTATTTGCCAAAAAAAAATACACAGAAATGGAGATATTGTGCTAAGTGCAAGCCATACTCAGAAAGACAAATATCACATTTTTCTCTCATATGCAAAAATCTAGATTTAAAAAAATCTTCATGTATATAAAATATATTTATTTGGGTATAGGTCAAGAAACAGTAAGTTTGGATCCTCCAATGCCCCTGACACCATGCCATGACACCTAATTGATGCTTTCTGAGAACAGGCTGTCATATTGCTTGGTTATATTGAATCCAATTGGCCTGCTTTGGAAGTATAACTCAATTATAGACAGAAAACTCATCACCATGTGTTTCTTCTTAGCCACAAAGATGGTACTGCCTGTACCCACTACAACTTGGAGGGACGATGTGCCTAGTTTTGGAAATACTGCAGACCACTTCCAACCTGGACAGTGAAAGCCCTCTAGATATCATCTTTCTTGTTATACCCCAAAGCAATAGGCTGAGCAGATGCTGCAGAACGAAGTGGCCATCATTTGGAGAGAACCATGATGGCAAGCCAAGGAACTTCCATCAGGTGTTCCTGTGAGCCACAAAGGTGTGTTCATTGCATCACTCACTAAGATCTAGTTTACTTTGTTGTCTCAGCATAATCTAGTCCAGTCAGACTAAAATACACACCTTGTGACAGACTGTTGATGGCAATCTATTCTTTCTTATTCCCTGTGAAAGGAATCTTGGGCAACATTCCCAGCTTTAAAAAAAAATTATAGTACATTATATTGTACAGATTTCATTATATCACATCATTTATCAACTAGGAATAGCCAGTGGGATGGAAGCAGAAGTTATTAATAATAGCTATTTTGGGGGTCTTTCTTCCTGTCTCCTAGGTGGAACTGAAATACAATGACTGGAGTTTGAGCAAACATCTTAGGCCATGAGGCATCCTTGACAACAGAAATTCTTAACCAAGACAGTAGACAGAAAAACAGATGGATTCCAATTCCTGGTGACATTGTAGAATTGGTATACTAAGCTAAGAGTACTATACCTTTCTGCTTTGACTTAGGAGAATTAAATGCTTATCTACTAGGTTGATAGCTAGATATCTTTTATTAGTAAACAAGTGCATGTTTTAATTGGAACAGACCTTATGTCACATAATCCCAAACAATGTTCTCATACTGAACAGTACATATGAAGATAAAAAGGAAGTACTATTTAACACTAAACCCAAGTTGGGAAAGGATAATATTCTTTCATTACTTTAATCTTCTGAGGAGCTGAAAACTTCATTTTTATAAAGTCTAATGCTTTTTAAAAATTCGTTTTTGTAACAAATTCTGAAGGAAGCATAGCCAAAATTACATTTTCCAACATAATTCTTAAGTATCTTAACTGTAAAAGTGTAGGACAGCTTATTCAATGTTAAAATGAAGAAGTTAAAGAAAGCAAAAGTGACTTGATATTTCACATTAGCAAAAAGGTAAAATGTGGGCATTCTCCAGAGAGCAGCTGCATGTTGAAAAGCTAGTGGGATTTGAACATTGAAAATGTTAAGCAAAGCTCACTGAAGCATCATTATTCTCCCTCCAGGGTTACTTCACCTTTAATACAGTTTCATTATGAATGTGGCCACTGTTATTTTAATAAGAACTGACACACAGAAAAAATTCCCAACTGCCTCCAAAGAAAAGATGTAATATTCGGATTCATAAAGAGCTCTGTTTTTTTTTTTTTCCTTGCATTTTATCAGTACCAAATTATTGGCCTACTTTACCTCATTTCATGCTTCTCAAAAATCTAAATTTCTTTTACTTAAATAAAACAAAAAGGAAGCAGAAGCTTTTTTTTTTGAAAAATTATGTCACCACTATTCCCACAAAATTGGATCTTCAAGCATACACAACTCATGAAACCCAGGACGTCTGTATACAGGCAGCTTCCCTAGCATGTGACTTTGCTCCCTGGAAGAACAGGAGGCATTCTGTGCCCCGCCCAGCTAATGGGAGACCGGAAATGGCAAGTGTTCATAACATCCGACCTTTCAGGCCACCAGAACCAGAGAAGCTACCAACACACACGGGGCAGCCTTTCTTCAGAAGGAAAGATTGCATTATCTGCCTTGAAATATAGCCGACAGTATTATTTATTCCCACTGGGAAATTTCTCAGGAAGCCTTTCAGCCACCAGTTTTCCTAGAAAACGCTGTAGTGTGTGTGCCCTTCCAGTTCCCCTTTCATCTGTCTTCCCGGGCTTTCAGGATCAAATAAGGCTATGACCAAGCACCCAGCATGTTAAATCTTTAAAACCTGAACGTGACTAAATATCTTTTCATATGGAACCTTGTCATTTCTGAAATAATCCCAATTTCCATATAAAGCTGTTCATGCTGCAAGCAATATAAATTCTGGGGTTGGTTTAAAAATGGGAAAGCCTTCCATGTCCTCCACGTTTTTATAGACAACTCCTATGCACAGGAGGCGTAAAAGTTACCAGTTACCACAGACAAGCCTGGGTCCCCTGACCACACCACCTGTGGGTAGGTATGCGACCATGACTGAACTCAGGTAGGCCCCATCTCTTCACATGCTAGATAGGACGGAGCTACTGTGATGACCTCGACACTCTGTGGCTTCTGAGAGTTGAACAAGCTGAGTCAGGTCATCCCTTAGCAAGATGTTCAGCACATCATACGCTCACCAGACATTTCTTCTTACCACCATGCCTCTTTCTCCTTAACAGACAGAACTCTGGGAAGAAGCACTGAAGGACAAACTTGGAAATTCTTGGAATTATTTCCAAACAGAGACTAACTAAGGCCTCTGTGGGTTTAGGCTATTCTGAGCAGCCACACTTGATCCAAGTGGGTAAGCCAGGCACGAAACCTGGCTTGGGGCTCTGAGATCCAGTCATAGGAACTGAAAACTACAGCTGGCAGATGGATGGCTATTTCCTGTCTACATCTACCATGTCTCCCAAAGTGACTGAATTCTTTACAATAAATTGCTCTAGATTGCAACTTGTCTTCTCCTACCAGACATGCATAAAAATGAATCCATATGTGCATGCTAAGCAGAAGTCCCCGGGGATATTGTCTGGGATGGGAGAAGGGGTTCAGAGAGGCATTCGCTGAGGAAAGGAGATTTGAACTGGGTTCTGGAGGGTCAATGAGAGTCACATATATGGCTAAAGAAACCCAGAGGCATAGGCCATAACAAAGCTAGAGAGAAGTGGTGGGCAGTAGGGGTCATAGACAAGGCATAGAGCTGAGAAGCTACATAGAGAAACATGGGGCCAAACAAGGAGGACAGGGCGAAAGCATAGAGGCTGGAGCAAGACAGAGAGAGGCCAGATAGGTTCATGTGCATCACATGACCAGAACAGTGCCTGGCCCAGAGCAGTGCTCAGTAAACCCATGAATGGCTCGTCAATCCAGAAAGAAAAGAAAATGGCATCTTCCAATCACTTATCTGGCTGGCCATGCTGAAGGAAAAGTTGAAGCAGGCAGTCCAGGTAGGAGGTCACTGCAATACTTTAAGCCCGAGGGTTGGAGGGCGGGTAGAGAACTAAACCGAAAGAGCTATGGAGACAATGACATCAGCGATCATGAGACGTGTGATGAAAGAACTTTAAAAGACTTGGAGACTGGCTGCACCGTGGGAGGAAGGGAAATTCCAAAGTGATTTAGGAGCTGGCCTCAGTAACTAACTGGTACAGCAATAGAGACAATATCCCAAGAAGTAAGGGTGACGGAGGCATACCTCAATGCCCAATGTTGTCCCCTGGCTGGCGGCCAGATGCACCTGTCCTGTCTTTCCGAGGCGATAACAGTCTACAAACAAACCAACAGATCCAAGGCCAAGGAGACACTGTGCTCCCAGCTTCAAATGCTTGTGTGCTATTTATGCTCCTTAAACAGTATTCTAAAAATTATGTGCAGTTGTACATCATGTTTTCTGAAAAGCTGAGGTGCAGAAAATATCTGAAAGACTTTTAAGCCTGGTAGCATGTGTGTACGTGTGGGCATGTTCCTGAGTACTGGTCAAGTGCCCCATCACAGTGGCATCAGAATGACTCGGGCATGGGCGTGGGCTGGAATCTGCGTATCTAAATTGTTCTTTGAGTCACTCTCATGCTCACTGGATTTTAAGCATCACACTGGGCATGGGAGGAGGGCAGCTTTTCAATGTTCTACATACACAACCTTCTCACCCTCTCCCACAAAAGTCTACCCAGGGTCATGGGTCAAATGTCAAAATCCTGAAGCAAGATAGCCAGGGCTTAAATCCCAGCACTTTCTAGTGCTTGTGCTTGAGTGAGTCCTTTGATTTCCAAGCCATCCAGTTGTTAATATTCCCTGTTCTAAAACAGAGGAGCAGCAACAGCAAGGCTCATAGAGTTTCTCACATTAACACTTATACAAAACAGAGTTTCCAGTGGGGCCCTATAAAGATTGTGTAGGATTAGCTTGCTGTGGAGAGCAGCCCTGTGCATTACAAGACTAGCGGCATCCTTGGCCTCCACCTGCCAGAGACTGTAGTACAGGCTTCCCAATACTGATGACCAAAATGGTCTCCAGGTATGGCCTAGTATGCTCTGAGGGACAAAAATCATCCCCAGTTGAGAACCATTGACACAAACAGTGTCTGGCCAAGCAAGTACTAGCCCAGTCTCAACCTACAGTGTCTCCTGACCATTTGCAGAGAGTAATCCTGAACACTTTTCACTGGTTGACTCATTCATTCTTTCAACTACTCAACAAAGACATGGAGGCTCAGAGTACTAAATATCTCACTTAAAGTCCCTCAGCCATCAAATTGTAGGAAGGATCTCCAATCAAGGTCAACCTGATTCTCTATCCTGAGCTCATTCTGCACTGGCCCAATGACAAAGAAAAGCACTGTTGGAAACATTGCCCCATGGGCAAGAGACAACCGGCAGTCACTAGTCTTCCCTGTGGCCAAGCACCATGGGATGCCATCCTCCAGCCCTGAGTCTGAAAGTCCATGGATTTTGCTGTGTGTCTGAGATTAAACCTCAGTTCAAAGGTACTAACATGTCCTGCTCATCTCCCAGTCTATGTGATATGTGAGGGCTCACATCTGAACATCTATCCACCAGGTGTGGAATACTTTAAATGGTCTTCTTTGTTTCCTTTGGAATATCCCATTCTGGGACTGTCTACTCTCACATCTTTGTTTCCACCACAAAAACACAGGCATGGCACACAGAGGCATTCCATATATGGATTGCTGAATGAATGAATGATCAGTCTTCCTTTACCTCAAACTCTGAGAGCTACACATCAGGTCAGCCTCACTTTAATGTCCTATGAGACCAAATCAGTTCTTTCAGGCTTCCAGGGCCTCATCCACAGGGTTTTCCAAATGTTATCAGAACATGGAAGGTGATAAGAAAGTACCCATGGGGCTAGAGAGATGACTTAGTCATTAAAGTGCTTGCCTGCAAAGTCTAAGAACCCAGGTTCAGTTCCCCAGACCCCACATAAGCCAGATGCACAAGGTGGTGCATGAATCTGGAGTTCATTTGCCATGGCTAGAGGCCCCAGCATGCCCTTGTCTCTCTCTCTGTGTCTGTCTCTCTCTCTCTCTCTCTGACTCTCTCTCTCTCTCTCCCTCCTCTCTTTCTTCCAAATAAATAAAATATTTCTTAAAAAAGAAAGCACCCATGTCCTTCTCCAAGCGGCCATCTCAAATGAGATGATGTGGAGAATGCCTTACCCAGCATGTACTAAAAACTCAGGAGCAGCCTATATGACAATCCCTAAGACACCGCTCCCTCCCAGCACCTACACATCCATCTGTCTTATCTAGTATTAGTTCAGAGCTCTGGCTTTGGTATCAGTAGACATGCATTCAAATCCCTAGCCATCACTAATGACTTGGAACCGATCTCTCTTGTCTCTCTATGCGTCAATTCCCTCATCTGTAAAGTGGGAGACAATAACTGTATTGTAGAGCTGTTCTAAGGCACAAGTGTCTGAGATATGTAAAATATTTATAGCAGGGACCATCGCACTATTACTAATAATGATGCTGGCATTGTCTCTTAGAGTAAGAAGAAAAGACTCAGTTGTAACAGATGCTGCAAAGAGATGCTATAGGTCAAGTGCACACTAGGTATTTCACAAGATGCAAAGATAATTTGTGAAGGGCAACAAGGCCATAGCTGCTGGGGTCATGGGAAGAAGGCAGAGGGAGGAGATTCCAGGCAGCCAGCTGCAGAAAAGCGTGAAGTATGATTTGCGACCAGATACTTCCTGTTGCTGTACTGAGATCCTATTTTTCAACATGGCCAGAAGGCCAAGTCCCCAGGGTACTCCCCTCCTCCGGCGGCATGACTGGCACGGTGCACTGGGTGACTCCGTTCTCTCCGCTCCAGATTCCTGAAAACGCTGGTACCAAGTGTCAAGCAGAGTGCTTCCCTCGGAAACTGCGAAACAGACACTTTCAAAAGATAAACCCATGCCTAACCACACAACCTGAGTCATTTCATAATTCTAAATTTTCATAACCTGTTTCCCGGGTAGCTGCAGTGACGAAAGATCTGGGGCATTTGCTCGACCAAGGCCACTGAGAAGGCTCTGAGGCAAACTGAATCCATCCTCAAAGAATTCGTTGCGGAAATCAGTTGAAGAAAGCAGGAGTGCCTTTCTTTCTTTGCATTCTCCCTTTAATCTCCCCCTCCTGCTCTCTCCTAGTCTCTTCTCATGGTCTCTGCCTACTTGGCTAGGAGGTCCCTTCACTATGTCCTACAGGTCAGCTGACGCCTACTGCCTCCTATCTTCCTTCACAGTGTGGCACGGGGCCCAGAAATGTGTGTGTGTGTGTGTGTGTGTGTGTGTGTGCGTGTATCTTACAGGTGATTCAAATGCTCCACCAAGTTTAACAGCCACAGGTCTTCCCTCTCTATTTATTTCGGCACACTCACTTCAAACCCCTGCTGAAGTTGCATTCTCACCTCAGCCAGGACTTCCCCCAGTGTGCAGTGACTGCTTCTCAGCACGCATGCTTGGCATTGCTGTCGAAGTCTAGAAGGGCACAACATTCATTCCACTGTGTGGACTTCTCTGCCTTTATTTCACTTGCCAAGAACAAGCCAGAAATCCAGGTCTCCAGCCATGGCTTCCTTCTATTACTGGGTACGTAACGAATGTGAGCGTGAGTCACTCAGACTATAGTTTCTGCTGCTCACCTTTGAGGAACTTGGTGGTCATGTTTTAGTGGGCTTGCCCGTGACTTCCAGTTACTGCCCTTGCATTAGACAAGTCTTTACACATGTGCTCCCAGAATTCCATTTAGCAAGTCTCAAAGTCATTGTCCCCAAAAGGAGCACCGAGCTTCCAGAAATCCCCACTTCTGTCAGCAGCAGCATTTCTCCGACAACCTATGGCCTCAGCTTTGAAATATCTCTCACCTCTCCTGTCTTTTCCCCTCATGCCTACTGTCTGATCCTTCTTTTGCAATGTTTACCAATAGTCCTTCTTGCAGTCCCATCTTATTGCACTATCTTTATATTTTATAATGATTATTGGTTATAAGAATGAACACAGAACCCTTTTTCCTTCCTTAAAAACAGCAGTACATCTAATTATTACCCCAAAGGCCAGAAAACTGAATTCCACTCAGTATCTAGAGCATCTCATGCAGTACCCTGTCAGCACAACACACCTCAGGGCTCACCATTTCCTCCCAGGCCCACATCTCCAACCACCATTTCCACTCGGGTATCAAAGCAAACACTCAAGACCACTCTGTTGGGAAAATCTGACTTCCAATGTATATTTTACCTCACTGTGTCTCCTGTCCTGGGTATACCCATTTCCAGTCTCTACTGCCCTCCTCCCAAGCAGATTTCTGAGAGCTGAGGGGCACAATCCCTACAGTTAACTGAAACAGATGAACAAATATAAGAGAAAGTCATAATTATGCCTTTAGGAGTGAAAAAGAGCAGAATACACGGAAGGGCAGCAGCTGAATTCTGAACCTTATCTCGGTGCTGGAATCCACGGGCCATCCAGCTTCTCTAGCACTGTGACATTGCCTCCTGCCTGCTGAGTCTTCAGCATTGAAAAGCACCTCCCTGAAGGTGGTAAGCCAGAGGATGTGTCTGTTGCTCCTTCCTACATGCCTCATGCCATATTCACGCACAGAGATGGGGGAATAAGTAAAAGGAATCATGAATACTAGGCACGGTAGACAAATTCTAATGCTCATGTAAGCATCAAAATGGTCTTGCAAGGTAGGAACTTTCTGGTGATTATCATTTAATGCTTTTTCTCATTTCTCTGTATATATGTGTTGGCATATTCACACGTGTGTAGCTGCATCTGTGTTTGAGGCATATCTGTATGTGTGGAAACGTGCATGTTAAAGCCAGAGGTCAATGTTTGTGTCTTCTTTAGTCAGCCTCCACCTTAGTTTGTGACAGGAACTCACTGACTGGGCTAGATTAGCCAGCAAGCAAGTCATGGGGATGCTCCTGTCTCCACCTCCCCAGCACCAGGATTACACATACACACTTCCACAGTCTGCTTTACGTGAGCACTGGGGGTCATCCTCACATCCTCAGTAAGCACTTTACCCTCTGAACTGAACCATCTCCCGGCTCAACGTCTTTTGTATTTCATAATATACTTGTTTCCCCTAAAATCGCATGTACTATCCGTACAATTAATAAATACAAATACAAATAAAATAAGTATAATGTTCTGATTGCAGAAGGGAATATACATGTACAGTGAACTCTGTCCACTGATTCACATCACTTTTATTTTATATCTATTTATTTATTTAAGAGATAGAGAAAGAGGGAGGGAGAAGGAAGGGGAAAGAGAAAGAGAGAATGGACACACCAGGGCCACCAGCCAGCCACTGCAAATGAACTCCAGACGCATACCCCACCTTGTGAATCTGGCTTACATGGGTCCTGGGATATCAAACCTGGGTCCTTTGGCTTTGCAGGCAAGTGCCTTAACCAGTAAGCCATCTCTCCAGCCCCCCATCACTTTTATTGTTACTTCTGTTGCTTCCGCTTTGGTTTGGTCAATGTGTCACCATACAAGGCCAACCTACTGCCTTGGGCTCTTGAACCATCTCTAGTCACACTTCCTGGAGAGGAAGACACAGGAAAGCCAGGAACACAGTATACCCAGAGAGTTTCCTAACACAGAGGCAACTTCTAAACTAAAACTATCACGGCAACTGTGATCCTCTCCGGCAGGAATGACACTTCAGGCAGGTTGGCTGTGCATGCTAAGTTCAGTCCTTGAACCCTCAAATGACATGTCGAGGAGTTTTCTGGAAGTAGAGATTCTACCTAGGGCATATGTGTGGGTGTCTGTCTCTCCCTAATTTAGACAGTGATTAGGAGAGCAGAGTGAAATGAGTCAGAGACATTTCTGAAGGACTCCCTGGGCAATTTGGCAGAAGGAAGTGGGTCTCAATGTTCTAATATGGAAAGATTCTCAAGATACATGGGCAAAAAAAACTCAATGCAAGAGTATGATTCCATTTTTACACACAAAGAAAGATAAAAAGTTAGCTCTTATTCTATATAAATTGCATGTAAATGTGCAGGGGAAAGATAGTCAAACAATAGGGATTACCTATTTCTTGGAGAAGAACTATAGGGGATCATGTAGGGATTTTCCTTTGGTCCTATATGAGCTTGACAGGAAAGATAGAACAATGACTTAGTTACATAATTTGAAAATTTAAAACATTATTTAAAAGGCTATAAGAAGTGTCTCAGAGTAAGAAATGACTGAGGTAGCACATTGCTTATGCCTGAAAATAACTAGAATTACTCTTGGGTAAGGAAAAACAATGACTTCAGATAACCCACTTTCATTAATCCGTCAGCAAGGCCTGAACACTCTTCCTCAAAATATCTGTCGAGTCAGCTGGGTGTGGTGGCACAGGCCCAGCACTCAGGAGGACCAGGATTTCAAGGTCATCCTTGGCTACCTAGTGAAGAAAAGGCTACATGGGATTCTGTCTCAAAACTAAACCTGTAGAATTGCCTCACTTCCCACAGCCACCTCTGCTCCTTCCTTGTGTGGGCTTCATCACCACCCACACAGACTGCAGCAGGTCCTGACTGCTCCACAGATAGTTCTGGAGGCTCAAGGTCAAGGAGCTGTAGCTGTTGAATCCTTTCTTGCCGGTGGGGACTTGAAGAATCCCAAGGCAGTAGAGCATCGTGCCATGAAACATGAAACACTGGCTAGCTCAGTTGGGACTCCTCTTTCCATGCAGCCACCAAATCCATCACAGGTCCCACCCCCATGACCTCATCTAATCCTAATCACCTCCCAAAGGCCCCACCTCCAAACACCATAGTTAGATTAAGTTTCCATCCTCTTAATAATGCACAAAGGGGATTAAATTTCAACAGGAGTTGTGGTGGGGACATTCAAGCCACAGTAAACTGCACTAATGATAATATAATGAGCCTTGGCTCCTACAAGCCAGATTAAAACGTGAGCTGGAACATCCAAGGTTTTGCTTGTTTGTCATGCTTTGTTGTGTCGCTCCTTCAGGGGCATCAGACTCTGTCCTCAGTATCTTTATGAACTGTTTCTTTCTCAAAAAGTCCTAGGTCCCAGAGCAGTGATTAGCCAATAAAAGTAAGGTATCACGGTGCTCCCACAGTCACTTTCCACTGACGCTGAAATTAAGTAGCTGGTCACATGGAAGATCTGCAGCCACATGTCATCTTGTAAAACTGAAAGAAGAAATCCAAATGTGATCACAGGGTGCCTATTAAAAGCCTCTGGTGGCCTCCAGTCCTTTAGGACAAAGACCGAATTCCTCCTGGAGGCTTTGAAGGCCCTTCAGAACTGGGCTCAATGAGTTCTCCATCCTTTGCAACTTTACTGCACTCTGGCCAACTTAATCTACCACTTACAGGAACATACTGTCTTGCCTGACAGAATCTACCTCTCCCACTCCTCACTACCTAGCTCCTTCTGGTCCCCACAGAAATTAGGAAAGAGGGTGTGGTGGCTCACACCTTTAATCCCAGAACTTGGAATGTAGAAGTAGGAGATCGCTATGTGTTCAAGGTCACCCTGAGACTACAGAGTGAATTCCAGGTCAGCCTGAGCTAGAGTGAGACCCTACCTCTAAAAACCAAAAAATAAAATAAATTAGGAAAGACCCCAAAATAATAAAATCAATAAATTAGGAAAGACCCACACTCTTATTTCTTGATCTCATTCTGCTACTCATTCACCCCTATAGGATCACATGCAATGTGCCCCGCTTCTAGACATCAAGTTTCATGAAGACAGTGACCCTGGCATCCTTTCTCGTGACTAAAGCAGTCCTCACAATTTAGCAGGACTGTGTATATAGAAACTCACTCCATAAGTAGTTGTTGAATAGACAAGTGGCATCATGGATGGGTAGATGTTGTCTCAGCCTAATAGCTTCCAACTTGGATCTCTGTAAGTTCTGTCTGAAGAATACAACTGAACCAGGCGTGGTGGCACACGCCTTTAATCCCAGCACTCGGGAGGCAAAGGTGGGAGGATCACTGTTGAGTTCAAGGCCACCCTGGAGCTACAGAGTGAGTTCCAGGTCAGCCTAGACTGGATTGAGACACTACCTCAAAAAAAAAAAAAAAAAATACAACTGATCTGATTCTGAGGGGCAGAAAGCAATACCCTGAATAGTAGATAGACGGTAATGTTTATTGACAGGGAGACAGCTTTCCACCACATTCACAGGACTTGTCTGCCTGCTGGGACTCCATCTACAAGAACATATATCAACCGCAAGTGGTAGGGCAGGAAAATGACCTGTGCAATCCCAGGGGATCAGCAGCCTCAGCCTGAGCCTAGCCCTGTCATACCCATCATGGTCCAGCTACTAGCCATGCATGTCTGCTGGCAAGACAAGACAGTATGACTGAGCAAGTGATTTTTAAATATAAAACTGATAACTTAGTTTAAAAAAATAAGTATCTGGAGTCACCTTGAAGCTGCAAGTTTTAGGAACTAAAGATAGGCTTTTTTTTTTTTTTTTTTTTTGCTTTGTTTTTTGAAAGAGAATATCATATAGCCCACTCTGGTCTCAAACTCTCTGTAGACTGAGGATGTCCTTGAACATCTAATCTTCTTTCTCCATGTCGTGAGTGCTAAAATGATTGGAGACAGCATCATGCCCAGTTTTATGAGGCGCTGAAAACCCAACCCAGGGCTACCTGCATAATACCAATTGAGCTATATCCCCAGTGCCTGTATATTTCTTAGTGAAAATTTAGCAACACGTTTGAAACACACTGTAACTGTTACAATATACCGTCTTTAATATTTTATTTATTATTTATTTGCAAGCAGAGAGAAAGAGAGATAAAGAATGGGCATACCAGGTCCTTCTGTCATTGCAAATGAATTCCAGATGCATGCACCATGTTGTACATCTGGCTCTATGTGGTAGTGGGGAACCTGGGCCATCCGACTTTGCAAGCAAGTGCCTTCAACCACTGGGCCATTCCTCTGACCCCGAGATCTGCCAAAATCTAAAAAGACAGTACCAACAATGGGCAAAACATCTCATTAGTATTATTAATAACAATTACATGTTGAAAAAAGTATTTTAGAAATACTTAGGCTAAGTAAAATACGTTATTAAAATTAGTTTTATCTGATGTTTCTAAAATTGTACTGCTATAAAATTTTAACTTTTCTAAGTGGACATACTTATATTTCTACTGGACAGAGCTTTAAGATGGCTGCTTGAGATAAAACATATTCCTTTCCAATTCAGAACCAACAAAGTCTTAAACAGACAGTGTAGTAGCTCATGTCTAGAAGGAAGAGACAATTAAAAGAAGACTCTCCCTTACATTAAAAAAAATTAATTACAGCCAGGCATGGTGGTGCACGCCTTTAATCCCAGCACTTGGGAGGCAGAGGTAGAAGGATCGCTGTGAGTTCGAGGCCACCCTGAAACTCCATAGTGAATTTCAGGTCAGCCTGGGCTAGAGTGAGACCCTATCTCAAAAAACCAAAAAAAAAAATTAATTACTATATTAAAACAGAACTGGTAGACACCTGAGAAATACTAAGGATTGTGCACAGCTTAATGTCTTCAGAATAAGATAACTGTAATGTTCCTTAGCGCAGTTTTTTTCAAACATAAGGGCATCGTAGATTGTGGAGCCTGACTTAGACTTAGTAGCCTAGCATATCTGCTAACCGAGTAATAACATGAAGATAATACCAATAAATTACATTGTGCTCCTGAAATACCTTTCCTTCATAGAGTTTGCAGGTTTCGCAGATGCTAATTAAATCTTTCACAATAGCCTACAAGGTCAAGAACTCTCTACCAGACTGGTGGGAAAGCAGAGCCCTGGGTGATTCACCTAGGGCCACAGAGCCAGTCAGGAGGAGATAGCCACTTACCTGGGCTCCAGCCCCATTCTTGGCTACCAGGAAGATGCCAGCCAGCGAATATCAAGCTTTATTCTCTCTTTCCAGAGTCCCAGGCCTACTACCTGTTAGTCACGGGTACTAGCTCAAGGGAAGTGATATTCTTAGGTAAATTACTAAAAGCCCCTGATCTGAGGAACTCTTCAGCAGATATCCCATAGTTAAAAATATAATTGGGGACTGGAAAGCATCCCCATTTCTTTGTATAAGGCATGGATAGGAGGCTTTCAGACCAGGATGAATACTGCAGTATTCAGACACTCAGACAATTTCCAGACCTCACAAATCCAGGCTCTCAAGCCTCACTCCAGACCAGCTGAAGAGGATGGACATTTTCAGTTTCCCAAGAGTTGAAAAGAACTGATTTGAGAACATGAGTTGTAATCTCACATTCTTTACTACATGTTTTTTAGAAAGGTCCTCTTACACTCACTTCTTAACATCTGTACTCTTCTAATCTCTTTCTCTCTCACTGCTTTCCTCCCTCTCTCCCGCTTTCACCCTTTCTCACTATCTCTCTCACCTTCTTTTTTTTTGTTTTTTTTAAGGTAGGGTCTCACCTTAGTCCAGGCTGACCTAGAATTTGCTATGGAGTCTTAGGGTGGCCTCGAACTCACAGGGATCCACCTACCTCTGCCTCCGAGTGCTGGGATTAAAGGCGTGAGCCATCACGCCAGGCTCTCTCTCTTTTTAACATCTCATCTCATTTATTGTGCATTCAGTCATAAATAAGGCATCTACAGGCCCCCTGAAAGGTTCATAAAATCCAGGAGAGAAAAGTAAGAAAAGAAAAAAAGAAAGAAAGAAAGAAAGAAAGAGAGAAAGAAAGAAAGAGAGAAAGACAGGCATGAAAGGGGGAGTGGGAGGGGAAGGGAGAAAGAAAAAGAAAAAAATAAAAGAGCCAGATAGGAGGAGTCCTGTAGAACCCTGCCTTAAGGACACAGCGTGGCTATCATACTCATGAGCTCACAGGAGCTGTGATTTCTACACAAGACTGAGCCTTTCATTACTGTATAATGGATGGGGAAGGGTCTAAGGAGACCCTGTTCCTACCAGGGTAGCTATTAGAAGTTAAGGCTTGCTGGGGGAGGGTTGCTCATGAAAGCATCCCTGACTAAACTCAGTTTCTCACAATAAATTAATTAAGTAGTATAGACATACATAAATCTCAACATATTTGTTTCTG
Source organism: Jaculus jaculus (assembly GCF_020740685.1). NCBI lineage: Eukaryota > Metazoa > Chordata > Mammalia > Rodentia > Dipodidae > Jaculus > Jaculus jaculus. Next base: position 47,900,901 of record NC_059102.1, read on the forward strand.
TGTAAGGGCTCTTAGTTCCTCCTCCCTAGTGACAGAGATCATACATGGATACAGGTCACCTTGGGGTGTCTTTGATGCATTCCATTACCTTTGTCTGGGAGGGGAGAGCTAAGCACACTCAAATGTCTACAGAAGCCATGGTTAGGAGTTGAGAGGGCATTTGTTTCAAAAAGCAGCCAAACCATGTTTTGTGTTTTTTTTCTCAGCACAGACACATCACAAATAAGCCACTAGAAGTGCCCTTCCTTTTACCAAGTGTTATGCTTATTCCTGTGTTTCATACGTCATAGTCGTCCCTCCCCAACCTTCACAGAGTAAGAAACTATACCAGAGTTCCTACATCCTTTAACCCTCTGTTACTAAGAGTCCCACGGGGCCAATTTTTTTTTTAATTTTTATTTTTTTTTATTTATTTGAGAGTGACAGACACAGAGAGAAAGACAGATAGAGGGAGAGAGAGAATGGGCGCGCCAGGGCTTCCAGCCTCTGCAAACGAACTCCAGACGCGTGCACCCCCTTGTGCATCTGGCTAACGTGGGACCTGGGGAACCGAGCCTTGAACCGGGGTCCTTAGGTTTCACAGGCAAGCACTTAACCGCTAAGCCATCTCTCCAGCCCCCACGGGGCCAATTTTGAGCCTTGATGCAGAACAGGAGCAGCTTACAGATGGACAGCACAGGCCAGGGGAACAGGTGGTGCACCTCAGCTCTGACTGTAGTCTCCATACCAAAATTTGGGGCCATTTTACTGGATCCTTCCCTTCCTTTTTTCAAAAATATTTTAATATTTTTTTATTTACTTAGTTGAGAGAGAATGGGTGCACCAGGGCCTCCAACCACTGCAAATGAACTCCAGACACATGTGCCATCTTGTGCATTGGGCTTACGTGGGTACTGGGGATTTGAACTCAGGTCCTCAGGCTTCACAGGCAAGCACCTTAACCTCTATGCCATCTCTCCAGCCCAGTCCTACCCTTTCTTAAAGAAAAGCTGTATAGCTGAATTTCTATGTGAAATCTTTGTTCTTTACTTTAATTTTGGCAACTAATTGAATTTCTTTAAACAACTGTGCAGGCCAAAAAAAAAAAAAAAAAAGAAATCAACAGCATTCCAAAAATCTATATAAGCCCTCTGGACTATGGTTTAGTGTACCTAAGAGCAAAGTTTCATAAGACCATCTTAAGCTTTCAATTCAGAGCCGGGGAGCCAGTTCAGTTGCTAGAGTGTATGTCTAGCATAAATGAGGTCCTGGGCTTGATCCCTAGCACTGCATAAATCAGGGGTAGTGTCAGAATCTTGTAATCCCAATACTAAGGAGATAGAAGCAGGACAATCAGATATGCAAGGTCACTGCATAGCAAATTTGAGGCCAGCCTGGGCTACACGACATACTTACTGTCTCAAAAACCTAAGTCTTGGAAGCTGGCAAGATGGCTCAGCAATTAAAGGCACTTGTTTGTAAAGCCCGCCAAGGTTCAATTGAACCTGAGGTTCAATTTTCAAGCTACCTACATAAGACACACACACACACACACACACACACACACACACACACACACACACAAAGTCATACAAGTTTCTGACATTCATATGCAGAGACAGGAGGCCCTGATGAGCTTCACACACACACATTTAAAAAAAATTGAAGTCTCCATTCAGAGTAGATGTGTCTACTGATGGTCTTCATCCTTTGAGTGGAAGCGGGGTGGGGATAGGCAACTCACTCCAAAGATGCAGGCATGACCATCCCAGTGCACTTTACATTAGCAGATGTGAAGGGAGGGGGTGTGAAGAAACACTAAAACATGCATTTTTAAAGCCAGGTTTATTTAAGTATAAGTTCACCCTTCCTAGTATATATTAATGTATAATTTTTGACACATCTACGTAGTCATGCATCTACTACCACAATTAAGACACAAAGCTTTCATCACCCTCCCCAAATTCCTGTGTTGGCTTTTGTAGGACAGTGCTAATTTTGAATCACAGGAAATCTTTGATATATTCTTTCCCCTGTAGCTTTTCCTTTCTTCAGAATATCTTATAAATGCAAATGTATAAAGTTTAAGACTTCTTGAATCTTGCTTCTTTGCATTAGCACAATGCCTGTGAGCTTTAAACATCATTTCACACATTAACAACTCATTCCTTTCTATTGCTTTGTCTTGTTTTGTTTTTACTTTTTTCGAGATAGGGTCTCACTCTAGCCTAGGTTGACCTGACACTCACTCTTTAGACCCAGGCTAGCTTTCAACTCACAGGGATCCACCTATCTCAGCCTCCCAAGTGCTGGCTCACCATCCTCTTCTATTGCTGAGTAACTCTCCACCGTATAGCAGCATCACCATTGCTTGCTCATTCCTCAAGTACAGGACATTCAGTCAGTGTGCATATAGCCACTTTAAACAAGCATGAGGACATTTTGTATGGGTGTAGTCTCAGTTTCTCTAGGGTACAACAATGAAATTGGATGCCTGGGTTCCATGGTATGCATAGGCTTAGCTTAATTAGAAACTGTTTCAGAATGGCTCAACAATATTCTCCTTTTTTCTGTATCTTCTTCAGCATGTGTCATTGCCAGTCTGTTTCATAGTTTTTGAGCCCTTTTGATAGGGTGTGTAGGACACATCTATTTTTGACAAACTATGCCACAGTGTTATCCTCTAAATCTAGAGTCTCAACATAAATAATTAACCATGATTTCTGAATTAATATCTCATCAGTACACATGCCAACTCCTCAGTCTTCAGTTGATTCACCTGTGTAAGTAGGTGATTTTTAATTTCATCTGATTCAACGCCCGCCCCCCAACTTGACTTATGGTCATTCTGCTACACAGTCTTGAGTAATTATGGGAGGGGCCAAGAAAGGAACATGACTTTGAACCACTGTCATCAGTTAAAAATAATACTGAAACTGATGTAAACATAAAGAAGCGGCCAGACCCTCCCTACACAGTAACAGCATTTGCTCAGGCTGGAGAAGAGCACAGCTGTGGGAAGGACAGGACTTTTCTCTTATCATTTTTACAAACCTCCCTACCTGGTCCAGGCTGGCCAGGGTTTACAGGAGACCTTTCGGAAAAGATGCAGAGAAAGCCAGGAGCACACATTGCCTGGCAATAAATTTCAAAGGTTGCCCAAACATTCCCGAGATTTTCACTCAACATTCCTTTGGCCAACACATATGCAATCTGCCAATCCTTAAAAATCAGTGCTTTTGCATCTTAATCTCACAAAATCTTGGAAAATGCTGTTCCTCTCTGCCCTATTGTCAGACAAGTCTAGCTTTTTCTATTTTAAAACCACAAATATAATGCTGTTTAATGCAGACAACACTGAGCTCACTAGACCTAAAATACATTTGCAGCGAATTTTCTTAGCTCATTCTTCCCTTGCAGATGATTTCATTCTTGAGCCAGGACTGCGATTATATTCACTCATTATTGAGGTATACAGGAAAATGAAAGTGCTCAGATGTAAAATTACAGAAAGGAAAAAGCACTGAAGGTAAGAGCTGTGCAGAGCATGTCCTTGACCAGAGTTCTTTGACCTTCCCCATCCTGAACTGCTCTTGCTATATCACATTGCAGCTCTCACTAAGGGACACCGTCTCATCGACTTACTTCCCCCCCCCCCACTCTGGTCAGTAGGATGAGGTGGCAGTGACGGACGCTAACTCTCAGTCTCAACTTCAACAGTCCTTATGTGTTCTGCAATCACCTCCAAATGAGCATGCCTTGAGTTGTGCTTGTCCCAAGACAGTGATGAGAGGGACATAAACAGAGCAGGCAGGCAGCTGCTGGACAGTCCCATCTGACCCACAGGCCCACACAGAGAAGCCAGAGCTGCCCAGCCGCATCCAGAGTAGATAAGCTGAACCCAGAAGACACCGTGTGTGATCTTTTCAACCACTAAGCTTTGGATCGGATTGTTAACCAGCAAAATATAACTAACTGTTATAAGCATGTTCCTGAATTATTTATTTTAACTAAAAAAAATAATAATATCAGCTATGCTTTCCATAGGCAGCTAATTCTTAAGGTAAAAGATACTTTTAAAAATTTGTTAAAAAAAAAAAACTCGGGCTGGAGAGATGGCTTAATGGTTAAGCGCTTGCCTGTGAAGCCTAAGGACCCTGGTTCAAGGTTCGACTCCCCAGAACCCATGTTAGCCAGATGCACAAGGGGGCACACACATCTGAAGTTCATTTGCAGTGGCTGGAAGCCCTGGCATACCCATTGTCTCTCCCTCTCTGTATCTGCCTCTTTCTCTCTCTGTGTCACTCTCAAATCAATAAATAAAAATGACAAAAAAAGTTTTAAAAAATTTTCATAAAAAACACAAGACCTCATAATAAGAGGGGGGAAATTATGGCATAAAAATCAAAGAGAGACTAGTTGTAAAGAAGGGATTCGGTGAAGGGGCATTTGAGTGGGGGTCAGGAAAGAAGGTTGGCAGGAAGGGATTATCATCACGGTATATTGTCTAAATGTATTGGGAACTTGTCAATAATTTTTTTAAATTTTATAAAATAAGCCAGAAATGGTAGTATGCACCTATACTCCCAGCACTGAGGGGGATAGAGAGGACAGTGAGTTCAAGACCAGCCTGTGCAAGTCTAAAGCCAGCCTGGGCAATAATGTGAGATCTTGTCTCAAAATAAAATAACTGCAAAAGAAACTCAGGAGAGGCCCCAGGGTGGGTGGGGAGGGAACGCGCCCTCCGAATCGGAATCAGTGCTTGATCCTCATCACTGTTGACAAGAGGGACAGGCGCTGAAGTCACTATGGTGCACAGATGGCGCTGTCCCCAGCTGCTCCTCTTGCCTTCGGTCTTTCTGTGAGTGAGGTTTGCAATCAGGGATGGTTGTTTTCCCCGGAAGACATCGAGCAATACGAAGATGTGAGGATGCTTCTGGGTAAACTACCACACACAAGGCCGCCAGCAACAGCAAAGAATCCCCCGGCCCTACAGTGACAAGACTAAGAAACACTATTCTCTGGTTTAAGTTCACGGTATTTATCAGTTCCTCCCCTTGTAAGCATGCAAATTAAAGTCTGGGTAATTGTATGACAAAAAAAAATTGTGAGTACATAAAAATTGTCCCCCTTTTAAAACTCCAAATCAACTTTTCTGTATCACAATGTGCAATATACATGAATGCTTGCTTTATCCAAAGTATAAAGAATTTTTCCACAAATTTCTCAAGCAAGAAATAGTTGCCTGAAGGAAACCTTTGTTTAAATATGTCTATACATCCATAAGTCACTGCTAGTGTACCAAATTAACGTGTTTTTTTATTTGTTTGGGTTTTTTGGAGGTAGGGTTTCACTCTAGCCCAGGCTATCTGGAATGCACTCTGTAGTCTCAGGCTGGCCTTGAACTCACGTTAATTCTCCTACCTCTGCCTCTCAAGTGGTGGGACTAAATACATGAGCCACCACAGCTGGCCCCAAATTAACTTTTAAGAAAACCTTATTCAAGGGCTGGAGAGATGGCTTAGTGGTTGAAGTATGTTGCAGTCCGGTTCGCATTGCTGGTAGAAATCACCCAACCAAGATCAGCTTCTGGGAAAAAGAGATTTATTTTGGCTTAAAGGCTCAAGGGGAAGCTCCACGATGGCAGGGAAAAACGATGGCATGAGCAGAGGGTGGACATCACCCGCTGGCCAACATAAGGTGGGACACAGCAACAGGAGGGTGTGCCAAACACTGGCATGGGGAACCTGGCTATAAAGCCCTTAAGCCCACCTCCAACAATACACTCCCTCCAGGAGGCATTAATTCCCAAACCTCCATCAGCTGTGAACCTAGCATTCAGAACACCTAAGTTTATGGGGGACACCTGAATCAAACCACCACAAAGTACTTGTCTACAAAGCCAAAGGACCCAGGTTCAATTCCCCAGGACTCATGTAAGCCAGGTGCACAGGGCAGTGCATGCTTCTTGAGGTTATTTGCAGTGGCTAGAGACCCTGGTGTTCCTATTCTCCCCAGCAACCACCACCTCTTTCTCTCTTTCTCAAATAAGTAAAGCAAAGTAAAATATTTTTTAGAACACAAAATCCTATTCCAGGGCCAGCAAGCCATGCCATCATGTTACCTCTTGCCGCCTGCCATGGATAAAGGAGGCCCTGAGCTCACACCCTGTTCCTCACTCTGGTACCAACAGGCCCAGTGTCTGAATCACACCAGTCCCCTGGCTCCTAGGCTAGGAAACTGTGCCTGCACCACCACACACTGCCCAGGTCCAGGCACCTTCCCCAAGTGGCCCTGGTAAAGGAGACACTCCACTTGCGTCATTCTCCGCACCCATGACTAGGTGCTCTGGTGCCACATCCCAGGTGAAGAAGGCTCTGCATCCACCCGCGCGTCACTGCACTGGGGGTTTGGGCGGTCCTGGGCCAGCACCATCTCTTGGTGTATCCTGGAGGCCAGCAGACTCCGCACCCGCACCTCTATTTGCCACTCCCCATGACTAAAAGACTGTGCCTGTGCCGCCTCCCACTGTTCCCCAGGTAAAGGAGGCCCTGGGCCCACCCACACTTCACAATGTGCACTGGGTTCAGGGAGCCCTGCTCTTGAACCCTGCGCCTAGGAGGCCCTGTACCATGGCTTGCCGTGTCCCAGGTCCAGCAGATCCTGTGTGTGCGCACTGCGCTTTGGTCTACACCTGTCCCTTCTCTCACTGCTCCCTGAGTGAAGGAGGTCCCACACCTGCCGCACTTCTCAAGCTGTCCCACAAAATACAAAGGGAGAGAACACTACCAAAGTCACCCTACGAAGCCAGTATTGTCCTGATACCAAGACCAGATACAGACACAACAAAAGAAGAAAACTGTGTATCAGTTCCCCTAATGAACATAGACACAGAAATTCTCAATAAAATACTTGCAAAGAAAACTCAACAACACAAGAGCCAGGTGTGGTAGCACATGCCTTTAATCCCAGTACTAGGGAGACAGAGGTAGGAGGATCCTCGTGAGTTTGAGGCTACCCTGAAACTACACAGTGAACTCCAGGCCAACCTAGGCTACAGTGAGACCTTAACTGAGGGAAAAAATAAAAACAAAAAACTTCAGGAACACTTGGGTTGGTTTGATTCCCCAGCACTCATGGACAGCTAGGTGCAAAAAGTGGGTCAGAGCTAGAGAGATAGTTTAGTGGTTAAGGTGCTTGCCTGCAAAGCCAAAGGACCCAGGTTCAATTCCCCAGGTCCCACATAAACCAGAAGCACAAGGTGACACATGTGTCTCCAGGTCATTTGCAGTAGCTAAAAGCCCTGGCATGCCCATCCTATCTGTCTCTTTGTCTCTCTCTCTTTCTCTCTCATAAATAAATAAAATACATTAAATTTTTTAAATGTGGCCCAAGTGTCTGACATTTGTTTGCCATAGAGTAAGACCCTGGCAGGCCCATACACATGCACACATATGCAAACAAATAAATAAATTTTAAAGAAGACATTAAAAGGTTATAAGTCACAATCAAGTTGAATTCATCTCAGGGATGCAAGGTTGGTTCAACATATGCAAATTAATAAATGTAATTCAACATATAAATAAACTTAAGGACAGAAACCATGATCATCTCAATAGATGCATAAAATGCATATGACAAAGTCCAACATGCCTTTGTGGTGAAAGGTCAAGAGAAATTAGAAATAGATGGACATACCTCAAAAGAATAAAGCCTATACTTCATAAGCCTATAGCCAATGTTGTACTAAATGGGAAAAATCTTAGAACATTTTCTCTAAAATCTGCAATGAGACAAGGGTGCCCACTACCCAGTATTATTCAATATGGATTCAAAGTCTTAGAGCAACAAGACAAGAGAAAGATATAAAAATAAGAAATGAGAAATGAAATCACCCTTATTTTCAGATCACATGATGCTATACTTAACTGACCTTACCAACTCTATCAAAAATCTCTTAGATTTAATAAACACTTTCAGCAAAGCTTCAGGACACAAAATCAACATAAACTCGTGGCTTTCATATATTCCAGTGAATTTTCTGAGAAAGAAATTAGGACTAATATCTTACTAACAAGAGAGCCTAAAAAATCAAATACCTAGTAATAGGATTCACCAAAGATGTGGAAGACAAAGAAAACTTTAAGGCACTATAAAAAGAAATAGAAGATACCAGGCTTTGGAATGACCTTCCATTCTCCATATTGGCAGAGTCATATCACTGTGAAAATAGGGATACTATGGGCTGGAGAGATGGCTTAGCGGTTAAGCACTTGCCTGTGAAGCCTAAGGACCCCGGTTCGAGGCTCGGTTCCCCAGGTCCCACGTTAGCCAGATGCACAACCAGGCGCACGCGTCTGGAGTTCGTTTGCAAAGGCTGGAAGCCCTGGCGCGCCCATTCTCTCTCTCTCCCTCTATCTGTCTTTCTCTCTGTGTCTGTCGCTCTCAAATAAATAAATAAAAATTAAAAAAAGAAGAAGAAAATAGGTATACTATCAAAAATGATATACAGATTCAGTTCCTGTAAAATTTCCAATGACATTTTTCTCAGAACTAGAAAAATCAATGTAACTATATGAAAGCATAAAAGACCACAAACAGACAAAACAAACTTCAGCAGGAAAAAAAAAAAAAAAACTGTTAAAGGTTGTCACAATTCCTGACCTAAAAATATACTATAAGCCATAGTGACAAAGACAGCATGGTATTGGCACAAAAACATACATATGGACAAATGACATGGAATAGAGGACATAGAAATAAACCAATCCAGATATGGTTACCTAATTTTCAGCAAAGGCATCAAAAATGTACATGGGAAAAAAGGCAGCCTACTTCACAGATGGCAAAACTGGATATTCACTTGCAAAAGAATGACATTAGATCCACATCTCTCACTCTGCACAAGGATCAATTAAAATAAATCTAAGACTTTTACTTAAAACCAGAAGTGTACGGGAGGCAAACACAGGGAATACACTGGAAGTTACAAAGTGAACTTTCTGAACAGAACTCCAATAGCACAGAAAATAATCTCAATAATCAATAAATGGAGCTACATATTAAATTTAAAAATTTCTGCACAGAAAAGTAAACCATCAGTAGAGCAAACAGAAAACCTAGAGATTGAGAGGAAATCTTTACCAGCTATTTCTCAGACAGGGTGCTGATATCTAGAATATGTAAAGAACTGCAAAAAGTAAACATTAATAAAACAAAACTGCTAATCAATAAATGGGCCAATAAAATGAACAAACAGAAGAAACACAAGTGACCAACAGACATTTTGGTAAAATATTCAGTATTCTTAGCCATCAATGAAATGAAAATTAAAACCACTTTGAGATTTCATCTCATTCTAATCAGAATGGCTATCATCAGGAAAACTAATGCTATCAAATGTGGGTGAGAGGAACACTAATTCACCGATGGCAGGAATATAAACTAACGCAGCCACTGTGGAAATCAGTGTGGAGGTTTCTCGAAAAGCTAGAAATTGAACTACCATATGACCTAGCTAAACCACTCCTGAGCATAAACCCTAAGAACTGTGTCTTAGCCCAGAGATACTTGCACACCTACTGCACTATTCAAAATAGCTAAGAAATGGCATCAACCTAGATGACCATCAACTGATGACTGTATAATGAAAATGTGATACAAATATACCATGGAATTTTACTAGGCTATAAATAAAAACGAAGTTATGCAATTTGCAGGAAAATGGATGAAACTAGAAAGCATACACACACACACACACACACACACACACACACACACACACACATATTTATAAAGGTGGCTATGGGAGGAAGACACAGGGGAGTGAGGATTACAGGGGCTGTGTGGGGGTTTAAATCAGAACCTCCAGAGAGGCTCGTGTATCCTGAATGCTCAGTCCCCAGCTGGTGGCCACTGGAGAGGTACAGAGCCTTGCTGGAGGACGTGTGTTACTGGAGGCAGGCTTAAGAGTATTATACCCTGCTCCCCCTTGCCAGAGCTTGGCTCATTTTTGATACTTTTTACCAGCTGCTGTGGCAGAAGTGATGTCCAGCTTCCACTCTGCCATCTGTTCCCTGCCGTGTTCAAACTTCCTATCACACTATAAACTGCTTTTGGTGTGGTTTTTGTCCCAGCAATGAGAAGGTAACTACAACAGTGGGGAAGGGAAACAAACAAACAAAAAAAATGTTTGAAAAACAAAAAAAAAAAAAATGAATCATACTTCTTTATATGTTATAAAATGACTGAATGAATTCTTTTTTAAAAAAAGAAAATACCATTCTACTTCCAATATTTTTAAATAAACAAATTTCCCAAAGGCATTCATTCTTGATAAAACTTCTAATCCATCCCAACCCCACCTTGAGAGTGTTTAAGATTTATAATACAGCAGTCAAAACAGGCCGGGGCGTGGAGCTGTTTTGAATGAGATTGCTGTATTATGGAGATGGCCTTTGGTGTTTCAGAAACTAAACCCTTCTAATGACATCCTGGAAAGACCAGCTTAATATTGACTTCTAGCCTCAATGTTTTGGACTTATACCAAGAAAAACAACCTGATCCTTAGAATCAAGAATGGATGGGGTCCTCAGTACTGTGGGTCAGCTATGGTGGAAACATTGCTGTTTCTGAAGAAAAACCAGATCTGGATGGGATACCTAATACAAAAGAGCTGGCAAAAAAGAACACATAAATGCTTGAGATTCAGTGTATGTATTATTTTGTGTGGCAGGTTCAATAGAGATATTTTAGAAGAGATGGGGCACTGAAACCTAGAACTCAGTAACAGAGGACATCCAAGCTGATGAGAACACAAGTGTGCAGGATAGCATTTCAGACAAGCCATAAAGCTAGGGTCAGGCTGACATGGGCCCAGAAAGGGACAGGTGAGATCAGAGAACTGCCATAGTCAGAGTCCAGGCAACCTACAGTTGATAAGTGGTACGCGGTGTCATCATTCTTCCACCATGTTCTGTTCAGAAGGTCAAAGCAAGCTACTAAGTTTTAACTAGTTTCAAAATGTGAGGCCATTAAGCCTAACACAGAATTCAGACTGAGGTCTGGGACAATAATTCTCCTGCATGTGCATTTTCTTGAAGTGTACATACATGTATATGCGTACCCATGTGTATGGGGTCACACATGTGTGTACAGGTGCACATGCACATGTGTGAGTATGCACATGGAGGCCAGAGGCTAATGTTGGCTGTCTTCCTTAATTGTTCTCTACTTTTTTAAAAAATGTTTTATTATTTATTTATTTGAGAGAGAGAGAAAGACACAAGGAGTGAGAAGGAGAGAGAGAATGGGCACACCAGGGCCTCCAGCCACTGCAAACGAGCTCCAGACACATGCACCACCTTGTGCATCTGGCTTTCATGGGTCCTGGGGAATCAAACCGAGGTCCTTTAGCTTTGCAGGCAAGTGCCTTAACTGCTAATCCATCTTTCCATCCCCTCCACTTTTATTTTTGAGACAGGGTCTGTCATTGAACCCAGAAGCCACCAATGTGGCTAGACAAGCTAACCAGCAAACCTTGGGGAACCTCCTTTTCAACCTTCCCAGCCCTGGGTTATAGGTGTGTACCATCATGCCCAGCATTTGGCATCAGTCGTGGGGATCCAAATTCAAGTCCTCATGCTGTGTACCCACCTGAGCCATCTACCTAGACCTTGGGACAATACTAACTTGTGCCAAGCTTAAATAAATACTGTATCATTAACTTTCCTAGCAAGCAAGCATCCTCAGTGCATAAAGTGACATTTTAATATGATAGTGGTATATGCATTGGCCATGACATGCAAAAGGAATGAAAGAAAAAGGTCAGATGTATGGGGCTTTTAACTCCCCAATTCCATTTTAACCAGAGAAAGCTCTACTGAATCTAGTTTAAACATTGACACTCTAACTTCTCAAATCACAGATTTCACTGCTAAAAGAAGTTTGTAAAACAATGGACTAAGAGGTAGTAGTCTCTGGTTGGGGAGGCATATTGCTGAAGCAGCGAAAATGATCCAACCATGACCCCAGTGCCAAGTCTCTTAGAGAGATTGCATGTTTTTCTGAGCCAAGTAAGTCGGCATGCTGACGGGCATGATTTCATTCATTTTCGGGTGCCCACATAACTAATTATTTTAACCAGGACATTTTGAAAATGAAGTAGGTTTTTAATAAGCATGTACTCGTTAGAGTGAGAGTCATGAGCTATGATGGCCCTGGGAAAATCAGATTATGTAGTCATCCTAACTAAAGTAGGCACTACACTATGTTAACAAAAACTTAGCAGAAATGACAGACCATTTTTCAGACTTTAGTATCAACATAAATTGCTACTATGTTGACTGAAAAGAAAATAGGGGAATAGGCTTATTATAATTGAATTAACTACATGTTCCAAGGCCTATTTTAACCAAAAAGAGAGAAAGAAAATGAAATATCCCTAAAATGTCTCTAATATCAACATCCTAATTTTATAAAAGTCATCTTAAGCTTGAAAGCAGGAGTAGGGGTTAATTAAGAATGATCCAAATGCCAGGCGTGGTGGCTCACACCTTTAATCCCAGCCCTCAGGAGGCATCGGTAGGAGGATTGCTGGGAGGTCGAGGCCAGCCTGAGACAACATAGTGAATTCCAGGTCAGCCTGGGCTAGAGTGAGACCCTACCTCAAAAAATATATATAAAATAAAATAAAATAAAAAAAGACTGGTCCAACTGAAGTCACTGAAACGACAAGGTAACCTAGCTCTGGGCCACTGCTCATAGGTAGTGATCAGAATCGATTGGTTTCCATTGTTAGCCCTTCTCCAAACCAACAGAGGACCACTCCAGCTATTCGGTGCATACACTTACAACCCTCCCTTTCGCCGCTCTTGGCTACCTTCACTCCCCCAATTCCAAGCCCATCCACATTCTGTTTGGGTGATAGTTAACACTGTAACCACTTCATGGAAAAACCACCAAGAGGAAACCACCAAGGGAGAGAGAAAGTTAGCTTATTACAAGTTCTGGCCACCTCACACCTCATGTTTGCTAACCAAGTTTGCCAGAAAGTTCCCTTCTGTCAGCCTAATTTACAACTTTCCTTAAGCTGCCAAATCATAACCCAATAGACTTCTCTTATTACTTCTATGCCACTACCCACCATCAGCCTTTCTTGTGGAAAATTAAACAAAAATGCTTAGACCAAAAAAAAAAAAAGCTCAGACGGAGCGATAGTGTGACATGCCAGGTACAAAGATCTGTCTCTGCCCCACTCACCAGCCACACTTGGCAACTGACAGCCACACAGTGCGAGCAGCTAAGTAGCTATAGCAAGGAAATTATGAGATGTGACCCAAATGCTAGATGTACTGTGCCCCTGAAAACTGAGCTTCTGGAAGTGAAGTCAGAAATGGGAAACTATAGAAAGCATGCAGATTAAGGGTTCTGAGTTAAACAGCAAGGCTAGGGAGATGGCTGAATGGTTGAAAGCACTTGCTTGAGTTACATATGAAGAACCCCAACATCATCAGAAACCACTTTCGTTATTAGGCAGTTCCTGGCCCTGAACTGATTCCTGCATATCTCCCTAAAGAATATTGGAAGTGAAGAAAAGTACTATCCTCCAATAAACCACCAGCACCAGAGCCAAATCTTAATGTAAATATCATTGCAAATGGTCAGGGGTGCTGGCACACGCCTTTAATCCCAGCACTCTCGAGACCAAGGTAGGAGGAGCGCTCTGAGTTTGAGGCCAGCCTGAGACTACATAGTGATTTCCAGGTCAACCTGGGCTAGAGTGACACCATAGTCATAATATGGTAATATGGTAGTCATCTTTATGTGATAGAACCAGGGCTAGTATTTTTTGGGGGGCACACCAGGGCCTCCAGCCACTGTAACTGAACTCCAGATGTATGTACCCCCTTGTGCATCTGGCTAATGTGGGTCCTGGGGAATAGAACCTAGGTCCTTTGGCTTTGCAGGCGAATGCCTTAACCACTAAGCCATCCCTCCAGCCTGTCAGGGCTAGTATTTAATTCCTGATGGTTTTCTGTATTTTCTAAGCTATAAACATGACTTTCATAATTAAAAAAAAATTACATATTGATGGAATAGTGCTGGAAATTCTGGATTCAAACATAACTGTATCTGATTGCAAAGATTGTATCCTGGGGCTGGAGAGATGGCTTAGCAGTTAAGGTGCTTGCCTGAAAAGCCAAAGGACCCTGGTTTGGTTCCCCAGGACCCACATAAGCCAGATGCACAATGTGTCTGGAGTTCATTTGCACTGGCTGGAGCTTCTGACATGCCCATTATCTCTCTCTTGCTCTCTTTCTCTCCCTCTTTCTCTCTCTAATAAATGAATAAAATATCAAAAAAAGATTGAATTTTGTTGCCCCACTTCCTCCCACCTCTGTCTATTTATTGTATATCTATTTATTTGTATTGAATAAGCAAGTAAATAAGGCCGGGGGTGGCACACGCCTTTAATCCCAGCACTTAGGAGGCAGAGGTAGGAGGATCATCATAAGTTTGAGGCCACCCTGAGACAACATAATGAATTTCAGGTCAGCCTGGACTGAGATGAAACCTTACCTCGAAAAAAAATTAAGGGCTGGAGAAATGGCTTAGCAGTTAAGCACTTGCCTGTGAGGCCTAAGGACCCTGGTTCGAGGCTCGATTCCCCAGGACCCATGTAAACCAGATGCATAAGGGGAACATGTATCTGGAGTTCGTTTGCAGTAGCTGGAGGCCCTGGCGCATCATTCTCTATCTATCTGCCTCTTTATCTCTCTCTCTCTCTCTCTCTCTCTCTCTCTCTCTCTCTCTCTCTCTCTGTTTGTCTGTCACTCTCAAATAAATAAATAAAAATAAACAAAAATTTTAAAAGTACCTTTGTAAACACATTACATCCATTAACTTGTTTAGACTTCACATCATGTGAGGACTATTCATGTACTCATCCTACATGAAAAAAAAAAAAAAAAAATCCTGGGTAACTAACCCAAGGTGCAGAGCAGCTGAGAGTGACTGTTCCCAGTTTCCAGGCTTCAGTCATCTCTGCTTTGCTCTGCTGCACTGCCTCGATGTTCTGTGGAGGACAGCTCCTCTCTAGACCTCAGATCTTTTTGCAACTTGGCCACATCCTGGTTGCCTATGCTGATGTCAGAGTGGGACAGACAACCCCAGAGGTTTTCCTTACTTGTATGTTTGTGTGTTTTGGATTGTTTTGTTTTTTGAAAGAGGGAGATCTCAGGTATCCCTGGCTGACCTGGAACTACCTTTGTAGCTTAGGCTAGACATGAATTAGTCATCCTCTTGCCTTCACCTCCCAAGTGCTGAGATTATAAGCATGGACCACTGCAGCCAGCCCAAAGAACCATTTTTTTCCACTTGTGTAAGCGTGCCCTAAAAGCATTTTAAAGAAGAGTGGGCCTTTGCTAGAGGAACACCAATCTGCTCTCGTCTGAAAAGCCCAAGATGAAAAGGCCCAAACAAGATTTTTCTCACCTAGCACAGATTCTAGTTAAGTTTATTGAAAATGATTTTGCTTCTTTGATTTGTCCCTGATTTTCCATACTTTTCTTAAATTTACCTCCCCCACCAATACATATAGTTAACACCTCAGCCATACAGACCTGGATTCTTGACTTCCTTGCATCTCAGGCTCCCATCTGCAAATTCAGGGTTAGAACTGAAGACTATTGGTAACCATGCCACCTGTTATGTGTGATGGGGTTTGTGGTTTGTAAGCTACTTCCAAGTCAACTTTTGTTTCTTTTTTAATATTTTATTTTATTTTTAATAATTTTATTTATTTATTTGAGAGTGACAGACACAGAGAGAAAGACAGATAAGAGGGAGAGAGAGAATGGGCGCTCCAAGGCTTCCAGCCTCTGCAAACGAACTCCAGACGCATGCGCCCCCTTGTGCATCTGGCTAATTTGGGACCTGGGGAACCGAGCCTCGAACCGGGGTCCTTAGGCTTTACAGGCAAGCACTTAACCGCTAAGCCATCTCTCCAGCCCAACTTTTTTTTTTTTCTGGCAAGGATAGAGGGAAGGGAAAGGCAAATGTGGGTGGGGGGGCATCTGCTTATAGTGTATGTTATGTTTGTGGCATCAGTGCCTCGTATGTGTTGGTGTGGCTTCTGCACATGTGTGCAAATGCATTCACCCATGCAGAGACCAGCGGGGAACATGAGGTTCCTTCTTCCGTCACTCACTGGTGTATTTCCCGGAGACAGGGTCTCCCCCTCAACTAGGAACTGCAGGTGATGAAGCGAGTGCAAAGATTCTCTGGTTTCTGCCCTCCTCCCAGGCCCTTGTCCTCCATTCAGGGGATAGCATCTGGCTAGACTTACTTCCCCACACAGCTGGTACCATGAAGACTGCAGGCCTGCAGAGGAAGAGTGTGCAAGGTGGACTGGAGGTAAGGAACAACAGGATTATTTGGACCCCGGCTTAGCTTCCTCTCTGGTTTTCATTTGTCTCTTTCAGATACCTATCATGCTATTTTCATTTACCCTGTGCCATGCATCCTGAACCTTCCTTCCAGACAGTGCTTGGTTATATAACAGGAGGGACTGGATGACATGGAAAAGAACTAACATAATTCGAAATGCATATAAGCTGGATACATACATAGCACCTTAGAACCTACACAGTATGTGGGCTCAAAGACAAGGGTAAAAGTAATCCTAGCTTACCTGGGCCGGTCCTAGTTTATGCCTGCTGTCCACATACAATTCTTTTATTATTTTGGGGGTTTTGGGGTTTTTTTTAGGCAGAGTTTCATGTAACCCGGGATGGCTTCAAACTTACTATGTAGCTGAAGATGAACTCCTGGTCTTCCCGCCCCCTAACTGCCAAGTTCTGGGATCATAGGCAGGCACCACCACATCTGGCACCAGGTGTAATTTTATTTTAAAAATATTTTAAGCCAGGTGTGGTGGCACACACCTTTAATCCCAGCACTTGGGAGGCAGAGATAGGTGGATCGCCATGAGTTCGAGACCACCGTGAGACTACATAGTGAATTCCAGGTCAGCCTGGGCTAGAGAAAGACCCTACCTCAAAAAACCAAATATGTGTGTGTGTGTGTGTGTGTGTGTGTGTGTGTGTGTATAATAGAGAGAGAGAATGGGTGCACCAGGGCCTTTAGCCACTGCAAATGAACTCCAGATGCATGTGCCCCCTTGTGCACCTGGCTTATGTGGGTCCTGGGGAATCAAACCAGGGTCCTTAGGCTTCACAGGCAAATACCTTAACTGCTAAACCATTTCACTAGCCCAGGTGTAATTTTAATAACACTCCTTTCCATTCACAAAGGTGTACATGTCTGGACAGTAAATTACAGAGACCCTATCTATAATGTAAGATCAGACAGTACAGGATCTCTGCTTAAAGGAAGGCCAAAGAACTTATAAGTCACCTTCCCTGAGCAGCTTGACAATCCCTCGCAAACATCATAGTTGGGGCTCTTTCAAGGAGCACATTTGGGTTCACAGCTGCATGTGTGTCCATTCTGCCTCTGTAGCTCACAGCACTGGAGCGCTTCACTAATGCTAATCAGAGAGGGCAAGGTGCCAGAGTAATGTGGTGCAGGGAGTCGGGATCTTTCCAGAAAGGAGAAAAGAGCCATGGCTCATATTCTGTGATAAGATGTTTCCCTCCTTGTCAGGGACAAATTGGGAAGTAGATTATCCCCCCTCCCCCCAATGGATGAGAAAACTGTAGGGAAAAAATGTTCAATCTCACATGAGCAGAGCTGGGATTCTTCTCTTCCTGACCCTAAATCCCTGCTATTATTCCTATCAGAGCCTGTGGCCTTCCTCCTTGCCTCCCCCTTCCCATTCCCTTTCTCCGCTGCTGTTTGAAGTGGGAAAGCAGACGGTATCACTGATAATTCTCACCCCTGACACCAGACAACTTCTCCCACAACATGGTGGACTACTGAAGAACACTTCGCCACTGAAAATAGGAACAAAGAGCTCCACTGAAGAAATTCTGTTCAAATCTTCCTCCAACCTTCAAATGCCTGCTTTTGTTCCAACCAGCTCTAACACGAAATGACACTGGAGGGTGAAGAAAGTTGTTAAATAATTTTAGTGTTCTCGTTCTTTTTGAGGGAGAAGACAGGGCTGGGAGAGGAGGGGAAAGAGAAGTTGGAGCTGCTCAGTTGCCCTGGAGTGACACTTCATGGCCCCATTTCCTGCCTGTCATGTCACTTCAGAGCAATTGTTCTCCTGGAAACATACTGCAGAGATTCTCAAAGACAGGCTTTCTTGCAAGGGGCCGTAACAAGTATCTCGAAGGCCTGAGCAGACCTACGAAGGATTTCTCAAGCCATGGGGCACATGTGAGTGTCCAGAGCAATAAGACAGATGCCCCAAAAGAGGCAGCAATGCTCTGGCTGCCTGGCACTGGCAGAGCTGTGCCCAGGTGAATACAGGCTGGAAGTGATGACGAATAAGGATTATTATCTTTTTCTCTAGAAAAAAATACCTCAAAGGCTGGGTAAATTAGAAAGAATTGAAGCATATATGACTCAGAATCCTAGATGGTGGGATAACGAAGACAGTGGTGTGACAACTGATAAAAGACATCCTTATTGCATCATAACATGGTAGAGGAATCATGTGGCACAACATAGCTTGGATCTCTTTTCCACTTACAAAGACACTAATGCCATGGGATCCTCACTCATGACCTCATCTAATATTGATAATTTCCTAAAGGCAATGCTTCCAAACACCATTACATTGAGTTTAGGGATTAAGTCCCCAGTACATAAGATTTTGAGCATCATAATCACACCACAGCACCTAATTTAATTAAATAAATTCTCAGGAAAACATGAGGAAACAAGTCAAGAGGAAGCTGAAACACTGTGGAGACATAAACTTCCATGTAAATGCATGTATGAAAGTTTGTGTGAATGATCTGCACGTACTGAGTCAGTAAGTGTTGCAGTCAGCTCAATGTTGCTTGCAGAAAACCCCTGACCAAGACTAGCTTGTGGGAGGAAACAGTTTATTTGGGCTTACAGACTACAAGGGAAGCTCCTGTGTTTTGACATAATACTGTATAGTAGAAAGAGAACTGCCCAGTGAGTGACCTTGTTGAAGTCCTATTGAGGTCTCAGGCCAGCATGTTTCCAAAGTATAGCCCTTGTTAGTATTATATAATGAAGATCCTTGCTTACCAATTATTTAACACATATATCCCATCAAATCTATTATTTTCGTGGATTTCTATGGCTTAAGACAAAGGAGTAAAAATAGTGAGCCAATGCAAAAAAATATATATATATTAAGGAAATAATAGAACAGATGGCACAATGAAATAGCAAAGTTTGTGGAAAAACAATGCAATTAAGTAATGTGTGTGAATCATGGAGATAACCGATGTCAAAATAAAAATGTACATGGAAATAGAAGGGGTTCTAATGCCTCCTTAGCTGGCATTGGTTACCCACCCCCTAGCCAGTGATCTATAATGCAACCACGTATGAGTAGCATGACGCAGACCGTACGTGTGCTTGCCAACAATTTGACCAGCCATCAGAAGGCAATGTGTGTGCTGGGTTGTGAGGAAACTTAGTAAGAGCAGGACATGGTCTATAGAAAGTATAATTTAATAGGAAAGAAAAGACAACCACAGAGAATAGCTGGAAAATGGGATAAGCCCCAAAGAGGTGGTACAAAGCCCCATAGAAGAGGCTCAAAAGAAGGATAAGTCACGCCTGCTGGGTAAGGTCAAAAAAGACTTCACGGAGATTTGAGATGGCATTTGAGATAAGCTGAGAGAGGTGGGTAGAATTTCAACAATGTTTAAAAAAAAAAAAAAAAAGTGAGGACAGATGTGAGACATTCCAGAAGGGAGAAGTGCTTAAGCAGTGGTAAAAAAAAAAAAAAAAAAAAAAAAAAGACCAGGAAGTTATAGGAGGGGAGAAAGTCCCTTCTGTTGATTCAGCTGGGATATAGAATGCGGGTCAAGCAAATGATTAGGGGGTTTATAGTGAGTCAGGAGAGTAGGGCAAAGAGTGAGGTCAAAATTAGCATGTGAAAGTACCCAGTTGGCAGAGAGGAAGACTGGAAACTCTGCCCACCAAGTCTGCCATGTCAGAGAGCGTCTGCAGGCCATACAAATGGCCTGTGAAGGGCTCAGTCCACTGGGCAGAGGCACCACTAAGTTCTACAGTTGCTCCCAGCCCTGGCTAACTTCCTCCCTTATAAGTGCACTGTTTCTTAATAAGCTGTCTCTGTTTCTGCGGCTAGCCGTGTTCCTCTGTCCAGTGTTTTGTTCCAGAACCCAAGAACCTGGATATCCTGGCATGTACCCACCAGATTCTGATATCCACTGATAACAGTGTTCCCAGCACCAAAGAGGAGATGGGATATTCTACTTAATGGAATGGAGATGGCAGTGGAGAGGGAGCAGGAAGAGATGAAGAGTTCAAAGGCCTATGCTGGAGGAAAGGAAACCTGGAAATGGAGTTAAAGGTTACTGCCACCCAGCTGTGACTGCCTAAGAGTAGTACAGTGAAAGTGTGAATTTGTGAAATCAAAGTGACTATACTGGTGAGAGACGTCTCTGAAGCCCAGGAATTAATTAAAACTGTAACATGTAACATGTAAGGTTCAAGCATGATACCAAAGCTTCTCCTATTCTGAGATAGGGATGTGCAGTGAGTATGTAGGGCAGAGGGAGCACTTGTAAATAGTGTGATGCAGATGCCTCAAAGGCCCATGCAGACCTCTAGATAGGGATGTGGTCAGAGGTAGAAACCAGGAAGAAGTGACAAGGACAGGAGACTAGGTAGATGATCCTTATTTTATTCACATGTGCAAGCTTAAGTGTAGGACAAAAAAAAAAAAATGAAACCCACCAAATGTCAATGACTAATTATGAATTTTTTCTATGTACAATTAAGAGCATTTCAGTAAGGAACTCTATGATGATAAATAACTTAAATTACTTTTATAACCAGCAAAAGAAAAATCAAGAGAAAGGATTTTGTTGTTGAAAATACTACACATTATAAAAGCCTGAAAAATGGCCCTCAAAAGATATCTGCTCTTTATCCCTGGAATCTATCAATGGGACCATATTTGGGACAAAAAGAGTCTTTGCAAAGGTAAATTAAGGATGTCAAGATGAGAAGGTGGCCCTCACTTATTCAAGTTGGCTCTAAATGTCACTATGACCATCTGTTTTCAAGGGAACTTGACACAAACACCTGAGGAGACACCAGAGGAGAAGACCATTTACAAAACAGCCCAGGGAGACTTGACGATGCTGGCCTTAAAGATGGCTGCTGAATTACCCAACCACAGGCTAACGACACCAACATCCATCAGAAAAGGGAGGGGAAAGGAACTGATTGTCCACCCAAGGCTGGCAGAGGGGCTACCAAATACCCAGCATCTGTGCATGTGACCTGCCGCGACAAAGAAACGCTGAGATGAGAAGTGCATCCTCAATCATCTGCATGGGCCCAACTTGCCCACATGAATTAGGAACCCATGCAAGCTGGGGACAGAGAGACTGAGAACAGAAGAAGCAAGATTGCTGAAGGAGCCCTAGTCACAAGCCAAGGAGCGTGGACTGAAAAGGGTTGGGATACAGATACTGGTTGAACCTGTGAAAGAGCACAGCCCACAGGTGCTCTAGAACTATGCTGCCCACTTCTCCTGGGGGCCTGAGGAAGTCACTAGTGCAATCCAAGTGTCCGCTGCCTCAGCTGAAATGGCAGCAGTGCCTTTCTACAGAATAGCAGGAGGCTGCAGCATATCTCACATCTATTGTCCCTTGCTTATCACACGTAAGCCAGTCAATAAGAGGTCTCTGTGCTTCTGCAAAAAAAAAAAAAAAAAAGGCTAATCAATAAATCCATCAGACTACATCCTTTCTCAGCACAAAGTCTTCCAAAGGCTTCCCAGCTCACTCACAGAACAGCCTAAAAGAACCCCTCTGTCCTCAAGTCCCTAGGGTACATCTGGCCCCATTTCCTCTCTGACTGTCCTCCTTCCTCTCTGCCCCTTGCTGACTATGCCATAGCCTTAATGGCCACCATGCTATTCCTAAGCACCAACAATGCCAGCCTCAGGAATTTATACTTGATATTTTCTTTGCCTAGAACCCTCTCTCCTCACATCTGTATACTTTTTCCCTTTAAGTATGGCCTTCTTCACAACCCTATTGAAATAGCAATGCCCCCAGAACAAAACACTTCTCATCTCTCCTCTACTATAGTTTCCTCTGGAGCAGTTACATCTTCTAGCATAATGCACATTTGATTTTTTTTTTCATATTTTGTTGCCTTCTTTGGAATGGAAGCGTCATGAAGAATATGATGGATATATTCATAGGTGCTTGATAAAAATTTGTTAGATGAGGCCAGGCCTGGTAGCACATGCCTTTAATCCCAGCACTTGGGAAGCAGAAGAAGTAGAAAGATCACTGTGAGTTCCACGTCAGCCTGCACTAGAGCAAGACCCTACCTCAAAAAAAAAAAAAAAAAATTAGATGACAAATTAGTATGAAATCAAACTACAGTCAAGAAGTAAATACCAGTCCTGCCTCTCCTTTCGGTTACAGATAGGAAATGAACTTGAAAAAGCTCATGTCCTTGACTGATCTTGCTGAACCAAATCAGCTCAGAAGAGTAGAAATGGTGACAGGTCCCAGCTCTTGTCTCCTAGACAGAAAACCCAGAAAGGGCTGGGTTTCTGATACCTTGGCCTTCCTGGTTTGGGTCAGTCTCTAAAAACCTTAAGAACAGTTTGTCTCAGTACTTCAGCACTTCCGCTTCCAGGCCCAGGAAAGGCAGGAAGTGCAGGGGCGTGTGAAGATTGAGAGAAAAGAAGAATTAAAGCCACCCTGTGTAAAAGGCTCAGAGACTTCCTCTGCAGTCTGCCACAGCATGTGCATTTTAATATGTTTTCACAGAGAGCCTGGGGCGACCGTTCTCAGGCAGAAGGAAAACTCAAACACGACTGCTAGTTCTGGTTCACCTAACACAGACTCACACAGGGACCACAGGCTGAGTGCCTGGCAGAAGACAGATGTGATGCCTGCCCACGTGAGCTGCCTTTGACAGGCCTATAACATTAGATGGGTCAACCTAGTTCAGATGCCATCTACCCAGTATCCATTCTAAGTGGGCTGTTTCCAGGGCGTTTTCAGGAGGTATCAGCATAGAAGGGATTTGCAGGGGCTGGGGAAAATGATTCAGTGGATAAAGCACTTGCTATGCAAGTGTGAGGGCTGGAATTCAGTTGCTCCAACACCCATGTAAATGTCTGGTGGACATGGTTGCTTACTTGCGATGCCAGCACACAGGAGACAGAGACAGTGAGTGCCCAGGGGCACGCTGGCTAGCTAGAATAGCTGAGTCAGAGAGTTCTGGGCTCAAGTGAAAGAGCCTGTCTTTATAAAATAGAGAGCGATTGAGGAAGACCCACCACATCTCTGGCCTCCACATACAACCACACATGCACACACACACACACACACACACCATACAAGTGCAAAAATAAAAAATAAAAAGACTCCCATCTTGACTATGCCCCTACCCAGTAGCTGAATGCTAACGTCCTAAGGAAGATCTACGCTTACTTCATTTACCGTTGTGTCCACAGCACTGTGCGCACAACACCAACGCTGTCCATAAACCTTGCCTAGCAAAAGTAATCCCAAGAGCCTAGCTTTCTGTATTGGTCAAACGGGACTGTAAAGCCTGGCTCGGGCTGCTGCCTGAGGGCCACAGATGCAGCCCAGCATGGTACCAGGCAGCATGCCTTTCAGGTAAAGTGTCATTTTGGTGACAGAGGTGCTGATTCAATGGTGAAGGGGGTTAGTTAGCTGTGGGTGAGCCCTAGCCCAGCCCTCTCTCCCTAATGCCTTTCTCAGCCTGGAGTTGTGTACCCAGCCTGGGCCTAAGGAGCTGGTTCTCTTGGAAAAGTCCTGCTCCACTTCCACCAGCGCCTCTGGGAAGGAGAAGGGTGAGCTTCACATGCCAGCTACCAGGGTGACTGGGAGCAGAAGTGAAACAGCGTGACTCAGCGCATCCCTTCTCACTTCGCTACCGGGACTAGGAGGGCAGGGCACCCCCATTATTCACAGCTGATACATAAATGCACAGTAAAAAAAGAAAAAAAAAGCAAGGGCAGGCAACTGGAACCTCTTCCCAGTCTTTTCTCTGGCAGATTCTCAATGCTTGAGGAAGTGTGAAATGTCTGTTGCCTGACTGCATGTCGTTATGTGAGGCCAAACTAAGCCTCCCTCGTGGTTGTACCCTGTTTCCTCCAGAGGTCTACTGGGAGCCCATGCCAGTGTGCAGGGGTTAAATGGAGAAACAAATACCTAAGAGCTTCCTGGAAGGCAAGACTCCCTAGTAATTCCTCAACACTTTGGCGGGTTCAGCTCGAAGCCAGCTTGGTAGAAAGGTACAGCTTCAAGCTGTGCCACACTGTTGGAGACACTGCTTTTTTTGCTGTATCTGTCACCCTAATGACACTGCAGGATATCGCTTCCAGAAATAGAGGCACAGGGACCTCAAGCTCACCGGTGACCATGTTCCTGAAAGAGTTCTGTTTGTCTGAGCAGCGAACAGCCTCTGCGGCCACAACCATTTCAGAAGTGCTCGCTCATACGGGTGGCTTTGCTGGGAGCCGCTGTGGTGGAAATGGGGGCTGTCTTCCCCAAGAAACCGAGAGTGCACTGATTCAAATCATCTCAAGCCATCGCCTCTGGTACTAAATGCAGTCATTTACATTGCCTTTGTCTTATTTTTAGACACCTTAGCTTTAAATTAACTGCTCTAATAAACAGCAGCAATCTGGTTAGTAATGCGTTCTTTGTTTTTTTTTTTTTTTTTTTGGTTTGTTTGTTTCTTTGTTTTTCAGGACTCGGTGGTGGAAGAGACTCCTGAGTTCCACTTTTCTGAATAAGCAACAACGTCTGACTGTCTTTGCAAAAAGCCATTACAGCTGTGGGGAAGGAGACACTTCAGGACCAGCACAGAGAAAGAGAACCCATTTGGTGTCCTTTCACAATACAAGCTGCGTCCTTCATTCAGCTTGTCCTTGTGCGGACAGTGGGGAGCTGTGTGTCCTTACTGTGCTCGGTGAGGAATGGACGGGTGAATGTGAAGTGGGCGCACTTCCTGGGAGCAGCCTCAGCCTCCCTTTTGGTTTTGTTTTATTTATTTATTTTTATTTATTTTTTTATTTTTTTGGTTTTTCAAGGTAGGGTCTCACTCTGGTCCAGGCTGACCTGGAATTAACTCTGTCATCTCAGGGTGGCCTTGAACTCATGGCAATCCTCCTACCTCTGCCTCCCGAGTGCTGGGATTAAAGGCGTGCGCCACCACGCCCGGCTTTTGGTTTTGTTTTATTAAAGAACTTGCCTGAACCATTTAGAAGGATCCTTTTGTCTCCAAAAGAATATAGTAATGTGCATCTTTCCAAAGTCTTTAGATGTTATTTCCAGAACTAAAGACATTTTTTTTCTGAAATATCTCCTACATAAGGGGTCTGTTATGACCAAGAGTGGTACAAATTGACTTAAAGCGAGGAAGTTCTGCACACTTCCACAGTTTGGCTGTAAGCAAGGTGATCTCACCTCCTCCCCCCACCTTAGGTTCGAATTGAGAAACCTAGAGGTGACCACAGCGCTAGGTAACTATGCACAAAAATGGAAAGTGTCACTGGCCAGGTCCTCCCCTGAGCTCAACCAGGATTGTCAGCCTGTAGTTTCAGGAACTAAGTGGCTTGACCACTTTGCATGTAAGCCATATACATTAGACCAGGAGACAAGTGAGCAACAATTCAATTTAGAATTCACTGAATTCTCTGGTTTGGGAAGGAAATTGCCAGTAATCAATTGCAGCAAGCATACAGGCTCAGGGCCAAAACGAGAAAAAAAAAAAATTCACTTTAATGGGCAAAGCAGATGTTGCTAAATCCATTGCAAAAGTGAGATGGGCATAGGGCCAGGCCTCGCATGAGAGATGCTGATCTGTTCTCCTCAATGAAGAAAACAGAGACACTTCAAAAGGGGGATTCGATGCGGGAAGCTAGAGGCCTGGGTCCCTATTAGGTTGAATAAAGGAAAAGGCACCCAGGTGTTTAGTTCTCCCATACCACCATAGGACTTAAAGCTGTTAACATCTCATACGGATTTTAAACAAATCCAAAATACTAGCTTAACACTGTCTGGAGAGTCTTACTGTGTCCTAAGAGGATACGTGGTGGAGCAGATAGACTAAGGGCTTTGCCATCAGACCCGTTTTCTCCATCAGTGCAATGGTTCCACCATCAAGAAGTTCTATAGCTTGGGTAAAGCTCTTAGCCCTCTTCAGTTACCGCACCTGTAAAAGGGGACTAACCTTACGTGTGAGTCATGGCGAGGGTTAGTGACAGTGTTTGAAGACAGTCGAGATGCTCCTCAGCAGTAAGATGTTCTCATGGCTATGATAAGATAGTGACACTGAGGCTCAGGGAGAATTGGTTGGCAGCTGACAGGATTAGAGTAGATGGAGAATATTTGTGGTCTAGTATCTATTCAATTTGCCACTGCCTCCCAGGGGTGGTTAGTTTATAGCCCCGATGTTTCCTGGGTTAGGCTCATCAAACGACTCTCACATATCCAAGAAGCAGAGATGCAATATTACAGCCTAGGGAAGGTCATGGGTATGGTCACAATGTCTTCATGAAGTAGCTTGTAATGTAATCCCCATGGAAAACAGTTGATTCTGATTCCCCAAATCTGAAATGCTCTTCATTTATGTAATTCCTACTCATTCTTCAGGGGCTAACTAGAATGCTTCCTTCAAAGTCATCCCAGATTTCCCTCTGCCTCATCATCTTTTCCTACTCACACATTACCTAGGTTTTTATCAGCTGTTGTAAATCCTTCCTGGAACAAGACATTTGACACTGAACATGTTCCTTAAAACCTTTAGACACTACATGCTCAATTCTTTGGCACATAATAGGAAATTGTCTTACACTGATCTTCAGTGTGGGTCTCCTCAGTGATGTGCAATATGCTACAGGTCAAATGTTGGCCTTGTGCTAGCTCAGATCTCTAAACCAGAGACGGAGAAAGCAGAGGGCTCTGTTTCTTTCTGAGTTGTGTCACCCTAAGCTAAGCCTTCACCCTTCCTAAGCCTTAGTTCTTGCATCTGTGAGTCGAAACTAGCAACTCTACCTCCCTTCTAGAGAGCTTATGTCAGGATGTCATGAGCTCAGTCCTCGCAAGTGCTGAGCCCCGGTGCTTGCAGAGGAGTCGCAGTCAGAGCCACTCTCCCAGGAGCTTCTTCACAAGCATGTGGGGAAGGGGTGTGCATGGGTTAAGCCACGTCCAGACACAAAGAACATCAGATTGCGTTCATATCCCCTGAGGTTTCCAGACCACAGGCTTTTTCCACAGAGTGGCCACTCTCCAGAAAGCTATGTCCCACTGCAAGCATACTTCCAAGTTGCCATCAGCTGTAGAATGTTCCTGATAAGCCAGCATTGCTGCAGGGGAACCTTGGCAGAGAATGTCTGGGGGCTGGTGAGAGGAGGATGTTTACCAGAGCGCAAAGGCCAGGTCCTCAGCACAGAAGAGTTTGGCCCAGACAGATCCCAGAGAAGGCATTTTTTTTTTTTTTGCCAAGCACAGACTCCGTTCTCAGGTCCTGAAGTCAGCGTTAGAAACTAAACAAATGTTCCCCGGTTCACATTTGTTTACTTTTGACAAAATGCAACTTCCTGTTTGAAAGGAAAAGGGCAGTAAAGCTTTCTATAGCCTTCTCGGACATAAAGTCTCTCCTTGAAACAATTGATTCCTTAAGCATACATGAATCAGATGTGCACAATAAAGATCTCTCTTCCCCTCAAAAATATTCACGTTTTAATTAAGAAAGTGTTCAGCAAAACCAAAACAAATATTTTGTCAACTGTTGGCCTGTGAAGATTGTTTAGGCCATTTCTTCTCCTGAGAGCAAGAAAAATAGGCATCAGGAGGGAGCCAAGTTACATATGCTGTGTCAGAAAAGTCACTTTGACACACTTGGGGGTTGAGATTTCAGTTACACAGAAAATTTAAGTTCCCATAGCCTCTCAAACCACATTTCCAGCATAAATACAGGACAACTGAGCCTTTTCATTATATGACTGTGTCTCAAGTCACGTCCTTTAGGGTCCTAAAATTCCCTTGGATAGCACCAAAGCTCTGCACCTAGATTTAAAACAAACTGGCAACCCCTAGAACAAATCCACCAGAAGCCATTTACAGGTATTCAAGATAATATATTCTGTATACATACATGCAGAAGGGGGGTGCTTTCAGCAGTTCATTTTTAGAGTATCTAGCAAAGTTAACATAAGATACAGAATTTAACTGGAATTTATTCATACAGAAACTATTCTCCACAAGTCTCAAATCCCTGCATCATAAAATATAAAATTTGTATAGGACCACACCCACCATCAGGCCAACCTCTCCTCACCCATCAGTACACGAACACACAACTAAGATAAAAGAGGAATGTGTCTACAGAAGTTTCCTCTCTGGATATAAACTTCTTGCTTCTTAAGGCAAGCACGGCTTTGCCTCCACTGTCCTTACTGCAGTACCAAACATGCAGTCAGGAGAAAGGGGCAAATGAACAGGCTGAAGAGCTGCTCTAGGCTGTAAAGTCAAGGTCAGGTCTATGTGCTTCCCACGGACTCCCGCTGTGAACCAGCTAGATCACAAGCTTCTTGAGAAGCCACCTGGACTTCTTTTTGTCCTTTATACCCTGAGTGATGAATACGCATACCCGTGTGTTGAGTATGTAGAAGAAGAAATGAGAAGCTTTTGGTTAAGATGGCAGCATAGGAGCCTCACCAAAGAAACCTGGGGGAAAGAAAGAGGCAAGATAACACACAATACATTTTCCTACCAAAAAGTGAAGGGGAGTAGGGAATTATTGTCTCAGGTGAAACCCCAGCACAGAAAGAGGGAGCTAGCAGCTTCCAGCCACTACACAACTAGCCAGAATCGAGCTCTAGCCAGCAGCCACTGGGAAGAGTTTCCACTCATGGTCCCCTGCCTGACCCAGCCTGAGCAGAGCTGTGGGGAAGGGATTTTCCACTCACGTGGGCCTTGGAAAGACAAGGCAATGGCATCCAGCTGAGCAGCTTCAGAACAACTTCTGATACTCTTCACAGCCTCCCCCACGCCAATCCACCAGCACCATGAACCACTGGAGATCTCAGGATGCCAGGGGATCAGAACCATCCCTCCCCCACACAGGACCTAGCACCACTGATTTGATAAGCAGATCGACCAACCTAACTATCTCAGCAGAGTGCAACAAAGAGAAAACCCGCTTTTCACTCAACACAGGTGAGACAGAAGCTACCCCAAATGATGGCGCTGACTACTGGAGGGATGCAACAATGGCCAAAGAGCTGAGAAGTGACAGTGGAGTGCTGAGCACTAAGTGAGAATTCTCTGTCACACCCTTCAAAGCTCAAGGGCCATTGCAGAAGAGGTGGCAGAAAGAATGTAAGATCCTAAGAAGAAGAGGACTGCTTACAACACTGTCATCCAGACACAAAGTGGCCTCAATACTCATGACCTCACAGTGGCTGATGCTACCTACACGGAAAGACCTGCATAATAGGCAGGACAAAATGATGATATCAAGATAGAAGACAGTTGGAAAGAAAAAGGAATTCCATGGGAGGGGGATTTGGGAAAGGAAAAAGGAGAGTGTTGAGAAGGAATTATTATTACTGTATATTGTCTGCATTTATGGAAGTTGTCAATAAAAAGTTATTTTTTTTTAAGTAATGAAAAATCGAGTAGATGGGAACACATAAATACCAGGCCTTCCTTAAGTGATTTCAATATTAGCAAGGCCCCAAAAGGGGCATTCTTCCCACCGCTAGGAGACTGGGATAAAGAAAAAGTATACTTGTGTGTATTTTATGCACTCCTTTGATCCTTTTCTGTTGCCATCTAAGGGGAAAATTATGAAACAGGAAGGAGGCAATGGCACCTTCTCCCTCCTACAGAACATCCAGTTCACTTCCTCCAGACCATAGCTAACCAAGTATGTGAATCCACGCGCGTCCTTACATCTGGTTCCGTCCTACCTGCCACCTTATCTGATACCATCGCAACCAAGCGAACTTTTCCCAGGTTTTAAGCACGGTGAAATCTTTCATGACTTTAGCTCTTGGGTGTGCTGTGAACTCTGTCTGGAGACTCGACTATCACCATGAATGCCATGACCCTACCATTCCCACAGCCACCTCATCACGACTTTCTGTTTGTTTCTTTGTTTTTTGAGGTAGGGTCTCACTCTAGCCCTGGCTGACCCGGCATTCACTATGTAGTCTCAGGGTGGCCTAGAACTTGCGGCGATCCTCCTACCTCTGCCTCCCAAGTGCTGGGATTAAAGGCGTGCACCACCACACCTGGCCAGTACTGTCATTTTGGCCACTGCCACTGTCCTCCTCCACCACGACCGTCACCACCACTATTCCAAAATCACCATCACAACCTCCTGCCATCTTTACCATCACGTCACTACTATCCCTTAAACTTGAAAAAAATGATAATAAAACTCCTCTCTTGGGGCCACTTCAACTAGAACTGCCTAAAGACGTCCAGGGTTTTGTGCCCAACACATTTCTGAGCTTCGGCGGTTGTTTGTTCTCAACTTTACTGATGCACATTGCTCTTCGGTTTATTCCATTGCTTGTCCTCTCAGTATCCTGCATCCTCTACAAGACCCTGAATCCCCGAATGAAAGGAAATATTCAGGGTGAGTCCGACCACACATCAGATCAGTGAGAGTGAGGAGGAAGTGTGTGATGAGTGGTGCCCTCCCAAGCTGCAATCAAAAGTTTTCAGAAATTATGAGCATTGGTTCTCATTAAAATGTGATATAAACTACTTCTGTAGCCTGCTTTTACCATCTTTCTTGGTATCACACTTTCATCTGAATAGTCACGAAATGAAATTACCAAGTACTTGTTCAGCTGGGAAGAGAAGAAACTAGACCACGCTCACATAGTCCAGAATAGGGTGGGATGGGACGTATGAGAAGGGTGTTTGAAAGTCAGGGAAGGGTCTCAGAGGAAGTGAGGTTCAGCTGGAGTCTGACAGCTGCGTAAGTACTAGACAGGTCATGAGAGAGAAGAGTGCTCCATGATGAGACTAGAGATCTGTTGCGCTTCCTGAGCGTTGTCTCCATCCGCTCCCAGGCCCTTTCTCTTCCCTCTGCCCAGAATGCTCTACCACCAGGTCTTCATTCAGGTTCAGCTCAAATGTGACCTTAGCACAGAAACTTTCCATAACTACCAGTCTAAACAGCCCCACTTCCCCCATCCTTTCTTCTCAAACATTAGCTTGCAAAGGAACCATGGGGGGGGAGGGGGTTCTTGTTAACATGCAGGTTTTAACATGTGGGCCTGCATGTCTCTGCAATTCTACACTTTTATCAAGGTCATTGTGATAATTATATCACATATATATGCCACTGATCCAAGCTTGCCTTGGGGAGCTCCAGCTAGTATCATCATGCCTGATAGCCTTCATATCAGTTATCATTATATTACCTTGTTCATCAATTTTTTTCATCAGTTATCCACAGATACATACTAAATCACTACCACTATAGTAGGAATTCTCTGACCTCAGGCCTTCTTTCCCAGCACTTCACTTCTCTCCCATAACCCGGGCCTCCAAATGCGACACCAGCACCACGGGCCAGTGGGAAATCTCATGGCAGCCTGGACCATGACTATGGGTCAGCATGCAGCCGAGATCCATAGTCTCATCTTCGTTATTTCACTCCAGCAGTCATCATGATCTCAGCCCTGGGCACACACTGCCCTTTCCCTCTCATCTTCCCATAGAATCCCTTAGTGATTCTGATCAAAGCCAGCCCCTGCACCTAGAGGAATTCCTGACCTGGAGGAATTCCTCAGATTCTGTACAACCTTCTTGGTCATTTCTGACTTTCCCCAGACTCTGTGACCTACAGGATCTCAAAATTATCCTTAAAAAGTCTTCTTTCTGACCAAGCAGTGAATCTCATTCTGCAACTCGTGCACCTTTCAACCTAGGATTGAGCGCCCTGTCCCATTTTCTCACTTTTCAAACCAGCTAGCTTTTTTCTACACATCCTCTTTCCCCCTCCTTGATGTCGGTGACCACAGCGAGCACGGTGAGCGTGCTGCGGGGCCTCATGGATCATCTCTGCGGGGACATGTTTTGCCAGGTACGGGGATTTCAGAGGGCAGTCCTGGCTGCGGGACCCTGCAGACCTAAAGTCTAATCTCAGCGGGAAAGCAGCCTATGCACAAAGACATATAATATCCCAATGCAGACGATAAAAAAAAAAAATGCCACATGAGTGTCACACAACACAGTGTTCTTGGAAAAGTGAGATGAGCCCCCAAAGCCCATTTTCTCATGTTCTAATATTTGATATTAACTGACACATTATAATTATGCATATCGAGAGGACATAGAGTGATGTTTTTATACATGTATACAATATCTACTGATCAGATCACTTCATCTCAAGCATTTTTCTTTATGATGGAAACATTCAAAATCATCTCTATTTAGTGTCCCTTTGAGCCATGCAATTAATTATGGCCAGTTGCCCTATGATCCCACAAAACACTGGAAGTTACTCCTCTAATTCAGCCGTGGGCCCTTGCCCATCAGTCCTTCCTAACCCCTGGAACCCACTATTATACACATTACTCCCCATGAGATCAATCTATTTAGCTTTCACATATAAGTTGAGACTATGAAACATTTGCCTTTCTGTGTCTGACTTACTTCATTTAATGCAGTCTCTCCAGTTCCATAATTGCTACTGTAAATGACAGGATATCCTTCTCTTGATAATTAAATATTCGACTGAGTATGTACATGCCACAATCTTCTGTCTCCACCCACAAAGTGAGCACATAGATTGATCTCCTATCTTGGCTACTGTGAACAGTACTGCAATGGGCATAGTAGTAGAAATGTCTCTTCAACATACTGCTTTATTTCCTTTGGCTATACTATCAGAAGTAAGCTTGTTGTGTTACATTGTAATTCTATTTGTAGTTATTTTGAGGAACTTCCATACTATATTCCAGAATTGCCACACTAATTGCTATTGTTTTTTAGGGTTTTTTTATACTAGGTATAATATATTGTTGTGGTTTTGATTTTCATTTTCCTGATTTTTTTCATATAATGGGACATTTGTATATCTCCATTTGAGAAATGTTTCTTCCAATCATTTGCTTATTTTTTAAATGAAGCTATATCTTTTTACTGTTCAGTTGTCTGTGCTTCTTGTCTGGATATTAATATCTTATTATACGAATAATTTGCAACTATTTTCTCCCACTCTACAGATGGATCGAGAGAAGAGAGACAGATGAAGAATGAATGGGCACACTAGGACCTCTAGCCATTGCAAATGAACTCCAAACACATGTGTTACCTGGTGCATCTGGCTTACATGGGCCCTGGGGAATCCAACCTGGGTCCTTTGACTTTGCAGGCAAATGCCTTAACCGCTAAGCAATCTATCTCTCCAGCCCAGTCTCTCTCTCTCTCTCTTTTTTTTTTTTTTTTTGCCTCTATGTGTTGATAGGCCCAGGGTTTGGCCAAGAGCCCTTTTCTCTTTCCCTAGTTTCCCTGCTCTGGAAAGCCTCAGTCATTTACATGACTTTAACTACTATCACCATACCTATAGCTGCCAGACTGTTTTCTCTGCTCTAGACAGTTCTTTGAAAGACAGGGTCAGCTACTTAACATTAGCACATGGATGTCTTACAGGCATCTCAAACTAAACACACACACACACACATTTAAAATCTGTCCCTTATCCAGTCTTCATTTGAATAGTCTTTAGGACATGGGAAGACAGAGGCTTTTCCTCTCTTATTTCTTCTACATCTAATCAGAATTAGTTTAATAAAAAAGTTTGATAACATATGAACAATGTTTAAGTTGCAATGATTTAACCAAACAAAACTTTTACATTTGCAGTTGTTTTGGTTTTGTTTATCAAAAATGAAATCCACAGGAGCCAAGAGTAAGATGGTCACTCTGAATCGAGAATCAGACAAATTTTATGTCCTTAATGACTGACCTTTTCCTCAAGCTTATTGCCTCCTGCCTTCAAAGTAGCTGGTCCACATCAGGCTCTAGGAATAACACAAAGTAATGGAAATGTCAAAGGAAAAAAGTCATTCAGAAGTTGAACCCACTTCCTTTTAAAGAGCTTTTCCAGGATTTCTGCTTAGAACATACTTCTTACATCTCAGCCAAACCTATGTCATGTGGCTACCTTTAGTTGCAAGAAAGGTTATATAGGATAGAGATTTATTTAGCTAGGCACATTGTCACAGCAAACATTTATGTTATAAATGTTACATGATTTATTTAGCATTATATTTATAAGAAAAAAGAGAATGCATGTTGGGAAATCAATCTAAATGTTTGCCCTAAAATTCACCAGCAAGTTCTATCATTCTTGTCTCCAAAATACATGATAGGTTCATCCCTTTATCTTCATCTTTGTAACAGTAACACCCCAACCCTTCCTACCAAGTCACTGTAATGGCTTCAAAAGTTTACCTGATTCACTGCCTGCTGACTTCTAGTCCTTTCTGTACTCAAAAGTCAAAGTGATCTTTTAGAAGCTGTTTCAGTTATTACCATTACATTGTTGGCACAAAACACCCAACCCAAAGCAGCTGACACACCTCCTCTACCAAGGCTCCAGCACCCAAATCACCACCAGCTGGAGACCAATCATTCAGAAAATATGAGTTTGTAGGAAACACCTTATTCAAAGCACCACAGAAGCATGTATCAGAACATGTGAATCTTCCTTTAAAATTCCTGGAATCCCCTACCATGTAAATAATAAAAGTCAGGCATCCATCATAACCCATGGGTCCTGCGTAATCTCTGCCTTCCTAACTCACTGGTTTCCTTTCAGTGCACTGTTTATTCTCCCATTTATACATTCATTCACTCAAATATATTTGAGCACCTGCTGTATTAAAAGACATTTAGGAATAAGGATAAAGTAACGAAGAAACCAGGCAAAATCACCTCTTGTTCACCGGGTTTATATTCTCACAGACAAAGATAAATAATAAATGAAATATGCAAGCAAAATACTTAGCCTGTTCAATGGTCATAATGATGTTTACTGTTCCAGCCACCTTGGGCTTCCTTCGATTATTCCAGCTCTTCTAACTGAAGGCTGCTTGTGCCTAAACACACCCCTAGTGCTAAAGCCATCCCCTTATAGCCTTGGTTGTCGATTTAAAGGTCTCTTCTCCTAAGGGGCCTTTTCTGACCAATCATTCTCAAATACAACTACTTTGGCATTCCCTCTCACAGCACTTACAACATGTTGGAATTTTATGGATGGATGAATAAAGACTGGAAGGCAGCTATGCTCACCACTATACTACCTGTGGTGATTTGAATACAAATGTCCCCATAGCCTCAGGTGTTTGTTTGAGCTTTCTGCTTAGCCCCCACCTGATGGAGTCTTTAGGAGGTGGAGCCCTGCTGCAGGAAGTGTGCCACCAGGGCTGGACCTTGAGGTGGAGTCCAACCATATGTGTTAAGACCCATCTTGAACCTCAGCTATTTGTTTTGTTCTCTCTCTCTCTCTCTCTCTCTCTCTCTCTCTCTCTCTCTCTCCTGTAGATGTATGATGAAGTGAACCGTTATTTCACCATGATGAAGCTTGGCCTGGATTCTGTAACCCTAAATTAAACCCTTTACTCCCCTAAGCTACTTTTGGACAGGTGTTTGTCCCAGTAATGAGAAAATGACTGCAACACAGCCAATGCAGATTGGATGGATGAGTTTTTATTTACTCAATACCAGTCTATGTCAATGATCCTCTGTATTTATAGTGACCATGCCTACTCTGTTCACCTTTCTTCTATTTTCAGAGCCTACAATAGTCAGCACTGATGGACACACATGATAAATATTTGCCCATAGGTGAATAAATCAATGAGTTAGTAAAGTGGACATGTGAAGTAGCTGTTTTTAAAGGTACTATCATGTTAGGAATGGTGGAACATACCTATAATCCCTGCACTTAGGAGTCTGAAACAGGAGGATTATCATGAGTCTGAGGCCAGTTTGGGATACATAATGAATTCCAAGGCCAGCATGGGCTACACAGTGAAACTCTGTCTCAAAAAAATAATGTTTTAAAAGGCCCTATCAGTACTTCTGTATCAGAGGTGAGGGAAATCTTTCTTTGAGGAAAGTGCATAGGCAAAATTAGAGAGGCGGGAATTGACTTGGTGTGGATGAAAGGTAATTAGGCATTTTTTTTTTGTTGGATTCATGGGAGTTATTAGATAGGAAGATTGAGAACATGTGAGGGAAGGTCTTCAATGCTAAGTCTTATTTTAGACCACTGGAAGCAAGCACATAAAAAGCAAGCAGGGTATCTTAGAACAGCATCATATCCCATTGGAACAACTCCTAGAACCAATAAAAGTCATTGCCTTTGGTCTCTTCATTGGTCAAAGCAAAGAATTTCTGATAAAGTTATTCAAAGTGTGTTCCTTGTAGCTTTGTGACAACCTTTGTAAAAGCTGGTAGCAAGCACTTGGACTCTTCACCTCTCCTCTCAGTAGCAGAGACCCACAATTATCTAGTTTTGATTTGAGTTTTGTCATAAGTTTTGTATATAGAAGGATTTTTTGTTTTGTTTTTGAAGAGTCACATATGATAACAATTCATTTTTCTAGAACCCCAATAAAGTTACTTCCAAGTCTAGTATGTTGGTGGTTTTCATTTCCTTCTGGTAAAAATCACTATAATCATGAACTAGACATACTCAAAATTGCTCTTCCGAT
Source organism: Jaculus jaculus (assembly GCF_020740685.1). NCBI lineage: Eukaryota > Metazoa > Chordata > Mammalia > Rodentia > Dipodidae > Jaculus > Jaculus jaculus. Next base: position 47,937,784 of record NC_059102.1, read on the forward strand.
GAGCCTAGCGAAACTTTCCTAAGGACTCTAAGACAGATTCCTGACATTCTAAATGGAATATTTCTGCCTTAGCTTACAGCTTATATCAACTAAGTTATGTGCTATGCATCAATCTTCTCATCCATAAAAATGGCTCTGCTATTCACCCCTAAAGTAGATGCACAGAAAATGAAACTCTTCCATATTGTCAAAAGTTTTCAGCACAGCACACAGAAAGTTGCAGTAACTTACACTTTCTGACTGCTTCCCGTGTGCAACAACCAGGGCTACATGTTCGGAATGCAATCCATCATCCCAACCTGCATGTGGACCTAACAGATGGGTACTTTCGTGTGGTTGTCTATTGCTGTCCCCATTTTGCAGAAGGGAAACTGAAGCTTTAGGGAATAAGTAAATTTCTTTGCAATTTCACACAGAACTCAGAGCTGAATACAGGTAGTCAGATTCATGATGCTGCAGTATAAGATGAAAAACAGGGCTGGAGAGATGGCTTAGCCGTTAAAGGCTCTTGCCTGCAAGCCCTAAGGATACAGGTTTGATTCTCCAGGTCTCACATTAGCCAGATACACATGGTGGATCATGTGTCTGGAATTCATTTGCAGTGGCTAGAGGCCCTGGCGCATCCTTTCTCTCTCTCTCTCTCTCTCTCTCTCTCTTTCTGATAAATAAATAAAAATAAATCCTTTTAAAAATGAAAAAGATTCAGTCATGGTCCTGACTGTAGCTTGCCTATTTTGAGGACTTGCTGTTAGGTACATACAATTATAAAAGCTTAGTCTCCTCCAAGCCTCATGTCAACCCAATGGATCACTGCGTTCACAAATTAAAACCTGGCCCACACCTGCAAAGTACTGCCATATCCTCGCTGCCTTGGTATTGACTATATATATAGAAGGGGTCCCAACTCCTCAGATGCTTTCTCTACTGAACATTAGGATGTATGCAACTAATTGTCTAATTGATCCTTCTGAAAATATGGATTAATAAATGTCTTTTACACTTAATGCTTCCAGGGAATGGGTGCCTTACCTCGGGATGTGCTTGCCTGCAAAGCCTAAGGACCCAGGTTCGAGTCCTCAGTACCCACATAAAGACTGATGCACATGTGTCTGGGGTTAGTTTGCAGTGGCTAGAGGCCTTGGCATGCCCATTCTTTCTCTCTTTCTATCATCTACCTATCTATTTATCATCTCTATCTCTCTGTCTGCCTCTTTCTCAAATAAAGGATTTTTGAAAAATAAAAAATAGCTAATTTTTTATACTGAGGGTTTATTGTATTCCAAGATGTCTGCTTTCAGCTTCTTTTCTTACATTTTAATAGTGAAATACATACAGTAAAATTCTCCATCTAAACTATTTTTGAATGTCTGTTCAGTGCCATTAAGTGCACATAACCACCACCATCATCTCTCTCCACACGCATTCCACCTTCTGAAACTGAAATTTTACACCCACTCGGAGCATTTTATACATTTTATTTTGCTTGAATCACATGTTAACTTTACAAGAGTTGCGTGTGGTTGTACACACTTGTACTGCTACCCAGAAGGCTGAGGCAAGATTATAAATTTGTGGCCACCTTGGTCAACCATCGAGACTCTATCTCAGTATAAATTTTTTTAAAGGGCCAGAGATGTTAGCTCAAGGGTAATATGCTTGCCAAGCTTGTGTGAGTCCCTGAGTTCAACCCACAGTGACCCCCACACACACCAGAAAGAAAAAAAGATAAATTTTTGAGGTAGGTATAATTATTTTCTCCATTTTTTTTAAATCATGGAAACAAAATATGACATTTGAAAGAAAAGAAAAAAAGCACCCAAATTCACACAGCTAGTAGAAAAAGAAAGTGGTTTTTCAAGCCTAAATGTGCTGAAGCTTGCCTGAGTCATCTTTTTCTATTTGCCATGTATGTGTGTATGATATGTGTACATGTGTATTTGGATGTATGTGGGCATAGACGGATGTACCTATGCAAGTGTGTGTGGAGGCTAGACAGAAACGTCAAGTGTCCTCTTCTGTTGCTCTCCACCTTGATTTTTGAAACAGGACTTCTCACTCAACCTGCAGCTCACTGACTGCACTACACTAGTGTCGCAGTTACCTGCTCATAGATGAGACAAAGCACCTGACCAAGAGCAGCTACGGGAAGGAAGAGTTTTTATTTTGGTTTATAGTCTCAAGGAAAGGCTTCACAATGACAAGGGAAAGGACAGTGTGAGGCAGAGGCTGGACATCACCTCTGCCACAGCAGGTGGAAGTTGAATTCTGGCAGGGACGAGCTGCCTAGAACACCTCTGCAGCACACCTCCTCCGGCAAGATTCTACCTCCCAAATGTCCACCAGCTGGGGCATTCAGAGTGTATGAGTTTATGGGGACAACTGGTCCAAACCACCATAACTAACTTGTCAGCAAACCCTTGGGGTCCTCCTGCCTTCTCCTCCTCAGTGCTGGGGTTCCAGCCACATACCACCATACTCTGACATGGGTTCTGAGCATCCAAACTCATATCCTAGGCTTGCGTACCAAGCACTTCACCCATTGAGCCATCTCCTATCCCCTGCACTGGTACCATTAAGCTAGAGCCTTCTTCCACAAACCAGTCATATTGTTTCCTAACTGTGCCATAACAAAAACCGCTTAACAAGGGAATCTGTGTCATACTATGTGACCACATCTGAGAGGCCCTCTCTCTTTGAGAAAGCTTCAAAAAGATAGACTCAGCCCAGATAATCCTTTCTTTTATATATACTCAGAAGTTGCAAAGTGGAGAAGCATGGGCAGAATCCCCCAACGCTTGCCCTGATGTGGGGCTATCTACATTGCTCTGTGGTTGAGCTGCTCAGGCTGATCCTGGCCTGTGAGTTCCAACATTGCTCACGTCCTGAAAGTTGAGATGAGGAACCACCACACATAAGGTCCTCTCCTAGCATCATTGTTGAGATTTTGTCTGTGGGCCTCAGCCTGCACATGGCAACACTATTTTAGACATTGAGACAGATGGCAGCATTCTGCCTGTCAGCTAGCTGCAGGCACCACTGGGAAAGTTTAGACATCTGAATAATGGATGAATGTGCTAGCTAGAGGCACCCTTGGTAATTCCGTGTGTCCTTTTCTATTGGAAAACAATGGCTTCTTGTTTCATAATTACCCTGCATCAGAGCACTGCAGTACGCCTGCTTCCCACTTTCCTTCCCACCTAGGCTGCAAGGTGCAGACACAAAAGAACAGCTGAGCCTAGAGAAGTTAAGCCACTCACTCAGTGTCTCACTACTTAGTACCAGGTTTCAAGGCAGATTCTCTCTCTCCACTATGTAGCACAGACCAACCTTCAGCTCATTATGTAGCCCTGGACTGCTTCCTGCATCCAGAAGTTACGGTTGTGCACCACCACGTTTATCTCTTACTCACTATGCTTCTTCTAAACACCACAGAAACATGATGTAACTGATACGTATCAGGGATGTCACCCTTATGTGGCTACATGCAGTACAGAACAGGACAGCTATGAATGTAGCCCAATACAAAGTCACAAACTTACTTAAAACATTATGTGTTTTTTTTTTCATAATTTTTTGGCTTCTTTATGTAACACAATTTCATAGTTCTCAGATGTGAACTTTTTTAGATGCCAAACATCATGTTATAAAAAGGTTAGGCATGCCTGGAAGTCTTAAACATGGATGAATAATGCCATTATCATTAATGCCAATAAAGGCCCCAGATGGTGTCTCTATTCTAACCCATTCCAGTTTTGAATTTTCCCTGTTTGTTGTGGTCCCTCCTTTCTATTTGTTGAAGTGGGTAAGTCTTTGCCAGAGGGAGACCCCACACATTTTTAATAATGGCAATACAATTACCATCCAAGATTAGCTAGTGAAGATTTCTTGATTTGATTCTTGAGCAATGACAGAATGCTGGAATTCTTCCAGAAAGAATGACCCCCACCAATGTCCAGACATGTAATAATAAAGTAGGCAGATTAAAGGGAATGGCTTAGAATAATTTAGTGGTTCCATGAGGAAATTTCTTCCTTTTCCATCTCTAGAAATACGTTTTCCTAATTCTCAAATCCCAGGAAAGGTTAATTAGGAAATTCAGAAAATGGGAAGAAGTATTATAATTTCACTGGGAGAGTTAAAGCTTAGCAATCACCAGGGAAACAGAACCAGTTTGAACTAATATCAAGGAGAGAACAAGCAAAGAGAGATGATGCATGAAACTAGAGGTTAAGGCTAACATTTCTGAAAACTAGTAAAGGTCTGGGCAGAATGAAAGGCACCCTGTTCCATGGATTGATCAACCCTGCTTGTAACTGTTGCTACATTATAAACACATTTTTGTGGTCCATTGTACTGACAATAGTAAGCCATTTTAGAAAAATATAATAACAAATTTCCATACACATACTTTATAAAAATTCTGAATGCTGTTCCAAAACATAAAAACCTGTAGAAACAAAATAAGCACTTAAATAGGCAATTTCAATTTCAAATGCTCCACAGTAATGTTTGCCAGGATTTTTAAGCCACTGAATACTTGCTGTGACCTACTGTTGTCAGAGTTACTAAACTTAACTCTCCTTATTTATTAAATATCTTATTAGATATACAGGATAATAAGCATTATAAAGAATATCTTAACATGTTTTAGAACATAAAGATTTCCTAAGAATTCCTAGGAGCTCTGACTTCTAATCCCCAGAGATTAACTGTGAAAAATCTGGAAATACTAGAATTCTTCTCTAAGGAGAGTGGATTATAACCTTCTTCTTGCTTAAGAGTCCATTCTTCTCAGCTTTCCAAAGTATTACAGGAAGCCCTCCACTCAAGTCACTCCACTTAACACTAACATGTTACTGCAAATGAAATCTCAGACAAGAAGCCAAGACCAAGACCAACTGTGAATGCCAGGGTGCTCAGTATGGAGGAAATCACCCATCTTCCTATTGTTATTGTTGTTATTGTTGCTTGTCAAGGAAGGGTCTCACTCTAGCCCAGACCTAGAATTCACTATGTAGTCTTAGAGTGGCTTCAAACTCACAGGGTTCTTCATACTTTTATCTCATAAATGCTGAGATTAAAGGCATGAACCACCATGTTCAGTTTTTGTTAAAGCAACATCATGCTATCAAGATCAATTATTTATAGGTTCTTGGTGATATTTCCAGAACCAATAAAAGCAGAAAAAGCCAAATATAAGCCAAAAAGAAAGAAAAAAAAATTTCCAGGGGCAACAGAGATAAAACTTAGATAAAATTTTCCAGATTTGTACAAACAAGGTTCGGGAGGAAAACCTAGCCCATCCACCAGACAAAGGAAACAGACCCTACCATAACCACTGTGGACATTTCATATGCAGTAAGCACTCCACAACATTTACTATATAAACTTTTCTTACACATTTTTTCCTATTAGACTTGGGCACCCCAAGTCATGTAACTGTATATAGAAGGTAAATAAAATTATATACCTGTATATAGAAATCACATAAAATTATATACCTATATATAGGAATTAAATAAAGATATGTATATATAGAAAAAATAATTAGTTTTAGATAAATAGCTTATCAAGATAAGCTCACCATTATAGGAGACTACAGTCTATGCATACAGGTTTTCTTGGAGGAAGGACCCATGCCAATCATTTCTCAGTCCATAAAGTGTGAGCTTGCGTCTTATTCAAATGGGGTCTTGTGCTGTTTTCACTTCATTTCATTTTATTCATAAATACAAGGATTTCACCATAAAAAAAAAATACTCTGTGTTCCTCACAGATACCAATACACCCAACTTGTACCTTTTTACAGATAGCAGCTGCTCAGAAATGGCCATGCTCAGTGAGTAAAGTGCTTGCCACACAAACATGAGGACCTGGGTTCAGATCCCTATCACCTAAGCCAGGCATAACAGTGCACACCTTTAATCTCAGCCCTGGGGAGGCAGAGGCGGGAGGCTCTCTAGGGATGCTATCTGGCTACTGTAGCTGAATAGATGAGCTTCAGGCTCAGTGAGAGATCCTGTCTCAAAAATTAAAACAGAGAGTGACTGAGGAAGTCCTCTAATGTCAACCACTGGCCTCTACACTGACATGCACACACGTGCACACTCACACACATATAAATATGCATGCACACATATGCACCCACACCACAGAAACAAAGAGAGAGGAAACATAGAAGGAAGGAAAGAAGGAAAGGAGAGAAAGAGGTATGTTCTGTGCTCCTCCAAGAACGAAGTTCAAACCATTTGCTTGCTACTCAATTCATCCTCTTCCCCAAAAATACATCCTCTAGGAGTAATCTTCCTCCTTAGAAGTTCCTCTCTTGGGCTTTAGAGAACTTTTAGGCTGAATTTTTTCAAAATTAGGGTTACCTCACTCTGGCCAGTGCGGGCTGTCACAGACGCATCCCAAACCACAGCAGTTCTTATTGTTTAAACTGTCTTCAGCAGCTGTTAAAACATACCCTGAGATATCAAAGCCACTCTAATTAACTTCCTGCTTCTCTGGGACTTCAAAGTCTTTCAAAAAGTTTTAAATAGAGTTTTTATGGAGAATTTGACCTAATATTTAAAGTAAAATTTGCAAGCTTGCCCCAGAGACTCCAACTTCTCCTTTGCTATTCCACCCCCACCCCGCCCCACCCACTCTTGTTGCAGAGTTCTGAAACTCTGAGAATTGAACTGAAAATTAAAAGTTTGCCATCAATCAAACCTCGTTTACATACTATTTCTCAGGCCAGTCACTGAATGGCCTCCTCCACCCCAGCACCTCTCAGCCTGGCACTTCAACCAAGGGCCCCTGCTCTCCAGGATGAGGGCACAGTTCTCTTCTTGGGTCCCTACAGAATTCCCACGTCTCTGCTTGGCTCTAATCATCATGAGTTGGAATGTATTCATTTATATGTCTGCCTCTCTGTCTAGACTGGGAAGTCCATAGGGCAGGAGCTGGTTTCTATTAAGATCTGTGGTGCCACAGCTAGCGGAGGGCCCTGCAGACACACGGGTCGGACTTGCTAGCTCTCAGTACATGTCTAATAAATGACTTTCAACTTGTTCTGGGAGATGTTGGACTGGATGTTTGTTTGTTGCTGTTGTTTAAATATTTTTATTTACTTTATTTGATAGATAGAGAGAGAGAGAGAGAGAAAGGCAAATAAAGAGAGTATCGGCACGCCAGTGCCTTCAGCTGCTGCAAACAAACTCGACGCATGTGCCACCTTACGCATTTGGCTTAAGTAGATCCTGGGGAATCGAACCTAGGTCTTTTGGCTTTGTAGGCAAGTGTCTTAACCACTAAGACATCTGTCCTGGGATTTTTATTGTTGTTGTTGTTGCTGCTTGGTTTTTGTTTTTGTTTTTTAAACAGGGTCTCACTATGTAGCCCAGGCTGGCTTAGAACTCACTATGGAGTCCTGGCTGGCGTTGAACTTTTTTCATCTTCCTACCTCCATCTCTCAAGTGCTGGGTTTCTAGCATGTGCCACCAGACCTGGATGTGTTAGATTTTAATATATGTGTTCCTTACTAGTTTTGTTCTTGCTATTATCAGGGAAACACTGGATAGCAGTGTCATAATAATTAGCCAAAAGTTTAAAATAAAGTTTCAAATAAACAAAACAAAAAAGGCACGCCTCTCCAAGGTTATCTAAAAATTTTATAGGAGACTAAACTTAGCTCATTTCATTATTTGCTATTGACTAAAAGATTCTGATTAGTGGAGTTACCTTTTACCTTACAGATTTTTGTCCAGTAGAAATACAATTTCTGCCTACTGAAACAGATAATCTCACCTTCCTAGAGAGACCCTCCCTGCCTATTCTGTCTAAAATATTTTCACCAGTCTTTTCTCTCTAGATACTCTGTTCTCTTCCCTCAAAGTGCCCCACAGAACATGACCCCATTTATATGTTGCCTGACTCCCCGTCCAACTGTGCTATGTTTTGGACCTGGCATGCTCCCCAAAGGCTTGTATGTTAAAGGGCTGGTCATCAATATGTGTCACTAGTGAGAGGGATGTGGAGATATAACCTAGTGGGAAGATTTTAGATCACTGGTGGCTTGCCCTTGGAGGGCATATTAGGATCCTACTTATGTCCAGTATCTCTCTTTGCTTCCCAACCACCATGAAGCGAGCAGCTGACCCCCTACCATGCCTTGATGTTCTACCCCAAAACAGTAATAAGAGTCACTTAACCATGGACTATGATTTATGAAACCTGGGACCAAAACAAACCTCTCCTGCTTTTATGTTGATTATCTCAGGTGTTTTGTCTCAGCAATGGAAAACCACATTAAATATGTCTCTTTCCCCCTTCCAGCTTGGCACCTAGTAGGTGCCTGGTACATATTTGTGGAATAGTCACACGGCATCTAACTGGTTTAAGTGTAGCAGGCCCGGGCAGTGTGGACACATTTCTGAGCCAATGCAATGGCTCCAACTCTCTAGTGCCTGTTTCAAAAGGCTGTAGCCAAGAAAACGAATCCCAAACTCCCAAGGCATGGACTCAGAACTGCCTTCAAGAGTAGGACCCCTCAGAAATGCCCTGCCTAAGGAACAGCAAGGAACAGCAGGTCTTCTCACCAGAGCCCCATTCCTTAACTCCAAAGATACCAAATCTCTCCCATGACAATAGCCCTTCCCACCACAAACGAAATGTTGCCCAGACACACGACTGCATCCATACCCCAGGGCTAACTTTGAATCACATGAAAGAAACACCAAGTGGAATTCAAGAATATTTCAACAGCAGGATGGGAGAGATAGTCCGCTGCAGTCTCCCAGGATTCTGCCAGCCTGGGTTTGCTGCAGGGTATTCAATTACACAGCTCCTAACTCAAGTTTGCCTTCCTTAATCAGAGTTGAGGGGCATAGCTCTGCTTCCAGAGGCTCTGGGGTTTTACAGTTTCTGTGATCATAACCACTTCAACATAATTCCCCCAACCCCAGCAGAACCATCCCACGAGCCCCCAGGACAGTGTGGCTCAGCCCGGCTTTCAGACTGCTGGCTAGCCACGAGGAGCTGGCTCCTGGCGTGCTTGCCTGGCTTCTCGTTTTCCATGTCAAGGATGTCAAACAGCAGCAAAGGAGGCTATGGCAGCCAAGAGCTGTTCCCTGGAAAGGTGTCTGATGGGGGAAGGGCCAAAAGAGATTTCACTCTGTGGCTGACCTCCAGTTGATCAGCCGCTGCTGGAAAGAGGCCCCGGGAAGTCCTTTCCCATGGAGGCAAGGATGTCAACAGGACAGTCTTGCTTTGGGGACATAATTCTGCTACAGTGGAGAGAAGTTCATTATAAGTGCTCAGGCCAAGAACAGCTGCCCGAGTGTTTTCCTTTTTTAGGTACCAAAGGCTTCCCCCCCACTTCTGTACCTGTCATGTGGTTACCTACACTCCAAGACCAAATTTAAGGCTTTCCAGCCAAGACTCCCACTCTTGCAGTGGCCCTGTCCAAGCCCTCAAGTCCTGACTCCGAATTCAAATTACATACGCTCTCTTGCCGTTTTGAAACCCTCACATCCAAGTGCATTCCTCTCTTCCTTCACCCAAACACACTAAACTCAGGAACTACACACATGAATTTGTTACCATGCTTTGTTTAATTCTTCTCCCCTTAGAAATATTCTAGGACCAAAAATAGAACATTTTCCATCCTGGGAAACAAGCAAAATCCATGGGAATTAAAGTGGTGCTTCATGCTTCTCTGGAAAATTCCTGCCAAACACGCATACTCATGCACGCAAACGCTGTTCGCAGGTTCCAAAAGCTGCTTTCTGTAGGCATGGCTGTGGTCAAGAACCAAAAGTCTCTGTTTATTTCTATCCAATAAAGTTGTCAGAGAAGAACAACACAAGGGAACATCAAGAACACTTTATTTTAAAAAAAATCTAACTTAATCGGGTGTAAAGATTTTGACCTAGCTCCACTGTCCCCTTCTTCAGCCCACCAGCACCCCAGAATTCCTCTCAAGTCTCTTCCCTCCAAACTAAGTTCATGGCCAGCACTTCAACAAGCCAGAGCTGGATAACTAGTTGTGAGGGATTTCTAAGACCTAGTCTTTCAATCACATCAGAAATGGCAAATTTAAGACATTTTTGTTCTTCAGTACTTAATGGTGTATATGGACAACTTGGATAAACTGTCAGTAATGCAGAAATTAGGCTACTAGCTCAAGGAATGTTCACTTTTAATGACCGTAAAACAGTATTCTCAGCACCTCTGTCACTCACTTGAGTAGACTGACATGGCTACAGTGACATTTCACATGTTTATATTTGAATATACAACCCACTGAGCACACAGGGAGGTCTGCAGAGCTGTGTTTTTATAAGCTGCTGGTAAGAACTTAGTTACTGTTAAGAAAAAAAGAGCACTGGAGAGATGGCTTAGTGGTTAAGGCACTTGCTGTGGAGCCTAAGGACCCAGGTTCAATCCCCAGGACCCACATAAGCTAGATGCAGAAGATGGTGCATGTGTCTGGAGTTCAGTTTCAAAGCTAGAGGACCTGGCATACCCATTTTCTCTCTCTCTCTCTCTCTCTCTCTCTCTCTCTCTCTCTCTCTCTCTCTCTCCCTAATTCTCTCTCCCATAAATAAATAATTTTTTAAAAAAAGAAAGTTCCTTTAAAATAACTGGACCAATCACTGACACCAAATACAGGAAAGGCCAATAGACCAATGTAAGATAAGTGAAGGAGAGAGCAATAAGTGGAGAAAAGAATGAGAGTAAGGGAGAGAAGGAAGAAGTAGGAGACAAAATCATGGTTGGCTAGGTGGAGGCAATTAAAAGCAGGCAGACTGACCCACAAGTGGCTAGGGAGGAGCAAGCATGGCAGGGGAAAGAGGGTGAGGAGTGGAAAGAAAGGAGCAAGGCGGTAGATCCCAGTAAAGATCCACTATCTGCCAAGGGCACTGGATGGGGTTAGTCACACCTCACTCTGAGCTGTTACCTTGCTGTTAAGTGGAGGCAGTAGTATCTCTTCCGGGGGACAGGTGCTGATGAATGCTACAATATAAGATGCACAGAAAGTTGCCTGGCATGAGAAAGCTCCCAACACCTGTTGACTGTTACTATTAGTAAAGGACAGGCATGCTGCCTATTTCTGTCAGAGGATGCTGGCTTGGAAGTTAGACCTCCAGTTACATAGTCCTTGAAGTCTGCAAGGACTCACAGAAGCAAGAAAATGGGAGGAAGATGTGAGCCTGAGCAAAGACGTGTGAAGGAAGAGCATGGAGTAACAATGCAGAAGTGACAAGTGCTTGGGACAAGTACCCAGCGTCACATGCTGAACAACAAAAGGGAGTTTAAAGCTGCTTATTTGTTTCAATCACTCTTTCAGCATGTGTGGTGTGCGTGGGAAGGGGTGTGTGTAGTATGTGTGGTGCAATGTGTGATGTGACACGTGTGGCAAATGCACATGAGTGTACAGATGCCCTGGTACATGCATGCAGAGTCCAGAGGAGAATGCCAAATGTCCTTCCCATTGCTCATCTGCATATTTCCTGAAGATAGAATCTGTCACTTATTGTCATTTTTAAAATAAATTTTGGTATAGGAAAGTATTTATTTGAGAGATAGAGAGAGAGAGAAAGAGAGAGAGAATGGGCACACCAGGGCCTCTAGCCACTGCAAATGAACTCCAGATGCATGTGCCCCTTGTGCATCTGGCTTACATGGGACCTGGGGAATTGAACCTGGGTCCTTAGGCTTCACAAATGCCTTAACCACTAAGCCACCTCTACAGCCCCGACTATAATTCTGTTTTATGCCCGCAGACTGGGTTATACATACATGCATTACCAAACCCTGAAATCAAACTTAGGTGGTCTCAGACCCTCATGGCCGCATAGCAAGTATTTTTATATGCTAAGCCATCTCCTCAGCTTACAGTCACTGTTTTGTAGCCTCAATTTTTTGCTCCTGCAGCCAACATTTTCCAAATCACTCTTGAAAATGCACATATGCAGTGTTACTTCTAATGTCAACTTGAGTGTCTTCCCCCTATCTCACTCTCCTGCAGCTGGACCAGGATAGTTATCAATATATATATAAAACATATATATATATAGTATGTATATTATATATATATATATATATATATATATATATATATATATATATATATATATATATATTCCTTGCTCTTTTAAGGTTGCCCATCTGTACTGCCCACACTGCTTACTCCCCCAGAATCCTTTTTCTTATTTCTCTATATCTAGGAAGTAATCAGTCACCCACCCTGCCCAGGTGTGATGCTAGCTTTTGCACCCTCTCCTGACTTCTCTCCCACTGTCCAGCAGCATACATTGCCTTCCTTCTGCTGCCTCGACATCCCCACAGTAAAATCCCACACCTTGTCATGGGGGCACACCTTATTGTGTTCTCTAATTTTGAAGTGCTGACCCTTCCTGTATGTGACCCCACTTGAAAATAGGGTCTTTACAGAAATAATCAAGTTAAAAATATCATTAAGGTGGACTTTAATATGACTAACTGTGTTTGCAAAAAGCAGAAATTGTGGCCACAGAGAAAGATATACACATGCAGGAAAGCTACTGGGAGACTGCCCTGTGAAGACAGAGGACTGAAACCATACATGTACAAACCAAGGAATGTCAAAATTTGCCAACAAACCCTCAGAAGCTAGACCTGGCATCAAGCAGATTCCCCACTCAGCCCTCAGAGCTCAAGCCTGCAGTAGCTTGACTGCAGACTCCAGCCTCCAGAGCTGCCGCTCTTCCTGAGAGCCACTGGGGCTGTGGCGCTTTCTTCCAGCTGTCTTGTAGTCTAATGCACATCTCCACCACAGCATGAGCCTCATTTCCAGGCAGATCCCTGTGGTCCAGAATTCAGTTTCACTTGCCTCTGAATCCTCAGGCCCCTTACATAATCTGATGGGTAAAGAGCTGTCTATACTTTCAATCCTCATTAAATAACCCTCAGGAGTTCAGGGTGTAGAACAAGGTCAACAAACCCCTGGTTTGTGGACTAAGTCCAGCTCACCACTGGTTTTGGTAAATAAAGTTTTATTGGAACACAGCCACACTATTCATTTGTTTTGTCTATGGCTGATTTCACGCTACAACCACAGAGTTGCAGTTAGTTGAAGCAGAGACCATATGGTCAGCAAAGGCTAAAATATTTACTCCCTGGTCTTTTACCAAAAAAAAGTCTCTAACCCTTGGTCTAGAAGAACAAGGCCATAACTGAAGCACGATGAGTAACTAAACTGAGTTCTGTAATGCAATGTACACAGGGGGTAGCAAGAAATGGTGGGTTGAATTGTTCTTGAAGGAGAAGGTGACATCTGGGTGCTAAGAAGAATAGCATTTGGAAAAAGCGAAACATGTAATTCATTCTCTCTACTGTACCAACATGTTGACACTGTCGTTCTGTGACAGTCATGGGTTAGAGTTATAGAGAGTTTGTGGATGTTAAGGACTAGGGAGGATAATGAGTCTTCCCTGATATTCATTCACCTTGGTTGGCTACTGGCATAGCCAAGAGAAAATGTCTTACTGCTGACCATAGCTAAGGGGGGTAGCTTAGAGGCAGAGCCAGGGCTTGATATAAGAAAGCTGGTGCTTGCATAAGAAATGGAAGTGGAACAGGTGGGGAGAAGAAAGTTGCTTGTGAAATTCTGAGAAACCTCAGAACGTAAGCAGAAGGCAAAGCAAGAGTTCTATGCTCAGAAAAGACAGGAACAAAAGGAGGGAATACTGTCTCTAGGACCAGAGGAGAGACAGGAAGAAGACCCAGAGGAGAGGCTAGGATGTCAAAGGCTGCAGAGGCCAGCAGGACCAAACCATCAGATACATACAAGTGCTGACAACAGTGCTCCAATTGCTCATCCTAGACACAATTTGTTCTTTGTACCTCTGGTGGGGGGGGGGGATGACACTTGTTATCATAAAGAGAAAACAATAAAGACTAAGAGGAGGGGGGAAGAAATTTTTAAAAATATGAGGAAAACACATAAATGAAGACAGCAGGGCAGAAATTCCCATTTTAAATGTCCTCACTCACCACCAAAAAGAGGATGGCTGCATTGCCCGTAGTAATCACTCTGTAGGGCACACACATGCCGAAACGTCACGCTACATGCCTGAAGCACATAAAACCTTTACCTGTCAATTATGCACCGATAAAGCTAGGGAGGAAATAAATTCAACAGGGGCTTAAAAGTAATCACGTGTACATGATCCACTCCTTCAGACACGGCAGCTAATATAACAACTGACTTAAAGAACATTAACAGGTTTTAAAGTAATCCCAGCTACAAATTACTGACTACCTTCTCTGTGCCAGGTGCTATACAAGTTGTTTTAGATGGATTACCTCATTTGATTCCCACTAAAACCTTGTGTGGAAAGTATATAGTAAAATATAACCTGCATTTTTCACATGAGGAAATTGAGGTTCAGAAAGGTCACCACCCTGGGAAGCAGCCAGGATAGGTCCATCTTAGAAGGGAAGGAACTAAAGTCAGCATTTACTGAGTGCTTACTCTTTGAACATATTATTCTATCAATTATACATATTTGGGTTTATTTAAGCCTCACAACAGCCTATAAGGAAAAAAAGGGTGATAAGGGAATGAACATGGTTCAATATAATGACACAGGTCACAACTGAATGAAAAAATAAAAAAGTCTTGATTTTCCAAATAAATCTCTCAGAACTCAGAAATAAAGTAGATACTGAGCAACTTAAAAAGATGTTGATGTTAAAATAATACAAAGTAATTCCATCTGCTTTCTATGACCTTTATAAAGTTTCTCTAGTTTTAAGTGGAGGATGCAGGCCCCACCTCCAGCACACACTTCTCTACCCTAGAAGAGGGAATCCCCAGGAGAAGGCAGTGGCTTTAAGCTTCTGCTCCTCTTGGTGTAGGAGGGGAGATCCACATGACCCTCCCTCCCAGAGCAGAAAGTCAGTCTTTCCAAGCACAAGCTAGAGTCTGGCAGGTAAAGGGCCTTTGGCGAATGTTTATCACATAAACAATTCAACTGATTCTCAGAACTTCCCCAGGAGATCCTACAGACAAGGAACTCAACCAGCCACAGCCCAAGAGAAGCTGCAGGGGAGTGACATGAACACTGCTCTTGCTGCCAGCCTGACATCCAACCCCAGGCTGATGGTGGCAAACACGGTGACCAATCAGAACCTATCAAAACAGAAATCCAGAGGCTACAGAGAACTCAGCATGCAATTAGACTGCCAATAGGCCTGCCACAGCTCAGGGAATATTGAGAATATCCTGAGGCACGGTCTCCCACTACTTCACAGGTAATGACTAAGGCCTTCATGACCTTACAGTGAACACCATAACCCCGCTAAGGAGGGTTTCCAGTGTAATGGGAGCTGGCTTGAGGAGATAAAAGAGAATAACCTGTTATAATTCATATAAAGGTATATATATATATATATATATATATGTATGTATGTATACACACACACATACATATGTATGTATGTATATACTTCCCCAGTAAAGACATTCTAGAAGTTGTTCCAGATGTCAAAAATCACTTTCCTAGGCTGGAGAGATGACTCAGCTGTTAAAGACACTTGCTTGCAAAACTTGATGTTCTAGGTTTGATTCCCAGTCCCCACATAAAACCAGAAGCATTGAACCAGCTGTGGTGGCGCATGCCTTTAATCCCAGCACTTGGGAGGCAGAGGTAGGAGGATCTCCAAGGGTTCAAGGCCACCCTGAGATTATAAAGTGAATTCCAGGTCAGCCTGGGCTAGAGGGAGAGCTACCTTGAAAAACCAAAACACAAAACAAAACAAAATTTAAAAAACCCAGAAACATAAAGTGGTATATGCATCTGGAATTCATTTGAAGTGGCAGAGACTCTGGCACAACCATACTCATTCTCTCTCTCTCTCAAGTAAATAAATAAAAATAATTTTTAAAAAATCACTTTCTGGCTGGAGAGATGGCTTAGCAGTTAAGGCACATGCCTTCAAAGCCTAAGGACCCAGGTTCAATTCTCCAGGTCCCACAGAAGCCAGATGCACATGGTGGCCCATGCATCTGGAGTTTGTTTGCAATAGCTAGAGGCCCTGGCACACCCATTCTCATACTCTCTCTCCACCTCTATCTCTCCCTCTCTCTGTCTCTAATTAATAAATTAAAAAGTCTTGAAAAAAAAAAGAACCTTTAAAAATCACTTTTTGGGCTGGAGAGATTGCTAAGTGGTTAAGGTCCTTGCCTGCAAAACCTAATGACCCAAGTTGGATTCCTCAGTACCCATGTAAAGCCAGATGTATCGTGGCACATGCATCTGGAGTTTGTCTGCAGCAGCTGGAGGCCCTGGAACACCCATTGTCTCTGTCTCTCCCTCTCTGTCTCTCCTTGCAAATTAATAAATAAAAATATTTTAAGCCGGGTGTGGTGGCGCATGCCTTTAATCCCAGCACTTGGGAGGCAGAGGTAGAAGGATTGCCATGAGTTCAAGGCCACCCTGAGATGGCAGAGTTAATTCCAGGTCAGCCTGGACCAGAATGATACCCTACCTCGAAAAACCAAAAAAAAAAAAAAAAAAAAATTTTAAATCACTTTCCTTTTCTTAACTTGTGTGTGCATGTGTTGATGGGGGTATGCACATGCCATGGCATGCATGTGGAGTTCACAGGACAATTTAGGAGTGTTGTTTCTCTCCTTCACTTTTTTTTTTTTTTTTTTTGAGAAAAGATCTCTCTTGTTTTTTTTTTTTTTTTTTGCCAGTGTCAAGCTCAGACTGGATGGCTCACAAGATTTGGGAGTACCTTGGTTCTTTGGGGTCACAGGCACATGTGCCACTTTACATCTGGCTTTACCTGGGTGCTGGGAATCAAATCTGTGTCAACATATTCACGTAGAAAGTGGCTTTTGCTGCTGAGTCATCTCCTCCCCCAACCCTGCCAGTTCCACATTCCCATTTTTTGGAGAACCTTCTTCTCATTCACCTGCTTTGCAGGATGAGGTCCTAGTAAAGGTTATTGATCCAGGACCTGCCACGGCCCTATCACACATTCATTTTACAGACTGAAAAATAAACAAATCCTCTGAACTGTATAGGTGGTTCATCTTAGCAAATCCTTAAAGATGCTCCCAAAGTAATGACACATGCTAAAAGCACCAAGGCCTGGGTTATGAACAATCCGTGTCCACGTGTGTGATGGAAGGTGAGAAGGGGTTAGCTGTTGCTGGTTATGGTCCTAGTGAAGGGTTTGGAGGCTTTGATACTGACTCTGGTGGGGTGAGATCCTCACACTCTGATGGTAGGAGTTCTCACTGATTCTGGAAAAACAATCTGGCAATTCTTATCATGAGCTTTAAAATAAATGAAGCCCTTTAGCCAAGGGATTTTCTTCCTAAAGATAAAAAAGCTTAAGAATCCCACCAGAAAATTAGGTTAAATGGTGTATTGCCTGAGTTTGAGCTTATTGTGTCTTGATTTCAATGTCCTCATACAGGCTGTTCAATCTCACTGTGCCTCAGTAACCTCGTCTACAAAGTGGAGATGATAATTGTTATCATGGAATTAAAGGATCATAAAAATGTTATAGGATTTAGCCAGGTGTGGTGGCACATGCCTTTAATCCCAGCACTTGGGAGGCAGACGTAGCAGGATCACCATGAGTTCAAGGCCACCCTGAGACTACATAGTGAATTCCAGGTCAGCCTGAGCTAGAGTGAGAACCTACCTTGAGAAACCAAAAACAACAACAACAAAAAAAAAGTTATAGAATTTACTGGTGTTTTCTCATTTGTTTCTTACAAAAGGTCCACACAAGCAATACACAAAATATATTTGACTAGGTAGGCATGGGGCTCACACATTGAATTCCAGCACTTGGGAGGCAGAGGTGAGAGGATCACTGTGAGTTGGAGGCCACCCTGAGACTACGCAGTGAATTTCAGGTCAGCCTGGGCTAGAGTAATACCCTACCTCAAAAAATAAATAAATAAATAATAATAATAACAACGAACTGACCTAGTCAGTATTAAGCACGCAATTAAATGTAAGCTCTTCTTATTAGTAAGTAGTATGTTCATTACAAAGACACAAAGATGTTCATCACAATATTATCTATAATGATGAAAATTTTTCAAAAATCACTGCTTAATAATCAAATGGTCAAATAAAATAACACTTTCATATAATACAGGCAGTTGTTTAAATTTTTCTTTACAAAAAGCACTTAATGAAATGCAAAAGAAATCATCAAATATTAAGTAAGCTGTGAAGTTGCTTAACACTAAATAATCTATATTTTGACATGGCATTGTAGCGCATGAAAAATGCAGTCATTGCCCCAATCTGCTCTTTGGAACACAGATTCCCTCACCAGCTGCTGGGAATATCACCGGCTGATAGCTCACAGCTGCATCCCTCACTGGGAATTATTCTTGGCCCTAGGAAGCACACTCATACAAAATTAGCCTCTCTAAGAGCCAAAGAATCCCTGATTCAGGATACAAACCCCTCCCCCTCCGTAGCTTGGGCTCATTTTAAAAGGCCATCCCAGCTCCCAGCTCCTGTCAGGATGGGGGGTGGGGGCTCACTGCTACCACATTTGGAGTCAAGATTCTTTCCTGCACAGCTGGATACCTCCTGAGAGCACACTCTCCTTCACTATTCCCGTCTAAGATTCAAACCCAATCTAAGATACTTTTGTGTCAAGTTATAAGAAAAAGGATATGGACAAAGTATTTAGAGCCATGAATCTACTCTGCATGATACTATAATGATGGATAAATGTCCTTGTTAATTTGTCCAAACCCATAAAAATGTAACAAGTGATCCCCAAATGTCGACTATGAACTTGGAGTGGCAATGGTGTGTCAGTGCAGGCTGATCAGTCATATAAAATGTATCACCGTGGTGGGGACTGTGGGTTATGAGAGAGGCTTTGCATGTGCTGAGGAGGGAATATACGGGTTATGGGTACCCTCTGTTCAATTTTACTGTGAAACAAAAATTATTCTAAAAGAAACTAAAACTATTAAAAATACAGATTATGAAGGAAGGTCTCTAAGTGAGGAAATTCATGGATCTTTCAAATACTCTGTAATAAGCTTGCTTATTTCAAATGAAAACAGCATTCTTTTAAAGGAGGGAGGGTCTCCTCTGAACTATTGTCTTTATATAGTACAACACAATGATCATATTTTTCTTCTTGATCTCAGATTGGGTTTTTTTAAAAAATATGGAAATAACATATACTTGTATAAAAATGTACCATGTAAAATGAATATTTTTTATTTTAAAAATTAACATTTTTAAAAACAGGGCTGGAGAGATGGCTTAGCAGTTAAGGTGCCTGCCTGCAAAGCCAAAGGACCCAGGTTTAATTCCCCAGTATACACGTAAGCCAGATGCACAAGATGCCTGCATCTGGAGTTTGTTTACAGTGGCTAGAGGCACTGACACATGCATTCTCTCTCTCTCTCTTAAATAAATAAAATATTCTAAAATTGAAAAATAAAAAAATGGGGACTGGGGAGATGGCTTAGCAGTTAAGTTACTTGCTTTTGAGGCCTAAGAACCCAGGTTCTAGTCCCCAGTACCCACATAAGCCAGATATACAAGGTGGTACATGAGTCTGGAGTTCGCTTGCAGTGGCTGGAAGCCCTGGTGTGCCCATTCACTCTCAATCTCTCTCTCTTTCTCTCTCTCTCTCTCTCATTTTGTGCTATTTACTGCTCATCCAAGAAACTGGCCTCACTATTTCACAGCACATGAATTTTCATCTTAATACTGTCCATGTGCTCATCATGCCCCTGTCCACTAACATTTAAAGCTAAATACTACTGAAAGTCTCAGGAATACAACCCCCCCTCGAGCAATTAAGATTTTTCTTCCTTAGTAGGCCAAGTATGTGGGCTCATACCTGCAATCCCAGCACTTGGGAGGTTGAGGCAGGAGGACCACAAGTTTGAAGCCACCATAGGCTACATGTAGAGAGCTCTAGGGCCATGAGCCTGGGCTATATGCAAGATCCTGTTTCAAAGAGCAAGAGGGAATTTTCTATTTTCTTCTTTTTTGCAAGATTTACTTACTTATTCATTGTAAGAAGAGAGGGAGAAATAGGCATGCCAGGGCCTCTAGCTACTGCAAATGAACTCCAGACGCATGTGGGTATTGGGGAATAGAACCCTAGCTATTAGGCTATGCAGGCAAGTGCCCTAACTGCTGAGTCATCTCTTCAGCCCTATTTCCTTCTTTTTTAAAAAATATTTTATTTATTCAGTTGAGAGAGAAAGAAGCAGATAGAGAGAGAAATGGACATTCCCGGGCCTCTAACCACTGCAAATGAACTCCAGACACATACACCACCTTGTGCATCTACCTTACATGGGTAGTGGGAAATCGAACCTGTATCCTTAGGCTTCACAGGCAAGCATCTTAACTGCTAAGCCATCTCTCCAGCTCCCTATTTCCTTCTTGATGATAGTAAGAAAAATGTGTAAGAGATTCTTTTTTTAATTATTTTAACTTTGTTATTGACAATTTTCATACATGTACATAATATGCAATCATAATCCCCTCCCATTACTTCTCTTATACACCCCTCCTTATCCCTTTTCCACTGAATTCTTCCTCTTTCCAAGTAGTATCTCTTCTACCTTGATGTACTGTTTTTGGCTTCCTCCACCATCCATGACAGAATATTTATAGCGAAATATTGTGGAGGTCTCATGAAGAGAACTATAGTCACTATGAAGTCATGAATGCAGTGACCATTTCACATCCAAAAGCCAGTGTTCCAGCACACTGCTCCCTGTCCCCTCCTCTTACAATCTTTCTGCCACTTCTTCCCGTTTCCTCTGAGCCTTAGAGAACATGATAGAGAAGTCTCATTTAGCGCTGAGCACTCAGCTGTCACTTATTCTCAGTACTTTGATGAGTTCTAAGTCTCTCCAGTAGTCATCCCCAACTGCACAGAGAAGTTTCTGGCCTGAACAGATGGCTTAGCAATTAAGGCCTGACAAGCCAAAAAAACCAGCTTCAATCCCCCAGGACCCACATAAGCCAGATACATAAGGTGGCATATGCATCTGGAGTTTGGGTTCAGTAGCTAGAGACCCTGGCATGCCCATTCTCTCTATCTGCTTCTTTCTCTCTCTTTCTTTCAACTAAATGAATGAAAAATGTGGTTTTTTTTTCTTAAAAAAAAAAAAAAGAAGAAGTTTCTCTGACCAAAAGAGAGAGCAACACAAATATTTGGGTATAAACATAAACATTTAGAGGGCAGTTTGATAAGCACAATGTATCCATTAGCCAAACAGCCTTAGTAGCTCCATTCCTAGGGCCTATGACCTTCCCATTCATAGGGTTTTGACTAAGTTTTTGGTACCAGGCATGAATTTACTCGCATGGAGTAGTTCTCAAATCAATCAGAGAGTAGCTGGTTACCAGCATAACAGTCACGTCACTATTGTACTAGTGGGCACACCTTGCCTGGCTGGTCAGTGTGTGGCTTTCAGGTTCCACTTCTAGGTAAGACTGTTGATGAGTCTTCTCCCCCAGCAGTCTGCAAGGCAGTTTCCAGCACGGTGACTGCTAGCATTCAGGGAGGCTTCCAGCAACCAAAGCATGTGGTATCTTCAATAAAAGAGTCTTACCATATAGTACTGGTGAGCAGCCATGGGCAGATGTGGTAGCCTGCATTGTTTTAAGGACCTCTGTGACCAACAACTCACTTGGAGTCATCCAACCCCTGTGTGTCTTTAGGAGGCTAATATGAAGAGAAAGAAACTGGCAATGTAGGAAATGGAGCTGGGGAAATCACGATGTAGGGGTAGGTGCAGTGAGGTTTCACATTAGAATGATTTCTGAAACATGACTTCCATGTGGTTCTGTTCAACTGGCTATACACTCCAAGACAATGGTTCAAAGAGTAGAGAAAGCAATGTGTCTGGTTTTGGTCTGAGGTTTTTTTTGTTTGATTTGTTTTTCACAATTTTTATTAACATTTTCCATGATTATAAAAAAAATACCATGGTAATTCCCTCCCACACACACACACTTTCCCCTTTGAAACTCCATTCTCCATTATATTACCTCTCCATCTCAATCATTGTACTTACATATATATAATACCAACCTATTAAGTACCCACCTCCCTTCCTTTCTCTTCCCTTTATATCTCCTTTTTAACTTACTGGCCTCTGCTACTAAGTATTTTCCTTCTCATGCAGAAGCCCAATCATCTGCAGCTAGGATCCACATATAACAGAAAATATGTGGTGCTGGGCTTTCCGGGCCTGGGTTACCTCACTTAGTATAACCCTTTCCAGATCCATCCATTTTTCTGCAAATTTCATAACTTCATTTTTCTTTGCCGCTGAGTAGAACTCCATTGTATAAATGTGCCACATCTTCATTATCCACTCATCAGTTGAGGGATCATCTAGGGTGGTTCCATTTCCCAGCTATTATAAATTGAGCAGCAATAAACATGGTTGAGCACATACGTCTAAGGAAATGAGATGAGTCCTTTGGATATATGCTTAGGAGTGCTATAGCTGGGTCATATGGTAGATCAATCTTTAGCTGTTTTAGGAACCTCCACACTGATTTCCACAATGGCTGGACCAGATTGCATTCCCACCAGCAGTGTAGAAGGGTTCCTCTTTTTCCACATCCCCGCCAACATTTATGATCATTTGTTTTCATGATGGTAGCCAATCTGACAGGAGTGAGATGGAACCTCAATGTAGTTTTAATCTGCATTTCCCTGATGACTAGTGATGCAGAACATTTTTTTTAGATGCTTATATGCCATTCATATTTCTTCCTTTGAGAAAGCTCTATAGCCCATTTTTTGATTGGCTTGTTTGATTCCTTACTATTTAACTTTTTGAGTTCTTTGTATATCCTAGATATTAATCCTCTATCAGATATATAGCTGGCAAAGATATTTTTCCCATTCTGTAGGTTGCCTCTTTGCTTTTTTCACTGTGTCCTTTGCAGTGCAAAATCTTTGTAATTTCATGAGGTCCCAGTGGTTAATCTGTGGTTTTATTGCCTGAGCAATTGGGGTTGTATTCAGAAAGTCTTTGCCAAGACCAATATGTTGAAGGGTTTCCCCCACTTTTTCCTCTAGCAGTTTCAGAGTTTCAGGTCTGATGTTAAGGTCTTTAATCCCTTTGGGCTTAATTCTTGTGCATGGAGAGAGAGAAGAATCTATTTTCATACTTCTACAGATATATATCCAGTTTTCCCAACACCATTTACTGAAGAGGCTTCTTTTCTCCAATGAGTATTTTTGGCAATTTTATCAAATATCAGGTGGCTATAGCTACCTGGACTTACATCTGGGTCCTCTATTCTGTTCCACTGATCTACATGTCTGTTTTTGTGCCAGTACCATGCAGTTTTTGTTACTATGTCTCTGTAGTATAGGTTAAAATCAGGTATGGTGATACCACCAGCCTCATTTTTGTTGCTCAGTATTATTTTAGATATTCGAGGTTTTGTGTGATTCTAAATGAAGTTTTGGATTGTTTTTTCTATTTCCATGCAGAAGGCCTTTGGAATTTTGATAGGGATTGCATTAAATGTGTAGATTGCTTTTGGTAAGATTGCCATTTTCACAATATTGATTCTTCCAATCCAGGAACAAGGGTTGTTTCTCCACTTTCTAGTGTCTTCTGCAATTTCTCGCTTGAATGTTTTAAAGTTCTCATTGTAGAGATTCTTTACTTCCTTGGTTAGGTTTATTCCAAGGTACTTTTTTTGTTGCAATTATGAATGGGAGTGATTCTCTGATTTCATCCTCTGTGTGTTTGTTGGTAGCATATATGAAGGCTACTGATTTCTGTGTATTTATTTTGTATCCTGCTACATGGCTGTAGGTTTTTATCAGCTCTAACAGCTTGCTAGTAGAGTCTTTAGAGTCCTTTATATATATAATCATGTCATCTGCAAATAATGATAACTTGATCTCTTCCTTTCCAATTTGTATCCCTTTATGTGTGTCTCTTGCCTTATTGCTATGGCTAAGACTTCCAAAACTATGTTAAATAAAAGTGGGGACAGTGGACACCCTTGTCTTATTCCTGATTTTAGTGGAAAAGCTTCCAGTTTTTCCCCATTTAGTAATATGTTGGCTGTAGGCTTGTCATAAATAGCTTTTATTATATTGAGATATGTTCCTTCTATTCCATCTCTGTAGGACTTTTATCATGAAGGGATGTTGGATTTTGTCAAATGCTTTCTCTGTGTCTAATGAGATGATCATGTGATTTTTGTCCTTCAACCCATTTATATAATGTTGCAGTCTGGTTCACATTGCTGGTAGAAATCACCAAACCAAGAGCAGCTTCTGGGAAAAAGAGATTTATTTTGACTTACAGGCTTGAGGTAAAACTCCACGATGGAAAATGATGGCATGAGCAGAGGGTGGACATAACTCCTGGTCAACATAAGGTAGACCAAGCAACAGGAGGGTGTGCCAAACACTGGCATGGGGAAACTGGCTATAAAGCCCATTAGCCCGCCCCCAACAATACACTCCTTCCAGGAGGCATTAATTCCCAAATATCCATCAGCTGGGGAGCTAGCATTCATAACACCTAAGTTTAAAGGGGACACCAGAATCAAATCACCACATATAATGTATTACATTTATAGATTTGTATATATTGAACCATCCCTGTATCTCTGGGATAAAGTCAGGGTGAATGATCTTTTTGATATACTCATATATTCTGTTTGCCAATATTTTGTTGAGAATTTTTGCATCTATGTTCATGAGAGAGATTGGTCTGTAATTTTTTTGTTCTACCTATACCTGGTTTTGGTATCAGGGTGATGCTGGCTTCATAGGAGTTTGGTAGAATTCCTTTTTTTGCTATTTCCTGGAAAAGCTTAAGAAGCAATGGTGTGAGCTCTTCCTTAAAGGTCTGGTAAAATTCAGCAGTGAATCCATCTGGGCCTGGGCTTTTTTTAGTTGGGAGATTATTGATAACTGTTTGGATCTCCATGCTTGTTATAGGTCTATTTAAGTGATTAATCTCATCTTGATTAAGTTTAGGTAGGTCATATAAATCAAGGAAATCATCCATTTCTTTCAGATTTTCATACTTTGTGGAGTATATGTTTTTATAGTATGTCCCTATGATATTTTGAATTTCTCTGGAATCTGTTGTGATGTTACCTTTTTCATCTCTGATTTTATTAGTGTCTCTTCTCTCTTTCTTTTGGTCAGATTTGCCAAGGATTTATTAATCTTGTTTATTCTTTCAAAGAACCAACTCTTTGTTTCATTAATTCTTTGGATTGTTTTTTGTTTGTTTGTTTGTTTCTATTTCATTAATTTCTGCCCTAATCTTTATTATTTCTTCCCTTCTACTGATTTTTGACTTGCCTTGTTCTTCTTTTTCCAAGGCTTTAAGGTGAAGCATTAGGTCATTCACTTGTGACCTTTCTAATTTCTTAATGTAGGCACTTAAGGGTATAAATTTACCTCTTAGAACTGCCTTCATTGTGTCCCAGAGATTTTGGTATGTTGTGTTCTCATTATCATTTGACTCTATAAATTTTTTGATTTCTTTCTTGATTTCTTCATTGATCCATTCATCATTGTTTAGTTTCCATGATTTTGTGTATGCTCTATAGCCTTTCTTGCTACTGATTTGTAGTTTAATTCCATTGTGGTCAGACAGAATGCAAGGAATTATTTCAATTTTCCTGAATTTATTAAGATTTGCTTTGTGTCCTAATATATGGTCTATTTTAGAGAATGTTCCATGTGCTGCTGAAAAGAATGTATATTCTGCAGCCTTTGGATGAAATGTCCTGTATATATCTGTTAGGTCCATTCGTTCTATGACCTCATTTAGTCCAGATGCCTCTCTGTTTATTTTTTCCTGGGATGATCTGTCAATTGATGAGAGTGGGGTGTTAAGGTCACCCACCACCACTGTGTTTGGTGTTATCTGTGACCTTAGTTCTAATAGTGTTTGTTTGATGAATTTGGGAGCCCCCATGTTAGGTGCATATATGTTTAGGATAGTAATGTCCTCCTGTTGGAGTGTGCCCTTAATCAATATAAAGTGACCTTCCTTATCTTTCTTGACTAACGTTGGACTGAAGTCTACCTTGTCAGATATTAGGATAGCAACCCCTGCTTGTTTTCTAGGCCCATTTGCTTGAAACACCGTTTTCCAACCTTTCACCCTAAGATAATGTCTATCCTTTGTAGAAAGGTGAGTTTCTTGGAGACAATAAATTGTAGGATCCTGCGTTTTAACCCAGTCTGCAAACATATGGCTTTTTGTTGGTGCATTGAGGCCATTGATATTAAGAGATATTATTGAAAGGTGTGTATTTATGTTTGCCTGTTTTTGTGTGTGTGTGGTTCCAGTTCTACCTTTGCTCTCTTGTGTTAACTAGTATTTGAGTATTGCTTGTTTTTTCCAGGTTCCTTATATATGTGCTTTTCCTTTCTTCAGCATGTAGGATTCTTTCAAGTATTTTCTGTAGAGCTGGTTTATCTTCAAATACTCCTTTAACCTGCTTTTGTCATGGAATGTCCTTATTTCTCCATCTATTTGAAGGATAGCTTTGCAGGATAAAGTAACCTTGGTTGACAGTTGTTATCTTTCAGAACTTGGAATATATCACTCCAAGCCCTTCTGGCTTTTAAAGTTTGTGTTGAATAATCTGCTGTAATCCTGATGGGCTTGCCTTTGTAGGTAACTTGATTTTTCTCTCTAACTGCTTTCAATATTTTTTCTTTGGTTTGTGTGTTTGGTAGTTTGATTATAATATGGCGAAGAGAGGTTCTTTCCAGGTTTTGTCTGGCTGGGGTTCTAAAGGCTTCCTGTATCTGCATTGGCACCTCTTTCCCAATTTGGGGGAAATTTTCTTCTATGATTTTGTTGAAGACACCTACTATGCCTTTGGAGTGGAATTCTTCTCCTTCTACTATGCCCTGAATTCTTATATTTGATCTTTTCATAGTGTCCCAAATATCTTGAAATTCACACTCATACTTTTCTATAAGTTTGTCTTTCTCTTTGTTGGACTGTATTAGATCTGCCACCTGGTCTAGCTTAGATATTCTGTCCTCTCTTTCATCCATTCCACTGGTGAGATTTTCTACAGTTTTTTATTTCATTAACTGTGTTCTTCATTGCTAGTAATTCTGACTGGTTTTTCTTTATTATTTCTATTTCCTTATTTATGTCTTGTATTGCCTTCTTTGTTTCATTAAATTGGTGCCCTGCATCTTCTTTGATTTCCTCTTTGATTCCTTTGATTTCCTCTTTGATTCCTTTGATTTGTTCTTTGACTTCTTTGAACATATTTACAATCATTCTTTTGAAATCTTTCTCAGGCATTTCCTCTAATTCATTCTCACTGGAGGTCATTTCTGATGCATTAATACTTTTAGGTGGATTTATATTGTCTTGCTTTTTAGTGTTTCTTGTGTTATAATGCATATATTTTTGCATCTTGGATTAAGTTGATGCTTGGATTTTCTAGCTAGCTGGGTATTCTTAGCTGTATCAATTGATTTGATGTTATATATTTCAGGGTAGAAGCTTAAGGTGTTAGGTGTGGCTCTTAAGACTCTCAGAGTATCTACAAAGGTGTTCCTAGGGGTTGAGTTCCCTTCTATGAGAGTATTCAAGTAGGCTGAGTGGAATAAAATACAGATAGATTCTAAAATTTAAGTAAACACTGTACACATTCAATCAAAAACAGCACCGAATATTTATGCAAGAGTAGTTATTATAACAACCAGATCCTCTATCAACAAAGCGGTTAAGATTTCTGCTCTGTTGAGGTATCCAGGTCAGCTTGTGACCACGTGAGACCCTTCCCTGGTGCAATCCCAGTTACCTTGGATGATTTTGGTCTCAGTCAAGTTGCTGGCTGGGTCATTGGGCTGCTGTTCTGATTTCTGGAGCTCAGTGCTGGCTTTTCCTGAGTGGCAAACCGAGCCTGGCAACTGTGGCCCTATAGATTGGCACCCCTGCTGCTGGAACCGCTACTGCTGCTGCTGAAGCTGCTGCTGCTGGATCTGTCACCACTGCTGCTACTGCTGGATCCACCCACTGCTGCTGCTGCTGTAGCTGCCACTGCTGTAGCTGCCACTGCTGCCACTGAAGCTGCTGCTGCTGGATCTGCCACTGCTGCCGCTACTGGATCTGCTGCTGCTGGGGCCGCTGTTGCCGGTGCCAGAGCCACTGATGTTGCTGCCGGACCCTGCTCCTGCTTGGGTCCCTCTGTTCGCTCAAGTTGGCATGGCCGGGTCCCGGGACTGCTGCTCTGTTCTCTGGAGCTGGGCACAGGAGGTGGGGGAGGGGAGGGAGCCACAGCTGCTCTGGTTCTCTCGCTGTTCCACATGTTCTTCTACCTTGTGATCTGCTCCTCTGTTGTTCACTGCCACTCCCCTTCACCTTTCTTGAGTTGCGGAGAACGCCGGTGTGAGTGGAAGCTCCCCTCACCTGGCTTTTCCTGCGGCTTGAGTCAAGCCTGGTGGCTTTCTGGTGTGCGGCCACCGCCATGGTCGGCAGACCTGCCGGGGCCAGCCTGTGCAGGCTCTGGATGCTCTGGATCTCTTCTACTTCTCCACTGCCATTTTAATTTCCTATACACCCCACTTTTTAGTAAAAGTGTGTATTTTGGTGAGTTCTTTATGGTCTTTTTTCCCCCTAGGCTGCTTTGGCATAGTACCTACGCTCCCATCTTAACCAGAAGTCTGGTCTGAGTTTTAAAGCCCAAGGCCATTGCCAAGTAGAGAAATTTGGGGCAAGAAGTGAGAGACTGGCTGGCCTTCAGCTTCTTGAAGATGAGGAAACATTGCCCAGCCTCTGCAGGCTCAGAGAGTCCCTGTGTCTTATGGGGGAAAGGGCTGCTGAGCTGTCTGAAATTTAATTTCCTATACACAAAGGGATGGGAATTCAAATGAGAAATTGGTTATTTCATTGATGTTAAGATGTTATTGATTGTAAAATGCATCATTAATTTGTGGGCCACTAAGAAATATGTCTCCAATTAATCTTTGAAACAATCCTTTCTCATCGCTTAGAATTTTTATTTTATACCTGCTAAAAAATCTCTTTAGAATTATTGGCATCTAGATTTTATTATCCCTGTAATGCATATATACAAAGGAAAATAAATTGATTGAGAACTTCCTGGAAAGATTTTATTCAGATTGGCTTCTCAATCAAGTCTCCTCCACATTACTGTCCTGTGTGTTTTTAATGATAGGTTCCTTAGAATATCCCCACTACTGGGTTTAATGCGAGTGCATTCTTTACTTATTATTGGCTTCTGTGTTTATGCATATGTAATGTAGGGTGTGTGTATATTGTGTGTGTGTGTGTGTGTGTGTGTGTGTGTTGTACTTGGTTGCTGCATGTGTATATGCCTTTTTGGAACCCCATGCACTCACCTAGAAGCGGCTAAAGAAGCATGTTAGGTGCAGAACTCCACCGTTCTTCTGCCCATTCTTTGAGCTGGGGTCTCTTACTGACACTTGGGCTAACTGCGTTTCACAAGCCTAGGCGATACTCCAGGCCCTGCTCCCCTTTGTGGGACTGGAGTGACAGGCATGCTTGGCCATGCCCAGCTATTAACATGGGTTTCAGGCCCTCACTGTGTTAACCACTGAGCCCTCTCTCTGGGCCACTGGGTACATTCTTTACTGGCATCCTTTTCCATAATTCCGAAGCAAAATGTATTGCTTCCTAGCCTGATACTAATCTGCTTCTCTTGCACATTGCAATGACATCATTGCTTTGAAATGATCTATCTTAATATCAACAAAAGTTGGCATTACTAATATCCTATTCACACCCCACTGCTCTGTCTCCCATCTTTCCTGTTCACTACGACTTTTCATGATGCTAATGAAGCTCGATCTATTTGTGAGCATTTCTAACAGCAACTAAACAGCCGAGGAAATACCAATGGTACTCATAATTCAACTTAAGGAACAAAATATAAACACATACAATCAAGTTCACACACACACACACACACACACACAGAGAGAGAGAGAGAGAGAGAGAGAGAGAGAGGCAATATCAAACATGTTTGTATTGATACTGGGGCTAATCACAACTCTAAAATTTCTTCAGTAAGATCCTAATTTCAGAGATGTTAGTTTGTGTATTAGAATTAATGAAATATGGAAGTTGAGTTAGAGGAAAATTTGAAGTGAATTTCTTACTGATCTGAATTGATAGAACAGGTATGCCCATTCCACTTGCATAAGCTCTTCTCCATGCCACAATGGGGTGTGTCTCTTGCAGGTTAAATGCATGTAGTCACAAGCAAACTGCCATGGGGTAAGGCCTAACATCCTTACTTTGGAATGATCTCATGTCTGCAGGAATTGGTTAAGCAGGAACACACCCTCTGAGCTGTAGATTTGAAGTAGGAAGGTCTTGTGTCTTCACATAGGAAGTGCCACACAGTTCATTTTTCTGTCATTTCAGAAAAGACATTTTTAGCCTGTGTCCCTTAATGAGTTTTCCTGACAAAAAATAAAATAAAACATATAACCTTCTCTTCATCACAGTAAAAGAAGCATAGACATGAAGCTAATATCTCAGCCTTGAAGTTCAATTGACATGAGCTTTAATCCTAGATCAGGATTTATTTATTTTAATTTCTGTGTGGCAGAGAATAGCTAGGTAGAAATCATTTTATCTCTATCTTTTTAAAAATATTTTATTTATCTATTTTATTTATTTATTTGAGACAGAGAGAGAGAGAGAGAGAGAGATTGAGAATGGGCCCGCCAGGGCCTCTAGCCAATGCAAACAAACTCCAGACACATGCGCTACCATGTGCATCTGGCTTAGGTGAGACCTGGAGAATTTAACCTGGGTCCTTAGGCTTCACAGGCATATGCTTTATCAAACTCTCCAGCCCCATTTTATCTCTTTCTCAGTACATTTGTAATTGATTTCTAGCAATGGAATTTGATTAAAGCATGTACTACTTCTTGTCCCAGACTCTGAACCCCTCTGTGCGACCCTCCATGTCCTCTTTCTTCTCATTTACCGATAGACACAGGCTCACATGACCGATAGCATTCCTACCTAAATCTCCAAATAACTATGGAGTATACAACCATGACCATGTCCCTAAGAAAAAAATGACAGCTTTGCATGTAACAACAATTATCCTACACCATTTAATACATTCTGTATGCCTCAAGCTTCCTCATATAGGGAAAGATTGAACTG
Organism: Jaculus jaculus; assembly: GCF_020740685.1. Taxonomy (NCBI): domain Eukaryota; kingdom Metazoa; phylum Chordata; class Mammalia; order Rodentia; family Dipodidae; genus Jaculus; species Jaculus jaculus. The sequence goes on from NC_059102.1 coordinate 47,969,000, forward strand.
ATTATTTAAAGTAGTTAGCACAATGCCTTCCACATATAAATACTAAACAAATATTACTGGGTGTTATTATTGTTATTAATATTGTTATTGTTACTGCTGAGACGCAGGACCCAGTTATAGATTTTAAATAAGCAGGCAGCTTCTTGTAGTACATATTAGCAAGAAATAAAACTTCTTCAAATATCGACTGATACAGACAGATGTAAAGTGAAAGATACTGTTTTCAGATACTGAAAACAGACTGCAAAAAATAAGTAATACAGAACCTGAAGCAAAACACAACTGATTCTGAGCAGGCAGAGTAGGTTAAGGACTAGAATCAGAAGTAGGTCCACAGGAGCAGAGAGGCATCCAGACCAGGCCAAGAGCAGAGCCCAAACCCTAAAGCTACATTGAACCATGTTTCTTAGCAGTTCCTTGGGGAATGGGTAGTGGTTCTTGTTAGGAGACGTCTACCCTCTTGCATGCATAATGGTTAATGCTCAATTAGATAGATGAAGTTCTTTCTGAATAGCATAGTTCAGTTGTCATCGGATTCCTTTATCATTCCATGAAATCTTTGGTGAGTAAGTAGAGCCTCCAGGGATTACTAGGGTCACCCTACATTGTCATTTGGAGTAGAGTCTAGTAAGAAAATGATTCCTCCTTGTTACACATTTTTATTAAGCTTTATTTCTAGTTGTCCATGTAATGTGTTCATTCAAGAAAAAGTAGCTCCTACTCTGTGTCTAGCACTGGGTTGGAACTAGATAAATAGCACTAGCAAGACACATATGACTCCTGCCCACACAGACGGCCCGGGTAAACAAACATGGTTACCTGTGCAGAAACAGTGCTCAGAAAGTGAGAGGGAAAGCCATGTTCTGATGAACTTAGAGCACACATGGGGAAACCTATTTGGAGAGATAATGTTTAACTACAAATGTGAAGAAACAGGAGTCAAACAGGGTCAGAGTGCTCCAAAGCTTAGAAAAAAAGATCCAGGGCAGGGTAGAAGGCATTTCAAGAACTGCAAAGCTATTGAAATTGAAGCCCAAGAGTGAGCAAGGAGAATGTGACTCAGGATGAGGTTGGAAAGATACAGGGTCACAAGCACAGTTGAAGTCTAAGCCAAAGACATAGCTGGGGTCATTTCCAAGTACAATGGAAACCACTGGAGGGCTTAAGTGGATTCTGGAGTGTGGTCTGATTTAGTGTTTAGACATCCTATTCAAAATGGAGAGCTAATTAGAGGAGGCAAAAATAAATAAATAAATAAATAAATAAATAAGCAATAAGACCCATTAGGAGACTATATCAACTCCCACATGTGAGGAGGTGGCAAACTAGATTAGCAGTACAGTGAGAATGAGAGGAAGCCAGCATGTGAGAGAGATTTCAGAGGTATTCTTCAGGACTTACTGATGAGGCCCAGGGAGGAATAGATGTGAAACCTCAGAATTCCTGCTGCTCATATAAGCAAGTTTCACTGAGGTGGGAAAAGAGAATAAAACAGTTTAGGAAACAGGAAAAACAAATCCTACTTTGGACTTGTTAACCTGAGACATTGTGTATATCTGGTGTCCTCACCATTACCTCTGAACTTACCTCCCACTGTCCCTTGCCGTGTCTCTCTAATAATCAGGGCTCCTGTTACCTGAAGCCTGTAATAAAAAAGGGTCTTCCTCACAAACAGATTCTACTCTCTAGTGTTTACCTGCACAAATCTTTTTTTAAATTTTTGTTTATTTTTATTTATTTATTTGAGAGTGACAGAGAGAGAAAGAGGCAGATAGAGAGAAAGAATGGGCATGCCAGGGTCTCAAGTTGCTGTAAATGAACTCCAGACACATACGCCCCCTTGCACATCTGGCTAACGTGGGTTCTGGGGAATCAAACCTGGGTCCTTTGGCCTTGCAGGCAAACGCTTTAACCACTAAGCCATCCCTCCAGCCCAACCTATCCAAATCTTTTTTAAAATTTGTTTATTTATTTATTTATTTGAGAGTGATAGAAAGAGAAAGAGGCAGATGGAGAGAGAGAGAGAATAGGCGTGCCAGGGCCTCCATCCACTGCAAACGAACTCCAGACGTGTGTGCTCCCTTGTGCATCCGGCTAACATGGGTCCTGGAGAATCAAGCCTTGAACCAAGGTCCTTAGGCTTCACAGGCAAGTGTTTAACTGCTAAGCCATCTCTCCAGCCCACCTATCCAAATCTTATTCCTCTATTCCCACCCTGAACTTCTGCCAAGTCATTTGTTCATTCATTTGAACTGCCATGCAACAGTACCTAATTAATGGTAAAAACTTCAGATTCACTCACTTCTGGATTTGAACTCTGAACCTGTCACTTCTTGCTTATATGTGAATTTAGCAAGCCACTTAATCTCTTTGAGCCTCAGTTCTGAGTCTAAAATAGCAGCAAATACAACTGTTCATTCAATATCAACTCTCCTTTTCATTTTTTCTTATAGCTGTCCTGAACGACAACATGCCCAGTTATAATCTGTGAGCTTCTTTTTTTAAGATAGAAATGGTACATTTACAGTTGCATTTCTGGGACAAAGAACTTGACCAAAAGCAGCTGCTGATAGGAGGAAAGGGTTTATTTTGGCCTACAGTCTCAAGGGGAAACCGTGTGATGGTAGGGAAATCACAACACAAGCAGAGGCTGGGCATCACTTCTTGACATAGCAGGTGACAAATAGCAGCAAGACATAAGCTGCAATGGTGCTGGAAAACTGGGGGCTCTTAAATCTCAAGGTCCACCCCCAGTGATGTACCTATTCCAGCAAGGCTACACCTACCAAATTACCACCATCTGGGAACCAAGCATTCAAAACACATGTTTATTGGGAATATCTGATTCAAACAAGACCACCCAGTAATATTTCTTGGATTAGAGCAAAGAGGAGAAAATATGCTTAAGATGTTTGAGAAAGCACTACTTTCTTTGCACAATTACCATTCTCTTCCCCTCTCTACCTCCTCCTCCACCATCACCCTCTCCTTCTCCTCTTCCTCCTACTCCTTTTGAAATATAGGGGCTACTATGCAGCACAGGCTAGCCTTAAGCTCAAAAGCCTCCTACCTCAGTTGCTGTGCTGAGATTTCAGTGTGCCACCATGCCTGGCTCCTCATCTCTCTTCATATTGCCTTACTCACAGAAGTGATCTTTGAAAGGGTAAACCATGACTGAGGCTAAGTATTTTGAAGCAGAAACATAAAGAAGCTTGTGTTCTGGATAGTCCTAACTAGGGACAACAAACTCTGAGCTTTTCATACCATAATAACTACTGATATAATTACCTTTATGTTGCTGGGACAAAACATACAACTAAAAGCAGCTGATGGAAGGAAAGGATTTGTTTTGGCTTACAGTCTTGAGGAGAAGTTCCATCATGGCTGGAAAAGATGGTGCAACAGAGACTGGCCACAAGGAAGCAGGAAGTGAGCTGAGCTACAACTGGCAAGCTGGACTAATGAGCCTCAAGGTCTGCCCGCAGAGGCATACCGCAGCTAGCCAAATTCCCACCAGCTGGGAACTATGCATTCCAAATATAGGAGGCTATGGGGGACATTTCACATTCAAACTACCACACCTTACTTGGTTAAGCCAGTATTATTGGCTTTTCTGTTGCCAGCTAAATACGCTTCTTATTCAAGGGATAACTCTATTAAACAGACAATGTTTGTATAGCATGCAGTATAACATTATTCTCTTACTGTTCCCTTATTATCTAAATTATCCTGGTATACATGTACCTTGTCCCTCAATAGATTATATATGTTTCTTAAGTCAAGAATTCCCATAGCTTGGGCAATCAGTTCCCACATGCAATAGGTGCTAAATAAATTTATTGACAGATGGCTTCCTTTTCCTCCTTTAGATAGGTCTAGTCCAAATTTGAGTTTCTACATCATCTTTATCTCCCCTCCCCCATCTATTGCCATCATCTGCACCAACAGTGACAGCCTCAAGGAGATATTTTTCTTTTTTAAAATTTTTTAATTTAAATTTATTTATTTGCAAGCAGAGATACAGGGTAGAGAGAGATAGAAAGAAAATGGGCACAATAGGGCCTTTAGCTACTGCAAATGATCTCCAGATGCATGTGCCACTTTGTGCATGTAGCTTTACTGGGGAATCAAACCCAGGTCATTAAGCTCTGTATAATGTCTTAACCTGCTAAGCCATGTCTCTAGCCCCAGGAAGATATTTTTCTATGGTCTTAATTTTGGAATATTTAGGGTAGACAACATGACATTGTGCTATATGTATAAGTAAGATCTATAAATATGAGCTATAAATATAGCAAAGCAAATGAATATACCAATCATTTTCTATAATTGTCCAAGGCTGTTTGTTTGGTTTGCTGGTTTGGTTTTGATTTTGTTGCAAAAGCAGTTATAATCTAATCATTTAGCTTGAATCCCAAATACAAGACAGTTTCATTGCCAATAGGACTCATGTTGCATGGTGGATCTCTAGACTTGCTCATCTGTTATTGTATCCTCTGACCTACATCTCTCCTCCTCTTCCTTCTCCCATGGCCTTTAATATGTTCTCTATATCTGTATATTTGAACAATTTTGATTCCACATGTAATTAAGATTGCATAATATTTTTCTTTTGGTTTCAGTCTTATTTTACTTAGCATACTGTTCTCCAGACTTAGCAAGGGCTCATTTCTTTTAAGGCTGAATAAGAGCCCGGTATATATTTGTACCACAGCTTCTTTGTCAAGTCGTCCACCAATGGACACTTTGCTTGATTCCACACCTTGCTTATTGGAAATAATGCTGCAAGGCACATGGGACAGCAGGTGCTTTTATGAGGTAGTGAGTTCACTTCTGGGCAGATGCCAAGGAGAGGGTTTCCTGGATCATATGGGAGCTCTATTTTTTTCTATTGTCTATTGTTTTGTAACATTTGTTCCAGAAGCCTTTCAGGCAGGCTTGATTTTTATGGTTTTCCTAAATGATGTTTAGGGATAACTTCAACAATTCTTGTATACCAACCCTTAGCAGTGGTATGGGTATCCGAGGATGACTTTTGGGATTTTTCAACACCTTTAAAAGGCTGTCTATGTTTTGTTTTTTTTTCCTTTATAAACTCAAAACAGAGAAACACGAGGGAAATGTCAAATAGTAATAGTACTCCAGAGACATCAAAAGTATTATGACTAGGAAATGTTTAAGTAGAAAATACCCACCTCAGGAACTTAAACTGCCAGGATCTGGTGGAGTATGGAAGCTGGTTAAGGACGTAAGAAGCGTGAGACACTCGGGCCTTTGGCAGATGGCCCTTGATGAAGCCAGCTCTGCCCCAGGGCTTGGAACTGCCCACGTTGCTCTAGCTCATCAGCTGCTTCGAGTTGCTTTTAAGGAAACATACCTTTAATGAGAAATTTCTAACAGAGAATGCAGTGCAGATGTAATTCTTTGAACAATTATTTCTTTTGTTAGTGCCTTTTTTTCCACAGGATCCTCTTGCAATTAAATAAAATAGTAATTAGAACAAAATTCACTCAAAATTATTGCCCCAGCAATCACCTCCAGAGAGTCTCCAAGAGTGTTTGTGGAAAGAATGTCTTATCAGGGATCCAATCTAAGACCAAAGGTCTTTGATTTTTCTATTTTGAAGGCATAAATTAGCAATATGCTAGAACATTATAAAGTCATCACAATTAAGGTTAGCTGAATTCTCTAATATTTTAATTTTTTTATTTATTTGAAAGAGGAAGAGGAAGAGAGAGAATGGGCATGCCAGGGCTTCTAGCCATTGCAAATGAACTCCAGATGCATGCACTATCATGGGCATCTGGCTTACATGGATACTGGGGAGTCGAACCTGGGTCCTTAGGCTTTGCAGGCAGGTGCCTTAACCACTAAACAATCTCTCCAGCCCTTAAATTTTATTGTATAAGTTAAACACATTAAAGAATTTATAGTCAAAAATATAATATAAATAGGCCAACACATTTCCCTCAAGGCCAGCATGCATATTTCAGTATAATTTAGCCATGTTAATCGTGACAGAAGTGTTATTTTTGTGGGTCACTTCCAAACTGAGAGTGAATTCATCAGCTGAATCTCTGGAGCATCTGAAAATGCTTCACGAATGGTCCATCCTCCCATATCCTTTCCTTCTCTTTTCCCTCTTCCCTTCTTTGGCAATCTCTATGTTCTTAAAAGGTACCACCATGCTTCCCACCACACAAATGGGCCGCTTCCTCGATCAAAACAGGCCGCTTCTTTCCAAAGCCCTCATTAGCCATCCATCTAATTTCTCAACTCCTCCCTTCTTTGCCTCGTGATGTTCTATCAGGTCTCCTGACTGCTACTCCCTCCCTCCTCACAATCCCCAAGGGCAGCAGATAAATCACTCCCCCATGAGTTACTATGCTTTAGTCTGTACTTAAATCTCTGCTCAATGTGGGACTTCTCCCATTCAAGCACTCTTAGAAACTTAGCCAAGTTAAATCGCTCTGGTCTTTTTTCCTGTCTTTAGTTCTCTACACACCCTCAGTTATGCGGTTTTCTCCACAAAGAATGCAATTCCTCTTGTGATTTTTATCTATCCTTCAAGTCTCAGGTTAAGAAAAACTAGTCCATGATCTGGGCCTTGAAGGATGCCTTCGGGTCCAGAAGAATCTTGGGGTGTTCAGAAAATTCCTGGGACTGACTTCTATCACATTCAAGCTTTCTCTCTGTGTGTGCACTCAGCTGACTCTGGGATAAGCTCATTCCCTATAATTTATTCCCTTCTTTTGTTCCTTCATTCTTTGTTTACCAAAGAACTGAATGGGAAAGTGAGTGACAGACTCCATGAGCAGTTGGGGAAGTGTAGACGGACAGTGGAAGACAGCTCACCCAACATCATTTGTATTTTAAATGGATATTTGTCCATGCTCTGTAAACAGTACATGAAAATGGAGGTAGCCATCCTCTTGAGTACAGAATTATGAGCTCTTTGTCAGGCTGGTGCTGTGGAAATCCTTAGGCCCTGGGCATTCCCACCCCACACTAGAAATTCACATGCCGAGCTGGAGAGATGGCTTACCAGTTAAGGTGCTTGCCTATGAAGCCTAAGGATCTAGGTTTGATTCCCCAGTATCCATGTAAGCCAGATGCACAAGGTGGCACACACATCTGGAGTTTGTTTACAGTGGCTAGAGGCCCTGGCATGCCCATTCTCTCTCTGTCTGTCTCTTATTCTCTCTCTCTCCTTCTCTCTCTCAAATAAATAAATAAAATAGTTTTTAAAAGTGTAATATAAAGAAATTCATACAAAAAAAGAAATTCACATGTCTGTAACTTCATTTTTAAATGTACTTGCTCAACTCACTGCTGCGTTTCAGTTGTATTATAGTTGAGTTCTTCTTATCAACGTCTAAACCTACAGCAATCATTTCAATTCAAATTGTATAAGAATAAAAGTTAGAATTAACAATTTTATTTTTTAAAAAAAAAAAAAAAAAAAAAAAAAAAGCTGGAGGCATCTACGGTGCTGCATGGCGGAGTCAGAGGCTCGGCTCAAACTGGGAAATCACCACATTGCCTATGAGGAGAAATGCAAACTTGGAACAACTCCTTTGTTATAAAGACAGAGATGTAAAGTCTTCATTACCTGCCTAAGGATGGATTTCCCAGACGGCCAACATTTTATGAGATGTTTCTCCCTCTTCCCCCAAAACACACCCTTTGAGATAGAGTCTCCTTATATATCCCAGCTGGGCTTTAACTTGAGAATTGCCTTCTTTTTTTTTTTTTTTTTTTTTTTTTAAGACAGACTCTTGCTGTGTAGCCCTGGCTATTCTGGAACTAGGCTGGCCTTAAACTTGTGCAGTCATCCTGCTTCTCCTTCTGGAGTACAGGTATTATAGGTATATGATACCATGCCTGGCCAGCCAGGTCTTTTGATTGCAAGAATACTCCAATAAACACAAAACATTGTGAGAACACACAGGGAACTCAGAAGCTCCAAGGACAAGTAACAGTGCATGCTGGCTCCACATGAGATCTTCAGATGAGTCCACCCAGAGTCATGGTCACTGCATTTCTTTTTTATAAATATTTTATTTATTTATTTATGAGAGAGTGGGGGATAGAAAGGGGAAGAAGCAGATAGAGACAATAGGTGCACCAGGGCCTCCAGCCACTATACATGAACTCCAGTCACGTGTGCTACCTTGTGCACCTGGCTTATGTGGGTCCTGGGTACTCAAACCTAGGACCTTTAGCTTTGCAGGCAAGAGCTTAACCGCTAAACTATGATTTACCTGCTTTTCTCAGCATGTTTGTGATTTTCTTCTGTTTTTAATATTTTATATATCTATTCTGTTTTTAATATTTTCTATATTTATTTTTTATGTTTTTAATATTTTATGTATTTATTTATTTATTGATCAATCATTATCCTAGCTGCTTACCTTTCCTCTCACTAAAAGTTAACTTATATTTGTTTTCTTAAGACTGGAAGAAAATTTAGGAGGAACATTCCATGATATAGGAATGGGATAAGACTTCCTGAACAAAATCCCAGTAGCACAGGATCTTAAACAATCCCTCAACTAATGGGATCTTATGAAGCTAAAAAGTTTCTTCACAGACAAACATACAATAAGTAGAGCCAATAGATTACCCACAGAATGGGAGAAAATATTTGCTGATTATCCAACTGACAGAGGCCTAATCTCTAGAATCTACAAAGAACTTAAAAACCTAAACAATAAAAAGTCAAACAACCAACTCACAAAATAGGACAAAGAACTGGACAGGCAGTTCACAGAGGAAGAAATACAAATGGAAAACACACACTTAAGAAAATGTTCATCATCCCTAATCATCAGGGAAATGCAAATTAAAACAACTATGAGATTCCACCTTACCCCAGTAAGGATAGCAAAAATCAAATGAAAATAAATGCTGGCAAGGATGTGGAGAAATAGGAACCCTCATCCACTATTGGTGGGAATGTAAGATGGTACAACCACTTTGGAAATCAATATGGAGACTCCTAAAAAAGCTGACTAGAGAGTTACCAACAGACCCAAGTACTCCCTTCCTGGGCATGTACCCTAAAAGCTCCACACCTCAGTTCAGAGAGATTTGCTGAACCATGTTTATAGCTGCTCAATTCACAATATCCAAGAGCTGGAATCAACCCAGATGTCTATCATTAGATTAATGAATAACTAAGATGTGATATATCTACATGATTGAATTCTACACTGCAGAAAAGAAAAATGACACAATGAAATTTAAAGAAAAATGGCTGAACCTGGAACAGATCATTCTCAGTGAACTCACCCAATCACAGAAAGATAATTGGCACATCGTCTCACTCATCTACAGCTCCTAATCTGAATCTACCCAAGTTGCCTACATACCTAGCAAGCATCTTGAGGACCAGACAATAGCGAGGGTGAGGAGGGAGGGAAGAGTAAGGGAGGGGGTGGGGGACACAAAACTAGACCTAAATGGCAATGGTACCAAAAAACTCTTTATCCCAAAAGGCAGACCAAATGGTTGAACCTTCACAAAGGCCCTGATTCATAAGGTCCTGGAGAGGGTACGACGAAAACTGACCTTTATTTCCTTCTGCTTCTATTTCTGTTTGTCTCCCTCTCTTTCTCCCCCCCTCTTTTCTCTCATCTCTCTATCTCTTTTATTTCATTTATCTTTCTCTTCCTTCTCTTCTTGGGCACTGACCTATAACTCCCAGTACCAGCAGGTGAATATCATCCCCCATGAGCTTTTGATTTTTTTGGTTTTGTTTTGTTTTTTTTTTTTTTTTTGGATTTCTGAGGCAGGGTCTCACTCTAGCTCAGGCTGACCTGGAATTCACTATGTAGTCTCAGGGTGGCCTCAAATTTATGGCAATCCTCCTACCTCTGCCTCCCTAGTGCTGGAATTAAAGGCATGTGCCACCATACCAGGCCACAATGAGCTTTTGAGCAGAGACACATACAAGGTTTCCTAAAAGAAGAGAGATTTATGTCAGAGTGCTTGATGACCCAACATATGTTGCTGGTAAGACCTACTGCTGAAGACACCATAAGCTGTTGGCATGTAATGTGGAGTGACATGGCTGGAAGCTGGAAGAGAGTCAGTCCCTAGACAGATCATCTAGTGCCGGAAGGTGCTACATGAGAAACTGGGGGAAAATGACCAGTATCTGTCCAATTAACACATGGTCTAACCTACTGAGCAGCAAACAACCTGATGTGATGCTCACATAAGTGCAAAAGTGGCACACAGCCATGGTGGGAAACCAACTGCTCTTGATTTGGCTAACTGATCTGCTCAGTGGAGTGGAAACCATAGCTGGAGCTGGGGAACAATTCAGAACCATATCCAAAAGTGAGCCCGCTCTCCATTAAACTCTCTCTAAAAAATAATGGTCATCACATTTATTTGGTGCTAACTTTATTCTCCTTTGGAGAATCTGCTTCTCTTTTTCAGATACACACAGATCCTAAGGAGAGAACCACCCCATCATACCTCAAAAGGGCCCCAGCTGAAACTAATAATAACTGGGGGAACATGCAAGAATGCTGTTTTCTTGGTGAACCGGGAACCAGCACAAGGGTGAAGGAGATAGAAACAGAAGACAATCAACCCCTACCAAACCAGATATCCAGAGACATAGAGGCTCCCAAGATCTCAACACTGAAGCAGACCTAAAAAAAAAAAAAAAAAAAAAAAAAAAACCAACATGGCTCAGGGAAATTTGTGAAAGAGGGAGTGGAAAAATGGCAGAGCCACATGTTGGGTCATGATACACAGAGACATTGCCTCCTACTCAAAACTGATGGCTAGCCCCGCAATGCACGACCCAAATAACCCAACAAGGAGGGTCCCTGTGGAGGGGGAAGGACATGGAGGAGGCTACCAATGGTACCAACTTGACTGTATTCACTAAGTACAAAAATAATTTAGAAAGAAAGAAAATGCAAGAGAGTGAGTGGCCAGAAAACACAATTTGTTTGCAATGATTGCCAATTCTTAAAGGTCCAGTGCATATAATGTGTGGTCCTCAACAGTTTCATTCCTCATCTAGTTTAATTTGAGACATTGAGAGAGAAGCATCCTTGTTTCATTGCTGCATCTAGACAATAAAATTGCCTAGGAAAGTGGAGAGACAGGAAAGAACATATCATTTTTACTAGATAGCAGACCATGGTCTAAGGCAAGATTGTACAGAGAAGTGAGTAGGTATGAAAAAGCACACATTAAAATGGTAATAGCTAACTGGCTTTGAGTGAAAGCTTTGAATCTGCATCTTTCCTCTGTCCCTATGCAAATTCCTACATATCTCTGAAATGGGGTTACTAAGTGGTTATATAAATCAGAGTTGTCAGTTCTGTATATGCAAACTCCTTGTAAACGTGTAAACATGGTATTGTACTCAAAGATTTTGTGTTTTAGCTACTGCTATTACAACCAGTTCTCTAGCCTATGTAGCAAGAGAAATCTTGCTAATTATTCTGGATCTTCTCTAGTACAATCACAGGAAGGTCACTGAGACCAGATCTTTTTTTAAATCTTTTTAGAAAAATTTTTTGGTTATTTTTATTTACTTATTTGAGAGTGACAGACAGAGAGAGAAAGAGGCAGAGAGAGAATGGGCACACCAGGGCTTCCAGCCACTGCAACCAAACTCCAGACGCTTGTGTCCCCTTGGCTAACTTGGGTTCTGTGGAATCAAGCCTCAAACCGGGGTCCTTAGGCATCACAGGCAAGCACTTAATCGCTAAGCCATCTCTGAGGCAAGATCTTATCCTTCCTCAGTTGGTGATGTTTGTGCTACACGAGGGCAACCTTATATCAAGAGTGTAATAATTCTATTTCCTTCATGGAGGGCAATCTTGCATGACTCCTCTTCAAGCTATTTCCAGACAACTTTGTTCTGCCAAGCTTTGCACATTCCATTTTCCTTTCTATCAACTCTTCCTCACTCTAGCCCAGTGGGTCACATTATTTAATAAAGTCTTCAATATATATATAAAAGACTGTCTGGACCAAACTTCACCTATGATCTTCATGTCCATTCCCTAACTAATTTAGTCTCTCTGTGCCCCAATTTGTCCTTACTATGACAGTGTCCAATATGAATCACCCCAAAAGAAAAAAATTATAATCTCAGCACATGGGAGGTTGAGGCAGAAAAATTGTCACAAATTTGAATTGAATAATTTACAGAAAAAAATATAATATAAATAGGTCAGCACATTTCCCCTAAGGCCAACATGAATACAGTGAGTTTTGGGCCATCTCAAGAAAGGGGAGTTGGGAGAGATGGGTTAGCAGTTAAGGTGCTTTCCTGCAAAGCCAAAGGACCCAGGTTCGATTCCCCAGGACCCATGTAAGCCAAATGCACAAGGGGGCACATGCATCTGGTATTCATTTTCAGTGGCCGGAGGCCCTGGATGCTCATTTTCGTTCTCTCTCTCTCTCTTCCTCTCTCTCTCTCCCATCCACCTGCCTTTTTCTTTCCTTCTCTTTCTCAAATAAATAAATGAAATAAATTTTTAAAACATTTTTTAAAAAGTTGGAGTGGGGGAAAGAAAAACATGCTGAGCAAGGTCACTGACTAGCCTATGCCTGGATCAGTAACAAGAAGACAAATATATAACTGTGATTACTCACCCTGAGCAACTTCTCCTTATAGAAGGGAGTCATGACTGGGCCAGGATACCAGCTGTCACCAGCTCAGATGGTGAAGGCACTACAGCCCTTGAGAGTGGAGACCAGAGGTCGCCTCAGCGCTTCCCTTCAGTGAACAAAGGTTTGGGAAGCAAGTACTCTGAAATGTTTTTCAGGATTTGCTATCCTTGCCTTCTAAGTTTATTACAGGGCTTAGGTTTTATGCTGCTGTCTTAAATACTGAGCAATACTAAGAAATCCCTTTGCAATCATGCACTTGTGGAAAGATGGCTCAACTTTTGTTGGGTGGTGACTCTGTGGTAGGGGGTGATGCCCCCCTCAACACATGAGATTCATTAGCCTTGAATTTAGTTAGAAAATTCTAGGATGAAACTTGTGGAAATAATTGTGAGCTCAGGAGTAATTAGGCACATTCATCAGTGTCCACAAGAAAAGCATCTGCCCATGGCTGGTGGAAATCCTGAGACTAAGTTCTAAGAATAAAGCATTAAGGAAAATTGTCCTATATGGAATATTTCAGAATCAAATCCCCTATTAAAAGAGCAAGTAAACAAAATGGGAAAAGGGTGCAGAAGCTATACTGGGAAAAAACCTTACTAACTATGGCTGTGTCCTCCTTGGCATGTAGGAGTGGGAAGGGAAAAGCTTGGCATCTGGTCTGTTACAAAGTCAGGGCCATGGTTTCTGTCTGTTCCCATTTGCTTTTATTGGACCCATGGTTATGGCCCTTAGCCAGGAAGCTGAACCCCTGCAGATTCTCATTCTCTTTGAGAAGGAGTTATGCTTTACAGAGCAGTGACAGTCTTTCTATGTAGTCCAGGCGGGTCTCAAACTCTCAATTCTCTTGACTTAGTCTCCTGTGTACTGGGTTAATGGTCATGCATCACCTTGCGAGGCTCCGAAGACTTTTTTACTCTTTGTTAGCCAGTTTTCCATCACTATGATAAAATACCCAAGAAAGGTAATTCAAAGAAGGAAGTTTATTATTTTGGCTCATAGTTTCAGAGGTTTCAGTCCACAAGCACTTGTTATTTCTGAGCCTTTTTGTAAGGCAGCACATCATGACAGGAGGTACAGGTGGTCACCTCATCAGTGGGAGAGTAGACAGAGAGAGAGAAAGAGAGGAAAAGATATAGTCCTCAAGAATCCACTCTCTTCATCCAGGTCCTGCCTCCTCAGTTATCATTTCTCAATAACCCATCACATTATGAACCTGTCAGTTCATTAACCCATGGATGAGGCCAAAATGCTTATAAGCCAATCAGATCCCAAAATTCTATGCATTAGGACATGGCCTTTGGATCTTTGGGGAATATTTTAGAAGCAAACCCCAATACTATGGCTGTACCAGATTACATTCCCACCAACAGTACAGAAGGATTCCTCTTTATCTGCATCCTTGCCAGCATTTATTATGATCAGATAGAGTACAAGGAATTATTTCAATTTTCCTGTCTTTGTTAAGATTAGCTTTGTGTCCTAACACACGGTCTATTTTAGAGAATGTTCCATGTGCTTCTGAGAAAAATGTGTATTCTTCAGCATTTGGATGGAATGTTCTGTAGATATTTGTTAGGTACATTTGTTCTATGACCTCGTATAACCCAGATGTCTCTCTGTTTACTTTTTTGCCTGGATGACTTGTCAATTGATGAGAATGGTGAACTTAAGTCACTCACTACAATTGTGCTTAGTGTTATCTGTGACCTTAAATCTAATAGTATTTGTTTGATAAAACTGGGAGCTCCTCTGTTAGGTGCTATGGTGGTTTGATTCAGGTGTCCCCCATAAACTTAGGTGTTCTGAATGCTAGTCTCCCCAGCTGATAGCAATTGGAAATTAAAGCATTCTGGAGGTGGTGTATTGTTGGGGGTGGGCTTATGGGTGTTATAGCTAGTTTCCCCATGCCAGTGTTTGGTACACTCCCCTGGTACACTCAACCTTATGTAGGTCAGGGGGTGATGTTCACCCTCTGCTCATGCCATCATTTTCCCCTACCATCATGGAGCTTCCCCCTCCAGCCTGTAAGCCAAAATAAACCCCTTTTTATCCCACAAGCTGCTCTTGGTTGGGTGATTTCTACCAGCAGTGTGAACCTGATTGCAACAGTAAAGTGATACTGAGGAGTGGGGTTGCTGCTAGACAACTGACTATGTGGCTTTGACCTTTTGGAGCTGCGTTTCAAGAAGAATGTGGGAGGATTTGAAACCTTGGTCTAAGAGATGTCTTGCAGTACTATAAGAACAACTTGATGGACTATTCTGGTCAGAGTTGAAAGACCTGAATGTAGTAAAAATTATGCACTGTGAGATTTGGCTTATGAGGGTGAGAAAGAGGCTTGCTGTTAGGCCCGTATCCTGAGAAGTTTTGCAGGGTTGCTTTGCATAGAAATGAACTGGTGTGAGCAGAAGGATATGGCACATAAAGAAAAATCTTTGGGTGAACTGCTGCCCATTCAGCTGCAATTGAGAGATTACCACCTTTGAGATTGAGCCAGTTGATCTTCACTGGGGCAACAAGAAGAATGTAGACTCTTTTAAAGGGGCCTGAGGGCTCAAGGAGTGTCCTGTTCCTCAAAGTCTGCTTTATTCCCCCCGGATTAACAAAATTGGCACCCTACCTGGTATTGTGAAGCATAAGAAATGCAGGAAAGAGAGTTTGCAACACGGTCTTGTGTTTTGGAAATGGCCATGGGCAGTGTGAAGCAGGTTTGCTGGTTTCCTGCATGGAGACCCCATGGGGCCATGAGGATGAACTGTGGATTGCAGTGGAGACTCAGTGGAGATGCCAGGACC
The DNA here is from genome assembly GCF_020740685.1 of Jaculus jaculus. Lineage (NCBI taxonomy): Eukaryota > Metazoa > Chordata > Mammalia > Rodentia > Dipodidae > Jaculus > Jaculus jaculus. Next base: position 47,984,449 of record NC_059102.1, read on the forward strand.
ACGAGATGGCTGCTAAGGAAAGCTGCCAGCCCCAATGAAGTTTTCCAGGACTGTAAATAGCCTAGCTGGAGGGGTGGAATTGGAATGCCAGAGACTTGTTGCTTGTTAGAATTATCAGACTTGGAGATTTGTCACTGGCTAGAGTTGTTGGACTTGAAGCTACAGAGTTTGATGTTTGCCCTAGTTGTTTTAAATCTTGTTCTGGTTGAATTTTCTTTACTGTGCCCAATGCCATCTTTTGCAGTATGAACATTTATTCTGTGCCATTATGGGTTTGAGGGGGATTTTTTTTTTTTTTTTGGTTTTATGGTTCAGTTAAAAGACCTTGGACTATGGGGATGTATGAACATCATTGGAATTGATAAAGTTATGGGGACTTTTAAAGTTGGACTGAATGATTGTATTTTATATTAGATATAGATAGCAGCTTATGGGGGCCAAGGCTTAATGTGGTTGTTTGATTCAGGTGACCCCCACAAATTTAGGTATTCTGAATGTTAATCTCCCCAGCTAATAATAATTGGAAATTAAAACCTCCTGGAGGTGGTGTATTGTTGGGGGCAGGCTCGTGGGTGTTACAGCCACTTTCCCCATGCCAGTGTTTAGCACACTCTCTTGTTGCTATGGTCCACCTTATGTTGGCCAAGGAGTGATGTCCAACCTCAGCTCATGTTGTTATTTTCCCCACTATCCTGGAGCTTTCCCCTCCAACCTGTAACCCCTTTTTTCCCACAAGCTGCTGTTTGTTGGGCAATTTCTACCAGCAATGTGAACCTGACTGCAACAGGTGCATATATGGTTAGAAGTATAATGTGCTGGGAAAACTGAATATCTATATGTAGAAAGAGAAAGATAGATCCTTATCTCTCTCCTTGCACAAGAATCAAGTCTAAATGAATCAAAGACCTTAATATCAGACCTGAAACTCTGAAGCTGCTAGAGGAAAAAGTAGGGAAAACCCTTCAACATATTGGCACAGGCAGTGACTTTCTGAATATAACCCTAGTTGCTCAGGAAATAAAACCACAAATAAACCAACAGGATCTCATGAAATTATACAGTTTTTGTACAGCAAAAGACACTGTGAAAAGGACAAAGAGGCAACCTACAGAATGGGAGAAAATCTTTGCCAGCTATATATCTGACAGAGGATTAATATCTAGGATATACAGAGAACTCAGAAAACTAAATAATAAGAAATCAAACAACCCAATTAAAAAATGGGCTATGGAAGTAAATAGAGAGTTTTCATCAGAAGAAATACAGATAGCATATAAACATCTAACAAAAATGTTCTACATCCTTAGCCATCAGGGAACTAAAGATTAAAATGACTTTAAGATTTCATCTCACTCCTGTCAGGATGGTTATCATCAAGAAAACAAATGGCAATAAATTTACCATATGACCCAGCTAAAGCACTCCTAGGCATATATCCTAAGGACTCTTCTCACTACCTTAGAGATACTTGCACAACCATGTTTATTGTCACTCTATTCACAGTAGCTAGGAAATGGAACGAGCCTAGATGATCCCTCAACTAATGAATGGATAATGAAGTTGTGGTGCATTTATATAATGGAGTTCTATTCAACAGTAAAGAAAAATGAAATTATGAAATTTGCAGGAAAATGGATGGATTTGGAAAGTATTATACTAAGTGAGGTAACCTAGGCCCAGAAAACCAAATGTCCCATGTTCTCTCTCATATGTGGATCCTCACTACAAATGTTTAGACTTGTGTCTGAGTTGAAGTAAAAAACTAAGTAGCAGAGATAAGTAAGCTAGAAAAGGGTTATGAGGGAAATAGGAGAGGGGATGAGTTAAGGGGATGGTACTGTATATATGTAACTGGATGAACAAATTACTGGGAATGGAATGGCCTAAGCAAGGTCAGGGAAAGAGATTGAGTAAAAGAAAAAGCCTCAGAGGCCCCCAACAACAGCACTGAAGCAGACCAAAAATGAACCCAACATGGCTCAGGGAAATCTTGCGGAAGAGGGGGCGGAAAGAATGTCAGAGTTACATGTTGGGTCATGATTTGCAGAGACATTTATCATACTAATAACTGGGGGCTAACTCCACAATGCACGACCCATTTTCATTAACAAGGAGGGTCTAATGGGAAGGGGTAGATCACAGATGAGCCTAAATAATGGTACCAAACTGCCTGTATTCGCTGAAAAGAAAACTAATAAATTAAATTAAAAAAAAAAAAGAAACGTACGTCAAAAAAAAAAAAGAGATTGAGTAAAAGAAAGGTTGGGGAAGGGTTAATCAAAATTCAAGATATTGTGAGTAACTCACATGGAAACCTACATTTTTGTATAATGGCAAGCCCAGAAGCCATAGACTATTACTAGAAAAATTTCAGTGCCAAGGATGGAATACCTTCCAGTGAGTTGTTGGCCAGGGTGGTGGCTGAAGCCCCCAAAACATTACAGGCTATTGCCAAGGTTCTTGGTTTCCCACCAGAAACAGATGGTAAGACCCTATTTCTGAGGACTGCACATGCCTGGGCTGCAAGGTCACTGAGAAATCAAGATGGGGCTGGTCTGAGAACCTTCTCCCTATAAACCAGATGACAGAAAGCTGGAAAAAGCTGCACAGCATGCAGCCTTATGGGAGACAGAAGTCCTCAGTGGTGAAAACAATGGACACTGGAAGCTTCAAGTTTGGCCAGCCAGCCTAAATGACTGAATAGGTACAGTGGCATGTATGTCAGGGGGAAAACAACTGCTCTCTAATTGGACTGGAGATCTGCTGTATGGGAGGTAATACATGCCCAGTACTGAAAACCTAATCAAAAGCCTCTGGGAGGTCATGAGACTTAGTAGTGCAATGCCTGGTCTTTTCTGGCTAAATGCATATATTGTGCTCACCAAGTTGCTCAGTAAGCACTTTACTTAATGTTCATACCCATATATCAATGCTACTCTCACTTTTGGTTAGAGAAGCTTCTCTTTTCATATGTAGTGACCCAAAAGGCACCATAGTGCTAAGAAGTGACAGAGGAGTGTTTAGCACTGAAACATCTCTATCACACTCTCCAAGGTTCAGGGTCCATTGAGGAAGAGGTGGCGGGAAGAAGGTAAGAGCCAAAGGAAGGGTAAGACTGCTTACAGTGCAATCATCCAGACAGAAATGGGCCTCGATATCCATGGCTTCACAGTGCCTAGCACTACTACCTGCACAAGACCTTCATATTAAGAGGAAAAGATGATGACATCAAAATAAAAGACAGACTAATGGAGAGAGGGAGGGGATATGATGGAGTGTGGATTTGTGATGGGGAAAGTGGGGAATTATGTTTATTGTCTGTAAGTATGGAAGTTGTCATCTAAAAAGTTAAAAAAATTGAAAACACTACTATTAGTCTAAGAAAGAGAAGTTAACAGAGCAAAAAGATATAAAACAGGGAGAAAAGTTTTAAGTACAGCAGCAAATATATTGTAGTTGGATCAAGATGCTAGATTGAACACAGCTGACTGCTAACCCTTACAGTGGTTTTAATATTACAAGAATAGGCCCTATGAGCTTAAATCTGGAAAATAGAAGACAGACCCATCAGTGACTAGAATTCATGAACAACTTTTAAAACACAGAAATGAATGCAAAATAAAGATATTCTAAAGAAGACAACAGAACATGAGAGCCTTGAGTGAGAGCAAACAAATACAAGAACAGGATGGGACCTTACCAATCAATATTTGATTCATACATATAAGTAGATTTCATTTACAAACTAATATAGAGTATTTGAATATAGAATTCATTAGGACTTGATGAAAATAATGTTATGAACAATTAGAATTTGATTTATGTAGTCTATTTGGGATATAGTTATATAACACTACAATAATGGATTAAAGTTTAAAATATGTAATTTTTTTCTTACTACTGCTTAAATAGTTTTTAGCCAGGCATGGTGTTGCATGCCTTTAACCTCAGCACTCCAGATACAGAGGTAGGAGAATTGCTGTGAGTTTCAGGCCAGCCTGGAACTACAGAGTAAGTTCCAGGTCAGCCTGGGCTATCTATCATTTTGAAAATTAGAGGAATAAACCAATGTATTCATTATGACAATAAAGTTTGAATAAATTCAAAAAATACCATTCAAGAATGATATAACATACTAGAAAACTTAAATAATTACAGATTTTCAAAATTCTAACAGGAAGTATTCTAAAACTTGACAGGTGAATTCTAAAATTCATATGAAGGAAAATGAATGAATCAAAGACATTTTTTAATAACAGTAAGGAGGAATTTGATGAATATTTTGTAAAAAGCTAAGGCAGGGGTGGTGATGCATGCCTTTAATCCCAGCACTCAGGAAGCTGAGGCAGGAGGATAGCCAACAGTTCCAGGTCAGCCTGGACTGCACAGTGACTTCTAGGTCAGCCTGGGCTAGAGTAAGATCATGCCTCAAAACAATAAAAGCCTAAGGTAAAATATGCTGAATTAAAATATAAACCAAGAGTTACTTCACTCAAACAAAATATTCAAGTTTTACCTGTATAAGGGAGCTTAAGACATAAAGGTGGCATTTTACATTATCAAGGCAATAACAGTGTGAAAATGTATATCAGAGCAGGATGTGGTGGCACACGCCTTTAGTCCTAGCACTCAGGAGGCAGAGGTAGGAGGACCACCGAGAGTTCAAGGCCATCCTGAAACTACATAGTAAATTCCAGGTCAGCCTGAGCTAGAATAAAACCCTACCTCAACCCCCCCCAAAAAATGTATGTCAGGTACAAAATAAAATAAAATTTAAGTTTAGAAAAGGAGAGAGTATCTTGTAATAATATTATGACTGTTTAGTAACAAAAAATGCAGAAACAAAAGTGAAAATAATGGCATTGACTGTTTAAAATTTTTACAATATATAAATTAAGAGACACCATGAAAAGATTAAAAGACTATTCACAAGTTCAGATAACATACAACCAGTAATGAGTCCCCACAACTCAGAAAAGCTAACTGCGATTTGGGAATTAAAAAAAAAAAAAAAAAAAAAAAAAAAAAAAACTCAATTGAAGACACAGGAAAAAAAAATGGAAAAAGTGAGATTTGTTCATCCTCACCAGCCAGAAAAATGCAACTCCATACAATATAATGTAATTTTCACTAAAATAAAAATAATTAAGAAAATTAAGTTGGGCACGGTGGTGCACGCCTTTAATCCCAGCATTTGGGAGGCAGAGGTAGGAGGATTGCTATGCGTTTGAGGCTACCCTGAGATGACATTGTGAATTCTAGGACAGCCTGGGCTAGAGTAAAACCCTACTTCAAAAAGAAAAAAATATATATTAAAAAAATTAAAAAGTGACTTTAAAAAGAAAATTAATAATATTCAATACTGGCAAATCTATACAGAAAACTTATTGCTGAAAGTAAAATTTAAGACCCATGGCAAAACCCTTTGCAAAGTGTATGTTTGCGTGTGTGTGGTGGGTTTGTGTGGGGGGTGTGACGGTCAAGGTGTCTGTGCTCGTCTCCCACCTTCTTTGTGGCAGGCTCTCTTACCTGCTGTTGTGAACCCAGCTGCCTCAGATTCTCCTGGCTCTGCCTCCTATGCCTGTCTATGTGTTGGGACGGCAAACACATGTACCATTTTGCATCTGGCTTTATGTGGGTGCTGGCAAGGTTCAAACATGTATTGGCAGGCTTTGCAAGCCAACACCTTTAACCACTGAGCCATCTCCCCAACCCTGCAGACCATTTTGAAAGCGTGCCTTTGACATTTCAGAATTTCTAAAAATGCAAAGAAGCTTCTAGAAAGATATTAACTAAAGTGGCTTTTTAATTGTAAAATTATAGTCAGTGTACTCAATTTTACTGACTTCATAGGTACTTTTCTTTAGCCTTCCTCACTACTGCAGATGAATGGAGGCTGATCTTAGGCCTAGGGATCATCTTTTCAGCCTCCACTGATAAGTCCAAGAGCCTAAGGCACAGAGCGCAACAGCAGTACGATCACCTAACTCCTGAACCAGACTCGGCAATAGTTTGGACTACTGCAGGGGTCCTTTCAGAGGCTGTGTGCCATCGATAATGACACTGACAGCCTCACTGCTGACCTGTCAGTCATTTCATGCCTGCATGGGTACATCATCAGAGACTGGAAAATAAAGCGAAGGTCTGCACTGATTATTGAAATTCGTATGAAAGGTACTGAATGATCAATGAGCATTTCTGTGGACACTTTGTGGGATTAGGCGCTGGGAATACATGGATGAGCATTTGTAAATCACAGAAATTTGTGTCTACTTCTGTTTTCTATTTCAGACATAATAATAACTATAATTTCTGGGCAAAAGATAGTTACTCTAAACTAATCGTATCAGCTTTTCCATCACTGTCACAAAATTCCAAAGATAAACAATTTAGAAGGTGGAGGGTACAAATAATATTGTATAAAGCCCACGTGATTGGAGTTAAGCTGTTATCTTGACTCACAGTTTTGGAGATCACATGGCTCTGTTGCTTTACACCTGTGGTGGGACAGTAGGTCATGGTAGGAGCACAAAGCATAGGAGGTTTGTTTAGCTCACAGCAGCTGGCCAGGGATCAAAAAAGGACAAAAAGAAGGGGTGTAGTCCCAATATTTCCTTCAAAGAAAGACCTTCCTTCTACCAGTCTCCATCTCCTAATGGTTCCACTACCTCCCAGTAATGCTTATAGGCTGGCCACAAGCCTTTTGCATGTAGGTCTTTGGAGGACAGTTAAGATCCAAATCATAAAACTGGAAGTTTTCAAAGTGAAGTTCTGGGGCCAGTAGCATTAGCACCTCACATAAAAACATGGAAATTCTGATCCTAGGTATGGGGATTTAGCTCAGTGGTGGAGCAGTCTCCTAGAAGAAGAGGCCCTTCATTCAATCTCTAGCACAGGGGACAGAAGGAAGAAAAGGACCCCAGACAACAAGAAACACTGACTTTGTAGTTACTGCATCAGGATCTAGAATGGGGGAAGTGTTATCCAGGTGATTTTGGTGGACATTTGTCATTACTCTACATCAAATACATAAGTTGAGCTGGAGAGATGGCTTAGTGGTTAAAGCATTTTCCTGTGAAGTCTAAGAACCCAGGTTCAATTCACCAGAACTCACGTAAGCCAGAGCACATGGTGGTGCGTGCAACTGGAGTTTGTTTGTAGTGGCTAGAGGCCCTGGTATGCCTATTCTCTCTCTCCCTTTCTCTAAAATAAATAAATAAATAAAAATAAAATATTTTTAAAAAATAAAAATAAATAAACATATAAATAATGCCCAAGTTATTTTCCTTATAACAATTTTACTTGAGATCACTTACAAAGTCACTGTATAATTTGTATAAGCTATTTGGTCACAAAGGGAGGAACACACTTTGTATGTCTGACTAATGGAAATGCCCCTTTACCTACAAATACACTATATAGAATGTTTCTACAGCATAAATGAACTGCTGGATCAATGCATAAATTATTCCTTGAGCATGCCTAAGTCATGCAATACTATAGATAATGCTGTACCGAACAACTTCATACACATAGCTTCTATTTTCCCCTGAATTAATTTCATGGAATAAATTTTGAGGCATGAGACAATTGTGTGGGAAGAAAAAAGAATAGCTGTGTGTATACAGTCTTGGCTACACATTCTCATAGTGCTTTCTACATGATTTTGTCCTAAAATGATGCCAGATGTGAATGTAATAGTATCAACACCAACTTCCCTATATAGGACTAAATCATTCTTTTTATTTTGTTTTTTCTTTTTTTCTTCTCTTTTATTTTTTTTGGGGGGGGGGTGTTTCTTTGAGGTAGGCTCTTGCTGTAGCCCAGGCTGACCTGGAATTCACTAAGTAGTCTCAGGTTGACCTCAAACTCACAGCAATCTTCCTGCCTGGGCCTCCAGAATGCTGGGATTAAAACCAAGTGCCACCATGCCTGGCATAAATCATTCAATTTTGATGTATATAAAGTGTTTCCTCCAGACTACTCCATTCTGCCTTTTTATTTTCTAATGAGGTTGTACATCTTCCTAGGAGTCCCATTAATATTCATTTTCTCTCTTATATGACTCATAGATAGAGGATTTCTTGGTGATGAGATAGCACTGTGAAAAATGCCAACTCAAGAATTCATTTCTTGACTCTGGGTATAGAATTAGGCTCCAGCTGTAGAAGACTATAAAATTAATATCTCGCCATAAGTAATCTTTTCCCGCATTTGAGCCAATGAGAGTGTCTACATAACTGTGCTTTTGAGCTTGTCCAGGATTACTTCTTGTCCACATGGAGTCTACGTAAATTAGAGCAAAGATGTCTTTTTCTGCAGTCGTAGTCCCATGTCCTGCACATGAAGATCTATAAACAAAGGACTTCCAGCCCCGGTTATCAGTTACTTTTCTGCCCTCTGACCAAATCCCTGACAGAGGCAACTTCAGGAAGATGTTTATTGTGGCTCCAGGTGCAAGAGCTGCAGTGAGGATGCCGTGCGCCATGGTAAGTTATGGCAGCTGCTGACTCCATCCGTGGCAGTGGAAGATTGCTGCGCAGCTTGTTACAGATCAGTGGATCAGGAAGCAGAGGCTTCCAGAAAGAAGCAGGGCGGACTACAGACTCCCAGGCCCGCTCCCCAGTGACCCACTTCCTCCACCAGGCCCTGGTTCCACCACCTCTCAAAACAATACCAACACCTGGGACCAAGTGTTCAAAGCCATGAGCCTATGAGCTAAATTTCCCACGGCGCTCCCTAGCACACAGGTGCCCTGGAACACAGAGCATGCTGGCCTTATCCTACCGCCCTGAGCCTGTTCATACGCACAACCCCTGATGTTCTGAAAAACAAAACAAAGCCCAAGAAACCCCGCCGTTTCCCCTTTATGATAGTTCCAGGTTTGAGAGGAGCCTCACCACCTCTGGTTTTGTTTTATGTTTGTTTGGTTGGTTGGTTTTTGTTTTTCCCTCTGGCTTGAAAGGAGGCTCTGTGCTTAGGCAGGCTGGAGCCAAAGAAGGACCCAGGAACTGGAGGTCATGCCTCCTGAAAACAAGTGCTGTACAGGGTGCTTCTGGTGAATGAGGATGGCCAGCGTCTTGCTAAAGCCCCTTCAGTAATCCAAGGAGAGCTCCCCCCCCTCCCCGCCCCCAACTCCCTTCCCATCAGTTCCAGTATGTTCAATGAACTCTAATTTTACCTCCTCTGTCCTTGGCCACTGGCCACTCACAACTATCATTCTTCCAGATGTGGACACTCATTTTTACCATCAACATAACATATTTACATCTTTCCTATATTAAAACAAATATCCTTTTAGCCCTTTCTTCACCCCCTTGACAGCTAAATGTCTAAATAAGTCCTCTACAGTAGTCTCTCCGTGTCTATGTCCTCAACCTTACAAATTCGCATTTTGGAATCCAGTATCCAGTGTGAGAGACAATCCTAAAGGGTAGGACCTTTGGCTTCACTCTCATGAGTGGGATTAGTGTCTTCACAAGCCAGGTAGAAAGGAGCTGCCTTTCTTCAGCCCTATGGAGGACATAGAAGGAACCATCCATAAGGGACAGGACCTCAGACATGGAATGAGCTGATGCCTTGAGCTCGAACTTCACAGCCTCCAAGAACCATGAGAAAACGTCTGTTGTTTCTAAACGACTGAGACTAAGGCATTCATTACAGCAGTAGGCACAGACAAAGATACTTCACTTCACCACCCCTTCACTCCTCAGCCGCTAACTAGCTTCCCACACAATTCTTCCAGAACTATTCTACAAAAACCGTCAGTTTAGCTCCTTCATTGCCAAACTCAATGGGCAATTTTCCAGACCTTAAATTAATTGACTCACACTTCCAATTATTGATTATATTTTCTCCATGTAACTCTGTCCTCTTCACATTCTTGATTCTATCACAAGAATGCATGTGCACCATGAAGACCTGACTCTGCTTTTCAGTATGTCCCAAGTTTTTGCAACAATACTTTGCCCACAATAGGCTCTTAATAAATAATTACTGAACCAGGTACTTATTCTGTTCTGCTTCTTCTGCTCATCTATATATCCTCTGTCAGTACTTAGAAAATGTTTGAAAGATCAAATAGCCAAATATCAACTTCCTTCTCTTATTCCTGGAAACCCTGAACTTATGCATAGACAATAATCATATGATATTAAAAAATAATTATAATCATGTCATAACACAGGTTAATCACTCTGTTCCACAGTAATTTAGAAAAAGCATGCCATTCTGGTTTATTATATCTATATACTTTCTATATAGTGAAAATTTTAAGTGCCTCATATTCAGAAACTGTCTATTAAAAATATGTGGCACTCAGTAAACTAGAAAAGAGATATAAAGGGGAGAGAAAGGAAGGGAGGGGGTACTTAATAGGATGGTATTGTATATATGTAAGTAGAAGAATAGATTAATTGGGGTGAAAAAGCTCAAAGTGAGGTCAGGGGAAGAGATTAAGTAAAGGCAAGGTGGAGGGAGGGCTAATCAAAATCTAAGAGGATATAAATAAATCATATGGAATCATATGTTTTTGGAAAATGGAAGACTTAGAAGCCATAGATTGTTGCAAGAAAATTTTCAGTGCCAGGGATGGGATATCTTCCAGTGAGTTGTTGGCCAGGAAGGTCCCTGTTGCCCCCAAAACATTATAGGCCATTGCCAAGGCCCTTGGTTTCCCACCAGGAATAGATGGTAAGACCCTATTGTGGAAGACTCCACATACTTGGGCTGCAAAGCCACTGAGAAATCCTGCTGGAACTGAGCTGAGAACCTCTTCCTTGTAGAGCAGCTGACAGAAAGCTGGCAGAAGCCATTCTACATGCAGTTCAATGGGAAAAAGAGAAATCACCAGTGAAGATACTCAACAGTGGACACTGCAAGTCTTATATTTGGCCAGCCAGGCCAAATGAGCCAATGGGTGCAATAGTGGCACGTCTATCATGGTAGAAACCAACTGCCCTCTAATTGGACTGGAGGCCAGCTCCATGGGAGGGAATACATCCCTGATACTGAAAACTTTAAACAGGGGTAGTCATGAGCCCTAGGGGTGTAACATCTGCTGCTGTCTGGCTAAATGTATATACTATGTTTATCAAACTGCCCATTAAGCACTCCTCTTAATGTTCATACCCTTATATTAATGCTACTCCGACTTTTGGTAGAGAATCTTCTCTTTGCAGATGGCAGTGACCTTGGGATGACTTAGAAGGTATCATGGTGCTGGAAAGAAGTGACCGGAGTGCTCAGTACTGTAATATCTCTATCACACCTTCCAAGGCTCAGATCTAATGTGGAAGAGGTGGCGGAAAGAATGTAAGAGCCAAAGGAAGGGTAGGACTCCTTACAATGTGTTCCCTCCAGACAAAAAATGGCCTCGATATCCATGACCTCATAGTGCCTGACACTACCTACACAAGACCATCATAAGAGGAGGAAAAGATCATGACATCAAAATAAAAGAGAGACTGATTGTCCCTAGCCCTGGGGAAAAAAAAAAGAGAGAGACTGATTGAGATGGGAAGGCAGTATGATAGAGAATGGAATTTCAAAGGGGAAAGTAGGAGGGAGAGTATTACCATGGGATATTTTTTATAATTATGGGAAATGTTAATAAAAACTTGAAAAAGATATGTGGCACTGTAAGAATAAAATTATAAAATTGACAATTGGAGGACTGGAGAGATTTCTTAGTGGTTAAAGCTCTTGCTTTCAAAGCCAAAGACCCAGGCTCCTTTCTCCAGGACCCATGTTAACCAGATGCACAAGGAGGAAAACACGTCTGGAGTTTGTTTGCAATGGCTGGAGGCCCTGGAATGCCCATCCCCCCCTCACTCTCTCTCCTGTCTCTCTCTGCAAATAAATAAACAAATAGGATTCTCAGATAGAGGGGTACCATCACTATCACCTACTTTGCCAAGCAAGAGACCCGAGAGGAGAGAATTATCTTTTTTTTTTTTTTTTTTAATGAGCAGGGAATAGTGGTTCACACTTTTTTAAAAAATTTTTTTGTTTATATTTTATTTATTTATTTGAGAGCGACAGACAGAGAGAGAAAAGCAGATAGAGAGAGAGAATGGGCGTGCCCGGGCTTCCAGCCACTGCAAACGAACTCCAGACGCATGCGCCCCCTTGTGCATCTGGCTAACGTGGGTCCTGGGGAATCAAGCCTCGAACCAGGGTCCTTAGGCTTCACAGGCAAGCGCTTAGCCACTAAGCAATCTCTCCAGCCCAAAAGAAGATTATCTTATCTCTCATCGTCACTTCAGTTCCTGCTGCCCAGTCCACCTGTTCTGCACACTTGGCATTGCCAGATTCCCCTTCCTTTCAGTGCTTTGCTGGAGCAAGCTTTGCCTCCTTCTTCCTCTCCCTGGCCTCCTCATCATCAGGCTTTCAATCTACCTAACTTTTTTTTCCAGGTAGCGTCTCAGTCTAGCTCAGGTGGACCTGGAATTCACTATGTAGTCTCAGGGTGGCCTGGAACTCCCGGTGATCCTCCTGCCTCTGCCTCCTGTGTTCTGGGACTATAGGCATGTGCCACCATGCCTGGCTTTCAATCTACATTTTCACATGGCAGGAAATCTGTGTGGACACTCTCGTTTACCCCCTTGTCAATGGAGCCGCTGCTTACTGCCTGTCCTAAGCATGAAGCTGGACCTCTTTAGGCCTCAAATTTTCCAGCTTTATCCCTGTACTATACTTATTTGTTGGTGCTTGGCCCCACAGACCTGTCTCCTTGACTGTGACATAAACTTTTACCCCTCCAAGTGTTAGACATCTCATTCAAAGTGATTTTCCACCCTATCTCTTACTCTGCCTTCTCTTAACATAAACCTACTATCCATATTTAAGTAGGTCAAATATTTTCGTTCCAATGCTATCCCCAGCACACAGAGCTGTGTTCACCCTCATTCTACAGCAAGTACTGTAGACAGTTACTTCAACACTGATCACATACATTCTTCTCTACATCTCTCTCCAAGAGCCCATCAGCTCTCTTACTCTTTCCCTCCTCTACTCTGTATTACAGAGAAGTTCCTTTCCCAAGTCTTCCTTCCTCTAGCCCTGAATACATTTGGCCAATGAAAAGACTAGAAAGTTTCAGGTCTTAGGAAGTCAAAACTTTCCTTCCCTCTCTCTACTTCCTCTGTGATGTCCTGGAAATAACAGAAATAAATAGCTTGTCTGCTCATAGACCCCTCCTCTCTCTGGAGACTAGCTCCACTGTGATTCTAGCTCTCACCACACAGCCCTGACACCCAGGCTCCAGTAACACCAGCATCTCTAGTTGTGGACCTGCCCAAAGGTGGTAACATTTCTTTTCTTCCTAATCCCTATATTCCTCTCTATCTTCTTTTGGATCTCATATCACCAACTCTCTATACTAAATTGATTTAAATTTCAATGTGGAGTGATTTCTGTTTATATATATATCTTTGTTATGTTATTACCTCACCATTAAATCTAATGATTGTGGGCTGGAGAGATGACTTAGGGGTTAAGGTACTTGTCTGCAAAGCCAAAGGATCCAGGTTAAATTTTCCAGGACCCACGTAAGCCAGATGCACAAGGTGGCACATGAGTCTGGAGTTTGTTTGCAGCAGCTGGAGGCCCTGGTGTGCCCATTCTCTCCCTCCCTCCCTCTCTCCCTCCCTCCCTCCCTCCCTCCCTTCCTCCCTCTCCCTCCCCCCCCCCTCTCTCTTTCTCTCATAAATAAAAGTACAAATATTTTTTTTAAATCTAATGATTCCTGCTTGTCTGATTGGATCCTGACTCATATATATAGCTGTATATATTATGTAGAGCCTCACCAATAAATCAAAGTCTCTAAAGACAAATCACACATTAAATTAGCCTTTAACAAATATGTAAAAGCACTAGAACCCCATTAAGCTCTATCTTAAGCAAAATTAAGACACCTATAGTCTTATATGTTACAAAGAATATATATGTATGGCTGAAGCATTCTAATCAGACAAGCCAAGAAAGAACTAAGTATGTCCTTTACATAAACAGGCTGAAATTTCTCCCAAGCTAACCCTGACCCCAGGCCTTCTTTACTAAGATCAACCAGGATTCCATCAGAAAAATCTAGCCACAAAATGGACATTTTTTCCTTGTGATTCATATTACCCAGAAGCCTTCAGCTTCCTGGAACTTGTATTAAGCAGCAGCTTTCAAGGATGCTAATATTTGCCAGCAATCCCTGAGGCACTACTTTACATTTTCCTGAAACAAAAAGGGGATTATGTTGTCCATATTTCTCTGTTCTACAGCATTTTGCATATATTAGTTTTTCCTCTTCTGGCACTAAATAGCAATATGTTCATGTGAAATTATGAGAATTACTCTATTATCTTTTAAACACCAGTTGTCAATTAAGATTGGCAAACAGCCTTTCCAACATTTTTGTGAACATCTCACTCAGCATGTGGGTACTAAATTCCCACTTGTTTGGGGGAATACTGGTCACAGAAAGACAGGTATTAATAAATACTTGAGAATTTGATTTTTCCCAACCTTTCATAATTACCTACTCAATTCTATAAGCATGAATCGTCATTCCAAGCAACAAACTTTAAAATTATGTAGAAAAGATGTGATACCGTGATCATTATCAATCTAATCAAATCCAATTCCTCTCTGTTGATAGTAGTATAGGTCTTCTTGAGCATTTATTTTTCCATGCCAGGAGTAATTTATCGTACCTCCAGCTGCCCACAGATTGATATGTCCAGATTCTGGTTTTCCTACAAAATCTGTTAAAATGTCAACACTTCCTCTATGAAGTGTTGTTAATATTACTTTGCCCAACATAATCTTACTGTCAATGTGGTCTGTAGAACTGTTACTAAATAGTTACAGTATAACAATAGACAGTAACAAAACTATTAGCATCATTTCTCCTGTACTTTGGAGCCATCACTAAGTAAAATAAAGGTCACCTGAAGCCAAGCATTGTTAACATGCAACCATTAATCTGATAAGCAAGAGAGTTACTTAATGACTAATGGTCACATAGTGTATAGAACATGAATATGCTAGACAAAGAATTCACATTGCAACAAGACAGAACAGGATGCCATGAGATTTTGTCACAGTGCTTAAAGCTCATGAATTGCTTACTTCTGGAATTTCCCATTTAATATTTTCAGATTTCAATTAACTACTTAAATCTATGGAAAGAAAGCTGAAACTGTAAAAAAGGAACTTATAGGTAAGTTTAGACTACAATAATGACATATACTTTTGTCTCTGGTTAATTAAAGGCTCAGAGATATATGTTAATGTTCCTTCCACTGTTATTTTGATCTTTATCTTCACACATTACAAAGGTATATTGCATCATATATTTTATAGTTATGCTTTTTTTGGTGCATATCTTTTCACTAGATAGGCACTTATGAAAGCTTTATTATGTCAACAAAAAATAGTAACCCTTTTGTGTTTTGTTTTTTCTTTTGAGGTAGGGTCTTGCTTTAGCCCAGACTGACCTGGAATTCACTATGTAGTATCAAGATGGCCTTGAATTCTTGGCGATCCTCCCACCTCAGCCTCCCAAGTGCTGGGTTTAAAGGTGTATGCCACCATGTCCAGCTCTTATGTGTTGATTTCTATAGGAATATAAACCAACATATTCCAATGTTAAAATTTTTTTATTTTGTTTTATTTTTGTTCATATCTGCATGGCATGTTTCTACTAATACTTAATTTTTTTAAGTTATTTGAAAACAGAGAAAGAGAGAGTATATGTGAGAGAGAGAATGGGCATGCCAGGGTCTCTTGCCACTACAAATAAACTTCTGCAAGCATCACTTTGTACATCTGGCTTTATGTAGCTACTGGGGGCCTCAAACCATGGCTTTGCAAGGAAGTACCTTTAACTGCTGAGCCACCTCCCCAACCCTGATACTTACGTTTTTCATTCAGCATCTAAATCCACAGCTAGAGCCAGGCATGATGGCAAGCACCTCTAATCCCAGTACTTGGGAGGCTAAGGTAGGAGGATCACCAGAAGTTTGAAGCCAGCCTGGGACTCCAGAGTAAGTTCCAAGTCAGCCTGAGCTATAGTGAGATCTTGCCTCAAAAAGTAAAAACTTAAAACACCAGCTGGCACATGGTAGGTACTCAACAGTTTAATTCACTAATTTGCTGAATTAATAAATACTTTATTTGTTATCTCCTTTTAGATGTTGCTCTCACAAAGAATAGGACACAATTTTTTTAAGGGTAGGACTTCTTTTTTTTTAATTTTTTTTGTCCATTATTTATTTATTTATCTGAGAGTGACAGACACAGAGAGAAAGACAGATAGAGGGAGAGAGAGAGAATGGGCACGCCAGGGCTTCCAGCCACTGCAAATGAACTCCAGACGCCTGTGCCCCCTTGTGCATCTGGCTAACGTGGGACCTGGGGAACCGAGCCTCGAACCGGGGTCCTTAGGCTTCACAGGCAAGCGCTTAACCACTAAGCCATCTCTCCAGCCCTAGGACACAATTTTTAGATAGGGAATTTTATATGATTTTTTTCTGTCAATCTTAATTCATCATATTTATAGTTATAAAATCATACAGTGTTGGTTCTATTTCTGTTATGTTGTGTGCTTTTACATGTTCTGTTATCACTCTTTAACATTTACTTATCTTTTTTTTCTCCAATAGGAATCAGGACAGCTTTGGCTGTATTATTGTTTCTCCTTCCTTTAAAAAAAAACAACTTGAATCTATACTTCTCAATATCAAAAATAAACAGTATGTGTTGTTACCTTCTATGTAATACACTCCTTCAGATTGCTTCCCTTCTGTTTGTTACCTGGCTAATTGGGGGATGGTAAAATTTTATATTATTGTTGAGTATTCATAGCAAACATGATTTTTGTTAGACAGTGAATCAACCTCCTTTCTCAGTGATAAGGACAATGTAGTTTTCATCACAGCTTTGTGTGCCTTGTTTTAAGTCTTAATGGTTTTGATGCTCATTATCATCACCAGTCTTTCCATATCATGGTTTCTCCCTTTGGAAGATTTTATTCATTTCGGTTTTGGATTGACTAGAGTTCTTTTTTTTTTTTTTAGAATTGGTATATGATGTGGTATAAATTTTGAATCCTCCAATGACCTAAAACAATTTATTGTCGCTTTAGGAATGACAAAAATACTAAATAGAGAATTACTGGGTCACAAATATTTGTAGATGCTACCATGTAGACTTTCTACAATCCAAGAGTGCTGAATAGAAGTTTAAAGTCAATCAAATATAATTAATAATTGTGTGTGTGTGTGTGTGTGTGTGTGTGTGTGTGTGTGTCTTGTGTCTGTGTGTATTCCTAAAACAGAAAAGTTTTCTGAGACAAACTGAGCTGGATTCTATTGATTTGGTAGGTCAAGCTGTGGGGATAGATCAGTGAATAAAGTGACTACCTGAGTTAGAATCCCCAACACACAGGTAAAAACCGAGTCTGGTAATAAGGCCCCATAATCCTTGCACTAAGGAGGCAGAGTCAGGAGAATCCCTGAAGCTTACTGACTAGAACCAGTGAGTCCTGGATTTAGTGAGAGGCCTTGACCCAAACAAAACAAAACAAACCCCAATAACAGTAGTAAAATATTTCTGTACTGAGTACCTACTGTGGATCAAGCCATGCAGATGGCATATTTGAAAATATTGTAAAGACGGAGCTCCTGGCCTCACAAACTGCATGCTACTAGTGCATACTATTACTATTGCATACTAGTGTTGAGGAAGTTTTCAACTTTAAATTCAAGGAAGTTACCAGGATATTTCCCCATGTGTTAATTTGTCATGTGTAGCCTATCTGAGTTCATCTTTTTGTCCAGAAACATTTTTGCCCATTTGCTCTCTTCCTTAGCATCACAGTCACCCACAGGTTTATACTAGCAGCACTTGCCTTCTGTATTGATAAGATTTTTTTTTTTCTCTGACTGCCGTGTCCTTTTCTGCTGGTCCTTAAAGAGCTTCGGAAACTCCTCTTTCACTGCCCTGATTCATCAGTGTTCATTCTGCTCTGTGCTGCTTCTAAGCCACCATAACGTCTGCATCTTCTCACTTGTTGCCTTGCATTTTTCATCTGATATTTCACTTCATTTTTATTCTATTGCCTTACCCTAACATCTCTTATCTCTTATTAAAAGAAGTTGCAGGGTGCTAACTTACTCTCCGTTGGAGAATCTGCTTCTCTTTTCCAGATAGATGCAGATCCTAAGAAGAGAGCTGCCCCAACATACCTCAAAAGGGGCCCAACTAAACTAAGGACAACTGGCGAAATAAGCAAGGGTGATGTTTTCCTGTGAACCGGATACCAGCACAAAGGGGAAGGAGATCAACACAGAGAAAAATCAACTCCTACCAAATCAGAGAGCCAGAGCCTCAGAGGCCCCCAACACCTCAGCACTGAAGCAGACCAAAAATGAACCCAACATGGCTCAGGGAAATTTTGCGGAAGAGGGGGCGGAAAGAATGTCAGAGTCACATGTTGGGTCATGATTTGCAGAGACATTTATCATACCAATAACTGGGGGCTAACGCCACCATGCACCACCCACTTTCATTAACAAGGAGGGTCTAATGGGAAGGGGTAGATCACAGATGAGCCTAAATAATGGTACCAAACTGCCTGTATTTACTGAAAAGAAAACTAATAAATTAAATTATTTTAAAAAAATAATAATAATAAAAAAGAAGTTGCAATTTCCTGGGCTAGAGAGATGGCTTAGTGGTAAAAGGCACTTGCCTGCAAAGTCAAAGGACCCAGTTCAATTCACCAGGATCCACACAAGCCAGATGCACAAGGGGGCACACATGTATGGAGTTCATTTGCAGCAGCCAAAGGTCCTGGCATGCCCATTCTCACTCTACCTGCCCATTTCTCCCCCCCCCCCACCTCTCTCTCTCTCTCTCTCTCTCAAATCTCAAATAAATACAAACAATAAAAAGAACTAATAATTTCTTTTAAGTATCTTCAAAATGTTAGGAAAATAAGTTTGATTGTCCTTTCTGGAGTATGCTCAGCCTTCATTCTTGAGATGCCAAAAAAATGGCATTTATGAGATAGGGTACTTTTCATATATCCCATTTAAGTTTACTTTGTGTAATTGCTTTTTATTATTTTATCATTATTCATTTAACACTGAAAAAGTGTATCATGCAGGAGCCTCACAGACACTGGGAAGATGAAGGTGAAAACAAAATAATCTCAGTGGTAGTTTATATTTTCTATGATGAGAGAAATTTAAGCCAGGCATAGTGGCACATGCCTTTAATCCCAGCACTCAGGAGGCAGAGGTAGGAGGATCGCTGTGAGTACGAGGCCACCCTGAGACTCTAGTGAATTCCAGGTCAGCATGGGTCCTGGGGAATTGAACTGAAGTTGTTTGGCTTTGCAGGCAAGTGATTTCACTGCTAAGCCATCCCTCCATCTCAAAATATTTTTATAAAAGCAAAATTAATGGGTTGGATTAAACACGGTGGGGAGAGGTTTTGAAATGACCAGACTTTTGGCTTGACAAGTGGATGGATGGCGCTGCTGTTTACCCAGCAAGTTGCGAAAATCTAGAGGCAGAACAGGTGTAGGGCTGAGAAGCAGGCATTCAGTTTTTGATGTTGAATTTGAGATGTATGTGAAAAGCAGAAAAAAAACTGAGGTGGAGGAGAAGTAGGGTTGGAAAGAGGAATTTGGGAATCATCAGCAGACCAACAGTATGCAACCTCACGTGAATGCATAAGAAGCCTTGGGTAAAAGTGCACAGAGGCAGGAAAGCAGAAAAACGTCACAGCCTGAACACTCCATTAGTCTAGATAGGGTAGAGAGGAGAACCTGGAAGCCAGAAGCACACAAACCAAGAAGGAAAACTCCCAAGGGGTGCTGGGCCCGGATTTAAAATGACAAAGCCAGGAGATTTTTTTTTTTTTTTTTCGACTCAGAAACCTCCTAACAACAAGGGAAATGGGGAAGGAAACCCATTTTCCCACCTTAATGAATGCTAGCGACATTTGTAAACCACAAAAACACGAAGATGGAAGAACAGTTAAGCCCTATCGGAAGCGTAGCAAGAGAAACCGTGAACTCAGGAGAGGCTGCTCAGCAGAGCCGCGCGTCCTGGCGCACTGGGGAGAAGGGCGGAGCAAGAGCTGTCTGCGCTCGGGAAGGGACCAGGGACCGCTGAACATAGCTGAGGGGCTTTGGAGAGCTTGCCAATGGACAATGGAGCATCCCCAAACGTTCCCACTGAAGAGAGAATAGAGTGAAATATAATGAAAAAGATATTGGAGAGGAAAAATAAGATGAAAAGGCAAAGGAAATCTGGAAATCTTAAAAACTTTCTTTATTCTTCTCAAAAGGGCAAGAATGCGTTGTGTTTATCGACCAACCATAGGAACAACGACTTAGAGCGGAAGATGTAGGTCCACAGTAGAGTGCTTCTTCAGTTGTATGAGACCCTGGGTTAGATCCCCACATGGGGAAAAACAAAAAAAAGCAGAAAACAAGGATGAAATTCTGAAAATGAAAATCTAAGTAAAAGACCTTTGAAAAAACTCAACGGAAAGATTAGAAAATAAGGTTAAGAAAATCCTTCCAGAAAATAGAATGAGAGAGAGTGTTTGTGTTTAAAGTTAAAAGATAAATCCAGAATGGGGGTTCCAGGAAAAGCCAATAGAGAAAATGGGGGGAGAATAATTATTTTAAACACACAGTCACAGGAATACATGCACAGGCACATAGAATATTACTTCCAATATAAATACATTAAAAATACAAACTACTACACAAAGTGAATTTTAAAAGATACAAATTAGCTGGGCATGACGGCACATGCCTTTAGTCCCTGCACCCTAGAGGCAGAGATAGGATTGCCGTGAGTTCAAGGCCACCCTGAGACTACATAGCGAATTCCAAGACCCTACTTTGAAAAACCAAAAAGTGGGGAGGGGGAAATACATAAGACATCTGATCATGAAGTTTTAGAACAATTCTAATAGAAAAATCCTAAAAGTTTCCAGAAGGGGAAGGGAAGTATCTTAAAGGAACAGACATCCAAGCACTACTTTTACAAGAGTCATAGGAGAGAGATCACAGCACAGTGGTCTAAAGGTAAGAACTGGCAGCCTGGATTGGAATTTTGATTCTACTCTCTAGTTGTAATGTGACCTTGCACAGTTAATTCCTCATGGGAAGACAGTATTGATTATGGCACATATTCAGGATGCTGCTATGAGCAAAATAGTAGCATCCAATATTTGCTAAGTGCAATTTAAATAAATTCAAAGAAGAAAAAATTGAACAAGACTTTCAGTTCTGAGGATGAGTGAGTTGCTACCGCACAGCTAATATCTAACTAAAACTCCTAAATAGGTATGTAGCCAGAAATAAGTAAATTTTTCAGATGCAATTTTTTTTTTCCAAAATTCCCTCCCTCCCTCTGTCTCTTTTCTCAGTAAGTTCTAGAATCATAAAAGTCATTGAAACGGGCAACAAACCAAGAAAGAGGAAGAGCTGGGCATGGTGATACTCATCTATAATTGAGAAACTAAGGAAGAAGAATTGTGAGTTTGAGGCCAGCCCTAAGCTATACAGAAAGCTCCCGTGTGATGAAAGGAAGGAAAGAAGGAAGGAAGGGAGGAAGGGAGGAAGGAAGAGAGAGAGGAAGAGAAAGGGAAAGAGAAAGAAAGAAGGGGAAGGCAAGGAGGGGTGGGCAGGGAGGGCGGCTGGCCGGGCAAAGGCAAGGAAGGAAGAAGAAAATATTACAGCCAGAAAACAGGGACTTTAACAGAGGAAAAACAAAGAAACTTCCCGCGAGGCAAGCAGGATAGCAGTCTAGAGGGCAAACCTGTAAAGATCAAAGGATTATCATCAGGAAACAAAATGAAATTCACGGGTTCTTGCTTAATTTGAGCATAAGGAACTTCATACTAAAAGGAGAGAGAAAATAGCAAAGGGTTCAAAGAACAAGGAAATAAACAAATGAGAACAAACTGGGTAATTATTAACTACAGAAAAAAAAATGTTATAAGACAGGAAATACTCAAGAAGAAGACAGCAATAGGGCTGGAGAGATGGCTTAACGATTAAGGCATTTGCCTGCAAAGCCAAAGAACCTCAGTTTGGTTCCCCAGGACCCACATAAGCCGGATGTGCATCATTTGCAGTGGCTGGAAGCCAATTCTCTCTTTCTCTTTCTTTCTCTCAAATAAATAAAAATAAAATATTTTTTAAAAAGAAGATAACAATATTTATTTAATCCAGTGATGCAAATTATATTACTCTACTACAGGACTAGAAAGGGATAAGAACTGGAGTTGAAGCCAGGCACGGTGATGCAAGCCCATCACCGCAGCACTTGGGATGCAGGAGTATCGCTAGGAGTGAGTTCTCAGCCAGCCTGGGCTCCATAGCAAGATGTTGTCTCAAAACAAAGCAAAAATCAAGAATCGATGTTGGGAGACAGTGTGGTGAATGCTCTCTGCAAAAATAGAATGTCAATGCAGTCTCTAAAATTAATATTTACCCATTATTTAGACTGTGGAAGTGAGAATCAGAAAAGGCATGTACCATGGAAAGCATGCATAAACCTTCTTGACTGATCCTTTGAACCACCTAAAAATTTCTCCAAACTCAACTGGAAGGCTGATGGTATATACTGTCATTCCCATTCTTAAGGAACTCTAAGGCTGTCAGAATTTGTCTTTGTTTATGGACTTCCTAGTTCATCCTTTGTCATAGGAAGGCAGAAAGGTATTTCTTCATGCACAATTTGCTGCTGGGCAGAGCAGTCATGCTTGGTATATCTACCATTGGCAAGGTCTCCTATTTTCATTGTGGAAAATGGGCACTTTTCCCACTTTGATGTGAAAAACTGTTATTGAGATGTTAAATCAAAGAAAATTCCCTATTTGCCTCCTTTTGTTGTAAGCTTACTGTAGTCTGTCTCCTACCCAAACTCTTATCTCTGCGCTCTAAACTAAGGTATTCCAGAGGGGCTCCTCAGATTTCCTTTTTATTCTTGTCATTTCATTCAGTTCCATTGCATCAAAACTAAGAGAAATTCTTTGAATTTTGTGGAACGTAGTTGGCCCTATTCCTTGACTTCAAAGCAAATTAGGATGGTGCTTTCATTTTCACAATGTCTCTTGGCCATTCTACTAAAAGCTTCAGAAACTTACAGGCTACCATCCTTCCCAGAAGTCTGTAGCAACCAGAAAAGTTTCTTGATTCTTCCAAATGATCTTAACTCATCTCAATATTCTTATAAAAATGACCAACACGAAGTGTTTCACAAAATGCCTTTTTTATGATTTAAAATGGGCCTATGTCTTAGTGCATCTAAGTATCACCTCCTGGCCCTAAACAGATTCAGTCGTATATTGTTGATAAGGATGCTCCATATTCTGGTTCAATCAAAATGTGGCTGTTGCAGTCAGGTTTGCATTGCTGATAGAAATCACCCAACCAAGAGGAGCTTGTATGGAAAAGAGGTTTATTTTGGCTTATAGGCACGAGGGGGAAGTCCCCATAATGACAGGGGAAAACGATAGCATGAACAGAAGGTGGACATCACCCCCTGGCCAACATAAGGTGGACCATAGCAACAGGAGAGTGTGCCAAACACTGGCAAGGGGAAATTGGCTATAACACCCATACACCTGCTCCCAACAATGCACCACCTCCAGGAGACTTTAATTCCCAAATCTCCATCAGCTGGGAACCTAGCATTCAAAACACCTAAGTTTATGGGGGACACCTGAATCAAACCACCACAGTGGCATATGCACAAAATGAAATATTATTAAGCCACAAAAAGAAGTATAGCACAATGTCAATGAAATTTTAAAACATTGTACTAAGGAGGGAAGACACAAAGTCCACATTTTGCATGATCCTATTTATAAGAAATGTTTAGAATAGACAAACCTACAGAGATATGAAATTGATAGTTGGTTTCCAGGGGTTATAGTAAACAGAAATATGGAGTGACTGCTAATGGCCATGGTTAATGTAAATATTTTCCAGTTAGAAAGTGATGATAATTGTACTACATTATAATTGTACACTTTAGCTATATGAAATATACATTTTAAAACAATGGTTTTTTTCCATGTATTGTATCTCAATAAAAATGTTTTATTGTAGTTTTCTGAGTGCTTAAGATCTCCTGACAAATTTCAGATCACAACATGCACAACTGCATAAAGGAGTCCACAGAAATATGCAGAAAATGTCATGTTCTAAATCTTATCCATCTAGAATTTTTATGTGTTAATAATGGAACCAGTATATTACTAAGTGGGAAAATTAAATGGAGCTCAGAAATGTATATACTGTTCAACCATTTGTCAAAAAGGGAAAATGTTTACAAATTCATAAAAATACATTTAGGCTATAAATAAACATTAGTAACATAGTGGCACATATGTTATGAGGGTAATCAGTTGCTCTCTGATTGGATATGAAGCCCATTCAGTGGGAGGGGAATTCATGGCTGGTACAGACAACATGTCAGAAGCCTGTGGCTTGGAAGGTCATAGACCCTAGAGGGAACCTACCACTGTTCTTCTGCTAAATGGAGAGGTTATGCTCATCAAATTGACTTCTAAAGGCACATTTTATCCCCTTTGTCACTCTCACTGTTGGTTAGAGAAACTGCTTTTTACAGATGGTGACGAATGCCAGGGAGACCCAAGACTCATCAAAATGACAAGAAGAGAAAGCCAACTGCCTAGCAGGAGACGTTCATCTCATCCTCCAGGGCCAAGGGAACATGGCAGAGAAAGTGACAGATTAAATATGAGAGTTTCTCTCACTAGCCAGAGACCCTTTCCAGAGAGATGGTGCTAGTTAATAATAGCAATAATCTTATACATCAAATTGACTGGGACATATTGCTTAGATATTTTATCAAATAATTGTCTAGATGTGTTTATGAAGATTTTTTTTTAAAGGTTTACTTTGAGCAAGCAAGCTACCCACCATAATGTGGGTGTGTTTCACCCAGTTAGTTAGTTGAAGGCCTTAGTAGAACAAGGACTGCCTTCCTCTTGACTACAAAGAACATTGACAGCAGAATGCTAAAAATGGTGTCAGCTTGACAAGGCCATGGGTGCTCACAAGTTTAGCTAAACATTACTTTGAGTGTGCCTGTGTAGTTGTTTCTGGATGCAGTTAACATTGGGGCAGTAGAGTGAGTAAACCATTTTGCCTTTCCGGTGTGAGCGGCTCTTTTCCAATCTGGTGGACCCTTGAGTAGGATGACAAGAATCCCGCTGGGTACGGTGGCTCATATCTGTAAGTCCCAACACACAGGAGCTTAAGGCAGGCGAACTGAAAGTTACCTGTCAGAAAAACCAACCAAAAAAACAAACAAAAAGTTAACGAACAAGCATATCCCCTTCCTCCGCCCCCAACGAAGGAAGGTTTTTGGTTTTATGAGGCAGGGGCTGACCTGGAATTCACTCTGTAGTCTCAGGGTGGCCTTGAACTCACAGCAATCCTACCTCTGCCTCCGAAGTGCTGGGATTAAAGGCGTGCGCCACCACACCCAGCTAAGGAGTTTTTTCTTAATAAAGGAAGAAGTTGTTCTCTGCCTGTTTTCAAGCCAGGAATTGTCCTTCTTTCTTCAGGATGGAACTTATGCCATCAACTCTCCTGTTCTGACTTGGACTGCATCTACACCACTGACTTGACTGAGACTCTAGCATCTATCTACCTTTAGACTCAAATTACAATTCTTCCTTGACTCTCTAGACTGACCTATTCTACAGATTTGGTGCTTGTCAAACCTCTACATTTGTGAGAAATAGTCCATAAAATACCTATCATCTGTCTCCTTGTCTGGCATATAGATATGGATAGATTTTATATATATATATATATATATATATATATATATATATATATATATCCAATCCCATGGGGCCTGGTTATCTGAAGAACCCTAATACAATTACTTTTGTTTGTTTGTTTTTCAAGGTAGGGTCTCACTCTAGTCCAGGCTGACCTGGAACTCACTATGTAGTCTCAGGGTGGCCTCAAACTCACGGCGATCCTCCTACCTCTGCCTCCCAAGTGCTGGGATTAAAGGCGTGCGCCACCATGCCCGACAAATACATTTTAAAGCAGCTAAGAAATCAGACTGTCTATTCTATTTATCTATATTGTTACTACCTCTAGTGGCCTTCATTCCTTTGTGAAGTAATGAGCAATGCCTCTCTGTGGTGGCTTGATTCAGGTGCCCCCCATAAACTTATGTGTTCTCAGTGTTAGGCCTCCAGCTGGTGGTAATTTGGGTATTGGAGCCTCCTGGAGGTAACGTATTATTGGGGCTAGGCTTATGGGTGTTACAGCCAGCTTCCCCTTGCTGGTTTTGGCACACTCTCCTGCTGCTGATGGTATTGCTCACCTGATGTTGGCCAGGAGGTGATGTTCACCCTCTGCTCATGCCATCATTTTCCCTGTCATGGACCTTCCCCTTGAGTCTGTAAGCCAAATAAGCCCTACCCTCCCACAAGCTTCTCTTGGCCGGGTGTTTTCTGCCAGCAACTCAAAGCTGACTGCAACACTCTCCTTTCATTGTGACAAGGACACTGAACTCATGTACTGATTCAGGCATCATTGATTCTGTGATAGGAGATATGAGTCTTTCTATGTGATATTTTCTTTTTTAAAATATTTTCTTGTTTACTTTTATTTATTTATTTGAGAGTGACAGAGAGAAGGACGGAGAGAGAGAAGGGGGGGGGAGAGAATGGGTGCACCAGGGCTTCCAGCCACTGCAAATGAACTCCAGACGCGTGCGCCCCTTTGTGCATCTGGCTAATGTGGGTCCTGGGGAATCGAGCCTCGAACCAGGGTCCTTAGGCTTCACAGGCAAGTGCTTAACCACTAAGCCATCTCTCCAGCCCCTGAGTGATATTTTCAATGCTTTCTATAAAATATAGTTCAGGGTTGCTGGCCTAGGTCTTATAAGTTTAAAGGGGAGAAGAGCTGGGCGTGGTGGTGCATGCTTTTAATTCCAGCACTGGGGAGGCAGTGGTAGGAGGATGGCCATGAATTTGAGGCCATCCTGAGACTACATAGTGAATTCCAGGTCAGCCTGGGCTAGATAGAGGAAGACCTCTTAAAAAAAGGGGGGGGATATGAAATTTATCTTCAGGAATAAAGTAAATTTTGAGGGAACAAGTAGAACTGCTGGGTGGTGGCAATGTCTGGTTTTGATTTTTTGAATGAGTGTCTAGCAGAGCCAGAAAGCACAGCCGCAGGTTTTATCCTGACATGCTTAGCTGGGATGTCCAACCACATGGAATGTTAATATGTAACTAAACAATAATAAATGTTACAAATAGAAACAAGAGCTGGGTGTGGTGGTACGTGTCTTAAATCCCAGCACTTGGGAGGGAGGGAGGCTACGGTAGGAGGATTGCTGTGAGTTTGAGTTTGAGGTCAGTCTGGTGCTACAGAGTGACTTCCAGATCAGCCTGGTCTGGTCTAGAGAGACACCTTACAACCACTGGCCCCCCCCCAAAAAAAAGAAAAGGAGAAGAAAGAAATGAAATGAAATGTGAAAAAGTAGAGATATGGGGAGATTTCTCTTTTTGTTATCTCAGTTTTAAAAGAGGAACAAAAGTAATAGCTAAATATTGTACAAGATATAGAGTTGTTTTTTTCTTCTTATATTAAAAATATAAGACTTCAGAATATTTGTATTCCCAGAACTTAGAAGGCTGGGGCAGAAATATTTCATGTTGAACACCACCCTAGATACATGATAAAAAAAATCTATCTCAAAAAAAAATATATATATATATACATATACATATATATAAAAGAGGGTGGGGTGAGAAGGGTAGGAGAGAGCTGGCCAGAGTTCAATTTGATACCAAGCAAAGCAGTTATAAAAATAATCGCTACTCACCATCTAGCCATAAGCTTTAGGATGCTGAGAAAACTGAGGCCTGGGATGAACAATTCCACCCTCCATGTTGCCATTAGGTTCGGGTCATGTTTGGATAGGAAAGGGCCCAAAGGAGCTAGCATAGTGGATTGCCTTGTATGCAAATGTGCCTGATTCACAAGCGATGGGCTATGACTTCAAAAACACATTGTGCGGCAGAAGGCAAAAAGTGACATGTTTTACAGCCTGTTTAAAGGTGAAGTATTTTATGAAGTTTTTTTTTGCTATTGTGTGTAGTTTTGTCTGGCAATATGTGATTTACGCAATAACCTTGCCAAATCTGTTTAGCAGAAAGCCATATTCTAGGGAAATTTGCTCTAGTGAATTCAAAGTTACATCTTTGGCACAAGAAACAAGCACAGTAACCTTGCATGGCCTAGAAGAATTGGTATGAAGAGAAGGATGAAAAATAATATATCAGTAATTGTTGTATTGCTGGTAGGTTGAAATGATAGTATTTGGATATATTGAGCTAAATTAGTTTAACCTAGTTTTTTCTTTATTTTTTATTTTTTAAGTGATTTTTTTTAATTTTTAAAGTACCACATTTTATTCAAATTTTACAAAGGAATGGAGAAAGGGGAAGGCTGGGAGGTAAGGGGAGATAAACTAGGGAGAAGGTAAGTAAGCCACGTGGACCCCCAAAGCCCATGTGGGCCACGTGTGGCTCAGGAGTCCATGTAACTAGATATGGATCAGGGGAAATGCATGGAAAGAAAGAAAAGAGAAAGTTCAAGGAGCTCCTCCATGTGGGGAGCTGGAGGAGACAAAAAACCCATGTGGAAAGTAAGAGCAGGGGTGGCCCTCATGGCTGGGCCTGGCCTTAGCCTGGACTGAGACAGCCCAGGCCCAGCAGGGAAAAACTCACCCTCAGCTGGAAGTTCCCAAGTGATCAGAGAGAGAGCCCCTGCCCTCTCCTTGCAAAGGTATTTATAACCTTATAGTCGTGGGCTGTCTTTTGGCCTGGTTGATTAGGGCTAGGGACTGTCTCAGGAAGAGATTACCTCTGGTACCAAGTTCCAGGGGCTGAACTTGACCAACCACAATCTTTTAAATCTTATGAAAGACCTCCTTCCCAGGAGGGGACTTGACTGTGAAAAAAACAGTTCTATGGAACTAGGCAATAAATATGAAATAAATTTTTATTTAAGGGATTTCCCATGTGATTCCTTCATTATCCATCGAGGTCACATTAGTTCTGCTGAAAATAGTCCTTGAAGGAACTGGTGCTTAATCCAGTTGTGCAATTGGACCTACACCTAAAGGTGATATGGATTGGCTAGGGAAAGCACATTTGAAGCATGCTTTGTGGTGATAACTTGAAATGTTCCCAATAGATTGACTGCTATCTAAGCAGAATATAGGAAACCTAATGGGGATTTTTATTTTTTAATGGTCATATCCACAGCAAATGGGAAACTGCATTCTAAAAGCATTAGTAATGACCATCTTTTCTTTATTTTTAATGTCAACGTGATTTCATTTTTGTGGTACTGTGGTTTGAACCCAGGGCTTTGGGTATGCTAGGCAAGTGCTCTACCACTGAGCAATAACCAGCTCTTTTTTTATTTTTCCTTTGAGACAGAGCCTTGATAAATTGCCCAGACTAGCCTACAAATTGCTATGTAGATGAGGTAGGTCTCAAATAACGGACGCTACTGCCTCAGCCTCCTGTCCAGCTGAGATTACAGGCATATGCCACCACACTCAACACATTTACTTTTTATAATGTAGAACTAATGGAAAATTTAAAAGGTAATATATGGCACACATTATAGTTCTATTGGACAGGGCTGGTCTCACTAATAGAGCTTTCAACAAAAGAGTGATAACTTGAAGAGAAACCTAAATTTACTGAATTTTACTTTTTGAAGGAAGTAAGCAGAGCTTAGTCAACATTCTAACAAAAGCACCTCGCAAGAGATTCCATCTGGTCTGCATGTGTGTTCTCAGTCTGTGCACAGATGGGTGCTTCCACTCAGCCAAAGTTTTTGGGATGTGTCAGGGTGGATGGACAGGGAAGACCAATAGAGATACTGGCTTTGAGCATAGAGGATTTCATTCCTCCTTTCATACCAGCAGAGAACTGACTGATAGGCATTAACTGAATGAAGATAGAGCATATAAAATGTGTCCCTATGCCTTTCAGGTAAGACGGATGATGGCTTCATACTCTGGCTTTGGTTAGGCCGCCCATTTGACCCTCAAAGCTGTGGAGACAGACACAGGTCTAGACGTGAAATGTCTTGTGTGAGAGCATGCGTGACTACATTGTTGGTGCAGCCAAGATGTGTACTCAGGGGTTTAAACTCCTGCCACAATTTTCCTACATGCAATGCTAGCTTCTCTCACAAGGCAGTCTTCAACTTATTTATTTCATTGTTTTGTCGAGGTAGGGTCTCACTCTAGCTCAGGCTGACCTAGAATTCATGATGTAGTCTCAGGGTGGCCTTGAACTCACAACGATCTCCTACCTCTGCAGCCCAAGAGCTGGGATTAAAGGGATGTGCCACCATGCCCACCTGGTCTCCAATTTTTTTTAAATTTTTTAAAATCTTTTTATTTATTTGAGTGTGACAGACATAAAGGAGCAGAAGAGAGAGAGAGAGAATGGGCACACCAGGGCTTCCAGCCACTGCAAACGAACTCCAGATGAGTGCGCACCCCTTGTGCATCTGGCTAACATGGGTCCTGGGGAATTGAGCCTTGAACCGGGGTCCTTAAGCTTCACAGGCAAGCACTTAACCACTAACCCATCTCTGCAGCTTTCAAATTTTTTTTATGACACTTGACAATACTTTTGGCCTTCTCTGTTCTCAAAGAAAATTCTTTTAGTTTTCATCATCTGTGTCTCTCAAGACTTGTTCATTGCCTCCCAGTATCTTGCATATGGCAGTACTCTACAGGATTCTTCATCAAATAAATTTTGAGTCTAACCAGTACACTACATAAAAAATATTCTTTAGGGCTGGAGAGGTTGCTGAGTGGTTAAGGCACTTGCCTGTGAAGCCTAAGGACTCATGTTTGACTCTCCAGACCCCACGTAAGCCAGACACACAAGATGACATAAGTGTGCAAGGCCACACATTCACACAAGAAGGCACACAAGTCTGGAGGCCTTGACATGGCAATCCCCCACCCCATAAAAATATTTTAGAAAATTCTTCAGCTGGAGATGCTTTAGCAGCTAAAGGTGCTTGTCTTCAAAGCCTTATGGCCTGGGTTCAATTCCCCAGTCCCCATGTAAAGCCAGATGCACAAAAGCAGCACATGTATCTGGAGTTGGTCTGCAGCAGCAACAGTCCCTAGCATGCCCATTTTTAATCTCTCAAATAAGTAAATGAAAAAAATTTAAATATCCTTCATGAAAAGCATTATACAGATAATCACTAAGGAAAAATAAAATTTAAGATGATTTTAAAAAGAAGCTCAAATTGGCATCTGGTGGCCACCTTATTGCTTTCTAATGTTTTATAAACTGCCTGCCAGTGAATATATTAGTCTTTTTCTGGGAATCTGTGTTGAATATACTGGGCTTCATTACCAAGAATCCATCCCCCTGGAGAGCTAAGGCAATCTTTTCTACTTTCTGAGTGCTTGGACTTTCCTATTTCCCTTGATTTGTCAGAGACTGCTACCAGTAATTCTGAGATTTCATTTTCAAATTCTTCAACATCCCCAAAATTAATTTGCCTAAACCTTATAGGTAAATAATCTTCTGTTTGCTTCTCCCCAATCAAACCTCTTGCAGTGGTGATCCTCAACGTGTGGGCATAGAATATTGAGAGAATTTCAGGAAACAACTAACAATATTTGTTGGCAGTGATAAACTCAAGCTTATAAGGGCCAGGGAATTGTCTCAGTGGTCAGGAACACTGCACAAGCATGAGGGCCTGAGACTGCCCAAGTTCAACTCCTCAGTACCCGCATAAACAGCTGGGCATGGCCAGGCATGTTCCATTCCTGTCAGGGGCAGAGACCAGAGAATAACTCTGAAGGAAGACAGCAAGCAGCTCTGGGCTGTTGAGAGAAATCCCATCTCAAGGGAACAGGCAGATAAGCAAGCACACTCAGTGTCCTCCCCTGGCTTCTTCACTCTTGCACATCTGCATCATCCATGTGCATGCACCACACACATCACATACCACAATACACTATACACACACCTACCATGATTGA
This sequence comes from Jaculus jaculus, assembly GCF_020740685.1. NCBI lineage: Eukaryota > Metazoa > Chordata > Mammalia > Rodentia > Dipodidae > Jaculus > Jaculus jaculus. Next base: position 48,016,587 of record NC_059102.1, read on the forward strand.
AAAATTCAACTTATGTTTTAGAAATCTTTTGCCTGCCACTGTGAATGTCCCAGTACCTAAGACCTTTGGAGCTCAACAGTAACAGAAACAAATGTGATGTGTTAAAATCTGTACCAGGAAGTGTGTAAGTATTTAGTGAGATGTGTACAACTCAGTGTGATGGTTCACTGTCAACTTGACTGGCATCTAATATCAAACAAGAATTGCCTTTGAGTGGGTCTGTGAGGACATTTCCAGAGAAGATGAATGGAGGGAGGAAGACCTTTCTAATGGGTGGATCAGATGTAGAAGGTTGGTAGAGAAAGCAGAGCTGCCAGCCTTGGTTCCTGCTGCTGCCATCTTACTCCAGCTTCCTGGGCCTCCCAGAATGCACTGAAGGCCAGTGACTCTCCAGGAATCATCCAGGCCTCTCACTCTAGACTGGGGCTGCTGAAGCATGCAGCTTCATAGACTGAGCAGCTACCAGGTTTTCAGCCTCTTCAATGGGCAGATAGATAGCCACTTAATACTGCATGTCCCATGTCATGTAAACCAGTCCAGTAAATAAATATGTGATGAATATAGTAAATGATAATATACAATATATTATATATTACATTGTATAATATGTAGTAAATATAGCAAATAAATAAATATATATTGTTTCCAATTAATCCATGGATGATGCCACAGAATCAAGCATAACAGATCTGTTCAAAGAACAACATAATAAAAGAATACAAAGAGTTCATGGAATGCTTATAATTCCACACTGCAGCCCACTTTTAGGAAACTGTAGCCAGGCACAGCAATGTACATCTGTAACCCCAGAATCTTGAGAAGTGGAGATAGGTACCTTTTAGGTCAGCCTGGCCACATAGCAAGACCCTGTCTCAAAAAAAAAAAAAAAGCCGGGAATCAGTGGTGCACACCTTTATTCCCAGAACTTGGGAGGCAGTGGTAGAGGATTGCTGTGAGTTCGAGGCCACTCTGAGACTCCTTGGTGAATTCCAGGTCAGCCTGGGCTAGAGTGAGACCTACTTCAAAACACCAAAAAAAAAAAAAAAAAGAGAGAGAGAGAGAGAAAGAAATTACACATGACCAATAGGCTCTTAAGATTCCTCTCCTTTAAAACTGTGTATGCTGGGCATGGTGATGCACACCTTTAATCCCAGCACTCGGGAGGCAGAGGTAGGAGGATCACTGTGAGTTCGAGGCCACTCTGAGCCTCCATGGTGAATTCCAGGTCAGCCTAGGCTAGAGTGAGACCTACTTCAAAACACCAAAAAAAAAAAAAAAAAAAAAAGAGAGAGAGAGAAAGAAATTACACATGACCAATAGGCTCTTAAGAATCCTCTCCTTTAAAACTGTGTATGCTGGGCATGGTGATGCACACCTTTAATACCAACATTCTGGAGACAGAGGTAGGAGGATCACTGTTAAGAGGCCAGCTTGGGATTACAGAATGCATTCCTGGGCAGCCTGAGCTAGAGACCCTACCTTGAAAATAAATAAATAATGAGTTTGTGTGTGATTTCCTATTTCTTCATATGTTACAACCAAAACAACATATCACAGTAAGATCAGGTGCAGACATATATGTGAAAATTGAGCTGTTCCCACTCAAGGCAAGTATTCAAGAAATCTGACTAAATGTGGGCTGAGGCAATGGCTCAGTGGTTAAAGGGACTTGCATGCAAAGCCTAATGGCCAGGAGTTCAATTCCCTAGTAGTAAAGCCAGATGCACAAAATGGTGCATATGTCTAGAGTACATTTATAGTGGCTAGAGGCTCTAGTGCAACCAGTGTCTTGGTCTCCCCCACCCCAAATAAATAAGTATTTAAAAATTGGGGAACTTAAAAGAAATATGAAGAAACGATTTTTAAACATGCTTATCACTATGATTTTGGCATTGGAACTATATCATTATTAAATATAATTTGTGCTAATATGTTATGGGTTTATTGTTACTCTATGTTAAGAAGTATTTATCAGATAACAAATGGTGTCTGTTTTAGTTTCAGACACGTTGACTATCAGAAACAAAACCTCTCTGCAGTCTTTGAACTTTTAAGAGTGTAAAGCAGTATTGAGAACTATGGGTTGGAACCATTTTTATGCTACTTTTCTACCCATTCCAGTTTCAAGCCTAGGTTCTTAAAGAAAACCTAAGATCTCATGTTTTAAAAATGAACATACATGCACAGTTGTAAATATAGCCTAGGCTCAACAATCAAACTGATTTGTGTTATTTAGCATTCCATCACTGTGGCACAATACCTGAAAACAAGAAAGTTTTACTTTAGCTCACTTTTGGAAGTATCAGTCTTTTAGTATTTTTGCTTTGGGCCTGTGGCACACAATATACAGTTTGGGCACATGGAGGAAGATTATCACTTCATAAGGGCCATGAAGCAAGAGTCAGGAAGGGGGTTACACAGTTTAGGCACGTGATGGAGGAAGACTATTCACTTCTTAAGGGCTAGGAAGCAAGAGACAGGAAGAGGGTCAGGGTGCCCTTCAAACACATGGATATGGTGGTGCACACCTTTTATCCCAACACTTGGGAGGGAGAGGTAGGAGGAACACTGTGACTTCAAGGCCAGCCTAAGTACATGGTGAATGCTAGGCATGTCCCAAATGATGTAACTTCCACTAGACTTCACCTATTATAGATTTTACTGCCTTCCAACACAGCCTCAGAAAGGGGACCAAAAGTTAACCACATGATTCAAACAATAATACCTGAATTTAGATCCTGGCTCTACCACTTCCCAGGTCTGCTACATTCAACAAGCTACTCCTTAGTCTCATGCAGAATATGGATAGAATTGGACTCCCCACTTTATTAAAAGTAAATGCAACAAGCATTGAACTCTTAAACTGAGAATTATTGCAGCCATTACAAGAATTTATGCTACCTTGTAAAAGTAGAATGGCTCTAATGTAAGAATAGGAGTTACTCTTAAAAACCTTGAAATTCTTCTGCTTCATCAGGAAACCATATCTCCACATGTAATACCAGCTCAGTTTTGCTCCAAACTTACAGTAATGTTTACTCGGTCAACCAGCATTAAACACTTTTTTCTATTATAACCTTGTTCTATTGAAAATCATGTTGCCCCTACACAATAAATCATTTTTTGTGCGTAACATCTGGAAAGTTCCTGTGGCCAAAACTAAATAAGTTAATATGAGCCAGCAAGAAAAGGTGTAATTAGGCACTGCGTTGAGGGACGAACTTGACAACTGTTGATGCTGCTAAGTTCCCAAATGTTGCTTCTACTGTGGGTTTCAATCAGGAAACATTTTTGTTTTTGCATGTCTGTGGTGTGCATGCATGCTATGTGTGTGAGTGCATGTGTGTGTGTGGGGGAGGTATATGCAGGTGGAGGCCAGAGGTTGACATCATGTGTCTTCCTTAATCAGTTCCACCTTATTTCTTGAGACAGAGTCTCTAACTAAACCTGGAGCTCTTTAATTTGGCTAGACTGACTAGCCATAGGGATCCCTGTCTCTACCACCCCTGGATTGGGATTACAGGCACGTGCAACTACATATATATACACACACACATACAACTACATATATATATATATACACATATATATGTATATGTATGTGTGTATATATATATATATATATATATATATATACACACACACACACGCACATACATACATACATACACATATATTTTTTACATGGGTTCTGGAGATCCCTACTCAGGTCCTCAGGCTTGCATAGCAAGCATTCGGCATCTCTCCAGATCACACCAATTAGAAAAATTTCCTGTTAGTGCATCTATCAACATCATAAAATATGTATAGATGGGGCATTTGAAACATGTCTTAAATGCCTTAAGGCCATATAACATTGTTACAAATAATTCTCATAATGACCAAGCTGGGGCCTGGCAAAATGCTGTTTCCTTACTCAATGTAACTGACAAGCAGCAGGAGCTTTTTCACACATACCTATGGCAGCTGCACAAAAGCATTGGGATTAGTATTTCATGAAGGCTTCCTGTAGCTAAATGCAGTCAGATACATGTTGTTTTTTAAAGTCACATCTACCTGTGAGATTCCCAAATTATCACTGAAATTAGATATATAACAAGTTATTTTTACTTGCACTTCTCTTAGTCATTTCCATTCCTCTACTGTCCAGTTAGTGTGTTATTTTTATTTCGGATACTGTAATTGTGCAATGTATTTTTCATTTGGTTTTATTTGAGAAGGGGCGGGGAAGTTTGGGCTTGCCAGGGCCACTAGCTGCTGCAAAGTCCAGATGCATGCACCACTTTGTGCATCTGGCATTACGTGAGCCATCAGGTTTTGCAAGCAAACACCTTTAACCACTCAGTCTTCTCTCCAGTCCTCATGTGGTTCTTTTTACCATTTTCTTTCCTGAGAATATTTGTTTTCCCATCCACTTTTATCTCACAGAGTATGATTATAATAGTTGTTTTTATATCTGATAATTAAACCTGGGTTATCTTACTCTTGCTGTCTCTTGGTGGTCTTTTTTGCCTTGGAAATTGGTCTAGTTTTTTCCTAGAAATGCTGTGTCCTGTGTGGTAATTTGGTCCTGTTATAACTTTCTGAAAAACATTTAATCAACTTTTGGCCTCAGACTGAGTTCTGTCTCACATTCTGAGGCTTTTCTTGCTACTTCGGGGGTCTATCCCACCCAACAGGAGAATGGGCCCAATGTCCTCTGACCAGAAGGCTGTATTCTATTTTAACTGATGATATACAGTGTGTTCCACATGGAGTGCTTTTCACCCCCCAAAAGTGAGGCTTACCTTTGGGACAAAGCTAAGAGAAACAAAACCAAGCAACATCTCCATCTAGTTGGCAAGAGGCCCTGGCACACCCATACTCTATTTCTGTCTCTCTGCTCACAACAAAAATATTTTTAAAGTATCTTTTATTTTAGATACTGGTATTTTTCCAGATTTTTCGTTAAGAAAGCATATATAGCACTAGGCCATAAATTTCACCATTCCTTCCTGTGTGACTAAAAATTTGTTTCCCATTAATAAGTCATAAATGGCATTTCCTTTCAGCTCTATAGAAATGTTTAAGTTCATAATTTTAACTTCTCCTTAAGTGTTCTCAAAATACACACACACACATACACACATACACAAAAACTAAAAAATGAACTCAATTCAGAATAAGGAAAAGCTTTTTTATATAGATTTTGCCAAACCAAATTAGAGAACAAAATGGTTTTGAATATTGTGGCTACTTCGGGTGGTATTCATTAAAAATCCTCAGCTTTGGGCTACAGAGACGGCTTAGCAGTTAAGGCACTTGCCTGTGAAACTAAGGACCCAGGTTCAATTCTCAGGTTAAGCCAGATATACATGGTGGTGCATGCTTCTGGAATTCATTTGCGGTGGCTAGAGACCCTGGTACACCCATTCTTTCTATCTCTAACAAGTAAAAATAAATCCTTTAAAAAAAAACACCCTCAGCTGTATTGAAAAATCAAATGTAGAATTTGAGCCAGAACAGAACTTTAGAGAATTCTGAGTGCATCTTTGTTGATTGAAAGCATGAAAATTTAAATGCCAGGATTTCCATCTATTCTAATCACACACCACCACGGCTCATTGCCACACTGTCCCCCACTGCATTTACCACCTTGCTCCACAAGAGCAGGGACTTGATATTCCCTCACTCATATGCCAAGCTTCCAGAACAATGTCTCACACATCTTAGCAACTACTGATGTCTTAGAACTTAATGGGATTGGGTTGTTTGAATGTCCTCTGTGTTTTGCTTCATTCTTTTCTTTGTTGCTCAAGAAATCCAAACACTAAAGTAGAATAAACTGCACTATAGTGATAAGTTGTCCCAAAATATCAGTGTGATTTTCTTGGTTTTTTGCTCAGTGTGGGAGAAGGGAAAATTTAACGGTGCTCTCTGTTCACTGTAGTTACTCAAGACGCAGGCTGACAAAAGCCATACTGTCGAGAACAAGGTGCACCATTCATTGGTCACTGCAGAGGGAAGAAACTGGATAATCCAGGGGACTTTCCTTACTGCCTTTCCTTACAAGTGTTTCACCATTTTCACAGTGGTTTCACTGGAATGAAATACATGTGCCTCATGAAAACTCAAGAATAGAAATTTATAGGAGCACATAGAATGTTTGCATCTCCAATTTCCTAGCGTGTATTACAGCTCATAAATACTTTGGTGAAGACTACTTACTTTCTCCTTGGAATATAAACTCAACAGCAAGAACAGGGTGTGTCAATTGTGCTCAATAATGTCTCCCAAACACTTGTGATATACAGCAGGGTCTTGATATTTGTAAGATGAATAAAAAGCTAAAAAAGAACAAATCATCAAAATAATTAACTTTTTTAATTTTTTTAAAGAAAAAATAGTCTCCATAGGAAGGCATTGCTATTCTTATGTCCATCAGTAGCCAAATGGAACTCGATAAGAACATTTCCAAAAAATCCAACTTTGGTTTAATGAACAACTTTCAAATAACTCATTAATGCACATGTCAAGATGCTACTAACAAATTCATTAATATTCAAGATTCATTACTATGTCAAATGTTACCCAGAATTGACAGTTTTCATTACAATGAAATGCAAAATTCCCATAAGAAATGTTTGCCTGAAGCAAGTTTAATCTCATGAATCTAGTACTATTAAAACTAATTCTCCCATTCACACCCCACAAGCACCCACACCAATGCACACATGCTCACGCTTGCAAACTCATTAGATTATAAGGGCAATTTAAACAGAAATTGGATACTAAAAGAGCATTTGCAAATGTGGGTTATCATCTGAACAACTTTACAGTGTAGGCAAAAAAATCCTAAAAGTGTACATAAATTTTAGTCAGTAAGTCAATGGCTACAGTAAACCACATCTACAAACTGAAAATCTCACTTCAAGTTGAAACCATGTCCATGACTACAAGCCTTGCTCTATTCCACACAAAAACTCTGTTAAAAAGGACAGATGAGAATCCACATGTAACAGAAGACATAAATTATTTTTAATTTTAAAAAATAAAAATATAAATCCTTGTTAAACACTTCATTTAAAAATATGCAGCTTTATTTTAAAATGTGGTAATGCTCAAAAATGGCAGTTGTCTCCCATAAATGTAAAAATGTTTAAGATATCAGCACATTATTTTATAAGTTATATATAATGCTTTCAACTGTTTCACCAAAATTCTCAAATAACTGTCAAGAGTTTTGTTTTGCTATAAGCCCACAACAGTAGAAAACACAGCGTTTGAGCTAAAAGGTAACCATTCACGAAATACGTTTTATGTGATGAAAGTCACATGAGCAATTTAACAGATTTAGAGACAGCTGAGTGTTAAACCAGAAGCCGCTTCTTGCTTTGACTTTGGGGAAGGGGGTCAGAAACTGATCTGCCCTAAACTGAGCAGTTGTTTGGGAACTATGAGAGCTGAAAAATTCATTTTTATTCTTTCCCCAATCCACAAGAGAAATAAAAAGGTGATAGTGTGAACTGCTAATAGAACGTTTCACACATTCTGCTTTAGACCAGTTCTTGGAAATGTCCATCCACATTAAACTTGCCTGTGCTAAAACAATGTGAACTAAACACTTAGTATCCTAATGTCAACAATATGCAAACATTCACAACTAATCAGAGAACTGGAATATTCTATGACTACACATCTTTGCATCTGTAGCATTAGAAAGTCATCAAATCAGTGTTCATTTCTGGAAGCAAACAATTGAGCTCAAAGGATTTGCACAGTATAAATTCATATTAAAAAAAGAAAATGTACACATGAATAAACAGAAATGGTGTAGTCACGAAAGTGTATTTAATAGTGGCTGTTATCTCTACAGGTGGTAGAATTACGTGATGACTTTGTTGTTGTGTTGGGAAAGTATTCTAAAAACAGCCAACTTCAGAACTAACGAGCACTACCATCAATGACACTACTCTGCCCTTTCCTGTCTTCACACTGCAGATGTTTAAAGCTATCAGCCAACATGAACTTGTCAGAGTGACAACCCATGTAAATTCTGACATAAGGAAATCTCTTGAAAAATGGGAAAACAGAAAGATTGTGATCATTAAAAAGTTGTTCTAACACTGAAAAGAACTTTTATGTTGGGCTTCCTATAGCTATGTCATTCCACAGGAAAATCAATCTTTTAACATTTTGTCTTCAAGAACATTTCAAGCCGTGTTTGCTTGTTTTTAGGATCCTTGCATCAATTTCCTTCCATTGTTTCCATTCAGCACTTCTCTGTGCCTATCAACAGCGCTGCTGACTAACAGGTGTGCAACATTTAAGATGGAGCAATGGAGTGTCAGTGTACTGCTAACCAAGAGCCTAAAGGGTTTCATGTTGGAAGTAAAGTAACTGGATTTATGGGCCTTGATTTTTGGAAGCCTTTTAGAAGCCTGCATGTAGAACACTGGGGATTTTTACATTCTCAATGGAAATGGTGATGGCATTCAATCAACCCAAGTCAACTTAAATTACAGTGTAATGAGGACATGATCAAAAACAAAACACCAGGAAATTCCTACTTTTCAAACATTACCAAAACTTCTTATAAATCAAAATACTTTGACTCTAATAGTTTTCATCCATACATATTACTTAATCCTATAAAGAAAATGTGTGATTACATACAAACTTCACACTTCTTTACATTATAACATATTCACATTTAGTCACACAGAGAAGCTGTAAACTTAAAACATTAGAATTCCACAGTTACAGTAATGGTCAGTTGACTTTCAGAACATTTGCACAAACCACATTTTCACATATTATCATAGTTTTGTTGAGAGGACATGCCTTAGTCTTCTAAGCTTTTAAGAATATTGGAAATAACATAAAATCCAGCCCACTATTCTGGAATATCAAATTTACTATGGGACAAGTCAGTGAAGCTTCCCGTGTGCTGATGGGATAGCATTATGATATGGGGGAAGTCACAAAGCAGATATGAAGCATCAAAGAACTGGCTTCATAAGCCAAAATTAAGCACCATTTTCCAAGAACCTTGAACTTTTTCAAGATTACAATATTACTTAATGTGCCTGGAGCAATTGAGTAAGTGGTGACTGAAGTTCAAGGTGCTCCTCTTAACCATAAGTAGACAGATACCAGTCTACTCCCAAAATCACAAAGGCCGTGCTTTCATCACAGTAAGCTCTAAAGGATAGCAGGGGTAGGAAAAACAAGAAAAAGAAAAAAAAACTACAGAAACTTAGTAATGATATTTGGCTGCTCATTTAAACAGACCTAAGAAAGTATACTCTCATTTAATAAAACACCCACACAATGACAAGAATGAGACTTTAATCAGTTTTCAGTGGAGTTTATAACACTAAGAGATAAAGGGTTGTTAACAAACACAGTAACAAATGGACATCTGATTGGTATGAGGCATGATCCTGTACACGTTGCATTTGTGTATCCTCAGTGCATAGCGTTGACACAGAGCCACTGCTGCACAGCACGAGACTATCTGAAGAGGCTGAATCAGAGTAAGGCTGTTTTACAGACTGAATCTTAAGTATCTAAGTTCTACATGAAAACAGATTGAACGTTTGAACTGGCAGGTAGAAGGCAACTCTGCCACATACTAGTTCAAGCCCCCACTTTACTTTAGTGCACAGTTCCACCCCTCCCATCTGCATGCATGACACAGTAACAGTATTGAAAGTAAACGAGGCACTTTGTGGCAACCACAGCCATCGTTATGAACATATTGCACAAATTTTCTAGAACTAAACAAGTAACTTGTACCCTACTTTTATTTTTTAAAGCTGAAACATTTGATGCTGCCGGTAAACTCCACTTAAGTTTTTAACCTGTGCCACAGCAAAGAACGGAGATGCTATTTATTCAGCTACCCTTTTGTAATTATGGCAAAAAATGCCCAAGAGGAATTACAGAGGGTTTTGGATGGTACAGGGCCCAACTGTAAGATTTCTTAAAAGTGATGCCTTTGTCAAGTGATTTCAGACATGTAAGCTGCTGCACATCCAAAAAGTCTAAGAAAACATTCCAGAAATGGGAGAAATTACCTACAGAACTTCAGGCTAATTATGAATACTGTCATAAATAAAGTTTTTTTTTTTTATTTAGGACTCAAAAACCTTTCAGTCATAGCAATTCTTGTCAAATTCTATGGGGATGGTAACTGAAATAAAGGAGAGTATGTATAATATATATTTATATATATATAATATATATAATGCCATTTTTCCATTTCCAATGACTACACCATAAAATGTAAGCAAGGCTTCTCAAAAACACTGAAACATTCAAAATCAAAACCCTCATTCAGACCTTCACATTCCAAAGGAAAAATAATAACAGTGCAAAAGCCCATTGTAACGTCATTGTTTATGACCTGGCCCTCTGTGTTACATATTGGAACAATACAAGTTATGTTTTAACATGCTATGCCCAAAACTGTAACAAAGAATAGCATTCATAACTTATCTTTAAAACATACGGATAGGTGATTCATTTTAGTCAACAATTTTCAGCTTTTATGAAAGATAAGGTGGCATACAAATTTCAATGGTGAGATCTTAGGAATACTCTTTAACTTTACCAATGTAACTTATGAACAGTCAATTAATATTCTGTGTATCAATGTTTAAATATAAATGTGTAAATCCTAAGAGCTTCATTAAAAATTTAAAAACTTTATTGGTTGAATGAAACTAATGAGGTATGGAAAACATATCAACATTATTTACTAGGAATATTTTGATGAAGTTCTGCCTAATCTATTTACCATCAAACTCTACAAATGCTGCTCTAGTAGGTCCTATGCAATCTGTACTTGTAAATCAACTAGGTCAGACCACAGCTAGTGAACAATTTCAGCACCAATAAGTTATTGAAAATGGGACTTTACACCATTAAGAAATATAATGGCTGAGTATTCAAATGTCAAGGTCAAAGTCTAATTTTTGAAAGACACCAAATTCCTGGAAATAAAAACCCTTTTTAATAGTATCTTCACATTACCATTTCAATAGTAGTTGTACTCTGCCTTAAATTGAATGCAGTCTGGGCATATCAAACACATGATATTTAAGCCTAATCCCAACTCTAGCACTATGAAGAAATGACTCAACACTGCACATTAAGAAAGAGCTATTCCTTCAATAGCAAGTCGATGAAGCATATGCAGGACAATTTCTACTGAAAAAATTAAATGCCTTATTATTTGTACAGTGCTGAAAATTTACTGCAACTCTAATTTCCTTTTTAACACAATGTCTTTTTTTAATATACACATTATATGTATTCAGTATTCAAGTAAAATTCCCTAACAGTTAATGACATTTAAAAAATGTGCAAAACTGCAAAACTCATTGTAATAGAATGTGTAAGGTCAAAAGGGCGGAACGTCTGACAGCTACTGGATTGAGTAAGTGCATCATAAATCTTTAAAGAAAAAAAAAACTGCTTACTGTAGAATCTCAAATTGAAACTTCCTGTGAAGTATTACAAAAAGATTTTATATTTAATGAGAAAAAGAAGCTGGCAGCCAGCACATGAAGCATCCACAGCAGGTATATGATTGAAAACTAATAAAAGTGACTATATGTTGTTGACTGATGTCGGTACTAATAGCATCTGACTGTAGCACTGGCCTTGGTTACACAGGAGATGGAGCAGTCATTACAATTAAGAAAACATTTAATAAGTCATTGTCAACTTCTATGCTTCAAACCCATTCTTTGATAGCCTCCACATTTGTATGGTTAAGTCATTGTTGCTGTGTCTATCTATGACCACATTTTTTTTTATATCCCTTCATTTTTGGATTCTTAAGATGTTGTAGAAGGTTCATTCCTGTACCCCAATACAAATTAACTCCCTCTAGCTGCCTTTTCTAGCACCAATATGCTTTTTAAAAAATGCACAAACAACAAGCAGTGACAGCGGCCAATTCTTCAATGTCCCAATTAGAAACTGTAGCGTGCTAAAGAAAGGTGCATGTAAAGTAGCTGGAGACGGCATATGGTCCAGAGTCCAGCACAACATATATTCCTTTCTGAGCATTCCTTCCATTCCCTTAACCTGAATACATGCATTAGAATGTAATAAAACCCTGTAGAAACTTCTCTTAGCCAACTGCAAACTTATCTGTTGCCACAAGTGCAAAGGGGTAGGATGTGAACCTGTCAATCACAAAGCTCTTTAGCCACTTCAGTTGGTGACAGAACATGAAAGGAAAAATTCCTACGTATACACATCAGTTTGTCTCCACTTTTTATAAAACTGGAATAAAATGGGAAAGTGCCATCTTTATTTATCCTAATTGAATTTTAAATGTCCTTTTGACACAAAAAGGTATATACATGACACAGCTACACAACCTTTTTTCAACTGGACAACAAGTGTCAAAACCCTGTGGATGTATAGGGTAAAACAAGATTGGTCAGGAAAAGAGAATTGTTCCTATAACTGGTAATCTGACACAATGTCCTATTGCCATTTAAAAAAAAAAAAAGGTCCATTTTCAGTTTATTCAAGTTTGTTTTCATGGTATTTTATCCCTCTTGATAGAAAACAATCAGACTTTTGTAATCTGCGTGTGCTGGTCTTCATCGAAAGGTTCATTCTCAGGGTCAGAGTCGGTGGTATCAGAGTATCTGTAATGATCAGGCTCATTGTCACTGACATCCGGTGTCACGGAGGTTGAACTGCTAGCCTCTGGATTTGAGGGCTCCTCTACTGTTTTTGTAAAGTACAGCTTCACCTACAGAAAGGAAATTTTAAATGAAAGCTGATAATTACGACTACTTTTATATGACTTAGAAAAGACACTTGCTTTTAAAATTCACTTTAAGTCCTATAACAAACATGAACTTTAAAGGTCCTCTCGAGATGTGCAACATTATCTTTCTTGCTATATACTGAAAAGATAAATGTGGATGTCTAAAGAAATATAAGCTATAACACTATATATAATTCTACAAAAATGCAAATTGAAAGTAATGACCTCAAGAGTTCACAAAAAGTTTCTTAATCACTAAATTTAATTTAAATAATGCCTGACTTCTAAAAATGTTACTTACTACTTGTTGGAAACTCAATTTATTTTCTAATATTAACAATATTACAAAACGTGTAAATACTTATTAATAATAATGATGGCTAGATAGCATCTAATAGCCCTAAAAGCTTTACTTAAAAAAAAAAAAAAAGGCATAGAGCCGGGCATGGTGGCACATGCCTTTAATCCCAGCACTTGGGAGGCAGAGGTAGGAGGATTGCCATGAGTTCGAGGCCACCCTGAGACTCCATAGTGAATTCCAGGTCAGCCTGGGCTAGCATGAGACTCTACCTCGAAAAACCAAAAAAAAAAAAAAAAAGGCAGGAGGAAATTAACATTGAACACAAGTGGAAGTGGAAGTGAGGAGTGTAGGCCAACGGCCTTTGTTGGGTTGGTTAAAAAAAAAAAAAAAAAAAAAAAAAACAACCCTGTCCAACTAACTCCAAAAGAAAAAAACAAACAAACAAACAAAAAAAAAAAACAGCATGGAAAAGCTTGGAAACTCACACCCAGCGAGTAGTAGTCTCTTACAACCAGTATTTGCTTCCTCAGCCAACTCTTTTAAGTTCTGGCTTCAAAAATATCATACTCATTTGACTGGAGAGGTCTTGTTATCTCTCCCAGCCACTATCCACTACTTCTCAGGGTAACTAAGTCACTGTCAATGGACCCCTAACTATCTCCCAGCTTCTAATTTGCCACCTCTAATCTAATTTTCTTGCCAGCCTGTATTTTAAGGGAAGAGAGAATGTGAAGGAATATTCAAAGACAAAACATCTTTTCTGTGTTGAAAACACTCCAGCACCTCCACACCAGGACTGGTTATCACATCCACTCTCATCAGTCAGAGTCAAAATGACTTCTGCTACTCAAACAGACCAAGTTCACTCCTGTTTCAGGGTTTTTGCATCTATTCTTCCCTCTTTCCTAGGTATTTTCTTAGTCCATTCCTTAAATACCCGCAATGTAATCAGACCATGCTAGCTTTAAAAAAAAAAAATTACTCTCTAGTGAGTCTCCTTTTTCATAGTGCTTACCATGATATGATACTGTATTCATTTACCAATACCTAAACAAGTTTCTATTTATAACAAGAAGTTTCTTTCTTCCTACCTAAATCCCTCTCCTCCTTCCTTGCCTCCCTCCCGTTCCACAATGAGCCACTTCAACAAAGAAATTTATAATATTAGAACAGTTAACTAAAGGAAAAGATATTTTAAAAGCTAATGGAGCTGGGCATAGTGGCGTACACCTTTAATCCCACAGTAGGGAGACAGAGGTATTGCAGTGAGTTCAAGACCACACTGAGACTGCATAGTGAATTTCTGGTCAACCTGAGCTAGAGTGAGACACTACCTCAAAAAAAAAAAAAAAAAAAAAGTTAATGGTTGTTGGGTGACGTTGAGATGGGAAGATCCAAGTTCTAGGCCAGGCTGGACTACAGAGCAAGATCTTATCTCTAAAACTCCTTTAAATTTTTATTTCATGAAAGAGAGAGAGGGAGAGAATGAGAATACCAATATGGGTGCACCAGGGCCTTTAGCCTGTATGAACAAAGTTCAGATGCATGTGTCACCTTGTGCATCTGGCTTACATGGGTCCTATGGAATCAAACCTGGGTTCTTTGGCTTTGCAGGCAAGCGCCTTAACCACTAAGCGGTCTCTGCAGCCCATCCAAAACTTTTTAAAACAAATTAAGTTTGTTACACATGACCAAAACAAGTACCATAAATGAAAAAGGGGGGGGGGGAGGTATGGTTAAGAAAAAGGAAACATCAGTAGGATATCAAGAAAGGTAAAGGAAAAGACAGACAACATTTGGGAATGTTTGCAAATCAGTTTTATTTTTAAATCTGAAGAATATGAACATAATTTAGTTTAATAAATGAATACACACTTAGAATAAAGCACACAAACACCAATGTTCAAAATTTTAACTAACCTTAAAATTTGGAGAAAAGTATCGGTTGGCCTTGTCTTTGTTTGCTTTGTCAAGATCGTTTTTTGTTAAAGTGAGCACTAGATATTCCTTGTCATTATCTGCACGCTCTATACTGCAAATACTATCAATTTCCTGATCACAGAGACTTCCGTTTTCTACTTTTTCTGAAGTTTCCTCTGGTCCTGGTATAAAGAATGTATTTACCCAAAAGTGAAACATTTTGTCCTAAAACAAAAAAAAGAAAGAAATAGCACTAATTTTCAATAATTTTTTAGAAAAGAATATGTTAACCCTAATGTATGTCACCAATAGCCAAAATAAAGCAAGTACATGTGATACTGACTGAAGGAAAATGTGTGACCTATCTACTGCATTTTTACCACCTATACTTTTATTAAAATATTAAACCAAAAACATAATCATGTAAGATCTGAGATTACTTACTTTTGTCTTAAAATTCTAATATTCTTCCTTTCTACTCTAATGCTGGCTTTAAAACATGTTTCTGGGCTAGAGAGATAGTTCAGCAGTTAAGGCCCTTGCCTACAAAGCCTAAGGACCTGGACTTGATTCCCAGTACCCATGTAAAGCCAGATGCACAAGGGAGAACATGCAACTGGAGTTCATTTGCAGTAGTTAAGTGGCTGTGGTGCTCCCAATTCTCTTTCTCTCAAATAAATAATAAATAAATAAAATCCTGTAGAAATGTTTTCAAGCCTGCATGGTGGTACATGACTTTAATCCTAGCACAAGGGAGGCAGAGGTAGGAGGACCACCATGAGTTTGAGGCCAGCCTGGAATTACAGAGTGAGTTCCAGGTCAGCCTGGGCTAGAATGAGACCCTGCCTTGAAAATCAAAAGAAAGAAAGAAAAGAATGGAAGGAAGGACGGAAGGAAGGAAGGAAGGAGGGAGGGAAAAGGAAGGCAGGAAAGAAAGGAATGTAAGAAAGGAAAAAGAAAGGAAGGAAGGAAGGAAGGGAGAGAGAAAACAAGAAAGAAAGAAAGAAAGAAAGAAAGAAAGAAAGAAAGAAAGAAAGAAAGAAAGAAAGAAAGAAAGAAAGAAAGAGGGAGAGAAAGAAAGAGGTTATAGGGTGAGAACATATCTCCAAAATTTTAAAATGTAAATAAACCAAAACCAACAGACAAAGCCGGGCATGATGGCACATATCTTTAATCCCAGCACTTGAAATGCAGAGGTAGGAGGATTGCAGTTAGACTACAGAACAAGTTCCAAGTCAGACTTGGCTAGAGTGAGACCCTACCTTAAAAAAAAAATCAAAATCAATCAATCAATCAAAAATAGTATGTATGTATATATGTATGAATATAAATATAAAATTTTATGTGAGCCAGAATCAAATAATGAATGAGAGAAAATTTTAAAAACCTTTTTAATTATTTTAACTTTTAAATTAAAAACAATAGCTAATGCTCCTGGATTTTCAAAAAATATTTCAGGGCTGGGGAGATAGCTCAACAGAAAGGTGCTTTGCTGGCAAAGCTTGCTAGCCCAGGACTCAGTTTTCCAGGACCCACATAAAGCCAGATGCACAAACTGGTGCATGTGTCAGGAGTTAGTTTGCAGTAGCACAAGGCCCAGCACATTCTTTTTCTTTCTCTGTTTGCAAATAAACAAAAATATTAAATATATAAACATATATAATTCAAAGATAGAAATATATTTAAATTTTTATATATAAAAGGCAGGAAATAAGTTTGTAGTAAAAATACTAACTAAAAGGGCCAAAATAGCTCAGTTAGGAGAGCATTAGACTGAAAAGTCCTAATTAAATATTTGTGATTTTTTTTCCCCCAGCTACTTGGATTTTGGATAAAGAAAATTATATTTCTTCTGAATAAGTAAATTAACATTGAAAAGCTTTGTAGTAAATCAAATTCTCCTTCAAAAGAAAAAACTTAAAAATTGAGAAAAATGAAATCTCATCTCTGGCAATATCTGAAAACTTGTAATATACAACCTAGTACAAAAGTTTCACAAGGGAGCAACTCTTGACAAAAGTACACTTTTCTTCATTATTATATTAAAAAGTATGCACCTTAGACTCATGTTAAATGTTCATACTTCATATTTTAAACCAAGAGTTTTTTAACTGTGCTCTTGTCTTCCAAACATAGATCAGCTAAAGTTTCAGGAACTTGCAATCCGCAGATTTGAGTAATACCATTATTTTCATTTGTTATATTGTGCACAAGCATGTGTGTGGTGTGGTGTGGTGCCGTGTGGTGTGTGTGTGTGTGGTGTGGTGTGTGTGTGTGCATGCACACTGGCCAAAGAACATTAGGTGCCTTTCTCTATCGTTCATCTACCTATTTCCTTCACATGTGATTTCTCCCTCAACCTGGAGCTGTTGTCAGTGAGCTCCAGTCAATCTCTGGTTTCCCACCTGGAGGACTAAGATTACAGATTACAGATATTTGTGGTCAAACCCAGTTTTGGTGTTTTTTTTTTTTCCCAAGGTAGGGTCTCACTCTAGTTCAGGCTGACCTGGAATTCACTATGGAGCCTCAGGGTGGCTTTGAACTCACAGTGATCCTCCTACTTCTCTGCCTCTGGAGTTCTGGGACCAAAGGCATGTGCCACCAAGCCCAATGCCACACCCAGCTTTTTGACATAGATTCTTCTTGGCAGTCTCTAGCCTGAGGAGCCCTCATGTTTAAGTGATTGAGCCATATCCCCAGTCCAAATAATTTCATATATTTTTATTTATTTATTTTTGCTTTTGTTGTGGTGCTGAGGATTGAACTCACTTTTTCATTATCACTTCTTCTTCTTATCTATTACTCTTCCAGCTAAGTGATATTGGTCTAAATACTCAGTAAATCTGGGAAAACAATATAAAGTAACCCACTCTCAAGAAACATAAACCAAAATGATTAAAAGGAATTTGTATCAGAAGACCAAAGAACAGTTCTTATTTCTAGCAAGTACCTATCCCCTTTTTAAACTTAGTGTCCTATGCTAATTTCTTCTCAATTATTATACTTTTAAAGACGATTAGTTGATTGACTGAGGGTATATATGTAATCTTTAATATTTTAACAAAATTTCTTTGTAAGCCCAAGTTGAAGAAAATTTATCTCATGTTATAATGCCATAAGGCCTTTTCATATTAACAGGATCATTCACCAGTAGGTCTCATCAATGCCATAGTAAAGGAAAAAAAAACAAAAGGCAACAGCAGGGAGCTGGAGTGATGGCTCAGCAGTTAAGGCACTTGACTGCAAAGGCTAACAACCTGGGTTGATTGCCCAGAACCCACATAAAGCACAAAGTGGTATATGCATCTAAAGTCTATTTATAGTGGCTAGAGGCCCTGGTGCAACTATTTCAATTCTTTCTTTCTCTCTGCTTGCAAATAAATAAGTATTTAAAACTTTTAAAAAAGAAATAGCAGATCTAAAAGAAAGCTAATCAAAGTTCATTAGCCATCAGTCCCCCCCCCCCCCGCAAATACTTGATCTTTCCTTATACAATGCACATCTTCCCAAGCAAAGGTTTCAAGCAAAAGATCTCAGGTTACCCTTCAAGTCATGGCTATATTGGACATTTTCCCAAAGTAAAGTACAAACCTTTTTTAGCATCTTGTTCTGTTTGTGGAAGAACTCTACTTTGATGTCACCACACACTGGCAGTGGCTGAGGGAACTCAAAGTGCATGAACTTGTCTTCCCGCCGCGTGGGTCCTGAACTGCAGGAGTAGATCTTCACCTTGAGCTGGCAGACCACAAACTGAGGATCTGCATGGTTCAACAGATACCAGCATCAGTTCACAGCACACGCCTTTAATCTTCAGTTGTCAAAAACAAAACTATTTTACTATTTTAATGACAAATTATCATCAATACACATAAATGTAATTCTTCATCTACACTGCTAATCTAAAACAAATCAATGGGAATAAATCAAGTCAAAAACATAAAGCATTATAAGACTTTCTCCCATTTGGTTCATGAATGGTAAATCCCAAGTCACTCTAATATATTAACATTAAAACTTTACATTATTATGTAACAATCCTGATACAAATTCATATAAGCATAAAAATAATTCAATAAATTTTCTGGCACTTTTTTGCAAAAGTGTATTTGATGTAGTACTTTGAAGTCTCAAACATGTGTCCAAAGATCACAAAATAACAAAATTACAAGTTGACAAGAGGAAAAAAAATAAACTTATAAGAAAGTTATAATAAATTCCACAACATAAGCCTAAGTACTTCACCCTTCCTGTGATCTCAGGCAGTATGAAGTCAAGATGAGAAATGGAAAGGAAAATAGTTGAGATGGGGGCAAGGAGTGCAGTAGGCCCCAAGTGAGCACCACATCGGATTCTCTCTTTCCTCCCAAATGCTGTTCTCATCAACAAACATGCACCTCCAACCTAGGTCTGCCTTAAAATTATTGCTTCTCAACATTCATCGTATTTTTGCTTAGTAATTCAGAAAGTGGTAAAAATGTACAGAGGAAGATGCATGTCTTATTTATAATGAATAGTTAAATTCATTCACAGCTACATAGAAATAGAAGGCTAATGAATGTAGAAGATTCTGAGGCTTTAAAAACTTTAAATTGCTAAATAATCTGACAAAGTATAAATCACTCAAAATAAAAAACTCAGCTGGGAGAGATGGCTTAGTGGTTAAGGTGTTTGCCTACAAAGCCAAAGGACCCATGTTCAATCTCTCTCCAAATCCCACATAAACCAGACACACAAAGGTCATACAAGCTAGGTTACACATGTGCACTAGGTGGCACAAACATCTGCAGTGTGATTGAAGAAGCTGAGGCCCTGGTGCACCAATTTTCTCTTCCTCTCTCTTTAGAAAATTAAAAAACTCATTGAAAAGAAACTGACTAATCTTCCAAGGTAAAAAGTGATTCTGAATGGAAATGCCAACTCCATAAGGTATATGTGTGTGTACACATGTGTGCCCCATAAAATTATCAGCACCAAAAGACATTATTATCATTCAAGAGGGAAAATACGAGGTAGGACGATCCCTGTGAGTTCTAGGCCAGTATGGACTACAGAGTGACTTAGAGGTCATGGACTACAGAGTGAATTACAGGTCAGTCTGGGTTGGAGTGATTCCCTCCCTCAAACCAAAAAAAAAAAAAGGAAAAAAAATTAAAACAGAAGGGCTGGAGAGATGGCTTAGCACTTAAGGTACTTGCCTGTGAAGCCTAAGGACCCACGTTCATTCTCTCTCCAGATCCCACGTAAGCTAGACATACAAAGGTGGTGCAAGTTCAAGGGTGCACATGCCCATGAGGTGTCGCAAGCAACTAGAGTTCAATTGCAGTGGGTGAGGCCCTGGTGCACCAATTCTCTCTTAATCCCTCTCTCTCTTCCTATCTCTCAAAAAACAGAACAAAACTAGGCATAGTGGTGCACATCTTTAATCCCAGACCTCAGCCGACCTAGGTAGGAGGATCTCTGTGAGATAGAGGCAGCCTGAGACATAGTTAATTCCAGGTCAGCCTTGGATAGAGCAAGATCCTACTTTAAAAAACAAAAACAAACAAACAAAAAAGTTAAAACAGAAGGAATAGAAGGAAAGACTATTCCATCTCTGAACTTGTAGCTACACTTAAAAAAACACAACACACCCACATTTTATCATTGTGACCAATGCCTGAGAACAAGGTAAAGCCGAGGAAAGCTAAGTAAATGTCTACTTTAATGAGCACATACTGGTATATATTTACTATGTACATCAATGCCAGAAGTCATGCTGTAAATAGGGTATTTGGCAAAAAGACTATGGGATTATTCATGGATTTGCAAGGCATTTATCATGAGAAAAAGTCATCCTACAGGGAGAAATAATGCACCAATAATCTGTCGATAAATTTCACTTCTCTGATGGTTCAAAGTGCAATGAGACATTTTTATAAATCTTTTTACATGATACTGAAGTCTAACTTGAATAAGCTAAATGAATAAATAAATGAATATGGTTTCAAAATAGTGATAAAATTACTAGGATAAAAGCCAGGTGTGGTGGAACACACCTTTAATTCCAGCACTTGGGAGGCAAAGGTAGGTGGATCCCCATGAGTTCCAGACCAGCCTGAAACTAGAGTAAGTTCCAGGTCAGCCTGGCTAGAGTGAGACCATACCTCAAAAAAAAAAAAAAAAAAAAAATTACTAGGATAAAAAATGTCTTATAATCTTATCAATTAATAACTAGGTCAAAATCTGATCTGGTTGATTTCAGGACTTGAAAAGATAATTGACAGTATAATTTAGATTTCAACTAAGGTGTGCATCTTCAAGAATTTTGGAGTAATAAAAATAATTCACAGGGCTGGAGAGATGGCTTAGCGGTTAAGCGCTTGCCTGTGAAGCCTAAGGACCCCGGTTCGAGGCTCAGTTCCCCAGGTCCCACGTTAGCCAGATGCACAAGGGGGCGCACGCGTCTGGAGTTCGTTTGCAGAGGCTGGAAGCCCTGGCGCGCCCATTCTCTCTCTCTCCCTCTATCTATCTTTCTCTCTGTGTCTGTTGCTCTCAAATAAATAAATAAAAATTTAAAATAAATAAATAAATAAAAAATAATAATTCACAAACTAATAATTATTGATATTTTGAATTTCCCCTAAAAAACTTAAGCTAAAAATGTTTGTGTGTGGTATATCCAAATGTGTGGTACATCCACATGCACATGCCCTGTATACATGCTTGTAGAGACCACACAAGGAGGTTGAATGTCCTTTATTGCTCTTCCACTACAGTTCCTTGAAGCAGACTCTCTGAGTGAACCGGGAGCTAACAATGTTTTTCAGATAGACTGGCTGACCAGCAAGCCCTATGACCCTTCTATGCCCCCTTCACTGCTGGGGGTATAGGCATGCCTGACCATACCCAGGTACATGGTCCTAATACTTGCACAACAAGCACTCTCACTGAGCCGTCTACCTAGCCCAACAAAAAATGTTTTAACAACAACAACAAAAAAAAGGTAGGGCATGATGGTGCACACTTTTAACCTCAGCCCTCTGGGAGGCAGTAGGAGGATGGTCATGAGTTCGAGGCCACCCTGAGACTACATAGTGAATTCCAGGTCAGCCTGGGCTAGAGTGAGACCCTACCTTGAAAAACCAAAGGACAGACAGTGGGGGGGAGGGACCTGGGACGGGGGACTAAGTAAATAAATAAATATAGTGGTCTGGCCTAGCAGAGGTCTAAGACCCTGGGTTCAATTCCCAGAATAACCCCCCAAAACGTGATTTTTCCCCCCAAACTTGGTGTCCTTAGCTGCATCATCCAATAGAACAGCAGAAACATTTTAAATAAATAAGTGTAAATATTTCTTCAAATCAGAGGAAAAAAATCTTCTGTATAGTAACAACTTCACATTTTAGAAGGCCTAATATCTTAAGTCCTACATTAATACAGTTCTTTTTACTTCTAAGACAGAGTTTTGATATATGCTGTGTTCCAAAGAAACAACAAAATCTGTCTCTAATGATCAGAACCCAAGCTTCTTGGAGACAGATTAAATTTTGAGAAAACCACATTGGTCATCCACCCTTGTAGATGTACATAGTAACTTCAACTTCACTTAGGGATATTAGGCAATCAAGTAAGAAAATGTTCCTACCTCCTGCCTCGTCAGAAGACACTTTATACTTTTCCTACGGACAAACTATTTTTCTCTCTGAGCTCATGCTGTCATTCTCGATTTCAGCCTTTGCCTTCCCCCATGCCCTCCTCTGGCCACAATGTTTACAAAAGTCTTAAATACAATGTCATTCTTGATGCTGCCCCAAATTGTTATGTCTCCCCTAAGTTCAAACCTATGTTCAAGTGCCCATTTAATACCTATTTTGTTTTGTGGTTGTGGGGCTTGAATCCAGGACCTTGTGCATGGGGGGTGTGGTAATTTGATTGAGGTGTCCCTATAAACCTGTATGTGCTGAATGTTTGTTCCCCAGCTGATAGAAATTTGGGGATTAGAATCTTCTGTTGGTGGCAGGCTTATAGGTATTATAGCCAGCTTACCACACCCTCCTGCTGCTGTTGTCTATCTGAAGTTGGCCAAGAGGTGATGTCTACCTTCTGCCCATGCCATCATTTTCCCTGTCACCATGAGCCAAAATAAACCCTTTCCTCCTATAAGCTTCTTTGGGTGGGGTACTTTCTGCCAGCAACATGAAGGTAACTACAACAGGAGACTAGATTTCATCACTGAACCACATGTCCAGCCCCTCTAGACAGCTTCATTTTCAGATTTAAAGCATGATTAAAACTGAAGTAGTATTATTTTTGTCTCCAAATCTCAGGTGTACTTTCATCTCCTCTATGTGAAGCACCCACCTGAGTAGGATCAAAACTTAAACAAAATCTGAGATATAAACAGTAAAAGAAAAACTAAACAAACCCCTTTTTAGGGCTCTAACAGCCCTTGGCTTAAAGCAGACATTACTAGTTTTCTTCCCATTATTTTTCCCCTTCTGGCATCACAATTTTTATATGGTTTGTCTTCAACACATGGTTAAAGCCTCTATATCATGGCAGCATTTTATTTAAAATCAAGTCTAATATCCCTATTCAGCCCTCTAACAGCTAGTCACACTCCTATTTTATTGTATCCCAATCATATTTCTTGCCTGCTCATTTTATTCTGTTGTGCATCAGTTCAAGCTATTTCCTGTAATACTTCCTTCAGTTTTAATCCCAGTCTAAATTGCATGCTTCCTCCATTGTTAAATGAAGAGCTAGGAGACTTTCTCTGTGAAACTGTTTTGACAACTTCTAAAACTTTTATGAATATAACATTATTAATGCACACAAACTCTTATTTAACCTTGAAAATTGCCTTATAATATAGTATTACATTGCAGTGCATAAATAGAAAATTAGAAAGATTTTTTTAAAAAAAACTAGTAGTCAACATTAAGTCTAGAAATGTACTATACAGTGAGGAAGAAAAACAAAGCAAATAGGGTTTAAATACAGTCAGGCAATGCAGCATTAACATTTAAGAAATGCTCTCTAGAGTCAATGTGAATAAGTATACTATATTGAACTGAATATTTTTTCTCACTTATTATTCCGCTAATAGCTTTCACTTGGTTTATGCTGATACAAAACTATAGGAAGAGCATGAGTCTTTTCATTCTTTCTCATCTATGAATCTGGGTAAGTTCCTGTCAATCACCTCCAAAACTCTCTGCTTTGCACTTAAGTTTTTACATCAATGAGATTCCTTTGAAGTCTTCATGCTACATTATTAATAAATCTAGGATCTTTGATAAAGTTATATTGTTTGTAGAATACAAGAAATATCTGATGATAGTGAGCCTAGCTGGTAAAGATGATTTCATGAATTTTCTAGGTACAAATTAATTCAGAGAGGAAAATGACCTAAGCACAAGCATAAGGTTAAAATCACTAACAAACTACAACATATCAATGAAATAACATCAGAAATATTAAAATAGGGAGGTAGCATTTTGTCTGAAACTAGTTATGTTATAAATATAAATAAAATATATTTCTTAAATATGAAAACATGATCAACCATTTCAAGGTGGCATCTAAGTTTCTTATTAAAGAAAACAAAATGTAGCAGTCTGTCTTTTACAAAATAGGATACCTTCCTTCCCTAGAGTCTCCTTTCATTAAATAACTGTTGCGGGTTCAAGTAATATGGCTGCTATTGTCAAACCAAGACCAGGAGAGAAAGAAAACAGAATCAGAAGATAGGCAGGCTTACAGGGTTAGAGTAGGATAAACTACAGGCAGACAACAGTGGCAAGATATGACTTAGTACTTATCTAAAGTTTGACTTTAAAATCTCTTAATTTTACCAATGTAAACTCAGAAAGGCAGATGGTATACCCTGGTTACATAGATCTAGGACTAGAACCAAGATCTAAATGCAGGTTTTCTTTAGCACTCCATACACTCAGAATCAAATCGTGTTCTTTACTCATTATACTTGGTTGCTGCCATAACGTAACACTTCTTCCTTTCCTTGCCATTACCCTGTCACCAGGATAAGTGCAAATCTCAGGTCTTCCTCAGAAGATAGCATTGGTTCCTGTCCCAACACCAGTGAACTAGTGGATCCCACTCACTCTCATGCTGATCTTCTAGCAGGTTTGTTAGTCATCTGGTCAGAATTTAGGCTGCAGCTGGTGGTTGTAACACAGAATATTTCTTTCATAAATGTCATTTGGCTTCAAGACTTACACCTCATTGTTCTTCATCCACTTCCTTGCTCAATGAGCTGACCAATGCAACTAATTCCAATCTTCAAAAATATACTCTCCTGTATAAATTTTAAATGTGGTAACTTTCTTTCTAAACTATATATACATCTAGATATGTTAAGAAAAGTGTTCCAATACATGGAAGGATGAAAATTTAGAGCACTTACTGCAAGTTCCGCCACTGAACATTGGAATAGTTTCAAACATCATCTTGTGAAACAACAGTGCCACTGGTCTATAATCCAGATGATTCTTTAACAGGTAGCTATAATAATATACATAGCGCCTCTGACTGGGAATAGTTACTCCCTGGTGGACAGAAAAAATAAAATAAAATAAAAGAGAGAAGCCAAATTCAAAAGAAAAGTTCCATTACTGTTATTGCACTAAATTGCTAGGGTAACTGAGCTACACCCATTGAAGAACATATATACATTAAAAATTTGATCTTAAATGATTAATACTTAAATCCATCTCAATATTAGAATAAACCAGAGCAACATCAATAGAAAGGAAAATACGAGAATAACTTTCCCTTAAAATGCAGTTATTAGCCAGGCATCGTGGCACATGCCTTCAATCCCAGCACTTGGGAGACAGAAGTGAGAGGACTGCTGTGTGTTCAAGGCCAGCCTGAGACTACACAGTGAGTTTCAGGACAGCCTGAGCTAGAGTGAGACCCTAACTTAAAAAAAAATATTTTTTTTTAAATTTAAAAGTGCAGAAATTAAAACATCTCATTTATTCAAGAATTACAACAATGCTCTCTGTCTGACCCATGAACCCAATAAGCAAAGACTTTACTGCACATCCAAAGAAACTGCCCGTGGCCTGTGTACTGCAGCTACATTCTTCATACCCCAGGATGCTCACGAGGATGGACTCACTAAACACACAACTCTTCACCAGCCTGGCCACCTACTTTCTAAACAAAAGCATCAGCAAACCAGATAGCAGCATACTGCCTTTAAGAGGAAGACTCAGCAGAAGCAGAGAGTGATGCTGACTGTAGAGCTCAACAAAAACAAAACTATGTCGTTGAAATAATATATAAACAAATATCCCTGTGCCACATTCCTTTCTGTGTTGAAGATACTAGGAAATAACAAAACAATTTTTGAAAAATCTTAGGTATTGTAAGTTCTTAAAAGACATGTAACTCATATGATACTCAAAGGACAGACTTAGCCAGCCATGGAGGCTCACAACTTAATCCCAGAAGCTAAGGCAGGAAGGTCAGTGTGAATTCAACACTGGATCGGGCTACATAGTAAGTTCCAAGCCAGCCAGAGGTACACAAGAAAACCCTGTCTCAAATAAATTTTAAAAACAAATATTAATTTAACAAAAAGGGGAATATAAATTTTCTTAAGAAAAAAATCAATTCAGGTGTGTCTACCTTTTCTAACAGCTTGTATATCTTCAGCAATGTGAACTCAATTCTAAAAACTCCAATAGTTTTCTGCTATCTTTTTCATGTACGGTACTTTAAATGAGATTTGGGTGCATCATAAAAATGCTAAATTAAGCATGACATTTTATTCACAATGCTGCAATAGTTTATTATGGAATATTGTAGTTCAAAACTACAGTGATGTGAGCTAAAGGCAACTGCTGAGATATTAGTGACACTCAGAAGTATGAGAAGTGTGTAACAATCAGTTTTTTAGAATACAGGAACTCTCCTTAGTAACCAGGGAAGCAGCCAAGTACTTAGCTTAGCTGCTAAAGATGCCAATTGGTGAGTTAGAGACAAATATATGCCCTAATTCCCTAATAATTGTTTCCAAAGTGTTGTGGCTTATTTTTGAATGACATGACAGCATCTTTCTGGTTGTATGTGGCCTGTTTCCATAATGTTTTGAGTAGTGTTTGTTGTGAGCACAACAAGCTAAACAACAACAAGCTAAACCCATGTTTGGATATGTTTTCTTTCCTTAAATGACCTTGCCTTGTCCAATAAATAAATGATTGTCGCAAAAAAAAAAATCACATATGTGCAAAACACATTTACCAACAAAGTAACTTTTCTACTATATAATGTAACTTAGGAAAATCTGAACTCAGAAAAACAAGGAAATAAACACTAAATCTAACAGCTAAAAGTGTATTACAGCTGAGCGTGGTAGTGCACACCTTGAATCCCAGCACTTGGGAGACAGAGGTATGAGGATCAGGATCACTGAGTTGAACGCCAGCCTGAGACTACACAGTGAGTTCCAGGTCAGCCTAGGCCACAGTGAGACCCTACTTCAGGGGAAAAAAAGTGAATTGTATCTTAAGTGGAGTGGTACACAGACATTACCCTAGCACTTGGGAGGTAAAGGCAGGAGAATCAGAAGTTCAAGGACAGCCTTGGTCACATAATAATTTGGTCTTCATTAGACTCTGCCTCAAAAACAAACAAAACTTTGCAAGAAATCGTCCTTTATACTAAAGAGCAAAAAGCATGCAATAATGTTTCTCTTTAATTTACTGTTGGTATCAAATCCTACTGATGTGTTAAAAACTGGACAAATAACTCTCCTCCCTCCAATGAAAAGTATAAAACAGGTACGTTAAATAGAAAATACAGCAGTATATACTTTAGTGACTGTGTGAGAGATAAAAGGGGTAAAATTCACTTGAAATTGTGACACATGACTTACAAGTTTGGCCACAGTGTAAAGACTTGTATTTGAATGCCGACAAGTCAAAACATACCTCAATTTATTTCTTTAGGAAAATAAGGGCAATAACATATACCTTTCATTCTTATTCAGATTCTCATAAGGATCTAACAGTAAATACAGTTATTCGAAAGGTGCTAGTACTATACAATGATATACAGATACTAATTACTGGTTACAGAAATTATATTTGGAATAGGTAGAACTTTATTTTTGTGTTTTTCTTAAATAACCAGCAGTAGCTAGTGATACTTTGAAAAACCACTACAAAAATTTATATTAAAAACTATCCTTACAGTTTAGAAATATTTAACTTAAAATGATTCGTTGTATCACACAATTTAATGCAAATCCAGCACACAACTTGCCATTCACAATCATCAAGATGTGGGAAACTACAGATGGAAGATGGGTGAGGATATTTTGAACAATGTAAAGTTTTAGACTCTATGAACTAATTTCTAGTCAAAAAATTAAATAAACTTTAAAAATGGTAGTTTATGAAAAGTATGTGTGGTAATGCTAAATCCCAGTTCTTGGGAGGTTAAGACTGGAGTATCATATCAAAGCCTGCCCAGACCACTTGATCACAAATTTAATTAATTAAACTCTCTAATAGGTAATATTTTTCTTTCTTCCTCCATTTTAGGACACAATTGTATTACAATAATAAATGGTTTTCAAAGTTTTAAGTTTTCTCAAGGAGCAAGTGACTGGCAGCACATCCAGAGAGCTACAGACTTAGTCCTTACTTTACAAGGAGCTAGGCAAATAAGTAAAGAATGCACCAAGCTAACAGTTGTCAACATTGAGCCAGTAATTTTATGTATGAATAGCAGTTGAATCAAAATGACAAGCTTTGGAGTTTCCACTCAACCACTAACCCCAGGATAGTCTAACCCCATCTTCCTGCAAGAGGAAGAAAAGATGCCAAATGACAGAAGGGACACACACACATACACAGAACCAAGGAGAGCCCAGCACTGTGGCAAAGGTCTAAGCAACAAGGTGGAGGTCAAAGCTTGGTGTACCAGTCAGTATTTGAACTCCCCAACCAAACATATCCAGGGATTAAAACCAGAGATAAAATTCATTTATAACACCCATCTTTCATTCTTACATATCTATCTATTCAGTTACTAAAATCCACATCTGACCTGGGATGCCACTCAAAATTATCAGCTCTGGGGCTGGAGAGATGGCTTAGCAGTTAAGGTGTTTGCCTGTGAATCTTAAGGATCCAGGTTCAATTTCCCATCACCCATGTAAGCTGGCTGTGCAGTGATACATGCATCTGGGGTGTATGTAGTGGCTAGAAACCCTGGTGTGTCTGTTCTCTCTCTCTCTCTGCCTCTTTCTCTTCCTGGCTTTCTCAAATAAATAAACATAATATTAAAAAAGTCAGCTCTGATTTTGAGAGGCCTTTCCATTTAAATTTCTTATAATTTCATAATAGATAAATCATCAAGCCTTTGATTTCTTTTCCATCTTTTTTTTAAAATAAAATGTTTATTTATGAGAGAGAGAATGAGAATGGACACACCAGGTCCTCCAACCACTGCAAACTAACCCCAGACGCATGTGCCACCTTTGCATCTGGCTTATGTGGGTACTGGGGAATCGAACC
This sequence comes from Jaculus jaculus, assembly GCF_020740685.1. Classification (NCBI taxonomy): domain Eukaryota; kingdom Metazoa; phylum Chordata; class Mammalia; order Rodentia; family Dipodidae; genus Jaculus; species Jaculus jaculus. Next base: position 48,046,126 of record NC_059102.1, read on the forward strand.
TGGGTCCTTAGACTTCATAGGCAAGCAGTTTAGGCCTTAACTGCTAAGCCATCTCTCCAGCCCGACCCATCTTTTATACCAGTCTTAGATTAAGATGAATCATATTCTAAATTCTAAAGTCCACCCAAAGGAAAACAATTTATTATACACTGTAACAATCATAAAAGTTGGGTTCAACCTCTTTTCCACTCTTACTCTCAGAATTTGTTTGACCTATCATTTCTCTTGCCTCTAGCCAAGTGATTTAATTTGTACTTTCTGATTCTAACACCTGGACTAGAACACCTTTTTGGGGGAGAGGAGCTTTAAGATAGGGTCTCACTCTAGCCCAGGCTGACAGAATTCACTAGTCTGAGGGGGATCTGAACTCTCAGCAATCCTTCAACCACTACCTCCCAAATGCTGGGATTAAAGGCGTGCACCACTACACCTGGCTTGGACTACAGCATCTGTAGTTCCATCCTCACAATGTAGCTTTTATCTCCTTTCTCATTCGTAACTCTCACCGTCAACATCCCATTCTAGTTTCTCTCTCTCTTTTGGACACAACATTTCACTCTACCTCAGGCACACCTGGAATTTACTCTCTAGACCCAGGCTAGTCTTGAACTCACTGAAATCCTCTTAAGTGCTGGGATTAAGGTGTGTGCCATCACAACTGGCTCCATTCTGTTTTTAACTGCCTTTAAATAGTTGTATACCTATGTCATCAGTTATTAATATCTAATTCCCTATCTCAACTGGGTCATTTTTTCCCCCTACTTGTTTCAGTTAAAACAGACATTGATTTCATTGGCATTTTCATATGGTTGGCATTTGGACTTATCCTAATGGCTGTTTTCTAATTCACCGATTTATATATATAATTTTAATATGAATAGAACATGGCTTAAATGTTCATAAGGACTTTTAAAAAACTTTAAAATGCAGTTCCATTCAACTGGAATCAAGAAATAAAGTTAACATTTTCCTACTTTTGAATGCTGTAGGTGATTTTTGTATATGGCCTAATAAAATATAATTTACATAACTGTTTTATAAATGACAGAAAAATGCTTATGGGCCAGTTTCTTTTTTCCTCAAAAACATATCATATTTTGTGAGCCCTTAAAATAAATTCAATATTTCTATTATTTCTGTCAATATTTCAACATTTTGTCCAGCTTTTCCTTAAAATTTGTATATTAGTTCATAACTGCTGAGAGAGAGAGAGAGAGAGAGAGAGAGAGAGAGAGAGATAGATAGATATGCTATAAGGCTACCCAGATATTAAGATTCTGTCACCTGCTTTGAAAATACACATTTTCCTGATATAGTTTTAATTAATCTTTTTTTTTTTTGAGATAAAGTCATACATAACCCAGGACGGCTTCAAACTGGCTATGTTATGTATCTGATGACCTTGAACTAATGATCCTCCTGTCTATACCTACCAAGTGCAGGACTTCAGGCATACTCCTCTATGTTAACAAGAGAACAGTCTCATTATATTATATGACTATCTTGCTCAAAAAACAGAATTTGACCATAAGTGTGAATATGAGTACAAAGCTTGTGCCTACTAAAAACAGGAATGTTAAATGATCTCAATGAACAATCTCCAAATGCTTCAGTTACATGAAACCAATGCAATGTATATAGACTCTCAGAATAAATGTAAAGCAGACAATTTCTGTCTAGCATCTTTTACATACTTTGACTTTTTCTTTAAATGCTATCATTCTCTCTGTAGTTTGGATAAATGACACCATCAGAGGATTCCATCTTCTGGCAAAACTATTAGGTTCAGAAATAGGAAATGCTTTAATCCAGGGAAATCAGAACCCTAACTGGGAGCTTCAGCTCAGTCTATACTTCTTTTCACAATACAGTTATTAAGGAAGTCAGAATACAAACATACAGCTATTGAGATCACAAATGAGCATTACTTACAAAGATCCTATCTGGACAAATAAATATGAAAAACTAACTAAATTCAGAAAAGAAAGCAAAAAGAGCAAAAACAGAGGGAAGAAAGGAGAGAAATTCCTAACACCTGATGAGTATCCAGATCCAGACCTGACCTTTTAGGTTACATATGTCAGTAAATGTCACCTTTGGTTTAAGCTTACTTTCTGTGTTTCTCTGACTTGAAAAACTACTCATAGATAGATTTAAAGCAACTATTTTACTTTTTCTTTTTTAAGAGTTAGTTTCTACTTTATGGATCATAAATTTCAGAGAGAATTTACTTCCAAGAAGAAAATAATGGGTTTGAAATTAGGATACATGGTATCAAGTTATTACAAAGAGAAATTATAACTTAGGACAGTTTGGTCTTTGCAGATCTAATTTATATCACCTAATTGCCTAGATCCTTCATGGTATAAAAAAGAAAATCCTACAACTTTAGAAATCAATGAGCTGGGTAATAGGCTTAAATAGTATCAGAGAAAAAAGTTTTTTTTTTTCCTATTTTCCCCCAGGAAATGAATGTATCAAGAAAAATAATAATTACATTAGGAGTTTGTTTTATCATATTTTTAAAATTAGGAGCTTTAAAAATGTGCAATCAATTATAATATAAAGATGTTTATTATAATAGAAAAATTACTGTGATTATGAGAAAAATTCATCCCCTAGATTACTTGACATTTACAGTTAACATTATTTTCAGAAAAACTTTAAATATTCATTATAGGTAAGCTTGATATGTTGGGTTTAAAATATATTTAACTTTTTTTTTTCTAATAACCAACTTAGCAACAATGAAAAAGAAAACTAAAACTTGCTCAAGCATTTTCCCTAGAAGAATTCCTGCCACTTTGGGGGGGGGGGGTGGATAGTAATTCTACATTTGTCCAAAGGAAATTAGCCTCTTCGATTCTCAAGTTTTAGGAATTATTGCAGAATTACAAACTTACCAGCATTCTTGTATTTCAGCTCTTTCTTTACAGTTTACACCTAAGTGTAAATGGTAACCAACCACAGAAACCGCTGTGCAGCATGCTGTTTTGGTAAGGTGACGGGACAGACACTGAAAGTGTGCTTTGTGGGTAATTTGTCACACTTTCATAAAGCAAAACATCAAATATGCAAATAAATGACTCCTGAGGAAGCGGTATAACACAGTTGCTTCCTGACGCAGTACTGAATAAGAGGAGTCTTCACTTCCTTCAGCAGTTACCTTACTCTCAGAACATTTTTCTTTATAGGAGGTATCAATTATTTGGCATTATCTAAAATGTCATCATGGGAATTTTATGGTTACCTTGTGCCTATATCTCTGCATCTAATCAGTACTATGTTGATATATCAAAACTAGGTCTCATAATTTTGAGAAGCTCTGAAAGCTCTAAAAAGTTTTTCACAGAAAAAAAAGGTATGCTTCCTTCTTCTTCAATGTAAGTAAAAGGTGCTGCTTACATGAATGTCACCAGAACACAATTTTCTTCAGCTTTTCTTGTCTTTCCATAATTAAAATTAAGAAATAATTATGTTAAAGACAATTCAAATGGCATTAAACCTATATGAACTACAAAATGGATAAAAATGTGTTCATCTCCTTTACGAGTGGTTTAAAAAGAATACTGGTAGGAAGTAGGTAAAACTATTTAGCAAATTACTTTGGATAATCAATTATGATTATGGTTATCTATGCCCATACCTCTGTAACATGTATAATTCTCACTTCACAAATAGAATTTCACAATTGTACTAAAGACAGGTTTGCCACACTCAGCTATGTTTTCTTGTGATAAGAATTTATTCAAAAGAGGTTAAAAACACATTATTTCACTTGCACTAATACCATTAAGCAACTAAGTAAAACCTTTGAAAGTTTATTTTATTATTAATTTTTAAGTTAGTATACAAAGTAATAGTTTTCAGTTCTGACATTTTCACATACAGGTGTCATCACACTTTCTTCTAAACCATCCCACTCACCCATGACCTTCCTCTTCTCTCTGCCTCCTCTTGCTGGCCCTCCTCCTCTCCCTGCTTCTGCTTTCATGTCACATGCATAACACTGCCCTCTACCCACTTCCCCTTCCTTTAAGATCTCCTCCTCCCTCTTATAATCATCCCTTTTCTAGTTTCATGATACACACACACACATGGACGCACGCACACACGCACTTAAATATAAGTTTGAAGTAATGAGAGAAAAACAATTTTTGCCTTTGAGTCTAGCTTATTTTGCTCAATATAATTTTCAGTTTCATCCATTTTTCTACAAATGAATTTCGCTTTTCCTTATGTTTGAAAGACAAGTTACAAAATTTGTGAGGAAATGCAAAGTAGCATATTTATAACAGCAGCAACCTCAATCAGGAGGTATTTTGATGCCCTTACAGTTGTAAAGAAAGCTATACTGAGGGGCATTTCAGGAAAGCCTCTAAGACCTAATACCCAGCATTATAGACCCTTTCAGAAGCTGTTAAGAGGTAACATCCGGAACAGTCTCCAAAACTTTTCTGAAGTTCCAGAAGTCATAAACTTGATAATGTACATAGAAGTTAACAATGTGGCAAGGGATTCAAATTTTACTCTCACTGCTGTTATTAATTGGATAATTCTGATTACAACATTTCACATTTCTGTATCTATTCTATCTAAGAATAAAAACCATTTCTAAGGCAGGGGTACTTTAAAGCTTTTATCTATATCTGGCTTTCTAATTCTGTTTCAACCTAAAATATAAGTGTAACCATTGAAAATACAATAAATAGCATCTGTGCATAACTTTCTTTTTGTCTTTATAAATAAACAAAAGGATAATGGTAGGACATACATTGAAATGTCCTTTAGGGTTCGTGAACAATTCATCCAAAATATGATCTAGGTATATTAACCAAGTATAAACTAGGTATAGTAGATTTCGGTGATTTGACTCTAGGATGTTACACTGCTAAACTACAGTTTTACCAAGTACATCATTAACAAATGTCCACTTTCTATGTACTACCAATTCATCACCTTTGATTCCAGGAGATGCCTAGAAAGAGAAGGTAGAGCATACGGGCCCAGAGCAGTTGTACTAATAAAATAGGAATTATTACATTTTACCACATGACACTAGAGGCTTCCAACTTTATTTTCTTTAGTACTTCTCTAAGTATCTTTTCACTCTGGCCCTACTTCACAACATTCCATGAGGCTTCTTGTAATTTCAATAAACATTCTTTCCTCACCTCTGGACAGAAACAGAATTGACAATGTTACCAGATGGTGAAGATTACAGTGCCTTTCCATTGACAAATTAAAATATACCCTTAGATACTTCTCTTGGCTCTACCTTGAGAAAATACACGGAAGTTTAAGTATCCTTGGATTTCACTTTTACCCTTGAACATGATGAGATGGACTATCCCACGGAGTTTGTTCACACAGCAACTACTCACCATCAGCCAGCCAACTATTCTGAAGAAGTACCTATGCCAGTCAAGGTGTATGTGCACTATGTGCACATATGGATAAGAGAGAGGGAAGAGGGAGAAGACAGGAGAGGTGAGAACAAAGCTTAGAAAAGCCTAGACCATTACAAAATCATTATTTGTCTCAACTCGAAATCCTTGACTAATGTACTCAAAAAGTCACAGAGTTGAAGATGATGAAGGCAAGTATCTCGGAAATGGTCCAACAAGGCTGGGAATGTAGCTCAGTGGCTGAGTGCCTGCCTACCACATACAAGGACAAGGACCTAGCAGCACAACCAAAAGAAGTGGAAGGGGGGGATGGTTCCAGTACCTTGATCAAATAATTGAATCCACTTAAAAAACACACACACTTTTTTTTAGTAACTATGAAGCAGACCATGAGAGGACTGGAACTATAACTTTCTCATCAGCATTTGACTCCTTAGTGGAACCAGCTTCTGATTTTCATCAAATGCAAACATGGTGACACAACCAGTGAATAAACAGTAAATAATCTGGAGTTCTTTTTGGAAACATTTTCAAAATGTCTCCACTTCCTGCACTGCTGAAGGTAAATGCTCTCCACATCATTACTACAGAAGCTCTGTTCATCTCTATGGACTGGACTGGGCAGAATTCACGCTAATCCTAACAGAAATCTTATCTACTGTGAACATGTTCTACTACTACCTCATGAATGAAGTTGTAAGTCCTCAGCAGAACAAGGACACATGTCATGAAAATTCTGCTGCTGTGAAAGTTGTCAAATTCATAAAGCAAGACGTTCAAGTATGAGTTTTAAAAGGTTTAGTCAATACTTTGGGGTAGCTAATTCTCCATGTGTAAGCCAACCAATGAGAAGACAAATACTACATCCAGACAAAGCTCTTTCTTGGATAAAACACTGTAAAAACTCTTTTAACAATTTACCTCTTCAGCTTTAAAAATAAAATATGGCTGGACATGGTGGTGCACTTGGGAGGCAGAGGTAGGAGGATTGCTGTGAGTTCAAGGCCACCCTGAGAGTACATAGTGAAAGCCAGGTCAGCCTGGGTTAGAGTGAAACTCTACCTCGAAAAACCAAAATAATAATAATAATAATAAATAAATGAAACTAAGATATGGATCCATAATCTTTTTCTTTCTTAACACAGCCTCAATACAAATCTTGCCAAAATGACCTCAGTAACCTGAAGGCATGGAAACTATACCCCATGACTTTATTTGAAGAATACTCCTATTTGACACAAGACATCTTTTAAGTGGTCAGAAGAATTTACATGTTCTATATTCTTTCATTTGTGAAATAGAGTTTGAAGTACATGTTTTTAACCAAAACAAAGTTGAAAATGATTGGTTATCAAAGATACCATGTACAGTATAGATACCATGTAAAGAGAGAATGGCACTGTTCAATGTACTGCTTTAAAAAGTTGCATAACAACAGCCCTTTCCTAAGTGTATGACTGAGGAGAGCTGCAGCTGGATTCAAACCACTGAGATTTACTCACTGCTCTCAAACAAAAGGCAATGAATGAATTTTTGCACAGAGAAAACAATTTAGACATAATTCTTAGGAAGGTTCCTTTTATTCTACATTTTTAAGTCTCAGTGCAATTACAAGCTATAAGCACAAAAAACAAAAAAAAGGTTAAGTTTAAGTATGTGCCATGAATGTATTTGGTAAGAACATTTACAGCTTTAATCAGATTTTTTTTAAAGTATACAATATGGAAAAATAACGAACTTATAAACAATGTAGTCTTGCTCATTACATAACTTCCCCATTTTATCTAAAAAATTTTAACTTGACTTCTAAGATTTAATTTTTTGAACTATCACCAACAAATAGCACTCTGGAATACAAACTTAACACAGTCACAAAGACAAAAGGCTAGACCATGGGAGATGAAAACATACTTCAGGATCACTGGAACTACAGAACTCAAAATGATGGGTATGATTATCACTATTTCTCATCTAAAGTAGAATTAAGACATAATTGAGGACTGAGTACAGGATGGGGAGAAGGAAGACAGAAGAGGAGTGAGAAGAAGCAGGAGAAAGAAGGAGAAATAATAATTAATAATTAGCTTGGCCTGGAGGACAGCCTGTCTGATTATAAAACTTATTAAAGCTATAGTAAATTTTCAAAGTTGCGACAGTTTATTCCCTAGAGCTCTATCTGTAGTGGGTTGGATTTTGTCCCTTGAGAAGAATTGCACAAAATCATTGTAAAGGTCTCCCAAAAGTTTGTTTTATGCTTTTAAATGCACTATACAAATTAAATGAGTCACTGATTTTCAACAATTTTTATTTTTCAGAATAACAAATGAATCTCAAATTAATCTAATTGCAACTAACTATATATATGAATGTTAAAATCAATGACTTTTATTGATTATAAAAGTAACTATCACTCTTTACTAGGTAATGACATTCAAGTTATTATCCAGCAAGCCTTAGACAAATCAATATTATTTCTGGTTAATATGTTGCTTTATTTAATGATACTTTATAAGAATTTTATAAAATTAAATCTTTTGTACAGTTAATGGACAGGTAACAGCTGTTCCGTATGTCATAAAAATAGCAGCATCAAGAGGAAAAGCAAATGAACTGATTAAAAACTTTAGAAGTTAGAGGCATGCCTGTAATTTCAGTACTCTGGAGGCTGAGGCAGGAGGATCTTCAGTTTGAGGCCAGCCCAGACTATATAGGGATCCCTTTTTTTTTTTTTTAAGGGACAGGGATAAGTGTTTGACTACTAATATATTTTTAAACTCTTTTACAGTGGTGGAGAGCAGGGTACGGGCTAGAGAGAGATTGCACCAAGAGTGTAAAATGTCAGTTAGATTTTTTTTTAAAAAAGGTAGGACCTGAACAATTATTGTACATGGTAATAGAAGTTAAAAATACTGTATAATATAAAAATGTAAAAATCTCAAATGTTCTCACCACTGTGGGGTGGGGGTGATGTGAGGTAGGTAATAGTATGTTAATCAACTTAATTATGGTAAACACTTCACCATGTATACATTTCTCAAAACATACTATACACTGTACACATATCTAAATTTTACTTGTCATTTATACCTCAAAAAAGCTTGAGAGAACAAATGTTTTCCAATAAACTCTGAATCCACAAAGAAAACGAAAACAACTAATATAACTTACCTTTTTGTCTCTGGTCCTCACTTCTCCATAGAAATCTAGGGCCTCTTGTGCCTTTAAAAATTTGCCCCGATGCAATAAATAAGCACAAATCATTACACCAGTCCGTCCCTTTCCAGCTTTACAGTGAATTGCTGCAACATGATTGTCATCTTCACTTAGCCATTGGTCAAGATCTTCACAAAAGGGTTTGATAAGTTCTAGCTGTGGTGGGTTATGGTCTTCAAAAGGATACTGTGCAACTGTTGTAAAAAGATAATCTCAGTAAGAAAAAAAAAGTTTCCTAAACTTTTAGTGAATTTTAGAAATGCAGTATATAAATCTAATTGGTATTTAAAAATATTGCTTATTAACTTAGTTTTTGAATAATTTTTAAAACATTCTTGACTGCTATATGTCAGGGAATATGGGTCACAACACAACAGAGGTAGAGCTCAATCCACAATGAAATGTCATGTGGGCCTTTTATCAGGGCTCTAAATGTATTTTCCAACAAGAAGAGTAAAAATAGCTATTAATGAATCATCACAAAATATATTTTCAAGAAAGCACAGATTAGTAAGACAATAAACTATGGCAAAAATTGAATTTTACATTTTATAAAACAAAAGCACTAAGATACTTTGAAAGAACCTTGAAAGTACTACTGTTGTGTATTCATATGACTTGAAAAGCATTTATAAGTAAACTGAAAAGAATTTCTTTCAAAAAGCATAAAATTGCAGTAAACATCAAGCAAAGCTTTAGGTCTTTAAAATGAATTGTTCCTTACAGTCAAGAGTTGAGAGTTTGTTTGTTTTTTTTTTGTCTTGTTTTTTGCTTGTCTAGAATTAAGACTTTTTAGTTCTACTACTAACTGAATTTTGCCTTACTAAATCTGTCTTGTTTCTACTCTATTAAGATCTTTAAGACCCCTGACTAATAAATGTTCCATTTATCTGCTACAGTATTTAAATATACAAATAATATGCTTTGTATCATCAACCAACTCTTTATAATCTGGTACAGGGTTCAATCTGTTAATCTTTGAGAGTGCCAGAGAAGTGAATCAAAGATAGTGACTACAGACCCAGGTGTCAGGGCAGCTGGCACTCCCATTCCACAGAACATTCAGGAGAATCTGTGAAATGGCTATTTAAAGACAGATAAACTTCAACTATGGCATGCTTTGCCTAGTAAGTAGTAGTCTATCTCAACCTCTAAAAAAAGAAACTTTCTTAGTAAACTGTACTAATTTAGCCCATACTGCTTCAGAATTCTCAAACCATCTGTTTGAACATCCATTCTAGACTTCTAGCAGGGATCAATGACAAATTCATCAATCTACTGCTTACGGCACTCATTTCTCTTTTTGACTATCATGGCACCATTTGCCAAGCTGGAAATAGAAGTATTGTGGCCTATGAAACAGAATTTACCTACATCTCTGACAGAACCCATGTCAAGCAATTCCCTGCTCTCATCTTTCAGGCTTATTTTTTCCTTACTGGTTTATCCTTTTCTATCTTAAGTCAGTCTTCAATATAGAAAAGTTAAATAATTCTGCCTTCTCCTACTGCTTCACAGAGTAGACAAACCCTTCTCTACTTATTCTCATGTTAATCTAACATTTCTTCCTAGTTCTTAATCTGTTCCATACTTTAGATTTCCTGACAATTCTGTAGGTCTGTATGATACTTGTTCCTAAAACACAAGTGCAAAATAAATTCATTTTAAAAAATTGCCCAAATCCTCTTTAAGACAAATATGTAGTCAATAATCTACCTGATCATTACTGGACAGCAAATGATAGTGTACTGCTTTTGAGTTACACAATGTATTATGCTAGATCCACACATACCTCTGCAGTTAAATTTGGCGGTGTCATAATGTCTTTCAGCACATCTAAAAGAAAAGTTTAAAAGTGGTATAGTTACCTTTGAACTTCGGAAACAAAGTACTAATAGTATCAATCTTTATAATATTCTAAGCATTCTGTTAAGTATTTTTATATTCACTATTTCAGTTAATCTCAAGAATTCTCTGAAGTACTATTATTATCCTCATTTTATAATTAAGGAAACCACAATTTAAAAGATTAAGTACATCCAATTAAGAGTTCTACATTTGCTTATAAAATCTGTGACACTCTTAATATTGCAAATGCATCTGCTTTAATTACTTGAAATATCCTTGATAAATTGTGCATGTCATTAGAATGTATTTTTGCTTTCACAAGTACCTATGAGTGACTACTTTCATTATTTTCTTTGTGTCACATACAACCTCAAGATATTATTTTAAAATATGTGTTAAAAATAGTAAAAACATAAGAACAAAAAAAATGTAAAAACAACTGAGTGATGCCATTCCACTTGGACACATGCTTATTAATTTCTTTTAACAGGGCCTTTTCTTATTATATAATGTAAATGCCATCTTTGCCAATCATCTCTCAGTATAAAAATTTTAACTAGAGCCAGGCATGGTGGCACATGCCTTTAATCCCAGCACTCAGGAGGCAGAGGTAGGGGGATCGCCATGAGCTCAAGGCCACTCTGAGACTACAGAGTGAATTCCAGGTCAGCCTGAGCTAGTGAGACCCTACCTTGAAAAAACTAAAAAACTAGGGCTGGAGAGATGGCTTAGTGGTTGAGTGCTTGCCTGTGAAGCCTAAGGACCCCGGTTCGAGGCTCGGTTCCCCAGGTCCCACGTTAGCCAGATACATAAGGGGGCGCACGTGTCTGGAGTTCGTTTGCAGAGGCTGGAGGCCCTGGCGCGCCCATTCTCTCTCTCTCCCTCTATCTGTCTTTCTCTCTGTGTCTGTTGCTCTCAAATAAATAAATAAAAAAAATTAAAATATTAAAAAAAAAAACTAAAAAACTAAAAAAATAAATTAATACTGATCACATTGAAAGAATAAAGTCAATGCAGAATAGTAAAATGCTTACCATTATTAGATATCCATCTTTAAATAATAATATTTATAATCATGCAATGACTTACTCATAATTAACAAAGCATACATAAATATTAATAGGTTCAGGCTGGACGTGGTGGCACATGCCTTTAATCCTAGCACTTAGCAGGCAGAGGTAGGAGGATTACCATGAGTTCAATGGCACCTTGAGAAGGTACATAGTGCATAAATAGGTTCAAAGTCAGATTCTATATAACAATATGGCCAGCAGCATCCCAGTAACTCCAAAACTAACCAAATCCAACACTGAAAATTTTCTGAAAATAAATGGAACATGGTGGCATAGGCTATAATCCAAGCAATCATGAGGATAAAACAAAAGAATTACAAGTTCAAGGTCAGCCTTCTCTACATAGTGAATTTCTAGAGCAGCCTCAACTACATAAAAAAAAACTGTCTCAAGAAAAAAAAGAATGAAAATTGCTATAAATAAAAGAATTTAAAAATCAAGGAAGGGCTACAGAAATGACTCAGTAGTTAAAGGCACCTGCTTGCAAAGCCAGTCAGTCTGGGCTTAACTTCCCAGTAGCCACATAAAGCCAGATACCAAAGGGGTGCATGCACCTGGAGTTTGTTTGTACTGGCTAGAGGCCCTGGCATGTCCGTTCATATTCATATCTTCTATCTCTCCTTCTTCTATCTTTCTCCTTCCTTCCTCCCCCCCCCCACTTAAAATAATATTTTTTGGTCAAAGTCCATGGTTCTTTAACCCACAATTTCAAAGTATCAAAAGCTAAGAACATTTAATATATCAAGTGTAGCAGAGCCTAATCTGAGGTTATCATAATGTATGTAGTCCTTAACTAATACTACATTGAACAAATATTTAATTCTAAGTATGATGCCATACTCAAGCTGGTTGTTTATGTAATCAAGTATATGCGCTTTAGTCCCTGTTTTGAAAATGGAAAGACTTGGCACACTGAAACATAACTGGCTCTAAGAGTTTCAAGGTCAGTGCCTGTAGGACTTATTATACATTCAGAAATCCTCAAAACACCTAAAGAGCTTTGAAATGCTTTTGCTTTTCAAATCCAAATTCACAAAGTTGAATTATTATAAGCTACAACCTACTAGTTCTTTAACTGATTAGACTTATGTGGTGGTTTGATTCAGGTGGCCACATAAACTTAAGTGTTCTGAATGCTAGGTTCCCAGCTGATGGACATTTGGGAATTAACACCTCCTGGAGGCAGTGTATTGTTGGGGGCGGGCTTATAGGTATTAAAGCCACTGTCCCCTTGCCACGGTTTGGTACACTCTCCTGTTGCTGTTGTATACCTTATGTTGGCCACCATCTGCTCATGCCATCATTTTCCCCTGCCATCATTGACCTTCCCTTTGAACCTGCAAGCCAAAATAAGTCCCCTTTTTCCTCCTCAAGCTGCCAGCAATGTGAACCTGACTGCAACAATAAAGTTGGGGTTGCTATTAGTAAACTGACTATGTGGCTTTGGCCTTTGGAGCTGATTTTCAAAAAGAATGTGGAAGGACCTGAAACCTTAGCCTAAGAGATGCCTTGCAGTGCTATTAAGTACAGGTTGATGAACTATTCTGGTCAGAGTTGAAAGATCTGAATGCAGTAAGAACTATAGACTGTGAGGTTTGGCTTAAGAGGGTGAAAAGAGCATTTTTTATGAGGCCTGCTGTTATGCCCATGTCCTGAGAACTTATGCAGGGTTGCTTTGCGTAGAAACAGACTGATGCGAGCAGAGGGGTACGGTACAGAAAAAAATGAAATCTTTGAGCCAAAATTGCTCCGGTTCAGCTGCAATTGTATGAGAGATTGTAATCATTGATATTGGGCTGGCTCACCTTCATTGGGACAACAGAAAATAGTCTTTTGAAGGGGCCTGAAAGCTGAAGGAGTATCCTATTCTTCAAAGTCTGCTTTATTCCCCTCTAGATTAACAAATTGATACCCCACCTGGTATTATAGAGTATAGAAATGCAGGAAAGAGAGGGTCATTGAATTTGCAACATTGTCTTGTGTTTTGGAAACGGCCAAGGGCAGTGTGAAGCAGGTTTGCTGGTTGCCTGCATGGAGACCTCATGGAGCCGTGAGGATGGACTATTGTTTGCAGTGGAGACCCAGTGGAGATGCTGGGACCACAAGATGGCTGCTAAGGAGAACAGCCAGCCCTGTATGAAGTTTTCCAGGACTATGAGTACCCTAGCTGGAGAGGTGGAATTGGAATTTCAGAGATGTGTTGCTGGTTAGAATGTCAGACACTTGGAGATGTGCAACTGATTAAGAGTTGTTGGACTTGGAGCAAAGAGTTTGATGTTTGCCTTGTTTAAATCTTGGAATAGGTGAATATTTCTTACTATGCCCAATGCCATCTTTTGCAGTGTGAATGTTTATTCTGTGCCATTATGGGGTTTTGGAGGATTTTTTTTTTTTTTTTGGTATTATAGCATTGCATTTTACACCATGGGTGGTTACCAGTTTATAAGGCCAGGGGTGGAATGTGGTGGTTTGATTCAGGTGTCCCCCATAAACTTTGGTGTTCTGAATGCTAGGTTCCTAGCTGATGGAGATTTGGGAATTAATGCCTGCTGGAGGCAGTGTATTGCTGGGCAATTGCTGGGCTTATGGGCATTATAGCCAATTTCTCCGTGCCAATTATTTGGCACACTCTCTTATTGCTATGGTCTACCTGATGTTGGCAAGGAGGTGATGTCTGTCCTCTGCTCATGCCATCATTTTATCCTGCCATCATGGAGCTTCCCCTTGAGTTTATAAGCCAAAATAAACCCTTTTTCCCACTTGGTCAGGTGTTTTCTGCCAACAATGTGAACATGAATGCAACAACCTAGATTACCATTCTAAACAAACTTTTCTCTATTTATTTATTATACTGTTTGGTGAATAATGAAGTTTATTTAGTAATGGCATATACATCTTGTTAAATAATTCCACATTTGCTGACATTAAAAAAATGACAAATATGAAGAGAACTCCTCCTCCATCCTTTTAAAATTTCTTTCTTGAGGTTTCATTCCCTACCTCCCCAAAGTACTGGGATTACAGGTATGATCTATCACACCCAGCTTTTCTTTTTTTGCTTTTAGTTGCAATTTTATACTTTCTGTAGCAGGCTTTGATCAGTACAATAAAGAGCACACAGTGGAGCATTTTATGAAGAATCGTGCAGACACTTAGGAGGTGGAGTCTAAGGCTAGGAATATAATTCTAGCAAACCAGTTGTGTGATAGATGATCAGATCATGTATATTCAGTTGTCTCAACTTTCCATACTTTCTTAGGATTTTAAAATGACTGGTTTGAGGCTTAGGGTTAGTAGGGAGAACACTTGTCTAGCATAATGTCACCAACTGAAAAAAACAAATTAACCAAAAAGAACAAAAGAAAGAAAAAGAGAAAGAAAAGGGAAAAACAAAAACTTTGGTTTAAAGATCACTGCTTAAGATGCTCAAGATTATAAAGTGGTTTTCAAATATTAGTTAAAATGAATATATGGAGGGAAAGTGGAAATAGTGATTATTAAAAGCCTACAAGATGGGCACACCTTACAAAGGAATATCTATGTTTTTAGTTTCAACCTAACACCCATGTAATAACAGTTACTATCATCTACATCTACTATCATCTACATTTTATATGTGAAAGCTAAGATTTAGAAATGATTTAAGAGCTTGCCTCAAATCACAATGTGCAATGGAGAACCAGAAACGAAACTCAGGACCCTTTGGTTAGCAAAGTCCATCTGCTTCATTCTGTAACTCACAATAAAAGTACAAGTTTTAGCACACGGCTTTAACCCCAGCACTCAAGAGGCAGGGGTAGGAGGATTAGGACTTCCTGGGACTACAGAGTGAGTTTCAGGTCAGCCTGGGATAGAGTGACTCTACCTCAAAGAAACAACAAAGAACAACAAAAAAGTTTTAAATGTAAAGCAGTAATAATTTTTTTTCAGACTTTAGTCAAAGGCAACATTACAAGAGTGCTACTTGTCACAAAGACAGAACCAAGTGTGATGATAAAATATAACAATAAAAGCTACACAGATTTTTACATGTAAACAAGAGTTTAGGAACATACAGACAAGGGCTGGTAATGACCAAAGTGCTAAGAGAACAGGTTGGCAAAGTCAAATGCAAGACTTTCAACTAATGCCAGGATGGCATGGCAGCCCACCTCTAATTCCAGCCCTTGACAGGTGGAGCACAGGAGATGACAGCAAGTTGGCTAGCTAGACTAAGCAATCAATAAGCTCAAGTGAGAGACCTGGCCTCAGTAAATAAAGTGGAGAATGATCCAGGAAGACCTTCAACATCAACCTCTGACCTCCACAGGCACAGCAGGCACTCACACATATATGCACACCTGGTACACATGTGTGCCCACACACATACATACATACATACATGCAAAAAATGAATATATAACACTTCATGTACATTTAAGGGTTTATGTTTAAAATAACTTCACAAGATATTTTTATTATTATAATCGTATACAATGGTTTGAAAAAAAAAGCAGAGAATATTTAGAATAGTAATAAAAAGTGAAAAAATTAGTGAGATTATTTTTTTAAAACTTGCAGAAAAGTGAAACTTTTTCTACATAAGTAGGAAGGTCTTCAATCTTTACAATGAAGCTATCTCTATTTTATAAAAAAAAAAATCTTAACAGATAAAAGCACAGCTAAATGTTTTCCACAAAATTATGAGGTATGCAAAATACTAAGAAAATTCAGCAGAAAATTTAAAAATAAGTATTCTGTGAACACTTGTGTTTCTCAAAGGCAATAATTATACTGCTTTTAATTTATTATCTGCCTTCCTTCATCCTGGGCAGAGTAAAATATACAAAGAAAAAAATGAAGAACTGTTCATACAAAACTGATTAACAGTTATCAGAATACTACTGTGCATGGTGGCTCACCCTTTTAATCCCAACACTACATGAGGCAGATCCCCATGAGTTAAAGGAGAGCCTGCACTACATAGTGAATTCCAGGCTGGCATGACCTACAGTGAGACACTGTCTCAAAAACCAGAAAAAGAAAAATGTGTATTTACACATACATACATACACACATCAGTGTTATCAATTTTGCCATTCCTCAAAACAACTTACTGAAATCTACACATAGAAAACTCTCCTTTATCCATGAACAACATAATTGCTTTAACAGATAGAATATTATATTACATAAGGGTGTGTCTAGTATAAATACTTAAGGTCTTCAAATTTATGCTTGTGAAGAAAGACACGTATCATAAGTGTATCTTATCTTAGACAAAGAAATAAAATAGATGTGGGGGCACACACCTTTAATCCTAGCATTTGGGAGGCAGAGGTAGGAAGATCACTGTGAGTTTGAAGGCACCCTGGGAATACATAGTGAATTCCAGGTCAGCTTTGATTAGAACGAGACCCTTCCTCGAAAATAAATAAATATATATATATATAAATTTTAAAAACTGCTATTATTAGTCTCACTTACCCTGAACCATATATACATATATTATATATACAGCAGAAGTAGAAAGGAGGTTCCAGAAATTAAACAATGGGCTGGGGGCTGGTGTTTAGTGAGTAAAGTGCTTGCCATGTAAGAATAGCGACCTGAGTTCAGATTCCTAGCACTGGTGTAAAAGCCAGTCATGGAGGGACATGCCTCTAATCCCAATGCTAGAGAGGTGAAGATAAGGGGACACCTCAGGTTTACTGGTTAGCTAGTCTAGCCAAATCACTGCACTCTAAGTTCACCAAGAGACCCTGTATCAAAAAAACACGGTGGAAAGAAACCCAACATCCGTTTCTGACCTCCAACACACAACTACACACTTATATCCACACACATATCCATCCATACATATGTTTAAAAATATGTGTTGGAGAGATAGCTTAGTGTTCAAGAGCCTGCTTATGAAGCCTAAGGACCTTGATTTGAGGCTCAATTTCCCAGTATCCACATAAGCCAGATGCACAAGGTGGCACATGCAGCTGGAGTTTGTTTACAATGGCTGGAGGCCCTGGTGCGCCCATTCACTCTCTCTCTGCTTCTTTCTCTCTGCCTGTCTGTCTCTCTCTCTCAAATAAAGAAAGAAAAATAAACAACAAAAGAAAAACATAAAAGGATTACTGGTGTTAAGAGTGGGTGATCTAACAGCTAAAGATTGATCTACCATATGACCCAGCTATAGCACTCCTAGGCATATATCCGAAGGACTCATCTCATTTCCTTAGAAGTACATGCTCAACTATGTTTATTGCTGCTCAATTTATAATAGCTAGGAAATGGAACCAGCCTAGATGTCCCTTAACTGATGAGTGGATAGTGAAGATGTGGCACATTTATACAATGGAGTTCTACTCAGCGGTAAAGAAAAATGAAGTTATGAAATTTGAAGAAAAATGGATGGATCTGGAAAGGATTATACCAAGTGAGGTAACCCAAGCCCAGAAGGCCAAGCGCCACATGTTCTCCCTCATATGTGGATCCTAGCTACAGATGATTGGGTTTCTGCGTGAGAAGGAAAATACTTAGTAGCAGAGGCCAGTAAGTTAAAAAGGAGATATAAAGGGAAGAGAAAGGAAGGGAGAGAGTACTTAATAGGTTGGTATTGCATGTATGTAACTACAATGATTGAGATGAGGAGGTAATATGATGGAGAATGGAATTTCAAAGGGGAAGTGCGGGGGGGAGGGTATTATCATGAGATATGTTTTATAATCATGGAAAATGTTAATAAAAATTGTGAAAAAAATCAACCCCAGAAATCTTGAATAATAAAGAATAACTAATTACACACACACACACACACACACACAAAGAGTGGGTGATCTGCTACCATATGTCCCTGTGGGACCTTGTTCAGATACTTTCCAGTTTTGAAAGTCTATATCTCATGTGAAAAGGGAAAAAAATATCCATTTCAAGGCTATTCTCAATTAATAGTTCATTAACTTGAAAAACAAATGTTTGGAAATAGTTAAGTTCCCAGGCAATGACCCAATGCCAACTTTAACCATAACATTAGTGACCTATAAAACAGATAATATAAGCCTAAGCCCCAAATTCTGGAAGCAGGAAGCCATGACACACAAGAATGAAAAGAATTTCCTCCCCTTTCTTAGGACATATTAAGCTGGAATAAAATTTCGGCACAGTAGAAGTCCTTCCCACTTCCCATTGGGACTCTACAATCCTGATAGCCTGAACTTGAAATGATTTATTTAATAAATTCCAGCTTTTGACAGTTCTTGTCCGTTTTCTATGTAATTTCTAAATCCAGTTATTTAAAACCTACAAAGCTCTGTGGTTTATTTGGGTTAAAAAAAAAAAACAAAAAACCAAAGAAACAATTATGACATCTGTAATAAGGCTTGTGGTGAAAAGTTATCAAGAAAAAAATACACTTAAATACAAAGACCACAAGTAAAATGGGCGCATCTAAACTTAAGCACCTTTTAGCATGTACCTCTCGACATAAACATACGCATACCACACAATTATTATGCTAGCGATGTTCTTCCTTGCCATTCCTTCTTAGAATGCTATAACTCCTCCTGCACAATGACAATACCTAACTTAATGAAGATATTTCTAGATCTTCAAATGTATGTTTGTGGAGATTAAAAAAGAATAGATGAAATAGAAACACCAACTGTTGCTAGTCTCACTTACCCAAAGCCAGACACCTAATAGGCAGGGATAGAAAGACAATATCAGAAATTAATCACAACCCAAACACTCCTTTGTAAGGCACAGTTATATTTCTATTCTCTTCTTAACTGTTCAGTGCTATACAAGTTACTACTATGTTTTATCTAACTTTTATATTACCTCTGTACCTGCATGTTTTAAAATGCCTAGCATGGTTATCACTAATTAAATGTCTACCCCTCAGTGAATCCAAAGAAATCAACAAAACCTGAGTAACAAATTAAAAAAAAAAAAAAGAGCTGGAGAGATAGCTTAGTGGTTAAGGCATTTGCATGCAAAGCCAAAGGATCCCATTTGACTCTGCAGGACCCATGTAAGCCAGATGCACGAGGGAGCACATGCGTCTGGAGTTCATTTGCAGTGGCTGGAAGCCCTGGTGTGCCCATTCTCTCTCTCCCTCTTTCTCTCTCTGAAATAAGTAAAATATACTTCTTTTAAAATCTCACAAACCAACAAGGCAGAGAATGCTTCATCATCTGGGTAAAGATTCAAATGGCCACTAGAGGCAAAAGAGAACTTTGTTCGGCTGGACAGACGGCTTAGCAGTTAAGGTGCTTGCCTGTGAAGACTAAGGACCCAAGTTCAATTCCTCAGTACCCACGTAGGCCAGATGCACAAGGTGGTGCAGGCATCTGCAGTTTATTTGTAGTGGCTAGAAGCCCTACCATGCCCACTTTCTATCTGCCTCTTTCTCTCTCTCTCAAATAAATAAAATGTATGAAGAAAAGAAAAAAATGGAAATGGTGAATTTGTATGTTTAACTTGCACAAAATTCGCCTATTATGTAATTTACAAATAATCATATGGTAAACAAAATGCCAGGTAGAAAAATAATCCATTTTATGTTCCCTTTTTTAGACGTTAAAAAACAGTATGATGGGGATGAAAAAATAAGTCTTCAAGGACAATGAAATTAATTATTTCCTTCCTTCCCTCCCCTCCCTCCTCTTTCCTTCCCTTCCCTCTCTCCTTTCCTCCCCTCCCCCTCCCTCCCTCTCTTCATTCTTTTCACATCTCTATTCCAAAAGTCAAAAGGAAAAAAAAAAAAATTGAAGGGCAGGTCAGCTAGCTCTATCAAGTGGCCATCCCTACAATCCCACTCCAGACGAAAAGGAACCACTCAGTTCAACAAACGGGGTAACAGACGTACAGCTAGAAAATATTCTAATACCTGCTTCAATCAGCTGACCAAAAGACACAGGATAAACACCACAAAATCCAGTCTGGACCATGGCTCCATAGAAGACATTATCAACACTTTCACAGAAGCGCTGCTGGGGACCACATTTCAAATTACCACATGATTATGGGCTCAAAGATGGGCCAGGTGCCAAGTCACTTAAAGCAGATCAAGTAACATGAATCTGTGCCAACATTGTTTCACCTCAGCACTACACTTTCTAGAGGAGCTAACAATGCTCTCAATCAGACTTCTCAACCAATTGTTTTAGGAAAACAATTATGATAAAATGTAGTTTTAGCTCTAGGAAATGACTTTCACTTATTACTTTAGATGCTAGTTGCAAGTATACAAATAAGAAAACATACTTACAGATTGTATATCTTGTAATGGTTTTTATGCTTTGAATCCAAAAACCTTAAAATAAAACAAAAAGTCACCATTAACAAAAATTCACTGATGCTTGAAATCACATTAACATTAAAAGAACGAAAAGACTTTATTTTTCCTAATTGCAACTATCAATAAGTAAAAATAACTTGATTACATATCCTCTCCAACTAGTACCATGTCAGTCTTATTACATCACACAGATTTATACAATCTGAGCTATAACCAGAACTTTCCATGCAATATTTTCTTCTGTTTTCAGCCTAATGTGACATTAATAAATAACTTGAAAAGGCAGTCATATTATTTAACTCAAGTTCATAGAGATTTGAAAATCACAAGCAACCAAGTATTATTTTGTTTGTTTGTTTGTTTTGTTTGTTTTTTTTTGAGGTAGGGTCTCACTGTAGTTCAGGCTGACCTGGAATTCACTATGGAGTCTCAGGGTGGCCTCGAACTCACAGCAATCCTCCTACCTCTGCCTCCCGAGTTTAAAGGCATGCGCCACCACGCCCAGTACCAAGTATTCTTAAAAAGTATCCTTGGAATGGAGAGATGACTTAGCGGTTAAGCACTTGCCTGTAAAGCCTAAGGACCCCGGTACGAGGCTCAATTCTCCAGGCCCCACGTTAGCCAGATGCACAAGGGGGCTCATACATCTGGAGTTTGTTTGCAGTGGCTGGAAGCCCTGGCATGCCCATTCTCTCTCTCACTCTCTCTCTCCCCCTCTTTCTCTGTCTGTCACTCCCAAATAAATAAATAAACAAACAAACAAATAAATAAATAACGCATCCTGTGAGAAGCCAGGCATAGTGGCTTACACCTGTAATCTTAGGACTAAGGTAAGAGGATCACCAGCCATTGCTATATTGTAAATTCCAGGTCAGCCTGGGCTAAAATGAGAATGTGCCTCAAAACAAAAACAAAAGAAAGCTAGAGAGATGGCTTAACAGTTAAGTCACTTTAAAGCCCAAGGACCCATGTTCAATTCTCCAGGTCCCACATAAGACAGACACATAAGGTGACGCAAGTGCACAAGGGTGCATGCACACAAGGTGCACACACATCTGGAGTACAAATGCAGTGGCTGGAGACCCTAGTGCACCAAATCCCTCTCTTTCTCGTTAATCTCTCTCACTCATATATATATTTTTTTAATTTAAAAAGCTGGGTGTAGTAACACATGCATGTGATTCTAGGACTAGAGAGACAAAACAGGAGGACCCCTAAGGCTCACTGGCAAGCCAGTCTAGCCACTTTGACAAGGCCAATGAAAAACCCTGTCTCAAAAGTGATGGGCAAATGGTCTAAGTGAGATCAGGGAGGAGAGTTAATAAAAATTTAATTGAAAAACAGGCATGATGGTCTACGCCTTTAACCCAGCACTTGGGAAGCAGAGGTAGGAGGATTGCATGAGTTTGGGGCCACAATGAGAATACATAATGAATTCCAGGTCAGCCTGGGCTAGAGACCCACCCTACCTCGAAAAACCTAAAGAAAAAAAATAAAATTAAGTTGAAGGTGGAGAGATGGTGCTTGCTTGCAAAGTCTGACAACCCAAGTTTGATTGCCTAGTACCTACCTAGAGCCAAAAGCACTGAAGTGGCTAGTCTGCCCATTCTCTCTCTCCCTCCCACCCCCAAATAAATAAAATATTTTTTAAAAATTTAAATTGTGAGCTGGGCGTGGTGGCGCACACCTTTAATCCCAGCACTCGGGAGGCAGAGGTAGGAGGATTGCCATGAGTTCAAGGCCACCCTGAGACTCCATAGTGAATTCCAGGTCAGCCTGGGCTGGAGTAAGACCCAAACCAAAAAAAAAAAAAAAAAAAAGAAGAAGAAATTTAAGTTGTTATGAATAATCCATATAGAAAAACTACTTTTATGCTAGCAAATGACATGTGTTTTAAAAAGGAGAGTTTGGACAGAAGTACCCTGTGGGGGTGGATAATGCTGTGCCCAGAAGCCATAGATTGTTAGAAAAAATTCAATGCCTGGAGTGGGTCACCTTCCAGTGACCTGGTGGCCAGAGTCCCTGATCCCCACCCTTCTCCAAACCCTACAGGCTACTGCCAAGGCTCTTGGTTGCCAACCAGAACTAGATGGTAAGGCCCTACTGCTGAAGACTCCACATGCTTGGGCTGCAGGGCACTGAGAATTGGAAATGAGCAAGAAGCCTTCTCCCTGATGACTAGCTGTCAGAATGCTAAAAAGAGCTATGTTGTACACAGCCTTTTGGAGAGAAGTCATCAACGGTGTTAACCAGCAATGGTCCCTGCAAGCTAGACAGCTCAAATGTGCCAAATGGTGCAATAGTGGGTTGTATGTTTGGGGGAAAACTAACTGCTCTCTGATTGGACTGAAGGCCTGCTCCATGGGAGGGAAATAATGCCTGGAATACTAACAATTGAGTACTAATGAAGCCTGTGGCTGGGAGGTTATAAGCCCTAGAGGAGTATAATGCCTGCTGTTGCCTGGCTAAATGTGCGTGTATGTCCATCAAATTGCTGCCTATATGTTACTCTAGTCTCATTTTTGGTTCAATAAGTTTTCAGATAGCAGTGACCACTAGAGTGACTCAAAACTCACCACAGTGGGCTATCTGAGGTTAAAAAATTTGCCCCTGCAAAACCTAAGGACCCAGGTTCAATTCCTAGTACCCACATAAACCAGATGCATGTGGTGGCACATGCATCTGGAGTTTGTTTACAGTGGCTAGAGGCCCTAGCATACCCATTCTCTATATCTGCCTTTCTCCCTCTCTCAAATAAATAAATAAATAAATAATTTTTTAAACTCACCATAGTGCTAGGAAGTAGTGACAGCACTAAGTGAGACATCTCTATCACACCCTCCAAGGCTCAGGGACCACTGTGGAAGAGGTGGAAAAAAGACAGGACTGCTTAAAATACTGTCCTCCAGATACAAAGTGGCCTTGATATTCATGACCTTACAGTGGCTGATGCTACCTACACAAGACCTGCATAACAATGACATTATCAAAATAAGAGAGAAAGGGGTTCAATGGAGGGAGGATTTAGAAGGGAGAAATGAAGGTCCTGGCAAAGGATTATTTATGATCATGGCATGTTGCCTATCTATTCTTTTGGAAGTTTTCCATAAAAAGCTTAAAAGGAGGGCTGGAAGGATGACTTAGTGGTTAAGGTGTTTGCCTGCAAAGACTCCCCAGGACCCACATTGGCCAGATGCACAAGGGGGTGCACATGTCTGGAGTTCATCTGCAGTGGCTGGAAGCCCTGGCACGCCCATTCTCTCTTTCTCGGTCAAATAAATAAATAAAAATAATTTTTTTAAAAAAGTTTTAAAAGTACTGGAAAGATGGCTCAGTGATTAAAGGGGTTTGCTTGCAAAGCTGATAGCCTGGGTTTGGTTTCCCAGTATGCACATAAAGCCAGATGTACAAAGTGACACGCATCTGGAATTCACTTCTAGTG
The DNA here is from genome assembly GCF_020740685.1 of Jaculus jaculus. Classification (NCBI taxonomy): domain Eukaryota; kingdom Metazoa; phylum Chordata; class Mammalia; order Rodentia; family Dipodidae; genus Jaculus; species Jaculus jaculus. The sequence goes on from NC_059102.1 coordinate 48,070,384, forward strand.
GCAGGAAGCCCAGGCAAGCCCATTCTCTCTACCTTTTTCTCTGCGTCTCTCAAAAAAAAAAAAAACATATCTTTTTTGGCAGTGACCTTGGGATGACTCAGAAGGTATCATAGTGCTGGAAAGAAGTGATCAGAATGCTCAGTACTGTAATACCTCTATCACACCTTCCAAGGCTCAGGGTCTAATGTGGAAGAGGTGAGGGAAAGAATGTAAGAGCCAAAGGAAGGGTAGTACTCCTTACAACGTGCTCCTCCAGTCACAAAATGGCCTGTATATCTATCCATGACCTCATAATGCCTGACACTACCTACACAAGACCATCATAAGAGGAGGAAAAGATAATGACATCAAAATAAAAGAAAGACTGATTGAGATGGGGAGGGGATATGATGGAGAATGGAATTTCAAAGGGGAAAGGGGGGGAGGGATTTTTTTTATAATCATGGAAATGTTAATAAAAATTGAGAAAAAAATTTAAAAAATACATATCTTTTAAAAAAGTTAGGAAAAGATGGACACTATTCCTGAGGAGCAACATCATCTGAGGTTGTCTTCTGACCTTCATATGCACATATGTGTCCAAGTACCTACACACACACACACACACACACACACACACACACACCCTACATGAACATGCAAGCACACATATATGAACACACCAAAATCCTAAAAATTCAGCTATTATTGTTTTTCAAATGAAAAATAAAGATATTATAAAGCACTAAGTAGTGCTGGGCATGGTGGTGCATGCCTTTAATCCCAGAACTTGAGAGGTAGAGGGAGGTGGATCACTGTGAATTCAAGGCTACCCTGAGACATAGTAAATTCCAGGTCAGCCTGGGCTAGAGTTAAACCCCACCTCGAAAAATTAAAAACTAATAATAAAATAAAACTACCAGTAATAACTTACTTCTGTGCAAAATTTATTAAACATTTTCATATGTATAAGCTAATTTGACCCTCACAAACATCTGAGAGATAGACCTTACATTTTTACAGAGGAGGGAAATAGGTTCCAAAAGATTATAGGACTGGAGGTATACAGCTAGTAAGTAAAACACTCATACCCCAAAACCACTTTCTCAAAACCATTAGTTATGAAACTAAACAACAATTATAGGTACCACAAGCACTTACTACATTCTAGGCATTATTTTTAAGTATTTTAGATATATGTAAATTTTTAAATTTTCAGTTCTATGAGGTAGATAACAGAAGGATAGAAAAGACAGATCTAGTGAAGCTGGCCCGGAATTTACTAGGTAGCCAAGGATGACATTGAATTTCTGATCCTAACACCTCTCTCAAGTACTGGGATTACAGACCTATGCTACCGTGCCTAGTTTATGTGATCATGAGTAAAACCAGGACCTTGTACATGCTAGGCAAGCACTCTACCAACTAAGTAACATACCCAGGCCAGACAGGAGTTCAAATTGAAGGGATGTATGATTGCCCAGTAAAATGAATAAAAATAGACTCAAATAGAAGCATACATTATCTTCATGTAATTTCTGAACACTAAGAAAACAAAAGAAGACCTAAAATCTGTCAGAAAAGAAATGAGAATATTGAATATTAATGACAACATTAGCTGTTACAAAACACTGGGCAAATCCTGATTTTGAGAAAAAGTTAGTTTTATCCTAGAGCTCTATACAAAGTTAAGACTTACATATCATGGGTGAACAAAGCATTTTTAAATAAGCAACCTCAAGCAATTTTGCTCTCCACTCTTGGGAAATCAGTAAAAGATGTAAACCATCAGAATAAGACTGGAAAACGATGAAAGATGATAGCTTCTAGAAAATGAAGACTCCAACTCAAGAAAAAGAAGAAAACAATCCCAAGAATGATGGCAAAAGGTCATCTCAGGTACACTGCCTCACAGGAATTCAAGAAGGCACCTTGTTCAGAAGGAAAAGCAAGAGGCTCCAGAGGAAGGAAAACTCCTAAGAACAACAAATGTGCTCAAACATGGTGAGATTCACAGAATTAGGGGCATCTGTAAGTGAATTTAAAAATAAGAGCTAGGTGTGGTGGAACACATCTTTAAAACCAGCACATGGGAGGCTGAGGTAGGAGGACTGCTATGAGTTAGGGGCCATCCTGAGACTAATTCCAGGTCAGTCTGGGCTACAGCAGGACCCTGCCTCAAAAAACAACAACAGGGCTGGAGAGATGGCTTAGCGGTTAAGCGCTTGCCTGTGAAGCCTAAGGACCCCGGTTTGAGGCTCGGTTCCCCAGGTCCCACGTTAGCCAGATGCACAAGGGGGCGCATGCGTCTGGAGTTCGTTTGCAGAGGCTGTAAGCCCTGGCGTGCCCATTCTCTCTCTCTCCCTCTATCTGTCTTTCTCTCTGTGTCTGTCACTCTCAAATAAATAAATAAATAAATTTTAAAAAACAACAACAACAAAATAAATAAAAATAAACAATATGCTACAATATACTTGTCTCTTACTCAGATGAACATATTCTTGAAAGACAGTAAAATATCAGAAGAGGGAAAAAACAAACAAAAGATTGAGGAACTTCACAACATTTAACTACTAGTATATCTAATTAATTCTTGATATGATTGGTTACTTTTCTACTACCATTAGTTTAATAGAAACAAAGGAAACTACAACTCTAGGCATATTTTCAACTAAGAATAAGGAACAAGTTCAAGTACAAAAGCCAGGAAACAGGGAGAAAGTGTTCATGTAATTTTGGAGTTCACGTCAGACAGGGAAGGAAATACTGGCATTTTTAGATATGATATGGATCAGTAAAACAGATTTCAAAAGCTTCATTTTAAGTAACAGCCTGTGAGTCCAAAACCCAATCTAAAAGGAAAGACTTAACTAAAATTTCATACAGCAACTACAACTGATTTTTTTTTTTTCAAAGTAGGGTCTCACTCTAGACCAGGCTGACTTAGATTTCACTGTGAAATCTCTCAGGGTGGCCTTGAACTCACAAGGATCCTCGATCCTCCTACCTCTGCATCCCGAGTGCTGGGATTAAAGGCGTGTGCCACCACGCCCAGCTTTTAAAAAAAAATTTTGTTATTATTTTTATTTATTTATTTGAGAGCAATAGAGAAAGAGGCAGAGAGAGATAGAGAGACAATGGACATGCCAGGGCCTCCAGCCACTGCAAATGAACTCCAGACGCGTGCGCCCCCTTCTGCATCTGGCTAACATGGGTCCTGGGGAAACAAGCCTCGAACCGGGGTCCTTAGGCTTCACAGGTAAGCGCTTAACCGTTAAGCCATCTCTCCAGCCCATCATCCAGCTTTAATTGTAATCTTCTAAAAAAGTAAAGGTAGAAAAACAAATTTTCTTTCATTTTTTAAAAATGAAGCCAGGGGACTGGAGAGATGCCTCAGCAGTTAAAGGCACTTGTTTGCAAAGCATGATGGGCTGTGTTCGATTTCCACGTAAGCCAAATACACAAAATGGTACAGACATCTGGAGTTCATTTGCTGTGGCAAGAAGCCCTGGAATACCCACTCTCTCTCTGCTTACAAATAAATAAATAAATTTTTTTAAATATGCAGCCACGTGTTCTGGTATATGCCCATAATCTCAGCACACCTGAAATCCCAAAGCTCGGGAAGCAGAAATGAAAGGATTCCTGTAAATTTGAGGCCAATCTGATCTTGGAAAAGTCTAAGCCAGCCAGGGGTACAGAGGAGGAGTCTTTGCCTCAGAAACAAACAGTAGACTAGAGAGATGGCTCAAAGGTTATAGGTGTTTGCTTGCAAAGCCTGGCAGCCTGGGATTCAATTCCCCAGTACCAACATAAAGTGAGATGTACAAAGTGGTGGGTGCATTTTCAGTACGGAAAGGCCCTGGCATGCCCATTCTCTCATTCTCTCATTCAAACACTCAATCTCTCTCTCTCCCCTCTCTCACTGTTTAAAAAAAAAAAAAACAGTAATAATCTATGAATTTGGATTAAGGCTTTCTAGGATTCTTTTCTGCAACGAACAGATATTTAAAGACAACAAACCAATTTAGCTGCAGATAATTAATCATTCACAAGGCTCAGATTCGAAAGGGACATTTGGGGGGGTATATAAAAATAAATGAATTCAAAACAACAGCATCTAAGAAGGAATAGAAAACAAAAGGGTGGAGCTAGAGAGATGGCTTAGCGGTTAAGTGGCAGAAGAAGCCTAAGGACCCTGGTTCAAGGCTCGATTCTCCAGGACCCACGTTAGACAGATACACAAGTGGGCGCACGCGTCTGGAGTTCCTTTGCAGTGGCCGGAAGCCCTGGCGTGCCCATTCTCTCTCTTTCTCTATCTGCCTCTTTCTCTGTCACTCTCAAATAAATAAATAAAAAGAAAAGAAAAAAAAAGGGATGGAGTAGGAATAGAGCTATAGAACAATTTATTAAGTATAACTGCAAAAGTTAGACAGTTGTATGATACTAGAAACGGAAAAGGGTTCTTAAATTCTCATCCCACTTTCATCTTCTCTGCCTCAAAGAAAAATCCTAGTCAGTCATAGTAGATAGCTATAAAAACATTTTCTTCCCAATAATTGAAGCAAAGCTCTCTCTTATTCGGTTATTTATTTAAAAGAAAGAGGCAGAGAGAAAATGAATGGGTACACCAGGGCCTCCAGCAGCTACAAACTCCAGACACGTGTCACCTTGTGCATTTGGCTAACATGGGTCTTGGGGAATCAAACCTAGGTCTTTTGGTTTTGCAGGCAAGCACCTTAACTGCTAAGCCATCTCTCCAGCCCATAAGCAAAGTTATTTGTTAAGAAATATTCCTTGGGCTAGAGAGATGGCTTAGTGGTTAAGCGCTTGCCTATGAAACCTAAGGACCCCGGTTCAAGGCTCAATTCCCCTTCCTCCCTCCTTCCCTCGCTCCCTCCCTCCGTTTCATTGGGATGAGGATGGTTATGTATATATTAACTCCATATTCAATTTTCTTTTCTTTTTTTTGTTTTCCAAGGTAGGATTTCACTTGAGTCCAGGCTGACTTGGAATTCACTACGTAGCCTCAGGGTGGCCTTGAACCTCTGTCCTTAGGCTTCTTCCGCCACTTAACCGCTAAGCCATCTCTCTAGCTCCACCCTTTTGTTTTCTATTCCTTCTTAGATGCTGTTGTTTTGAATTCATCTATTTTTATATACACCCCCAAATGTCCCTTTCGAATCTGAGCCTTGTGAATGATTAATTATCTGCAGCTAAATTGGTTTGTTGTCTTTAAATATCTGTTCGTTGCAGAAAAGAATCCTAGAAAGCCTTAATCCAAATTCATAGATTATTACTGTTTTTGTTTTTTTTTTTTTTTTTTTTAACAGTGAGAGAGGGGAGAGAGAGAGATTGAGTGCACAAAGGGACACACCTGTCTGGAGTTCCTTTGCAGTGGCTGGAGGCCCTGGCACGCCCATTCTCTCTCTCTCTCTCTGCCTCTCTCTCAAATATATAAATAAAGAAAATATTTTTTTTTTAAAGAAACCAACTGCTTAATCACACAACTACAGAAAGGTAACCACATTAGAAACATCACCATTTTTTTTCCCCGAGGTAGGGTCTCACTCTAGCTCAGGCTGACCTGGAATTCGCTCTGTAGTCTCAGGGTGGCCTTGGGCTCACAGAGATCCTCATCCTCCTACCTGTGCCTCCCGAGTGAGTGCTGGGATTAAAGGCGTGTGCCACCAAGCCCAGCTTTTACAAACATCACTTTTGCCAACAAATTTCTAAACACTTGACAATATTCCTTTTGCTAAGGTTGTAAAGAGGCACTCAAATATTTAAGTGTTAATATATCAACTCCATAGCTAAAAGGTAAAGTTATCTCATGGAAGCATTTGTGAAAGAACACCAAGATACATGCAGGAAGATATTTATTAGGGTATTTACTTCTGGGCTTTTGTTTGTTTGTTTGTTTTACTTTAGAACAGGATCTCTTGATACCCAGGCTGGCTTCAAACTTACTAAATACTTAAAGGTGACCTTTAACTCCAAATTCTCCTGCCTCCACGTTGAGTGGTATTGAGATCACAGGTATGTGCCACACTCCAGTTTGTGCATGCTAGGTGACCGTGCTATGTCCCCAGCCCTTTGAGCACTATTCAATGGCAAAAAAAAAAAAAGAAAAGAAACTTCAATATCCATCATGACTATTATGCTATGATGACAAAATGGATTAAAAAGCACCTGATAAAAAAAAGCCATAACAAGTCAGATGTGGTGGCGCATGCCTACAATCCCAGCACTTTGAAGGCCAAGATAGGAGGATCACTGTGAATTTGAGGCCACCCTGAGACTACAGAGTGAATTCCAGGCCAGGCCACCCTGGGATAAAGCAAGACACTACCTCAAAAAAAATTAAATAAATAAATAAAAAGCCATGACAATTATTAAAACTTCTTAAGATATATGTAGTTTTCTAAAAGCGAGATAAGAATAGTATTTTCCCTTTATTTGTAAAAAGTAATTAGAGCTGGGGAGTTTTAATCCCCACACCCCAGAGAATGGAGGTTCATCAAGTAATACCTCTTATGTAAATGATTAAGTTTCTAAAATACCTCAAACATGTGGCTTGAAGAGCTACTGCGCTGCAGAACACTTCACATGCAGGGAAAGCAGTCTACCCATTCCAATTCCAGAACTGAGGCTGGATGCTAACCCAGGGTAGCCTTCTGAACCTTGCCAGTACAACTCTTCACAGGCTTCTTCATGAGTACCTTTATCTCAATCTTACAATAAGCCTGTACCTTGGTCTTCACAGGCTGCTATCGCTAAATTCTTAAACTGGTACAGCTGTTTATTTTTGAGATCTGTTCTCACTATATTGCCTAGTCCGATTTCAAAACTGTGGCCTAAAGCAAACCTGCTACCTAAGTCCTTTGACTATCTCAGTCTACCACCATGAATAGCTGGATTTAGTAGTTTATAAACAGAAATTTTTGTCTACAGTTGTACAATCTATAAAGTTGAAGATTACAAAGATTAAAAAAAAAAAAAAGAGCCAGGCATGGTGGCGCACACCTTTAATCCCAGCACTTGGAGGATGATCACTGTGAGTTCAAGGCCACCCTGAGAATACATAGTGAATTAACTCCAGGTCAGCCAGAGTGAGACCCTACCTCAAAAAAAAAAAGAAAGAAAGAAAGAAGGAAGGAAGGAAGGAAGAAAGGAAGGAAGGAAGGAAGGAAAGAAGGAAGGAAGGAAGGGAAGAAAAAGCAGGTAAACAATTAAAAAGAGTGCAAATAAGGTTTCTAATTGTATCCCTCTTCAGAAGAAAGGTCTGAAGAGAAGGGATATATAAAGTATAAGAATGTGTAGGTAAACTTTGTCATCTTTAAGCTGTTCAGCAATCCAACTGGAGAGAAGCTCAAGAGGGCAGGCTCCAGACACTGAGTCCTGGTGAATGAGGCAAGGTGCGGGTAGGGGCAGGTGAGCCACAGATTCTTCAAAGACATCACGAGAGGAGCCCAGAGCTCAAGCAACCACTGGAATCCAGATATGGCAGCAGTGGAATAGAAAGTGTTTGGGCAGAAATGCCACGGCAGATTGCTGTTGTCACACCTAGCCATGCCTTGTTTCCTGAGTTTATCTGTCTTCTAAACCTGGTTGCAAGGAGATTTTAGGGTTGTACCTACCTCCAGCAGATCCAGGAGACCTACCCTAAAAGCAAAACAAATCAAAACCCCAACAAACTCCAGAAAAGAAGGAGTTTTAGAGAGATCGCTTGATAAAATCCAAATTCCAGTTTTGACAAGGCCAAAATACATACATACATACACGCGCACACACGCACACACACACACACACACACACACACACATCTTTTTCCTTCTTTCCCTCTCTCCCTCTCTCCCTCTATCAAATTCTCATTCTTGGGCTGGAGAGATGGCTTACTGGTTAAGCGCTTGCCTGTGAAGCCACAGACCACAGTTGGAGGCTCAATTCCCCAGGACCCACGTTAGACAGATGCACAAGGGGGTGCACGTGTCTGGAGTTCATTTGCAGTGGCTGGAAGCCCTGGTTCACCCATTCTCTCTCTCTCTCTGCCTCTTTCTCTGTCTGTCTCTCTCAAATAAATAAATAAAAATAAACAAAAATATTTTTTTAAAAATTCTCATTCTTTCCCCCCTCTAGGGGAATGTGGGCCATTCAAAGGGAAAAAGTAAATCAACATAAACTATCTCTGAGAAAGATCAGATGATAAATTTACTAGACAAACATTTTAAAACTGTCTTAAGAACACTCAAAAAGCTAAAGAAAGATGGATAAGGTTAAAAAAAATTAAAGCAGAATGGGAATATCAGTGATGTGACCGAAAAATTACAACTTGGTGTATTGGAACATACCTGTAATTCCCAGAATTTAGAAGGCTGAGGCAGAAAGATAAAAACAAAACATGGAATTTCAAAGGGGAAAGGGGGGGTAGGGAGGGAATTAACATGGGATTTTTTTTATAATCATGGAAAATGCTAATAAAAATTTTAAAAAGAAAGATAAAAACAAAACAACAAAAAAAAAGACAGAAGGCTTAGCAGTTAAGGCTTGTGAAGCCTAAGGACCCAGATCAATTCCCCCAGTACCCACATAAGGCAGATGTGCAAGGTGGTGCATGTGTTTGCAATGGTTAGAGGCCATTCTATCTATCCACCTCCCTGAAACTACATAGTGAATTCCAAGCCAGCCTGAGCTAGAGCGAGACCCTATCTTGAAAAATAAAAATAGAACTACTCAGAAACCCGTATTGAGACAGATTATCATCAACCTATAAAAAGACAAAAACAGCTGGTATTTAACTGAGCTGGTCGAGTTCTTGCCTAGCGTGCATAATACCCCAGGTTCAATCTCCTGCACCACATAAACCACTCCCAGGGGTGCACACCAGTAATCCCAGCACTCAAGAGGTAGAAGCAGAAGGATCAAAAATTCAAAGTCATGTTCTATACTACATAGTGTGTCGGAGGACATCATGGCATACATGACACCCCATCCTAAAAACAAAATAAAGCCACGTAAAGCAGATGCACAAAGTAGCTCAAGCTTGTGCAGCTCGTCTGCAGCAGCTACAGGCCCCAGAATGCCTGTACTCTCTGTCTCACTCTCTTTCTGCTTGAAATAAATACAGATTATTTTTTTTAAAAAAAGAACAGAATATTTGAAAAGTTTCTTCAGTGAGAAAATGTATATAATGGCACATAAGGAAGAATACAGGCTCTTATAAATGGGCAAGGAAACTGAGTTAATACACAAGACAATGGTAAGTCTTTTCCAAAATAATACCACAACCTCACTCTTGAGAGTTATAATGCACAGAAGCATAGTAAAGACTCTGCAATCAGACTAGCTTGCCTGTTAAACCTTCATTTTCTGGCTCATTAGGGATAGAAATATTCTCAAGCTGTACCCCATAAACACATGAAGCATCAATTTGTTAGAGCCTGTTTAGATTTATACCAGATAATACATACATCAGGTACCCCTCATACTGGTCTAAGGGACAACATTGAGACATACATCATAGAGTGATCAATTATCTGAGTTCATATTACTATTAGCTCAGACGAACAGCTTAGTGGCAATAAGTAAGTAGGGAGAAAAGTAGTAACTCAGAGGAAAAGAAAGAAAAAAGAAAAAGGTGGGAAAGTTAGCTCTTAACCTTTATTCTAAAAGACATCCCTGTCCTCCTCTGTCAGTACTGATTCAAGAGTTAGCAGAACATCAACAATTAAGACAGCAAAAACTGCAAACAAACAGGGCTGGAGAAATGGTTCAGCAGCTAAAGGCCCATGTTTGTAAAACCTGCCCAGGATTCAAGTCCCCAGTAAAGACCCAATAAAGCCAGATGCACAAAGTTGAGAGTTCACTTGTAGTGGGAAGGACATTCCCATATACTCACTCACTCTCTTTCTCAAGAAAGACAGCAAAAACTGCAACTTGATTGATTTTTCCTCTCCCCTTTTGTGTATTTTGTATAGCAATTCTTGATTTTAAGAAGTAACCTTAATTGAAGAAGTTAAATATTTGCCTCAAACTTTGAGTACCAAGTACATCTAATATAAAATTTCACATTGCTATAATGCATATACTCCCTCAAAGCCATTAAACAGTGAACAATGTAAGCATGAAGATATCTGCAATTTGTTTATTTTACACAAAGAAATGATGCAACATAATGACAAAAGACAAACTGCAAAAAGAGATTTCGTATCTGCAAAATGACAGTAAATACAATTATCCTTTGAACAGCCCAACAGAGAGCAAAGAAAATTCAACTGAAAGGTCTTACTAATATAAAAGTACAGGGTTGAAGCCGGGCATCGTGGCACACACCTTTAATCCCAGCACTCAGGAGGCAGAGGTAGGAGGATTGCTGTGAGTTCAAGGCCACCTGAGAATACATAGTGAATTCCAGGTCAGCCTGAGCTAGAGTGAGACCCTACCTTGGGGAAATAAAAAAAAAAAAAAAAAAAAGTACAGGGTTATAGTTTGAATAGTAAGGCCTGGCAGAAGTCGGTCAAAAAAGTGATAACCTAGCCGGGTGTGGTGGTGCACGCCTTTAATCCCAGCACTCGGGAGGCAGAGGTAGGAGGATTGCCATGAGTTCAAGGCCACCCTGAGATGACAGAGTTAATTCCAGGTCAGCCTGGACCGGAGTGAGACCCTACCTCGAAAAACCAAAAAAAAAAAAAAGTGATAACCTGGGCTGGAGAGATGGCTTAGCGGTTAAGCGCTTGCCTGTGAAGCCTAAGGACCCCAGTTCGAGGCTCGGTTCCCCAGGTCCCACATTAGCCAGATGCATAAGGGGGCGCACGCGTCTGGAGTTCGTTTGCAGAGGCTGGAGGCCCTGGCGCACCCATTCTCTCTCTCTCCCTCTATCTGTCTTTCTCTCTGTGTCTGTCGCTCTCAAATAAATAAATAAATAAATAAATAAAAATAAAAGAAAATTATTAAAAAAAAAAGTGATAACCTTTGAAGGTGACAGTAGGCCTTTGTTTCTGCATATGCTCTCTCCCTGCTTCCTGGTTTGCCACATCTCTTGCACATATGCCCTCCATTGCAAACTCCGTTAGAGCTTCTGATGCCACAAATGGACAGTCGTAAAGAGTGGCTATGCCCTGCCTTCCCTAACAGGATAGCAAAATCCTTCTGAAATCATGAAGCTAAAATCTTAAACTGTTTGTCAGGTATTCTGTCACAGCCACACAAAAGTAACTTTACAAAAGGTATATGAGGGCTGGAAAGATGTCTGAACAGTTAAGGTGCTTGCCTGCAAAGCCTTACGATCCAGGTTCAGTTCCCCAGTATACACATAAGCCAGATGCACAGGTGGCATGCACATGTGGAATTCATTTGCAGTGGCTAGAGACCCTGGGCATGCCCATTCTACCTGCCTCTTTTTCTCTCAAATAAATAAATAATAAAAAAATAAAAGGTACATGAAAAATGAAACATTTCGCCTAAAATGTTACCAATTTGAATCAGAAAAGGAATCATTATTATTGCTAATATCCCCAGCAACTCCAAGTTAATCCATTATTCAGATACTGAACACAATGTTCCATTGAAGAAAGTCAATAAAACATCTTCTTGGGCTGGAGAGATGGCTTAGCGGTTAAGTGTTTGCCTGTGAAGCCTAAGGACCTCAGTTCTAGGCTCGATTCCCCAGGACCCATGTAAGCCAGAAATGCACAAGGTGGCACACCTCAATCACAAGGATATTCTTTTTAATTTTTGTTTATTTTTATTTATTCATTTGAGAGCGACAGAGAGAGAGAGAAAGAGGCAGAGAGAGAGAGAAAGGGAGGGAGAGAGAGAGAATGGGCATGCCAGGGCCGCCAGCCACTGCGAACGAACTCCAGACGAGAGCGGCCCCTTGTGCATCCCATGGGTCCTGGGGAATCAAGCCTCGAACCAGGGTCCCTAGGCTTCACAGGCAAGTGCTTAACCGCTAAGCCATCTCTCCAGCCCCACAAGAATATTCTTGTTGAGCATGGTAGCACATGCCTTTAACCACAGCACTTGGAAGACATAGGCAGGAGGATCACTGTGAGTTCAGACTACAGAATGAATGCTAGGTCAGCCTGAGCTAGAGTGAGACCCTACCCTGAAAAAAAACAAGGAGAGAGGGGGAGGGGTACCATGCCTCAAAAGAAAACACAAAGATACTTGTACAGTGAGCAGACAACTCCCCTCTATTCAGAATACTTGTACCTTTTTTAGTTGTTTATTTTTATTATTTGAGAGCAACAGACAGAAAGAGAAACAGGCAGAGAGACAAAGAGAATGGACACGCCAGGGCCTTCAGCCAGTGCAAACGAACTCCAGGTGCATGCACCACCTTGTGCATCTGGCTTACATGGGTCCTGAAGAATCAAGCCTCAAACCAGGGTCCTTAGGCTTCACAGGCAAGTGTTTAACTGCTAAGCCATCTCTCCAGCCCCACTCATACCTTTTGTCAGTAAAACTAAAGTACTAATTTAGCTTGGTTGTAAGTTAGTCCTTGGGTTGATACAGATCATCTTGTGAGAATATTACATGCAGAGCCTGAAGAGGTCTGACAAGTACTTTGGTATCTAGCTTTCTCTGGTGACCCATACCTAGCCAACTGCTCATTTTCCACATTCTCCACCTGTTAATTCAAAATATTCCTCCCTTATTCTTTTTCTATGGCCTATTTCATTTTCTGTGCATGTATTATCACTGATAGCACTAAACAGCCCCCACGGCCTGCACAGTTTTAGTTCCTTCCACTATGTTCTGCCTAACAAGACAGCAAAGGCATTTCCCTATTTTCAAGTTTAGCAGTAGCTCTGACATCCCACATAGCACCTAAAATTATAATAGAAACCAGAGTAGTAGGGGTTTTCTGAGAGGGTTTTGCCTTTGTCTTGGTAAATTTTATACACACTAAAATTTAATTCTGAGAAAAATCTACACACTACAAAAATTTAAATGAACAGATCTAAATTCTACAAAAATTACACACTTAAAAATATGTAGTTCATAAAGGGGTATAAGGTCATATACTTATACCCTTATTATGAAATAATTCTACCTCTACATAATACTTTTTGTAAGTTACCTATCCAGTTAAATCCTCATGATCAACAAACATTTCTATTAAGTCTCAGGAAACACACTTATGAAAAAATATAAAGGACATAATCCAGAAATTTAACTGTAAAATCCACTAAGGCAATTCAAAGCCAACAATGGCAACAAAGCAAGACCCAACAATTAATTAATTAGAAGTATTCAAAATTTATCATTATTCATGCACTATATATTAAGACACACAAATTCCAATGTCATAAATGTCAACAGCAAGTGTATTTAAAAATAATATTTAAATAGGTTTTAAGAAAGACATTTCTCTGAACTAAATGATAATTATACTTAGAAATTATGGAAAATTATAAAAATAATTAAGGTCTGGCATGCCCCCACAGTTACTAAATACTAATGGTGTAAAAATTGTTCTACATAAAAATACATGACACATCAATCATCATTACCTCAGTATGAATAAATATAGCTGAGTAAACTTACTCAAGGATTTACTACTTAAGTCCAAAAGTGAAATATAAAAGATTAAAATCTCACTGTAATAGGATCCAGGTATTAACCTGGTGAGAGGAATCTTATGAAATGCAAGAATGCACGATTACATACATTCAGTTCCTATCAAATTAGCTGCATCCCACTAGGGTCTACTATGTAGTTTAAGTCACATAAGACTGCGTAGCAATAAGGTAGACACCACAATGTATATCTGTTCCTATCTTTCAGAATCTTTTCTAAATGAAAATACAACATTAAGTGTAATTCATTAATATTTGAAATAGAAGAAGAGATCTTACCTTACTACATCATCAATATTGTTCCTGTATACACCTTCAAGTCTTTCTGCAGGAAATCCCATAGCAATAATGTTTGGATAAATATCTGGATATTTAAGTTAAGGAAATATCTGAAATATGCAATATTTATGCATGCATTTTAAAATATTAGCTAGTTCCAAAAAACTTTCCTCACTATAGCTATAATAAATAAAAGGTTGTCAAATGTACTTGTCTACAACCTATCATGTATAATTAAGAAACACTGGTACATACATTCTTTAGAAAAAATTCTCAAAACAATTTTACAACAAAGTAACATTAAGAATCCTCTACTTAGTACAGTAAGCTTGACCTGAACATGGTAGCACATGCCTATAATCCTACCACTCAAGAGGCACTGTAGTCAGAGGCCACCCATTGTGAGATCCTGACTCTAAATACTCTCTTTCTCTCTCCTCTTAAAAAAAGCAGAGCTTGAAGTAAGTTCATTGCCATGTTTACAGTATTTATGCATATAATAAAAATAAAGCTCTCAGACTTTGCAAATAACAGAATTAATAAACGTCAGGACAAAAGTCAAAGAAAAACAAAAATCTGTACCTGTTTGAAAAAACTTAACAGTACAACTTCTAATTGACCCTGCTTAAAAAGATATGACAAGATACAAGGAAGTAGATTCAATGAGACTCAGTGAGATTTCAGAGCAGTATCCCTTTAAGTAGATGTGTAACTTTATCTATACTACATAATGACCAGGCTGAAAGAAAACCTCTAGATCCCCTCCAGCCCTTGCTGCCTATGACTTCCCAATGCTGAACTGAGATTGAAGCCTTACTACTCTCTGTAATTTATGAAAATTTATTACTCTGTAATCAATATTTAACATGTACATGTTCAATTATGTTAAACAATAATGGCATAAAAACAAATCTCTATACTCAACAAATTATTTCCAATTTGCTGTAAATAACCAAAAATCTACATTTCAATGAATCTTACCCATTATGCCAGTTCTTTTTTTTCTGGAACCTCATGAATCCTCTTTAATCTCATGATTCTGTAACAGACTTTTCACATCAACCAAGCCAAGTAGCCTAAAAACTTCCCTTTAAACACAATCACTAAAGATCTCTGCCCAGTTAATTCCAGATCCATTTACCTTCCACATATTTTACCTAATTGAGTATTCTTTTCTAACTTCTTTTATTCTTTGTACTTCAGAGTTAGGAATTGCTTTTACTGCTTTTTCTAGCTTCCTTTTTCTCTTTGGCCCTTCCTTCTTTCCATGTTCCCTTTTTCTTTCCCTCTTGTCTCCCTGCTCACACGTGCTTTGCTCTCTCCGCTCTACCCTCCTGCCCGCCAGCTTGCAGGCCAGCCTGCCTTCCATTCTTGGCTTAGATCCAAAGGTTTCCTTAGTGAACTACATTTCCAGTTCTCAGTATTATTATCAATCCAAAAATAATTTACCAAATTATTGAAAGCTTTTATTTTGATATAATTAGGCTATTTGTGCGTGCATTATATGTTCTATTTTATGAGACAACTATGTGTTGTGTGTTGACTAGTGAGACCTACAGACTATGTTAAGACAAAAATGTGCACAACAAAGTAAACCAAAAATAAAAATACACCTTCTGTTCAAGGTCAGAAAGACTATTGACAAAGATATCACCTTGAATTTGAATGACCCCATCCCTCCTTCCCTCGGTCACCCCCTCCCTCCCTCTCTCTCTCTCTCTACACACACACACACACACACACACACATACACCCTTCTGTAAAGAAACCAAGATATAGTGATAGCTAGTTCAAAGCGGGTATGGATAGAAGCAAGACTGCCATGTGTATCTGTAAATAATTCTGAACTTTTTGTCATATGCTGTTTTGTGACAGTGGTAGGGAAAAAACACAGGGTGTATGTTCTACAACTCAAACTTCAATCTCTGAATTGTTAAAATAAATTTTAGGACTAGTGATATAGCCCAATGGTACAGCGTCTGCTTCATAAGAACAAAGCCCAGGGCTCAATTTCTAGTACCATTAAAACAGACTTTTTTTTTTTAAATCCCATGCACTAAAAACAGCTATAAATGATTATCAAATTAACAACCAGGAAAAATAATTTTACTTCAGGGGCTATATAGGCACCTAACTTTTATTCTATTTGTTAATAGAAACATTTCATGAAAAACAACTCCAGAGAAATTTTAATCAGCTTCTAATAATTTCACTGTTTTAATTTCATTTTTGGCTTTTTGAAACAAGATCTCATGTATCCCAAGCTCGCCTCAAACGCAAACTGAGACCAAACTCATCATCACCATGAATCAAGCACACCTCATGCAACCCCTGGAAGAACAAACGCTCCACATAAAACTACAGAGCATCATCATTTAAGAGAAAAAAATTCCTATAAGGAATTTATACATAAATGAACAAGTTAAATGACATTATGAGTACACAAGACAAAAGAAGTCTATAGGATGTGACCTGGGCAACTTCAACCAGTTAGCATCAGGTTCTAAGGGTCAAAGAGATTCTATTCTGCCTTTCATCTGCAGACGGATGAACGCTAACAAGCCATGACACTGGCACAATCTTGGCCAGACACTGTTTTAGGCAAGGTAGCCATAAAAAATACTTGAAGGTCAAAAAAAAATTTTTAATCTGATCTGAACAATGAGACCCTACCTCAAAAAAAAAAAAAAAAAAATAACACCAAGCAGGTTTCAAAATATAAAGTGTGAAACGATTTTGATAAATTATACAATGACATATATAGACAAAAGATGAAAAAATTAATGCACCAGATGTGGTGAGGCATGCCTTCAATCAAACATTTGGGAGGCAGAGGTAAGAAGATCACTGAGTTCAAGGCTAGCCAAGACTAGACGCAGTAAATTCCAGGTCAGCCTGGGCTAAAGCAAACCCTGCCGGGGGGGGGGGGGGGGCGCTAAGGTATCAAGAACAGTACTTTCTAGGTGACAAAATTATTTTTCCATATTTTTGCTATTATACAATACTATTTTCATATTTTTAAATTTATGTATTATAATTGCACCTAAGCCACATACAGGAACAAAATTCTGTCTTGCATGACTCAGACCCAGTTCTACATGTAGTTTTTAAAAATACTGGATTTCTACCTTTAAAAATGTTACGTAACAATTAAAAACCTCCAGGATTTAAATAACATTTATGTGTCAGGAACATACTTTTATCCCTATAAAAACACATAAATTCACTCCAACTCAAAGCAGTCTTATTTAAAAGATTCCAAAGCCGGGCATGGTGGCACATGCCTTTAATCCCAGCACTCTGGGAGGCAGAGGTAGGGGGATCGCCATGAGTTCGAGGCCACCCTGAGACTACATAATTAATACTAGGTAAGCCTGAGCTAGAGTGAAACCCTACCTCAAAAAAAAAAAAAAAAAAAAAGATTCCAAGCCAGATGTGGTAGCACACGCCTTTGATCCCAGCACTCAGGAGACACAGGTATGAGGATCACTGTGAATTTCAAGTCAGCCTGGACTAGGGGCCACCCTACCTTGGGGAAAAAACAAAACAAAAACTCCAAGTAAAGTTATTTTAAATCACAAATATTACCTGCAATTTATTATTCTCAAGAAAACTGTATCACCAAAAAAATAATAATAATACGGCTCTTTGAGCTAGATAGAGAGATGGCTCAGCAGTTAGAATGCTTGCTTGTAAAGTTTGACAGCCCAAGTTCAAATTCCCCAGCACCATAGAACCAGACACACAGAGCAGTGCATGCATCTGAAGTTCAATGGCAGTAGCAAGAGACCCAGGCACACCCATTCTCTTTATCTTTCTCTCTCTCTCTCGCCCCTTCTTCTGTGTCTCTTCATCTCTGTCTTTCTGTGCTTGTAAATAATTTTATTTAAATACAGCTCTTTAATTAAAATGTTTTGGTGTATTATGTCCCTTAATGAGAAAAAAAGCAAAGAAGGCTTAATTAAGGAAAAAACAAAAACAAGATAAAAGCAATATAATTCTTGAACCTTTTCCTCTGAACTCATCTTGACGCACAAGCAGAAGAAAATAGGAAATGACAGAAAGGAACTGAAGCAGAAGGGAGCCCAAAAGCAGTGACAACTATCTGAAATTATTTTTTAAAATTATAAATTCATTTCGATCAAAAGTATAGCCAGCTGAGTGTGGTAGTACATACTTCTAATCCCAGCACTCAAGCTGAAGTAAGAGGATTGCCTTGATTCTGAGGCCAGCCTTCGACAACACAGTGAATTCCAGGTCAGCCTGGGCTAGAGTGAGAACTTGCTTCGAATCCCCCCCCCCAAAAAAAATTATAAATTGAGGAGTTGTGAGAGGTAAGTGAGTGGTGGAGGGCTTGCCTAGCAAGTGTGAGGGCCTTATTTCCACCTCAACACACACATACAAATTGAAATGATTTAAGCTTTTCTGAACAAAGCAACAATGAGTTGTTTGTTAAAAGAAATGTTATTATTACCATTAACAAACTTACCTAACCAAAACCATTTTTCTGTGAGAATGCTAATTAGATTTTTCTTTTCAAAAAGCACAAAAGTACAGACCTCCAGAACTATGTATGGTCATTCTATCTAGAACTATGTTTGAATTTTGTCTTGTAGTATACTAATTAATGAAGCAAATAAGTGGGCAATGAATTTCGTTAATGTACTTTAATTCCCTGACCTTGTATTTTTTAGAGGGGGTTATTTTGGTTTTTTGGGGGTTTTTTTTGCTGGTGATCAAGTCAGCTTTGTTCATGCCAGGTAAGTATTCTACCACTGAGCTATATCCTCAGTCCTTACTTGCTTACTTAAGAAAACTGTTTGTTTATAACTATGCACAAATCGTATACTCACTAGTATATACACAAGTATATTTGACATACTCACTAAATTCATCTGACCCATTCCTTCATTTCTGAAATTATTCGAATGCATATTGAACATACTGTGTAACAGGCATTGAGAATATAAGCATAAGTAAAGCCAAGATCTTAAGGAGTTCCTGTTCTTCAGGGAAGACAGAAACATACACTCAACCTAAAGAGGTGTTAAAAGTGCTATTATTTAAATAAGTAAAACACTTTTTAAAGAGGGGTGACTATAGCTTCTCGGCCTTTTGGCTAAGATCAAGTGTAGTAAAGAGGGGTGACTAAGTCTATTAAGAGAAAGAGAGGTAGATAAAAGTTCACCAAGAACATATTATGTTAAATAACCCTAAAGAGGTAAGTCATATATCAGAAGACCAAAGAAAAAACATAAATGTTTAGAATACCCCAAGACTAGAGTAGTGGTACAGAAATATATGAAGTATGCAAGAAAAAGCAATCCAATGCAGCTCACACAAAAAGATATAAGGAAAGATCAGACTGACAAAAAATTAGGTACAGTTTTAAGGATGACATGACATAGAACACAACTTAACTGGACATACATAAATGGAATTAAAAGGCCAAAATCTACATGGGAACTTTTTGCAGAGCAAAACTTTGATTCCATCCAGGAACTCAGTTCTTTCAAAGTTCCATTTTTCCAGAGTCTAATCTTTCTTATTTACACAGTTTTGAAATTTTACCCCAATCTTTGGTCTCCATCCTAAATCAACAAGATGTAAACAAGTGCCTGTTGAGTATCATGTACAAAACAGCATACCAAATACATTCCCATTTAATCCTCACAATACTACCAAGCACACCATTTCATAAATGAAAAGCTGAAAGAAGAAAAACAAGCTAGTTAGTTTCCCAGTCCCAAAGCTGACAAATAGGCTATGATTCAAACCCAAATATCCACAGAATTCCAAAGTACAAGCTTTTTATTCCACCCTAGTACACGGAGACTGTAAATTTCATATTTCCAAATCTACCTACAGCACAAAGAACAATTCTAAAATTGGTGTTAGCAACTACCTGAGTACTAAATTTGAAGCAAATACTTAAACTGCTTGGTCTTGGACAAGGTCTCACTATATAGTCCATGCTGGCCTATGTATTCCAGGCTAGCTCATGATCTTCCTGCCTCAGGCTCCGAAGTGCCAGGATTACAGGTGTGGGCCACCACACCTAACCTGAGACAAACCATTATGCCATAAACAAAATCATTCTAACATACAATGTTTTTCTTCTCCACACATTATAAATTTTTCCCCAGGCATGTGCCACCATGCTACATTTCACATATATTTCTAGAAATTGAAACCACATAAGAACAAGAACATATATACATAACAATATATTTACATCTAACCCTTTGTATCACTTGAGGTCTACCCACTCAAACACCCAAACTGAGAATAAAAAATCAATAAAATTACACCTATACTGAACATATAAATTTTTCCACCATTATTACTTCAACTACGTAATGATATGCAAAGTATTTACACGCTATAAGGTATGGGATTTTAATGATTAAAGTCATTACAAAGTGAAATACTATTGGCATCTGGAGCTATATTTACATATACTTTGGCATAATGGGTAAGTATATGCTTTAGAGCCCAGCTTCTTAAACAGTGAATTATCACATCACACCGGGACATTAAGTAAATGTGAAGATCAGAGAGTATCAGTCAACAATAAAAGGTTTCTGAACGTGTTGTGATTAAAATATCCATTCAAAACTCACGTCTTTCCTCAGCATGTACCAAATTAGTATGTCTTGGGCTGGAGAGATGGCTTAGCAGTTAAGGCACTTGCCTGCAAAGCCAAAGGACCCAGGTTTGATTCCACAGGACCCATGTAAGGCAGATGCACAAGGTGGCGCATGCATCTGGAGTTCATTTGCAGTGGCCAGAGGCCCTGGTGTGCTTTTTTCTCTCTCTCTCCTCTACCTGCCTTTCTCTCCCCCTCTCTCAAACAAATAATTACATAAAAATTTTTTTTAATTAGTATGAATTTGGATTGGGTAAGAATGTTTGATTTTTGCCATATGCATAACACAAGTATCTATAATGCCAGCACACCTACAAAAAAAAAAAAAAAGAGTCAAAGACAGAAGATTCCAGAAGCTTGTGGGGCAGCCACTCTGGCAAATGTAGCTGTGAACAAGAAAAACCCTGCCTCAAAACAAGGTGGAAATGGACTGACATGGTTATATATCATGACTTTACAATGTGGCATAGTCAGGTGCCACATTCACATAAACACCCACATAATAAAAACATTCATTTAAAAACTGCTCCTTTACTTGTAACTTAAGCTTAATAATAATAATAAAATATAGCTGGCTGTGGTGGCATGGCACACACCTTTAATCCCAACACTCAGGAGGCAAAGGTAGGAGGATCACTGTCAGTTCAAGGCCACCCTGAGACTATATAGTTAACTCCAGGTCACCCTGGGCTAGAGTGAGACTGTACTTCGAAAATCAAAACTAATAATAATGATGATGAAGTCGGGGCTGGAAAGATGGCTCAGTGGTTAAGGCACTTGCCTACAAAGCCTAATGACCCATGTTTGATTCCCCAGAACCCACATAAAGCCAGATGCACAAAGAGGCATATACAGCTGCACTTCATTTGTAGTTGCTGGAGGCCTTGGCACACCCATTCTCTTTTGTCTCTCTCTACTTGGAAATAAGCAAAAAATATTTTTCAAAACTTGCTAACTGAATTTTCGCTTAGGACAAAATTTCCAACTATTTCTAAAAACACACTTCTGCCATTTGTTCTACATATTTAAAAGAGATCTTCCCAGGATTAAAAATTTTAAGAGATGTTCTTTTGCAGTATCAAATATCCAGCCAAGATTTAAATCTTTTCTTTTTAGTTATTTTTTCCAGATAGGTTCTCACTCTAGCCCAGGCTGACCTGAAATTCACTTTGTAGTCCCAGACTGGCCTCAAACTCAAGAGTGATCCTGCTACCTCTGCCTTTGAGATTAAAGGCATGTACCACCACACCCACCAGGTCTAAAAGATTCAATTCTTTATGTAAGAATAAAAGCATCTACCTCATTAGTATGCAAATTTGCTTTCCTCTTTAATAATGCATGGTAAAATTATATGTATACCAAAGAATTATTTTAAGGAAATTCATGATTTGTCATTAGCAAATGTTTGGCTTATGTACCTATCTTATACACCCATATTCCCAGGGTCTCATAAATACTTCTGAAGCAAAAGGTCACTAGTGGAAAGTTGTAAGAGTTAGAGTGCGCTTAAGACGCATGAAGCAATAGGGGAACCGGTCATGTAAGTATTTAATAGGTGTCAAGCCCTGTGCTAACCATGGAATGAATATTTTCATTTAATAGACAACACCAAGGTTACATTCCCAACTTTGCAATCAAAAGCCAATGACTTCAGGTAAATCACTCAATCTTTGTGTGTGTATGTGTGTGTGTGTGTGTGTATTATTTGTTTCAACTTCATTGATTGTTTTAATCTAAAAATATCTTTAATTCTATAAAACCGCAAAGAATCTATAATTGTAAATAAGAGGTTATTATTATTTGAGCTTGCACTGAGTCTTATTAAGGTTTCAATACAAAGCAACTCCAAATGTTAGCTACAAAAGTTTTAAGTAGAATTTTGATATATTAACTGAAATTAACTTTAACATAAATTACAGATTCTTTGTAATACTTAAGTTACCTGCTACCAGTGCCAAACCAAAAAGAACATTGCCACATAAACTATGAACTCTACTGAAGTTTTCCACTTTTCAAACAAACTCTCCTCACATTTTTCTTCAAGCCTTAATATCATGACTTATCACAATTTAAAAATTTGCATGCATTTTTGCTTTAAGTTTCAACTAGATCTCCCCCCTAAATGGAAGCATTACATTCTTACAGCTCATGTGGCAGTCTAAGCCTGTAGTTCCAGTACTTAGAAGGCAGAAGCAGGAGGATCACAGAAAGTTCAGTCCAGCCTGATCCACATATGAGTTCAGGCTAGAGTGAAATCCTACCTCAAAAAAAAAAAAAAAATAGTAACAATAACAAAAATAAAAATAAAAAGCAGTAGTGAAAAGATCAGTTAAGTGTGACTACTGAGCAAGCATTGGGACTGAAACCCACGCAAGTTCAAATACCCATAACACAAATAAACAGATGTAACCCCAGTTCTATAGGAAAGCAGAGCTCAATATAAAAAAAAAAATCTCTCATTCATTCATATTCTCTCTCTCTGCTTGACAGAGAGACAGAGAGAGCAAGCCAGCAAGTTTTGTAGTCAGAACAGAACAGCAATGGAGCAGGACAACCAACTTCTACTCCAGGCACCAAGGCAAGCACAACCCGAGAAAATGAGGTGCCACAAAGGCACATACTCCACATATGTTACATGCATGCAAACACACAAGGAAAACAAGTTTTTAAAAGATGGGGCTGGTAATTAGCTCAGTGACAGACGGCTTTCCTTGTATTCAAAATGCCTGGGTTCATAACCCAATAAAGGAAAAAGAAAGTACTTACCTCTCTTCTACTCAATGCCTTAAACTTAAGAACCCTTTTAAAAGTAATTCAAACCATAAATGTACAAATACTACACTTGGTGTAATAATATTTAATTGTTCAATGAACAAAGAACTTTGAACTTAAAGTATTTAAATTTAAGCAAATTAAATTATATTACCATAAATCTAATGTTAGGAACTCTAAATGATAAAGCATAATTTACTAAGTATGTTTACTGGTTATTTACTAGTCCTCTCAAGTTCATCAATTTTTTCTTTTTCAAATCTATATTTATTAGAGAGAGATTAAGAGGCAGATAGAGAGAATGAACGTGACAGGATCTCTAGCCACCTTGTGCATCTGGCTGATGTGGGTACTGGGGAATCAAACCTGGGTCCATAGGTTTCTCAGGCAAGTGCCTTAACCATGAAGCCATCATTCCAGCCCAATAATAACAAATTTTCTTTACAGCAGCTTTTAGTTCTGAAATAATGTATCTACAACTGTTTAAGCCTCTATCTGTGAGCCTCTAAAGATTTAAATTGCCCAACTACCTGGTTTTAATGAGTATATGAAACAATTACCTTCTTCCTAGGTATCTGGAAGAATATGATAAAACTGGTTTCCTACTTGAGAATTCAACTGCATCTTCCCCACCCCCGGTTTTGTTTCCACTAAAAATGCTGATGACGACAATGATGAAGACAAAAAGAAAAAAAAAAAAAAACCAGAAAACTGACGACTAATGACAAGAACAAAATACAGATATAGCATACCTAACAGCTTTCAAAAAGATTATCAGAGCCGGGCGTGATGGCACACGCCTTTAATCCCAGCACTGGGGAGGCAGAGGTAGGAGGATCGCTGAGAGTTCGAGGCCACCCTGAGACTACATAGTGAATTCCAGGTCACCCTGAGCCAGAGTGAGACCCTACCTCGAAAAACCAAAAAAAAAAAAAAGATTATCAGTTCAACAACATATAGTAAACATACTGGCTAACAGTACTATGAAAAGTAAGCAAAATGCTAACTCTTAATTTTCTATAGGACAATCATGATGCATACAGAACTGTTAAAGTTAAAACAGTAATTGAGGGCTCTTAGGGGTTAAAGCACCTGCTTGCAAAGACTAAGGACCCAGGTTCAATTCCCCAGTACCCATTTAAGCCAGATGCACAAGGTGATACATGCATCTGGAGTTTGTTTGAAGTGGCTGGAGGCCCTAGTTACACCCATTCCTTTTCTCTATAACTGCCTCTCCCAACCCCCAAATAAATAAATATTTTAAAATAAATGGTAATTGATCCACCATTACCATAAAGTACATGAGATTTTTATAGTCAATGTTAGATTTGTAAAGTACTTCTGTTAATATTCTACTTATTAAAAACAGCTTAACCACTTTATAACAAAGCAGAGATATATGGAGACTAACTTATAGTTTAAAAGAAGCCAGTGGTAGGGGCTGGTCTGGTTCAGCAGTTAAAGGCATGTGCTTGCAAAGCTTAAAAGCCTGAAAGCCCAACAGCCTGGGTTCGATTCCCCAGGACCCACATAAAGCATGATACACAAAGTGGTACATGTATCTGGAGTTTATTTGCACTGGCAGGAAAGCCTAGCACACCCACTCACTCTTTCTGTCTACCTCTACCTGTCTCTATCTCAAATAAATAAATAATTCTTTTTTAAAAAAGGAAGTTGAATAAAAAACAGTGGTTAAGATTTACAAATTGCCAAAGACCATACCAGCAACTTCAGAATATCTAGTAATATTTAGCGTGAATTCACTTAAAAGTGGTTATACATTCTACAAAAACAAAAAACTTGCAAAATGTCCATCTGTACTGATCTTAAAGACACAACCATGAAAAAATTCAAATATTCAGCACCTACTTCACAGAAGATACTAACACAAAATTCTAATACAAATGTGTCTCCGGCAAATAGGTTTTATATGCTATTAACTTAGTCAAAATAACAAAAGTTTTAAATTTGCTTCTAACAAATTTTATCATTCAGAGTAAATAAACCCTGTTAACTGGAAGCTATCTTAAAAGAGGAAAGTCTCCAAATGAGTGCAATGGACTGCTTCAATTCATATACGGCTTTTTAATACAACACGCACAATAAGACAAGTTCCTTTACCCCATACAACAAGCCTGGAAATCATTCAGAAACATTTTTTTCCCCAAGTAGCAAAAATAGCTTTGCCCTAAATGCAGTATTTTAGTCTGGAGAATAACAACATGAACTACAAATAATATCTGAATTTTAAATATAAAGATTGAGCTATGAAGATAGCTTAGCGATTAAAGGTGCTTGATTGCAAAGCCTACCAGCTCAGGTTCAATTACCTAGTACCCATGTAAAGCCTGGTGCAAAAAATGGCACATTCATCTGGATTTTGTTGAAGCAACAAGAAGCCCTGTTTCACCCATATACTCTCTTTGCAGATAAAAAAATAATAATATTTAAAATATGAATACATACATACTGTTACTCATTACTATATTAAAAAGAATCAGGGCTGGGTGTGGTGGCACACATCTTTAATCCCAGCACTTGTGAGGCAGAGGTAGGAGGGTCACTGTGAGTTTGAGGCCAGCCTGGACTAGAGTGACTTTCAGGTCGGCCTGGGCTAGAGACCCTACCTCAAAAACCAAACAAGAGCTGGAGAGATGGCTTAGTGGTTAAGGTGCTTGCCTGCGAAGCCTAAGGACCCATGTTCAACTCTCCAGGTCTCACCTAGACCAGACGCACAAGGTGACACAAATGTACAAGGTCACACATGCGTACAAGGTGGTACACGTGCCTGGAGTTCAACTGCAGTGGCTGGAAGCCCTGGCATGCCAATTCTCTCACCCTGCCTCTCTAACATTAAAATAAAGGCCAATTTGTTAAGCTTGCCTCAAAAAAAAAAGGAAAACAAGCAATCACACTGCTAATTTTGTAATTGCCAGCTCTAATATTATAAATATTTCTATTCCAGTGGAGATATTTTAATCATTTTATCAACTTTATCTTGAGTAGTAAATTATCCTCCAAACTCTGATATTATATATACTAAAATGTTAGGCAAAATTCACTTTAGAATTTAATATTATATTTTAAAATAACATTTTAAATGTACTAGTAGATATGAAAATGAAAATAAGTCTACACTGTTCAGTTTAAACAGTTAACACTTTAATTTTAGTTAACTATGTAACAATGTTTTTTGCTGAAAGGATACTATTAGAATATAAATTACTGCAATTGGAGAAAGCAAAACTAGTGCTCATGACTGACAGAGAAGTTTCACATTCAAAGAACATACAAAGAAAACTTGGAAAAAATAGTTAAGCTAAAGTTTAAAAGAAGGAAAACATAAGATAAGAAAAAACAACCTTTTCAACTAGTAAATAAAATTTTACAACACTGTTTTATATACAGGAAGACAAACATACCAATAGGTGGGGGGGGGGGAATGAAAATAAGAGACAGGAACTCTTAGCATCCTATATCACTGAAATAATAACTAAACAGAATGGATAACTTCTAAACGCTCAGTATTTGGATAAAAAATATCAGTATAGAGCCGGGCGTGGTGGCGCACGCCTTTAATCCCAGCACTTGGGAAGCAGAGGTAGGAGGATTGCCATGGGTTCAAGGCAGAGACTACATAGTGAATTCCAGGTCAGCCTGGGCCAGAGTGAGACTCTACCTCGAAAAACCAAAAAAATAAAAAAATTAAAAAATATATATCAGTATAGGGCTGGAGGGATGACTCAGAGACTAAAATGCTTGCCTACAAAGTCTAACAACCTAGGTTCAGTTCGCCAGGACCCACATAAAGCCAGAGGCACAAAGTGGTATATTCATCTCAAGTTCCTTTGCAGTGGCTAGAGGCCCTGGCATACCCATTCTCGTGTTTTTTACAAGGTAGAGTGTCACTTTAGCCCAGGCTGACCTGGAATTCACTTCTCAGGGTAGCCTCGAACTCACAGTGATCCTACCTCTGCCCCTCAAGTGCAGGGATTAAAGGTGTACACGACCATTCCAAACTCCATTCTCAATCTCTTTGCAAATAAATAAAAAATATTACTACAAAAAGCCTCAATGTAAGATATAACCTATATACACATTATCTTCCTATTCAAAAAGGTCTAAAAGTGTCATTCTTTTCATGACTTATAATTGTCTTGATAAAAACAGAAATGAATGCTAACAAAACAATATACTTTCCTCACAGTCTAAAATTAACAGGATGTTTCATGTACAAAAAATACAGGCGCCAGGCACAAAGTTTTATCTAAGAGTAGCAGTGCAAATTCAAAATATCTAAAATTAAATATTATTTTTGATATTAATCATTTGATACAATAAGAAGCTTCTCAACAAAATTAAAACATTAATTTTAAATTTTTTAAGTTTATTTATCATTTATTTTATTAGCAGAGAGAGAGGAGAGAGACAAAGAGAAAATGGGAATGCCAGGGCCTCTAGCCACTGCAAACAAACTCCAGATACATGCGCCCCTTGTGCATCTGGCTTACATGGGTCCTGGGGATTCGAATCAGGGTCCTTTGGCTTCATAGGCAAATGCCTTAACTGCTAAACCATCTCTCCAGTCCTAACCGCTAAGCCATCTGTCCAGTCCTAAAACATTAATTAAATAAAAAAATTAAAATTGGGCTGGAGAGATGGCTTAGCAGTTAAGGTACTTGCCTGCAAAGCCAAAAGATCCCACTTCAATGCTCTAGGAGGGGTACATGTGTCTGGAGTTCACGTGCAGTGACTGGAAGCCCTGGCATGCTCATTTTCTTTCTTTCTCTCTCTCTCAAATAAATATTTAAAGAATAAAATTTTAAAAAATTAAAATTCATCAAGTTATGTCGAGCCAATAGGCATTTTGAAGACTTCTATACAGCATGGGAACTCCAAGTTCATAGGGATGAAAAGATATTCAAAGTTAGAAAAAACTACTATAGTAGCTTAAAATACAAAAGCAAAATTTTAAACAGGGAAGGTAATTTATGTGCTGGCAAAAATTAAGCTATGAGAGAGGAAAAGAAGAGAATTTTAAAAATATTAAAAGCAAATTTTTATGGTTGCTTATTTAATCAACTTCCATGACTGAGCTTTACTATAATGAATCCCTGTATATCTCAACTTGCTAGAAAAACTAGCATAATAAAACCAAAGTCGGGCTATAGAGATGGCTCACCAGTTAAGGTACAAGCCTGCAAAGCCTAAGGGCCCAGGTTCAATTCCCCAGTACCCACATAAAGCCAGTTATACAAGGTGGTACAGGCTTCTGCAGTTCTTTTACAGTGGCTGGAGGCCCTGGCATGCCCATTCTCTATCTACCTCTTTCCCTTTCTCACCCAAATAAATAAATAATTTTTTTGAGGCAAACCCAACAGATTTTTAATGTGCAGAAGGAAGGGAAGCCGGGGATAGAGAGAGAGAGAATGGGCGTGCCAGGGCCTCCAACCAAAATATTCAAACTCCAAACACAAGTGCCCCCTTGTGTACATGTATGACCTTGCATGCTTGTGTCATTTGGTGCGTCTGACTTAGGTGGGATCTGGAGAGTAGGACACAGGTTCTTAGGCTTCACAGGCAAGTGCCTTTATCACTAAGGCATCTATCTCTCCAGCCCAAATAATTTTTTTTTTCAATAACAAAATCACAGCCAGGTGTGGTGGTGCAGGATTTTAATCCCAGTACTCGGGAGGCAGAGGTAGGAGGATCATCATGAGTTCAAGACTACACTGTGACTACATAGTGAATTCCAGGTCAGTCTGAGCTACCCTACCTAGAACAACCAAAAAGCTAACAAACAAAAATCTTGCCTAAAACATGTTGCTGCTGGCAACATTTGCTAGGATGCCAGACATATGCTACCATGCCATTTCATCAGAGGGATTCTTAAACATCAGCAGAAACATAGTGCTGTGCGAGCTGAGTGATCTATTCAAATATAAAGTTCAGATGGAAGTATAAACCAAGAGTGAACAGAGCTAGTATGAATTAATCTGCTTTTACAATTGGGAAATGCAAGTGAGAATGTGGCACGATGCCTAATTTACAATGATACTCTAGCTCTGTTAGCTGATTTTATGGTCTATTGCTGTGTGACCACTGCTCATTTACTGTATAATCAATTTTTTCAATTCCTGTAATATGAGACCCTTTTCTGTCTTTTCAATTATTGTTCCTAAAGTTAATAAATTCAGTTTAAGGTTGAAGGGATGGCTTAGTGGTTGCTTGCAAAGCCAAAGGACCCATGTTCAATTTCCTAGAACCCATGTAAGCCAGATGCACAAGGTGGCGCATGCATCTGGAGCTTGTTTGCGGTGGCTAGAGATTCTGGCACACTCATTCTCATACTCTCTCTCAAATAAGTAAATAAAAATAATAAAAATTTTTAAAAATAAATTCAGTTTATATGGAAAAAATTACTTCCATTTCAATATCCAAACAATTCAGCAAAAGCAAATGAGTAAGAGCTCAGCTCATTAATCTTTAGTTCATAACTAGTATCTTTGTATTTTAATAAATGAACAAGCAAATAATAATATATCCATTCTTACTTTAGCAAAAGCATAAAATTTACTCTTAGATCTCAAAATATTACAATTAAATGATTCTAAAAACAAAGGTGTTAAAACTACTTATAATCACGAAATTACCTTAACTTTTACCTACATATGAGTAACAGATGGCAGACCCTGGTTCTTGGATACTACAGAATCCAAGTGTGACCTTTCAGTACTGATAAAGACCAAGCAGCCATAACACCAGAATCTTAGCAGATTTTAAAGTACTACACATAATCTTGACCACAACTGACACAGGAAAAACCTTACATGCTTTTTAGTATACTAAGTCACTTTATACAAATTTCCTACCAACTTATCCATTAAAGTACTCAAGATTCCAGACTGCTCCATTATCAAAAAGCAAACACGGATACATTCACAAACAAAATACTTTTGCTATCACTATATTTTCATAAGCACCCAAGAAAGTATACACCATGCCTAGTTGAAAATCTAGAGTTGAAACTATTTCATTTTATTCAGAAAAATACTACTGCAATTCTGTCTTTTGTATTGCCTTTTAAAAAATTGGATTTATTGATAGACAGAGAATGGGCACACACAGGACTTCTTGCCACTGCAAATGAACTCCAGATGCATGTACCACTTTGTGCATCTGGCTTTACTTGGCTACTGGGGAATCAAATGGATGCCATCAGGCTTTGCAAGGAAGTACCTTTAACAGCTGAGCTATCTTCTCAACCCTGTTTTGTTGGTTTTTGAGACAGGTCTTCACCTAGCTATGTAACTGAGGATGACTTTTAACATCTAAAAGCTCTGCCTACATATCCTAAGTGTTGGGGATTACTAGTGCCCACAACCATGCCAGGCAGTACCTTGTAAAAGGAGAAAAACTTTTCTGCCATGATGTGTAAATATTTTGTTCAAAACACATAAATTAGCAAATATACTTGAGAAAAGTAATTTGCTAATAATTTCTTCTTTAGTATCTAACACATACAAAATATACCAATTTCCTTACCATAAAACTAATACTGGGGCTGGAGAGATGGCTTAGTGGTTAAGGCACTTGCATTGGGGAGGAGAGAATGGAAATGGGGTGCAAATTATCATGATTTGTCTACACTTATGGAAGCTGTCAATTAAAAGCTTTAAAAAAGAGAGATATTATGAACAAAAATAAAATGCCAAAATGAAAATTTTTTAATGGACAGGTAAGTGAAGTTTTACAATTTAAAATAAGGCAATTACAAAGTGTTACTAGAGCACACCCCTTCAATTTTACTGTGAACTGATAACATGAGCTATTAGAGAAGTAGGACAATCAGTGGTTGTTCTCCCTTTGTAACAGGGGTTTTCTTTTGTATTGGGAGAGCTGTTTGTTTTGTTTTTTCCCAATACTTTGTATTTATTTATATGAGAAAACGCATACCAGACACATGCTACCTCGTGTATCTGGCTTACATGGGTCCTGGGGAAATTGAATGTGGGTCTTTTGGCTTTGCAAACACGTGCCTTAACCACTAAACCATCTCTCCAGCTGTTTTGTTTTGTTTTTGAGGCAGGGTCTCACTCTAGCCCAGGCTGACCTGTAACTCACTCTGTAGCGTCAGGCTGGCCTTGCACTCAGAAAGCTACCTCTGCCTCCCGCAATGCTAGGACTAAAGGCAAGCACCACTACACCTAGCTCTTAGTAAAGTTTTTTTTAAATATATTTTATTTATTTATTTGAGAGAAAGAGGGAGAGAAAAGCAGAGAAAGACTAGGCGCACCAGGGTATACAGCCACTGCAAACAAGCTCCAGACGCATGTGGCCCCTTGTGCATCTGGCTTACTTGGGTTCTGGACATTCGAACCAGGATCCTTTGGCTTTGCAGGCAAATGCTTTAACTGTTAAGCCATCTCTCCAGCGTATAAAAGTTTTTATATAAGAAATTTTCTTGAGTATTATAAGCAAATTAGCTTTAATTCATAAACTAAACCACCCTAAACCTTATTAAATTTAATTATAGCATTAATACTATTTGTTTTTCTTAGTGAATTTGAAACTATATGATTAATCATACTGGTTTTGAAATATTTATTAGTATGTATGAGTATCAACCAAAAACCTAAATCAAAATTTAGAATTTAAAACTAAGTCCTTGATACTATATCCTTTGTATCAATAGTGAAAAAGAAATTAAATAAAACTGAACAAAAAATCATAGCAAGCAATCTATTCTTGAATACTTTTGTAATTATATTTATGTACCCTAAAAGACCAAAACATTAAGAATCTTTATTATTCCGTCAGCTCTTCGCATCTCTGCCTAATCTAAAACGTCATTGCAAATTCAGAGAAACTACACGGTGATACAAGTTTTTATCTTAAGTAAGTAAAGCACTTTAATTTAGCCAGGCTGACAGCAAATTTAAGGTTTAGAAAAGAATGTAAAACATGCACCAGAGAACTATTAGAGTCTAATCAAGTCCTGTTTCTTTTCTCTGGAAAAAATGAAATTTTTATTACATAATAGAAATTTACCATTTTACATCAGTATTTTATCATGCTTACAGCAATAAAAGTTTAGAATAAAAATGTCTATGACTAAAGAACATAGTTTTTAAGTATATATATGTGTATGTATAATTATATATATATTGCAAACTAATTAAACCCCTACTTAATTAATAAGAAAGAAATGCTTACTGAAATATTAAAAAAAAATTCAGGGTAGGAGTTGAGGGTTGACAAGCCTCACGTTAGAACTATGTTGCATGGGCTGACCTCAAATTCATAATTATTTCTTGCCTCAGCCTCCTCGAGTGCTGGGATTAAAGACATGAGCTACCACACTTGGCTTGAATGTTGTTTTTTGTTTTTGTTTTTGTTTTTTCAAGGTAGGGTCTCACTCTAGCCCCAGGCTGACCTGGAATTCACTATGGAGTCTCAGGGTGGCCTTGAACTCACTGCAATCCTCCTACCTCTGCCTCCCAGTGCTGGGATTAAAGGCATACACCACGCCCAGCACTTGAATGTATTCTTATAAAGTATATCCATTCTGCATTCTGTATGCCCATCCTGAATACAGCCTATCATCCATTACATTTACAGTGTTTACTGATAAAACTTCAATCTTGTCTAACAGTTTCAAATAATCATCTCAGGCTAGACAGATGGCTCAATGAGTGATTAAAGGTACCTGCTTATGTGCAAATAATACTCTCACAATCAGCCAAAGAACACATGAATCTTATTCAAGTAAATCTTTTTTCCTACTAGGGACATCTTTTGTGGACAAAATTCTTTTAAGAATGCTGACCTCACAGCAGCCAGAAAACCTAGATATTAGGCCTCACTCCACCATTTATTAGCAATTTTATCTTAAGCTACCATGACCTAAGGCAAAGGTAGTTACTGTTCCTGTTATGCATCAGGCATTTTGCATACCATCTGGATCTAGTTAATTCTTGAGGGTGGAAAGGAAGGGTCCCATGCACTGCAGGATGGCTGGGGACATCTCTGTTCTGACACAAGGTATCAAAAGATCCCTCTGCCACATAGAACCATGCTCACCAAAATATCTCTAGACACAGCCAAAGGCCCCAGATGAGAAGAGGTAGGAGGGAATCATCCCTAGTTGGCAGCCATACTCCAAAGAGACTTACTATATACTTGTAACAAACAACAACAAAAACTTACTAGTTTTATCCCACATTAGAGACACTGGAATTAGAGCAGGAATTTAAGCTATACTGTAGGCCTATGTTCTTTGTGATCCACAAGGCAGTCAGTCTTTCTAAACTCACTGTGCCTCAGCTATAAGTATACTTTCCATGTTGAGCTATTTAAGGTTTTCAATTCTAATCAAAAAATTCATACATAATGTCTGTGAACCTAAATGGATTCTAACACAGTAAGAGTTTGCTTGATGGTAGGTTGTTCTTTGAATGGGATCAGAAAAATTCTCAGGCTCTAATCATAACACTGAAATCAGCAACGCTGAGAAGGAGCAAGCAGTCTGCGGTCATCCAATACATATTAGTTTGTGTATGAGAAAAATACCGCTCCAAACAACCTTTATCCTTTGGACTCAATCTTCTCCTTTTAACAAGCTACTGGTCCTGTTGAAGCTACAACTGCTAAACTGCATGAAAACCAAGAAAAGTAATGTTTGCTCTGCCTGCTTCAATGTTGCCTCACAGTCTTTTAAAAAGGTGTGGTGGTGCACACCTTTAATCTTAGCACTTCAGGCAGAGGTAGCAGGATTGCCCTGAGCTCGAGGCCACCCTGAGATTACAAAGTGAATCACCCTGTACTAGAGTGAAACCCTACCTTGAAAAACAAAAACAAAAAAAAAGGTAAATGAGCCAGGCATGGTGTCACATCACTTTTAAGCCCAGCACTTGGGAGACTAAGGTAGGAGGATCGCTGTGAGTTTGAGACCAGCCTGGAACTAGAGTGAGTCGGCCTGTGCTAGAGTGAGACCCCACTTCAAAAAACAGGGAGGGGGGGGCAGTCATGAAAGGGCTTAGCAGTTAAGGTGCTTACCTGCAAAGCCCAAGAACCCAGGTTTAATTCCCTAGTACTCAAGTAAGCCAGATGGAACAGGTGGCTCATACAATCTGGAGTTCCTCTGCAGTGGCTAGAAGCTTTGACTTAGCAGTTAAAGCATTTGCCTGCGAAGCCAAAGAACCCAGAGTCAATTCCCCAGGGCCCATGTAAGCCAGATACACAAGGCAGCACATCAGTCTGGAATTCATTTGCAGTGGCTGAAGTCCCTGGCATGTCCATTCTCTCTATCTAGATCTCTGTAATAAATAAAATATTTTTAAATATATTTTTGTAAATAAGAAAAGATTTGCTAATCAAAACTACTAGATGCGACAGTGGCATTTCATATGCCAGTAAAGTACGTGACATACATTAAAAAAAAAAAAAAACTATGACTAAAAGACACCGCATTTTTAATAAATGTCAGATGCTAAGTTTTACAACACAGTAAAATTAAACCTGGAAAAAAATTTCTTGCTATGAAGTTAAGAAAAACTATAGCATTCTATTTTATCTAACAAACTCAAAGTGATTTGAAATTATACATTGAAAATTAAACACCTAAAAACTAATCTTTTAAGCTGGGAATGGTGGCATATGCCTTTGATCCCAGCACTCAGGAGGCAGAGGTAGGTGGATCACCTACCTGAGAATACAGAGTGAATTCCAGGTCAGCCTCAGCTGGGGAGAAACCCTACCTTGAAAAACCGGAAAAAAAAAAACAAAAAAAAAACCTAATTTTTTGTATGCTCCAAAACTTCATTTTAAAAGTAGAAAAGTTTTTAATTCTATTTAATCTCCAGTTTAAGAATAAAGAGAATGCCAGGTTTGGCACACACCTTTAATCCCAGCACTGAGGAGGTAGAATTGCTGTCAGTTTGAGACCATCCTGGAACCTCAGAGTGAGGTCCTACCTCAAATAAACAAAAAAAAAAAACAAACAAACAAAACAAAAGAATAAAGAGTACACAAAAAGCTACATTAAAGAGAGTTTGAAATGGGGGGCGGGAGCCTGCATTTGGGTGGGGAGATAGCCCCATGGTAAATGCACTGGCTCTGCAGGCCAGAGACCAGAGTTCAGATCCCTGGCACTCATGTAAAGCTGGTTGCAAAGTGGGCATATGCAATCACAACCAGCCTATGAGCAGGTGGGACAGAGTGAAGAAAATCCTAACGCACACAGGCCAGCTAGTGTGGCCTTCCAAGTAGCAAACAATATGAGAGAGACCTTGTTTCAAATGAGCTGGAGGGAAAAGAAACCCCAAGGTCGTCCTGTGACCCCCCCACACACATATGAACAAGTGCACACACACACACACACACACACACACACACACACACACAGGCACACAACTTGTTTACTCCAACTTTAGACATGTATACTGAATGTATGGATTACTTTTAAGAATCTATCTTATTTGACTGTGACTGGAGAGATGACTCAGAAATTAAAGGTACTTACGTGCAAAGCCTGAAGACCTGGGTTCAATTCACCAGTACCCACATAAAGCCAGGCGCACAAAGTGGCCTGTGTGTCTGGAGTTCATTTGCAGCAACAAGGTCCTGACATGCCCATTCTCTCCTACCCTTCCTCCTACCTCTCTCTTTCAAATATTTTTTTAAATCTATCTCATTTGAAAATACTTGAATGAAACAGTGCTTTTCATGATGTATTAAGTAACTGCATCCGTAAAGTTCAAAAACAATTACACATATAAAATTACCAGAATGTGTTTTCCATGGTGGCACACACCTTTAGCCTTTAATCCCAGCAAATGGGAGACAGAGGTAGGAGGATCACTGTGAGTTTCAAGCCACCCTGAGACTACATAGTGAATTCCTGGTCAACCTGGGATAGAGTGAGACCCTACCTCAAAAAAACTAAAAAAAAAAAGTAAATTAAAATAAGCAGAATGTAAGTGTATAGTCACTAAAAAAGAAAAAAATCGCTTGTACTTTTAAACTAAAAATATGAATATTAGAATGAAATAAGAATTCAAGTTATTCTGCAGAGTTCTAATGAAAGTTACATCAGTGGCAAGTTTGAGGTAGTGATCCAAATCCACAAAATAAAGCAAAAATTAAAAAATACAAAAAGAGAGAAATGGACTTGGACAATGTAGCTATGCTCAGACAACAAAACGTGTAATTCAACTCCACAACCTACATAAGACCAAAATACAACTAGATGACAAAACTCCACAAAACATGTAAAAATTACATGTATAATACCACTATCATTCCACAACACACATAAAGTAGCAGAAAACTCACGAGACACCAAGTACTTTAATACTGAAGGTCCTGATATAGCTAGGGAGCGACATAAGAAAAGAGGGAAGCCAGGTGCAGTGATGCATACCTTTAATCAGGCAGACGCAGGAGGATCGCCGTGAGTTTGAGGCCACCCTGAGACTACACAGTGAATTCCAGGTCAGCCTGAACTAGAGCGAGACCCTATCTCAAGGAAAAAGAAAAAGAAGGGAATGACAATCCCTGTGCACATGCAATGGCACATCTTAAGCTTATGCCTTTCTTCCTTACACACTTAGTAAGAATACCATCAGGTAGAGAGGACACATCCTTAAGTTCTTTCTTCTCCTTTCTAAGACCTATATTACATTGAAAATCTTGGCAAAATGTAAAAATGATGAGAAGAGTGAAGCAATATTAGAGGTTTAACACTAAATCTAGACTATTATAATAATACAATGTGGATTATATCAAGTATAAATTGCTGTAAGTGCAAACTGGCATTCAAACCACAAAATTGAACTTGAAAAGAAATGCTAATATACCTTTACTGATAAAAAAAAGTTTGCATAACCTTTACATTATATACTGCAACTTATATTAGAGATGAAGATTTTTCTTTGTGGAAAAGAAAATATGATATTGGCACATGACTATATTCCCAGCTTTCAGGACTGCCACAAGCTCCAGGCAAGTGAGGGTTACACGGCAAGACCTTGTCACAAAAAGAAAAAAAAAAAACATGCTATTAAAATAGACCTATCTTGCTGGGCGTGGTGGTGCATGTCTTTAATTCCAGCACTTGGGAGGCAGAGGTAATGATAGTTAAATCAATGGCATCAAAAGATCACTGTGAGTTCGAGGCCACCCTGAGGATGCATAGTGAATTCCAGGTCAACCTGGACTCCAGCGAGACACTACCTCAAAAACCAAAAAATCTATCTTTCAATATTAAATAAAATTTACTCTTATACAAGATATTTATGGGCTAGAGAGATATTCAGAGTTTAAGAGGCTTGCCTGCAAAGCCTAAGGACCAGTGTTCAATACTCCAGTACTCACACAAAGGCAAATGTACAAAGTAGTGAATGCATCTGGTGTTCATTTGCAGTGGCTAGATGCCCTGGTGTGCCCATTGTCCCTCTATCTGCCTCTTTCTCAAATATTAAGGCCAGGTGTAGTGGTGCACGCCTTTAATCCCAGCACTTGGGAGGCAGAGGTAGGAGGATAACTGTGAGTTTAAGGCTCCCTGAGATGACAGTGAATTCCAGGTCAACCTGTGCTACAGTGAGAAGCTACCTCAAAACAAAACAAAAAAAAAATATAGATAGATAGATAGATAGATAGATAGATAGATAGATAGATAGACAGACAGACAGACAGACAGACAGACAGATGTTCTACTTCACACTATGCTATACTAATAAAGTACTGAAGTTTTCATTTTTCTTTAATATTTTAAAATATTTTTTGATATCATTACATTTTCTTTGGTCAACTATCTGTGTAAATATACTCCTATTTGTGGTGAGACAGCAAAATCACAGATATTACACCTGACTTTCACTATTTCTTTTTTACTTATTTAGAAGCAGAAAAATTGAGAGAAGAGAGACAAACAGAGAAAATGGGCATGTTAGGGCCTTCTGCCACTACAAATGAACTCTAGACAAAATAAACTCTAGGGCTGGAGAGATGGCTTAGCGGTTAAGCACTTGCCTGTGAAGCCTAAGGACCCCGGTTTGAGGCTCGGTTCCCCAGGTCCCACGTTAGCCAGATGCACAAAGGGGCGCACGCGTCTGGAGTTTGTTTGCAGAGGCTGGAAGCCCTGGCGCGCCCATTCTCTCTCTCTCCCTTTATCTGTCTTTCTCTCCGTGTCCGTCACTCTCAAATAAATAAATAAATAAATAAATAAATAAAACTCTAGACTCATGTGCCACTTTGTGTGTCCGGCTTTGTATGGATAGTGGGGATTCAAACTCAGGTGGTTAGGTTTGCAGACAAGTTCTTTAACCACTGAGCCATCTCTCCACCCACCCCCCTTTTCTTTCTTTATATTTCCCTATTTTAAAAAATAATGTGTGCCCATGTTCTCTCTCATATGTGGATCCTAGCTACAGATGACTGGGCTTCTGCGTGAGAAGGAAAAT
The DNA here is from genome assembly GCF_020740685.1 of Jaculus jaculus. NCBI lineage: Eukaryota > Metazoa > Chordata > Mammalia > Rodentia > Dipodidae > Jaculus > Jaculus jaculus. The sequence goes on from NC_059102.1 coordinate 48,109,110, forward strand.
ACTTAGTAGCAGAGGCCAGTAAGTTAAAAAGGAGACATAAAGAGAAGAGAAAGAAAGGGAGGAGGATACTTAATAGGTTGATATTGTATATATGTAATTACAATGATTGTAATGGGGAGATAATATGACAGAGAATGGAATTTCAAATGGGAAAGTGTGGGGGTGGGGAGGGAGGGAATTACCATGGGATATATTTTATAATCATGGAAAATGTTAATAAAAATTAAAAAAATAAAATAAAATAATGTGTGCCAATTGCAACATAACCTACCCTGAACAAATTCATGTGCAAATACTGCTCATTCAAAAATGAAAATACAAATAATTTTTCTATGTAGATAATCTGAAATTATAATTTTTTTTGTTTATTTGAGAGCAACAGAGAGGAGGAGGCAGAGAGAAAGACAAAGAGAGAGCGAGAGAGAGAGAGAGAGAGAGAGAGAGAGAGAGAGAGAGAGAGGGGGGGGGGGGAGGGAGGGAGGGGGGGAGGGAGGGAGGGAGGGAGGGAGGGAGGGAGGATGGGCGTGCCAGAGCTTCCATCCTCTGTAAACGAACTCCAGATGTGTGCGCCCCCTTGTGCATCTGGCTAACATGGGTCCTGGGGAACTGAGCCTCGAACCGAGGGTCCTTAGGCTTCTCAGGCAAGTGCTTAACCGCTAAGCCATCTCTCCAGCCCTGAAATTATAATTTTTAAGAGCAGTAGCAAGTATTCAGTTATTGACAATAAGGAAGACACTCTTAAGTGAATTACTTCTGCCATTTTTTTTGTCGTTGTTTGGTTGGTTTTTTTAGTATATGGAAACAGATTTTCACTATGTAACCTGGCTGGCCTGGAACTCATTACATAGACCAGGCTGAACTGGAATGGGCTGATATCCTCCAGCTTCTGCCGTGCTGGGACTACCCTCATGTGCCCTACACCCAGCAACACATATTGTCTAGTCAAAACCAACTCCTGTAATGAGTACCTTTAGCTCCCTTTTTTTAAGATAAAATAAGACTGGGAAAAGTTAAGTAACTTATTCAGTCATCCAGCTACTAAGTGACAGAGAGCCAAGGTGAACACACAGGCAGTCTGGTTCTAGTGCCTACACTGTCTAAAACCTAAAATGAAAACAATGTATATAAAATACAGTCATATTTTAATGTAACTTAAGATAGTCTTAATCCTATTTAAAAATGATAACACAGTATCTTCCTAGGTAATCTACTCTTGAAAGAGAAGAAAATTCATTTTCAGAAACAGAACATACACAATTCTAACATAAGTTAAGTTCATTGATCCTTTTTAAAAGTGATGACTACTGGTGATAACTATTTGGTTAATTTCTCTCAAAATATAGTATGTTAACAATCTTTTCCACACAATGTACTTCAGGTCAAGAGTATTTTGCTAGCAGATGTGGCCACTTCTCCATCATCTCAACACTTTCAACAAGCATATATCTAATGTGGGGGAGATGCCCACACATGCCCCAACTAACTGTTGCAGATGAAGAGTCTGCTTTACTGATTCTGAAAATAAAGCTTCCTATCCAAAATTAATTCTTCCTAGCTGGGTGTGATGACACACGCCTTTAATCCCAACACTAAGGAGGCAGAGGTAGGAGGACTGTCTTGAGTTTGAGGCCACCCCGAGACTACATAGTGAATTCCAGGTCAGCCTGGGCTACAGCGAGGCCCTATTTCAAAAAACTACAAAAATAGCCACAAACCAAATTAATTCTTGCTGAAAGTATGTTTACTTTGATAATACTTGCCTGCTAAAAGCAGCAAGTGCAAATTATTTCAATAAATGAAATTGCCAGTACCTTTCTTCTGCAACCACTAAGAAAATATGAAACTAGAAGGGGACAAATCTAATATTCTAATTTCATCTTTCCTAATATACTCAATACAAGAACTATTACTCACATACCAAAACACTTAGCCACCTACCATGAATGTATGATAATAATATGGCCCTATAAAAAAGAGTTAAGGAAGGTGGGAGAGATAACTTAGTGGCTAAGACACATGCCTGTGAAGCTTAAGAACCCATGTTGGACTTAACAGGTCCCACCTAAATCAGACGCACATGACACAAGAGCACAAGGTCGTACATGCACACAAGGTGGCTCACGTGTCTGGAGTTCAATGACGGTGGCTGGAGGCCCTGGAGCACCAATTATCTCTCTCTCACACGCTCTCACTCTTTCTCATAAAAGGGGGAGGGCCATCTGTTGGGCTTGCCTCAGAAAAAGGGGGGGGGCTGTGAAGACGGCTCAGGGATTAAAGATGTGTGCTCACAAAGCCTGGTTTCCATTCCCAAGTACCCAAGAAAAGCCAGATGCAAACAGTGTCTGGGGTCCCCTTGCAGGGGCAAAAGACCCTTGGCTTACCAACACACACACACATGCAAATAAAGAAAATAAAATACTTGAAAAAAAAATAGTTAAGGCTATCTGTTTGTTGAGCTTTAAGGCTCTTCATTCAACATCACCAATATCCCTAAAAGCACCCACATTCATCTCAAAATTACCAGGTAAAAAAACAACTATAAAGCCGGGCATGGTGGCGCATGCCTTTAATCCCAGCACTTGGGAGGCAGGAGTTCAAGGCCACCCTGAGACTACACAGAGAATTCCAGGTCAGCCTGAGCTAAAGTGAGACCCTACCTTGAAAAACCAAAAAAATGAAAATAAATAAAATAAAAGGAAAACAACTATAAATAACTGAGTATCTACAGAAATACTTTCTGACCATGATCTTGTAAGTGTATACAAAAATGTTTGGAATCGGGCTGGAGGGATGGCTGAGCGGTTAAGGCGTTTGCCTGCAAAGCCAAAGGACCCAGGTTCAATTCCCAGGACCCACATTAGCCAGATGTATAAGGTGGTGTATGTGTCTGGAGTTCGTTTGCATTGACTGGAGGCCCTGGTGCTCCCATATTCATTCATTCTCATATTCATTCTCTCTCTGTGTCAAATAAATAAATAAAAATAAAATATTTAAAAGAAAAATTGTCCAGAATCATTATCAATACAACAAACCCTAACAATTTTTCTTAATAAATGTACCACAAAATAAATTTTCTAATGTTGGCTCTGAAAACCAAGTTATTTAGAGAGAGGAGAAAAAGAGAATAAAACTCAAGAGTAATGAATTCTATGTAATACAAGTTTTATGCTGCTTGACAGTAGTTTCTACAGGGAAAAAAAATGGTACTAAACAATTTTCTTAAGCTACATTAATAACTAATAATAAAGCTAAATACTTAAAATGTGGCAAAGTCCTAACAGTTCAAGTAAATGAAAAACTGCTACACAAACGTTTCTATTCTCCATATGTCCTAAAGATAAAAACATTTTGGACTGGAGAAATAGCTCAGCAATTGGAGGCATTTGCTTACAAGGCCTGTTGGTCCCAGGTTCAACTCCCTAATGCCCACATAAAGCCAGATGCAGAGTGGTACATGTGTCTGGAGTTCCTTTGCAGTGCTGATGTACCCATGCTCTCTCTCCTTGCAAATAAATAAATGGAAAAAAAATTATTTCCTGTAGTTTCTGGGCATGGTGGCACACACCTTTAACCCCAGCTCTCAGGAAGCTGAAGTAGAAGGATCACGGCGGGCTAGAGGCTGGCCTGAGACTACAGAGTGAATTTTAAGTCAGCCTCGGATAGAACAAGACCCCACCTTGAAAAAAGAAAATTCCTATGTTTGACCTTATTAGAAGGACTGAGACACAAAATTAAAACTGAAAACTTAATGTTTACTAAAAATAAATGTTAAAACCGTAAATTCATTTTCCTGAAATGAATAATTCTTAAAGAGGGTCTGGAAATATGGCTCAGCAATTAAAGGCACTTGCTTGCAAAGGCTGATGGCCTGAGTTCAGTTACCCACTACCCACATAAAGCCAGAAGCACAAAGTGGCACATGTACCTGGAGTTCATTTGCAATGGCAAGAGGCCCTGAAGTGCCCATTCTTACTACTCATTCTCTCTCTCTCCTTACAAATAAATACATTAAAATATTTTTAAATATTCTCAAAAGCTATTAAGATATCACCAAACAAATTAATAGCAAATAAGGATGTAGCCAGTGTAGTGGTGCATGTCTTTAATCCCAGCATTCGGGAAGCAGAGGTAGGAGAATTGCTGTGAGTTTTAGGACACCCTGAGATTACCTAGTGAATTCCAGGTCAGCCTCGGCTACAGTGAGACCCTACCTCGAAAAATCAAAAAGTAAAAATGAAATAAGGATGTATTTTAAAATGAAAACATTTGGAAATAAAAAATGATTTCATTTCCTAACACTAAAAAGTTTATGTGCCAGATAAAATGGCACATAATCCCAGCACATAATCCCAGCACTCAGGAAGCAGAGGTAGAAGGATCAGTGTGAGTTCTAGGCCAGCCTGAGATTACATAGTTAATTCCAGATCTGCCTGGGCTAGAGCAAGACCCTACCTCGAAAAAGAAAAAAAAGTTTATTGTATGTAGCTATTGAGGAAGTAGAGATAATGTTCCACACAGAAATTAAAATTACCGGACTCCTTCATTATGTTGCTAAAGTAAAAATTTTTAAAGCAATAAAAATGAGTCTTTCTCTACTTTCTAAAATTAAGTGTTAAAGTGGTTATGTTACCATGTGCAACTTTAATTGTTTATTATGAATACTTTATAAGCAAAATAAGTTTGCATGACTGTACTGTATAACTTTTGTAGTTGACATCAATAAAATTTATTTTCCTTACACTGATTTACATAAAATGAAAATTATTCTTTTTGCTCTTATTTTCTGAAAAATAAAATTTGTAAATTACCAGAGATTTTTAGGTGCTGCAATCAATTTTCTGAAATGCATCTTACTATGAAGCAATATAAAATAAAGATTGTGGATAGAATCATTTTTTTAAAAAAGCGTAATTTCAATAATCACCTTAAAAAATACAGCTAACATCAAGGCTTGATGGTGCATGCCTTCAATCCCAGGACTAGGGAGGCAAAGGTAAGAGGATAGTTGTGACTTGAGGCTAGCCTGGGACAACAGAGTGAGTTTCAGGTCAACCTGGGCTAGAGTTTGAGAACTTGCCTCAAAAAAAAAAAGCTAATGTTAGCGGTCACTGTCCTCTCTACAAGTTAAAACTGTTCCCTTGAACATCAGTGTTTAAAGAGGCAAACCTATCAAACAGTAAAAACATTACAGAAAACTTAACTTCCCATGTACTAACACTAAATCTTTAAGTCTCACATTCAGCCTCGCTTTTTCCAGACTGTTAAGAAAACCCAATAAATAATTTGATAATTCAATTTTGCAAATGATTTTTAAAACTGAATTCTCAGCTAGTTAAGGAAATCACTTCATGATTAGCCTTCCTCAGTAAATAAAAATATTCCATCTACTGTTTTCATAAGGAAATTTAACTTTGAGCAGCCTCACTGCTGAACTACATACTACAACCTGCTCCAGATTGTCTTCAATGATCCCTTTAATACCCTACCCCAGGAAGCCAGCAAACACTAATGTGAATGCAAGCAAACCAGAGGGCTCTGATGTGTCACAAATGTGAGGACAACTTAAAAGTGTAAGGACTTCACTGACTTTTTCCCTGATGACTCGGTTTTCATATCAACATTTGGCTCCATAAAAACCACAACTCTAGAAATTAAGTGTAATTAGTCATTTGATGCAATATTTGATACTGCTTTCTACACATCTACATATCAAAACTAAAAGAAGATGTTTAGCATTTTAAGTTACAAAAATTTCATGTGCTATGAAATCAATGGAGAAATTGCCAACAATTTCACTGTTCACATGTAAAACTCTAGCAAAATAATCTTAGTCCTATAGCCTCGACAATTTTAAATCAAGTGGGAACAGCAAAATCAGTGTTAAGTGTACTTTGAGAGCAAAGAGAAATCAGTCTAGAGGATATTCTAATTATTTCTTTAAACAGGGACTTTTTTAAAGTTCAAGATACCAATTAGTAATTATTCTTACATATAAACATTACTACCATTAATTCACAACAATAGTAATTCTGACTTGTTGAGTAAGGCACAAGTCAGAAGTTTTCCCTATCTTTTGGGAAGGTCAAGTTCACCTTTAATAAAGTTTTTCAAGTAATGCAGACTCCTTAATTTCTTTTAGAATATTATTTTGAACAGAAAACTTAGTTTCATTTTTATTTCAAAACAAAAACTTTGACAAAAATAGCTTTGGATGCTTATATACAGCTCATGTAACAGAAAATAAAACCTCTTCCAAAATAAAATTTTCTTTTAAAAAAAGAAGTGTTCTCCACAAAGTTCTAAGTATTAGCAGGACACATAGGCACACTTGTGTCATTCTAGCTTTAAGAAAATGTTTAGTGACATTAACTAAAAAGTAACTTGTATAAGAGTACCCTATTAACACATCATTGCAGAATTTTCACTTAATATATTGTTCACTGCTACAATGCACATCATGAAATTCTGGGTCTAAACAGGTCCCTGATAGATCTTAAAGCTTCAGTCACTACAGATCAGTAACAATTGTCTTCACACACCTTAAACACTGACTACCAACAGCTCTCAATTCCTGTCAATACTTTCTTTCCACTCTGCAAAAGGGAAGTGTCTGTTTTAATCCCTGATTAAAAAGTGTTATATCTGAATCTGCAAAGATTAACGCTTTCTGGTAACCACAAACGTGTGAAATACAAAGGCCTAACTTTCAGACAATCAAAACTTTATACTGTGAAAATTCTTGGATGTCTTGTCTTATTCAAAAAGCTGATTCAGTAAGTTACTGTATGCAAAAAACTCTCATACCTACAATCTGAAGCCAGCGATCCACTATCGCTGGTACTTCTCTATATTATCGGGTAAATTATATTTGATATCCTACACAAATCGGCGTAGAATTAATGGATATTCAAATGTATCACAGCACCTGAAACCTTAAAAAAAAAAGTGAGCAGTAAATTCTGGTTCACAGTATTTAAAATTTCATGAGAGCTGAAGTTCAGTCTTAGCAATCATTTGCTACACACAATACCCTTGAACCTACACGGACATGACCATCATCTGGGGTCAAAAACTGCACAATCTCCATTCTATCCTGCATGACAAGTCCACAGAACATAAAATGCTACTAAAATGCAAATTTTATGCCCCATCCCATGTAATCAGGGGGAAAAAAGCCTAATTTAGCAAAGTCCTAAGAGCTCCAATAAGATATAGTATGAGGCGCGAACGATTTCAAACTACAAAACTTCTAAAGGCAGCTCAAAGTTGTAATTAAGTCAGTTTAAACATACAACCCTATTTTACCCTCATATGACCACCGCACATACTGAAAATGACAATGCTTCAAAGTTATGCAAATCAGTCCACAAGCCACATTTTAGAATATATCAATGCAACCCAGGAAACTAAAAACAATCACTGCATGATTCTGATGCAACATGCGTACGTGCAGTATTAACTTTCATTTTAATCTGATCTATACCCTTCATCTAGGGCCTAAGTCAAGATCTAATCGAAATATGCTCAACCTCAAAGGGTCTTTTTTTTTTTTTAATTCATGTACACGAGTAGTTCACCGACCCCCCCCCCCCAATCCACTTACAGCGTTCTGGACTCTGTATTAACGGACAATGGTCCATAGGAAGAGACCACAGAGCTAGACTGGAAGAAAAAAAAAAAAAAGAACCAATCTAGTGCCTTGACACTTGCAACCAGGCGTGAGTCCCGACTCGCCGAACACACCCTAGGCTAAACACACCGCAAAGACACACAAAATACACGATCTTAGAAGAGTGTGAGCAGGGTTAAACGTTAATAGTCACCCAACTACGGCAAATTTTCGCATCCGTCTCCTCCCACGTTATCAGAGTGACGGGGGGGGGGGGAGACAGAAAAAGAAGCAAAGAGGTACACCGCCGCAGAAATGGATACAGGTCAAGTCTAAGTCGAATCCATCCTCTTGATATCTCCTTTTGTTTCTGCTAACGATCTCCTTGATGATGGCTGTCATGTCTGGAAGCCTGTGGCTGAAGAAAAAGGAGGAGAGAGATGGCAGAAGCTGCTGGTGGCGGGGCTTCTTCTGCAGGATGGAAATGGCTCTGGACTTGGCGGTCGCGGATGCCCCTCGCTCGGCTGCCGCCTGGCCCTGGACCGCGGCCGGGTAATGGCTGCAGCAGCGGCGGCTGCCGGATGGATGCAGCGCCTGGGCCTGCTTCTCCTCAGCAGCCAGAGGCCTGGCCGAAGCGGCGGCGGCGGCGGCGGCGGCGGCGGCGGGATGGGGAGCGGACGAAGAAGGATCCTCGCAGCAGCAGCGGCGGCGGCTGCCTCCTCCTCCTCCTCCTCCGACGGCCTGCGGAGCCCGGGCCAGAGGGGTTGCGGCGGCGGCGGAGGAGGGGAGGTTCAACACCGGCCCGGGTCCCTGGATGTACCGCCGCCGCCGCCGCCGCCGTGTTGGAGGCAGGAGAAGGGGAGAGAGCAACTCTCCGGCGTCCCCAACCCTGGAAATGGTGACAGGCGACTCGGACCCCCTCGGCGGAGCCGCGGCCGCAGCCGCCGCCGCCGCCGCCGCAGCCGCCGCCTCTCCTCCCCCCCGCTCCAGGAGCGGGAGGTGCAGCCGCCGAACCTCCGCCGGCTCCCGCCCGAGCCCACGGCTTCCACGTTCCCTCGCGAGAGCCCGGGAAGAAGAGGCTGCAGCACGCTCAGAAGAGCCCGAGCGCACGCGAGCAACGCCGCCGCCGCGGCTGCGGCCTCCTCGGGCCGGCCGGCTCCCCGAGGGCGCTGCCCCCGCGGCTGCTCACAGGCGCTGAGAGGGGCTCGGGGCCGCGGCCGCCGCCGTCTCTCATCTCCCTCGCCTAGCGCCGGGCCTAGCCTCACAGCGCCTCAACTCTCAAACTTCCATCATGGCTGCAGCTTCCGAGAGGAGAGAGCCGAGCGCAGCCGCGGCCCGACGCCCCGGCGCGTATCCTGCCGCAGTGCACAAAGAGTCCCGCCACATCACCGTCCGCCGGTCAGCCCGCCCCCTCCGCCGCCGCCGCCGCCGCCGCCGCCGCGCCTGGGAAGAGTCCGGGACCCGGAGGGGAGGAGGGAGGCGGGCGAGGGGCGGACGGACGGGACGCGCCGGGGGCGGGGGAGGGGCGCGCGGGGCGGGGGAGGGGCGGACGCGGTGCTCCCAACCTGCCGGCGCCGCTGAGCATGCCCAGTGGGACGGCCGCGACTCGCTCGGAAGCTCCCGCCTCGATGTGCGCGGCTTGCGGGGGACCCCAGCTAGGCGTCTACCTGGAAGCCCAGCCGGGCAGGGGTGCGGGTGAGCGTTAGACGGAGTTGTGAGAGCCGAGGTGGGGGAGGGCGGGGACCGTGCACTAAGCAGGATCTCTGCCTGCGGCGGTGACCCTGGCGCGCAGGTGCAAAGGGACCAGGTGACCGCGCGGGTTCGAGGACAAGGGGATGCAGAGGACGGTCCCTGCACGCACGCACGCACGCACACACATACACAGCCGTTCTGCTCGGCCTCCGAGCCCGAGGTGGGGTTTTTTTTTGTTTGTTTGTTTTTTTCTTTTTTCCGCCCGCCGTAGCTTGCGCTCTCGCTGTCCTTTGGCGCTGTCGTCGGATCGCAGGGGTCTTCCCCCAGGTGACCCGCCCCTCCCCCGCCGCGTCCCCGAAGTGTCAGGTCTTTTGCACAAAGAACACCCCCTCATTGTGTCTCCAGCGTCTTCTCGCCGACACGTCCGGCTCCCCCTCGCCGCCCCACCTCTTACTTCCCAGGCTACTCGGTTCACGTTGGCGAGCGCGCCCGTCCCCACCTAAGCGTGCCGGCGGTGTGCGCCGATCGCACACGCGTGCGCCTCCACCGGATTCCCAGGGCCCCCACGAACACCTGCCCGCGCAGAGGGACGGCGGGTCCCCGAGAGGGGCTGCGCCCCACGGCCCCCTCCCCCTGCCCCTCGGAGCCCCGCGGGTCTCCGCTCCGCTCGGCGCACACGGAGCGCAGCTCCGACCCCGGCCTTAGGGGCTACGTCATCCCTCCCCTGTTCTTTTTATTATTATTATTATTTTTTTATTCTCTCGGCCGCTGTGAAAATCCGGCTGGGTAGATCGGGTCCTGGCCCACGCCAGACGGAACACGCTCGAGGACCCGGTGGCGGGTCCCGAGTGCCAAGTACGGAACCGTAGGCGGCCGCAGCCCGCGAGTGGGCGGGGCGAGGCGGCCCGGGGCGGGTTCAAACGGGAGGTGGAGGGATACGCTCGCGCGGTCGGAACTACTTTCCGTAGGGGTCACGTGTGTTCCTAGTTGGGGAACTTTCCAAATTCCCACTCCCCTGTCTATTTGCTCCGGGAGGCAAGTGCTTGGCTCCGGTGGTCCCGCCGGCTAGGGGGCAGCGGGGCCGCGGCTCTTTCCGGGGTCGCAGTGGGAAAAAGAGGGACCGACGTGCTCTCTGCCAGGAGCGCTGCCGAGGTGAGCGCCTGGGAAGCTGGTTACACAAGCACCCACATCCAGGCACGTGCCCCCGCCGCCAATCCTTGCCTAATGGAGGGACGGGGGGAGTCCCCAAGCTGACCCTTACCCCTCGCCTGCTACACCCAAAGCGTGCCCGAGGAACCGGACTTGAGTCTCCTCGCTCCGGACCCGTCAGCCCTGCGCGGTCCCCACCGTGGGAGAACGAAGGGGCTGCCCCGCAGGGGGTCTGGCGCATCTCACCTCTCTTTATCTCTCTCCTCCCCCAACCCTCGCGGCTGGGGTGAACCCTGGTGGTTCTATACTCGTGGGGGCAAAAGGGTATCTCCTGTTGCAGCCCGCTGCCCAGCTGCACCGATGTTGCAACAAACTTCCCAGTCACTGCCCCTGAGCTGGTGAGCGCGCCCCACCTACTGTAGACTCAGCCTACTGACTTATCTGGTCTGAGAACCTAGTCAGTGGCTGTTAGCCCAGAACAAACCTGTCAAGTCAACGCTTATTGCCGGGATTGGTTGACCTGTCGCTCGGTACGAGAGCTAGCTCAGAAAATGCTGATAACTGGAGCGCATTTCCCCTCCCCCATGAGCCAGCTACAAAGCAAGCAATCCACCTTCTGCTTGGAGAGAAATGACATCATCCAACACCAATCTAGGAATCTCTTCCATTTTTATTCTTTCCCCAAGGACATAGTTCTCCAGACAACAATTTGAGTCTAAAAGAATTTGACTTGAGACCTAGGCTGAAACACTGGGTCATTTTAGAAATCTAGGGAAATAGTAATCAATTATCATGGGTGTTGCAATAATTGTGAAGAGGTGCCTAGGCAGGTCAGCGGAGGATTTATGAAGTGTATGAGAAAGAAGATTGTATGTGTGAGCATCACAGTTGCAGTCAGCCCCTGAAGCCTAGAAACCTCAAGAGGCCCAGCTCGGAGAGCCAGGGGCCATTACCTAAGCATAGGACTACTAATTAAACCAGTGATATTTACAATGCTATTAGAGATCTCCAAGGCTACTCAAACCTTGCATTTATATACATCCTTTTAAGATATCTCTGCAAGCATTGTCAGTGTGCAGAAGCTAATGCGTTGATGTGTATTGGAGGCTGTTTTTGAGCATGGTTCTGGTCAGTTGACAGAGGCAAGGACCACAGATTAGAGCAATCTGGGAGCAGAAGGACAAAGGACTCCTGTTGGTTACCAAGGATTTAAGTCTTGTTCACACAGCCTAATGTGAAATAGAAAGCTCTGTTTTACACACAACCTGATGTGAAGGTGTTTATAAGATACAAGGCTGTATTGAGTATCAACTACTGCTTGATAGAGAAAAGAGAAATGGAAGGTGAAGAAGGTAAGTAAAGAACAGTAGATTGAACAGGGTAAACTATGTTTCTTTCTCAGGTTGCTGATCGGTCCCAAGAGTCCCTGTTAGCACCATCTTACTGTCCCTGGAGCCACCTTGCTTGATAATTAATCTTATAACATCTGAGAAGCTCCGAAATCTTTTCTGGCAAGAGAAAGAAACAGGGTTCCTTCCTGTGCTTCCTGGTGCTGCGCGGGAGGAGAGAATCTCTTCAGTCGCCGCAGCAGTACTGTGGAGCTGAAAGCAGACCTGTCACAGCACTGAAGTGCTGAAATAGGAGATCAGCCCAGGAGCACTTCCAAGTGAAGGAAGAAAAAGGGAAAGGTTTTGCTGGTTCCCTGAACATCAGCTCCTCTCCTCTTTAGTGACGATTGAAAAGATAACAGATGTTGGCAAGTATGTGGCCAGACAGACAGCAACATCAAGAGGAGTTGCTGTCATCTTTGGAAATCTCTGAATAAAAGCTCTTCCCCTTCCCAGGGTTAAATATATTCCTAAAAGAAATACTACTGTAACCTTTTTTATCTTGGGTTTTTTGTTTGTTTGTTGTTTGTTTGTTTTTAGGTAGGTTCTCACTGTAGCCCAGGCTGGCCTAGAACTTACTCCATAGCCCCACACTGGTCTCAAACTCACTGTGATCCTCCTACTTCAGCCTCCTGAGTGCTGGGATTAAAAGTGTGGGCCACCATACCCTGTGAATATTTATTTACTTAATTGACACACACAAGCACACAGAGTCTCTTGTCCCTGCAAATAGATGCTAGATGCTTGTGCCACATTTTGTGGCTGGCAGGCTTTGCAAGCAAGCACTTTTAACTGCTGGACCATCTTTGTGGTCTCTAGTGTAGCCTTTAAATTTTTTTTTGTTTTTCTTCACCTTTTTCTTCTACTCAAGCTATGCCCTTAACCCATTTGGTAGAGCTGAAACCACTATATGAACAGGACAAAAAATTGCCCAAAACACACACACACACACACACACACACACACACACACACAATTAAATTCAAATGAAAATAATCTCTGCACTGGTCTCCAAGCACTTCATTTTGTTACCTGCCTGCATTCAGAACACCTTAGAGAGAAGCAGAAGCTTGTGACAAAGGGAGAATTTTGTAAAGCTTCAGGGAGACTATATAGAATAATTAGTGAGTGCTTCTTACAGCTGATTTCAAAACTATTGTTATCACATGCAGAGAATGTCCAAAGAAAATGCCTTTCTTCTTTCTTTGATAAGTGGAACAACCAGCACCAATGTGAGTGGTAGAAATAGTTGCTGGGCACTTGGGAGGTTCTGCTGCTGCTGCGTCTTCCATGTGAACCTCATGGCTGTAGTGCCTTTCTCATCTCCCACCTGCTGACCTTTCCAGAAAAAAAATCTAGATCAGTTGCTTTCATTCATTCATCTCTATTTTTATCTGTTTAAACAGTGCTTTCTAAATAATAGAATTTTTAAAAAGAGGAAACATGATAATTGGTTTTGAATTTAAACTGACCTTTTAAGGTTCCAAAGGTTTTTATTTATTGTAGTGAAAAGCATTATTGTTCTTTTTAATAAAGGTAGTTTGCCCAAGACTTTTCCTCTACAAGTCACTCTATTTGAAAAGAAAATCTCCCATTATTGTCTGTAAGCTTTATGTCCTCAGTCCCTCCTGAAGCTGTTGCAGATGGGACGGTTCACATCTCAGTAGAAGGATGTGCTACATGAAGTCATCAGTCTCAGACAGGCAAG